>NC_141592.1:24392818-24995862 GCF_036417535.1 Chlamydotis macqueenii | reverse complement strand
AGCTGCACCTGGGCACCCACTCCAAAAAAACCCGAAAAATCACGAACGTCTGACGATTGCTGCCACACAAAAAGTGTCAGCCAGCCAAGCTCCTGCTGCTTCTCAGCGGCCATTGGCAGCGCATCTACAGCACCACAGACATCAGGGCTCCGGGCTTTCCCTGACGAACAGGGCTTCGACGTTTACCACCAGCTGCACCTGGGGGGCCCACTGAAAAAAACCCCGAAAAATCATGAACGTCGGACGATTGCTCCCACACCAAAAGTGCCAGCCAGTCAAGCTCTTGCTACTCCTCACCGGCCATTGGCAGCGCATCTACAGCACCACAGACATCGGGGCTCCGGGCTTTCCCTGACGAACAGGGCTTCGACTTTTACCACCAGCTGCACCTGGTCGCCCACGCCAAAAAAACCCGAAAAATCACGAACGTCGGACGATTGCTCCCACAAAAAAAGTGCCAGCCAGTCAAGCTCCTGCTGCTCCTCACCGGCCATTGGCAGCGCATCTACAGCACCACAGACATCGGGGCTCCGGGCTTTCCCTGACGAACAGGGCTTCGACGTTTACCACCAGCTGCGTCTGGGCGCCCACTAAAAAAAACCCGAAAAATCACGAACGTCGGACGATTGCTGCCTCACAAAAAGTGTCAGCCAGTCAAGCTCCTGCTGCTCCTCAGCGGCCATTGGCAGCGCATCTACAGCACCACAGACATCGGGGCTCCGGGCTTTCCCTGACAAACAGGGCTTCGACGTTTACCACCAGCTGCACCTGGGGGGCCCACTGAAAAAAACCCCGAAAAATCATGAACGTCGGACGATTGCTCCCACACCAAAAGTGCCAGCCAGTCAATCTCTTGCTGCTTCTCCCCGGCCATTGGCAGCGCATCTACAGCACCACAGACATCGGGGCTCCGGTCTTTCCCTGACGAACAGGGCTTCGACGTTTACCACCACCTGCACCTGGGCGCCCACTGAAAAAAAACCCGAAAAATCACGAATGTCGGACGATTGCTCCCACACCGAAAATGCCAGCCAGTCAAGCTCTTGCTGCTCCTCCCCGGCCACTGGCAGCGCATCTACAGCACCACAGACATCGGGGCTCCGGGCTTTCCCTGACGAACAGGGCTTCGACGTTTACCACCAGCTGCACCTGGGGGGCCCACTGAAAAAAACCCCAAAAAATCATGAACGTCGGACGATTGCTCCCACACCGAAAGTGCCAGCCAGTCAAGCTCTTGCTGCTCCTCACCGGCCATTGACATCGCATCTACAGCACCACAGACATCGGGGCTCCGGGCTTTCCCTGACGAACAGGGCTTCGACGTTTACCACCAGCTGCACCTGGGCGCCCACTGAAAAAAAACCCGAAAAATCACGAACGTCGGTTGATTGCTCCCACACCGAAAATGCCAGCCAGTCAAGCTCTTGCTGCTCCTCCCCGGCCACTGGCAGCGCATCTACAGCACCACAGACATCGGGGCTCCGGGCTTTCCCTGACGAACAGGGCTTCGACGTTTACCACCATCTGCACCTGGTCGCCCACTCCAAAAAAACCCGAAAAATCACGAACGTCGGACGATTGCTCCCACAAAAAAAGTGCCAGCCAGTCAAGCTCCTGCTGCTCCTCAGCGGCCATTGGCAGCGCATCTACAGCACCACAGACATCGGGGCTCCGGGCTTTCCCTGACGAACAGGGCTTCGACGTTTACCACCACCTGCACCTGGGGGGCCCACAAAAAAAAAACCCAAAAAATCACGAACGTCGGACGATTGCTCCCACACAAAAAGTGCCAGCCAGTCAAGCTCTTGCTACTCCTCACCGGCCATTGGCAGCGCATCTACAGCACCACAGACATCGGGGCTCCGGGCTTTCCCTGACGAACAGGGCTTCGACGTTTACCACCATCTGCACCTGGTCGCCCACGCCAAAAAAACCCGAAAAATCACGAACGTCGGACGATTGCTCCCACAAAAAAAGTGCCAGCCAGTCAAGCTCCTGCTGCTCCTCACCGGCCATTGGCAGCGCATCTACAGCACCACAGACATCGGGGCTCCGGGCTTTCCCTGACGAACAGGGCTTCGACGTTTACCACCAGCTGCGTCTGGGCGCCCACTAAAAAAAACCCGAAAAATCACGAACGTCGGACGATTGCTGCCACACAAAAAGTGTCAGCCAGTCAAGCTCCTGCTGCTCCTCAGCGGCCATTGGCAGCGCATCTACAGCACCACAGACATCGGGGCTCCGGGCTTTCCCTGACAAACAGGGCTTGAACGTTTACCACCAGCTGCACCTGGGGGGCCCACTGAAAAAAACCCCGAAAAATCATGAACGTCGGACGATTGCTCCCACACCAAAAGTGCCAGCCAGTCAATCTCTTGCTGCTTCTCCCCGGCCATTGGCAGCGCATCTACAGCACCACAGACATCGGGGCTCCGGGCTTTCCCTGACGAACAGGGCTTCGACGTTTACCACCAGCTGCACCTGGGGGGCCCAATGAAAAAAACCCCAAAAAATCATGAACGTCGGACGATTGCTCCCACACCGAAAGTGCCAGCCAGTCAAGCTCTTGCTGCTCCTCACCGGCCATTGACATCGCATCTACAGCACCACAGACATCGGGGCTCCGGGCTTTCCCTGACGAACAGGGCTTCGACGTTTACCACCACCTGCACCTGGGCACCCACTGAAAAAAAACCCGAAAAATCACGAATGTCGGACGATTGCTCCCACACCGAAAATGCCAGCCAGTCAAGCTCTTGCTGCTCCTCCCCGGCCACTGGCAGCGCATCTACAGCACCACAGACATCGGGGCTCCGGGCACTCCCTGACGAACAGGGCTTCGACGTTTACCACCAGCTGCACCTGGGCACGCACTCCAAAAAAACCCGAAAAATCACGAACTTCGGACGATTGCTGCCACACAAAAAGTGTCAGCCAGTCAAGCTCCTGCTGCTCCTCAGCGGCCATCGGCAGCGCATCTACAGCACCACAGACATCGGGGCTCCGGGCTTTCCCTGACAAACAGGGCTTCGACGTTTACCACCAGCTGCACCTGGTCGCCCACTCCAAAAAAACCGAAAAATCACGAACGTCGGTCGATTGCTCCCACTCCGAAAGTGCAAGCCAGTCCAGCTTTTGCTCTCCTCCCCGGCCGTTGGCAGCGCATCTACAGCACCACAGACATCGGGGCTCCGGGCTTTCCCTGACGAACAGGGCTTCGACATTTACCACCAGCTGCACCTGGGCGCCCACTCCAAAAAAACCCCGAAAAATCACGAACGTTGGACGATTGCTCCCACACCGAAAGTGCCAGCCAGTCAAGCTCTTGCTGCTGCTCCGCGGCCATTGGCAGTGCATCTACAGCACCACAGACATCGGGGCTCCGGGCTTTCCCTGACGAACAGGGCTTCGACGTTTACCACCATCTGCACCTGGTCGCCCACGCCAAAAAAACCCGAAAAATCACGAACGTCGGACGATTGCTCCCACACCGAAAGTGCCAGCCAGTCAAGCTCTTGCTGCTCCTCACCGGCCATTGGCAGCGCATCTACAGCACCACAGACATCGGGGCTCCGGGCTTTCCCTGACGAACAGGGCTTCGACGTTTACCACC
This sequence comes from Chlamydotis macqueenii, assembly GCF_036417535.1. Taxonomy (NCBI): domain Eukaryota; kingdom Metazoa; phylum Chordata; class Aves; order Otidiformes; family Otididae; genus Chlamydotis; species Chlamydotis macqueenii. The sequence goes on along the minus strand of NC_141592.1, from coordinate 24,992,249 downwards.
AGCTGCACCTGGGCACCCACTCCAAAAAAACCCGAAAAATCACGAACGTCGGACGATTGCTCCCACACCGAAAGTGCCAGCAACTCAAGCTCTTGCTACTCCTCACCGGCCATTGGCAGCGCATCTACAGCACCACAGACATCGGGGCTCCGGGCTTTCCCTGACGAACAGGGCTTCGACGTTTACCACCAGCTGCACCTGGGGGGCCCACTGAAAAAAACCCCGAAAAATCATGAAGGTCGGACAATTGCTCCCACACCGAAAGTGCCAGCCACTCAAGCTCTTGCTGCTCATCACCGGCCATTGGCAGCGCATCTACAGCACCACAGACACTGGGGCTCCGGGCACTCCCTGACGAACAGGGCTTCGACGTTTACCACCAGCTGCACCTGGGGGGCCCACTGAAAAAAACCCCGAAAAATCATGAAGGTCGGACAATTGCTCCCACACCGAAAGTGCCAGCCACTCAAGCTCTTGCTGCTCATCACCGGCCATTGGCAGCGCATCTACAGCACCACAGACATCGGGGCTCTGGGCTTTCCCTGACGAACAGTGCTTCGACATTTACCACCAGCTGCGCCTGAGCGCTCACTAAAAAAAAACCCGAAAAATCATGAACGTCGGACGATTGCTCCCACACAAAAAGTGCCAGCCAGTGAAGCTCCTGCTGCTCCTCAGCGGCCATTGGCAGCGCATCTACAGCACCACAGACATCGGGGCTCCGGGCTTTCCCTGACGAACAGGGCTTCGACGTTTACCACCAGCTGCACCTGGGGGGCCCACTGAAAAAAACCCCGAAAAATCATGAACGTCGGACGATTGCTCCCACACCAAAAGTGCCAGCCAGTCAAGCTCTTGCTGCTCCTCACCGGCCGTTGGCAGCGCATCTACAGCACCACAGACATCGGGGCTCCGGGCTTTCCCTGACGAACAGGGCTTCGACGTTTACCACCAGCTGCACCTGGGCGCCCACTCCAAAAAAACCTGAAAAATCACGAACGTCTGACGATTGCTGCCACACAAAAAGTGTCAGCCAGTCAAGCTCCTGCTGCTCCTCCCCGGCCATTGGCAGCGCATCTACAGCACCACAGACATCGGGGCTCCGGGCTTTCCCTGACGAACGGGGCTTCGACTTTTACCACCAGCTGCACCTGGGCGCCCACTCCAAAAAAACCCCGAAAAATCACGAAGATCGGACGATTGCTCCCACACCGAAAGTGCCAGCCAGTCAATCTCTTGCTGCTTCTCCCCGGCCATTGGCAGCGCATCTACAGCACCACAGACATCGGGGCTCCGGGCTTTCCCTGACGAACAGGGCTTCGACGTTTACCACCAGCTGCACCTGGGGGGCCCACTGAAAAAAACCCCAAAAAATCATGAACGTCAGACGATTGCTCCCACACCGAAAGTGCCAGCAACTCAAGCTCTTGCTACTCCTCACCGGCCATTGGCAGCGCATCTACAGCACCACAGACATCGGGGCTCCGGGCTTTCCCTGACGAACAGGGCTTCGACGTTTACCACCAGCTGCACCTGGTCGCCCACGCCAAAAAAACCCGAAAAATCACGAACGTCGGACGATTGCTCCCACACAAAAAGTGCCAGCCAGTGAAGCTCCTGCTGCTCCTCAGCGGCCATTGGCAGCGCATCTACAGCACCACAGACATCGGGGCTCCAGGCTTTCCCTGACGAACAGGGCTTCGACGTTTACCACCACCTGCACCTGGGCGCCCATTGGAAAAAACCCAAGAAAAATCACGAACGTTGGACGATTGCTCCCACACTGAAAGTGCCAGCCAGTCAAGCACTTGCTGCTCCTACCCGGCCATTGGCAGAGATTCTACAGCACCACAGACATCGGGGCTCCGGGCTTTCCCTGACGAACAGGGCTTCGACATTTACCACCAGCTGCACCTGGTCGCCCACTCCAAAAAAACCCGAAAAATCACGAACGTCGGACGATTGCTCCCACACAAGAAGTGCCAGCCAGTCAAGCTCCTGCTGCTCCTCAGCGGCCATTGGCAGCGCATCTACAGCACCACAGACATCGGGGCTCCGGGCTTTCCCTGACGAACAGGGCTTCGACGTTTACCACCAGCTGCACCTGGGCGCCCACTCCAAAAAAACCCCGAAAAATCACGAACGTCGGACGATTGCTCCCACACCGAAAGTGCCAGCCAGTCAAGCTCTTGCTGCTGCTCCCCGGCCATTGGCAGTGCATCTACAGCACCACAGACATCGGGGCTCCGGGCTTTCCCTGACGAACAGGGCTTCGACGTTTACCACCACCTGCACATGGGCGCCCATTGGAAAAAAACCCAAGAAAAATCACGAACGTTGGACGATTGCTCCCACACCGAAAGTGCCAGCAACTCAAGCTCTTGCTACTCCTCACCGGCCATTGGCAGCGCATCTACAGCACCACAGACATCGGGGCTCCGGGCTTTCCCTGACGAACAGGGCTTCGACGTTTACCACCATCTGCACCTGGTCGCCCACTCCAAAAAAACCTGAAAAATCACGAAAGTCGGACGATTGCTCCCACAAAAAAAGTGCCAGCCAGTCAAGCTCCTGCTGCTCCTCAGCGGCCATTGGCAGCGCATCTACAGCACCACAGACATCGGGGCTCCGGGCTTTCCCTGACGAACAGGGCTTCGACGTTTACCACCAGCTGCGTCTGGGCGCCCACTAAAAAAAACCCGAAAAATCACGAACGTCGGACGATTGCTGCCACACAAAAAGTGTCAGCCAGTCAAGCTCCTGCTGCTCCTCAGCGGCCATTGGCAGCGCATCTACAGCACCACAGACATCGGGGCTCCGGGCTTTCCCTGACAAACAGGGCTTGAACGTTTACCACCAGCTGCACCTGGGGGGCCCACTGAAAAAAACCCCGAAAAATCATGAACGTCGGACGATTGCTCCCACACCAAAAGTGCCAGCCAGTCAATCTCTTGCTGCTTCTCCCCGGCCATTGGCAGCGCATCTACAGCACCACAGACATCGGGGCTCCGGGCTTTCCCTGACGAACAGGGCTTCGACGTTTACCACCAGCTGCACCTGGGGGGCCCAATGAAAAAAACCCCAAAAAATCATGAACGTCGGACGATTGCTCCCACACCGAAAGTGCCAGCCAGTCAAGCTCTTGCTGCTCCTCACCGGCCATTGACATCGCATCTACAGCACCACAGACATCGGGGCTCCGGGCTTTCCCTGACGAACAGGGCTTCGACGTTTACCACCACCTGCACCTGGGCACCCACTGAAAAAAAACCCGAAAAATCACGAATGTCGGACGATTGCTCCCACACCGAAAATGCCAGCCAGTCAAGCTCTTGCTGCTCCTCCCCGGCCACTGGCAGCGCATCTACAGCACCACAGACATCGGGGCTCCGGGCACTCCCTGACGAACAGGGCTTCGACGTTTACCACCAGCTGCACCTGGGCACGCACTCCAAAAAAACCCGAAAAATCACGAACTTCGGACGATTGCTGCCACACAAAAAGTGTCAGCCAGTCAAGCTCCTGCTGCTCCTCAGCGGCCATCGGCAGCGCATCTACAGCACCACAGACATCGGGGCTCCGGGCTTTCCCTGACAAACAGGGCTTCGACGTTTACCACCAGCTGCACCTGGTCGCCCACTCCAAAAAAACCGAAAAATCACGAACGTCGGTCGATTGCTCCCACTCCGAAAGTGCAAGCCAGTCCAGCTTTTGCTCTCCTCCCCGGCCGTTGGCAGCGCATCTACAGCACCACAGACATCGGGGCTCCGGGCTTTCCCTGACGAACAGGGCTTCGACATTTACCACCAGCTGCACCTGGGCGCCCACTCCAAAAAAACCCCGAAAAATCACGAACGTTGGACGATTGCTCCCACACCGAAAGTGCCAGCCAGTCAAGCTCTTGCTGCTGCTCCGCGGCCATTGGCAGTGCATCTACAGCACCACAGACATCGGGGCTCCGGGCTTTCCCTGACGAACAGGGCTTCGACGTTTACCACCATCTGCACCTGGTCGCCCACGCCAAAAAAACCCGAAAAATCACGAACGTCGGACGATTGCTCCCACACCGAAAGTGCCAGCCAGTCAAGCTCTTGCTGCTCCTCACCGGCCATTGGCAGCGCATCTACAGCACCACAGACATCGGGGCTCCGGGCTTTCCCTGACGAACAGGGCTTCGACGTTTACCACCAGCTGCACCTGGGCACCCACTCCAAAAAAACCCGAAAAATCACGAACGTCGGACGATTGCTCCCACACCGAAAGTGCCAGCAACTCAAGCTCTTGCTACTCCTCACCGGCCATTGGCAGCGCATCTACAGCACCACAGACATCGGGGCTCCGGGCTTTCCCTGACGAACAGGGCTTCGACGTTTACCACCAGCTGCACCTGGGGGGCCCACTGAAAAAAACCCCGAAAAATCATGAAGGTCGGACAATTGCTCCCACACCGAAAGTGCCAGCCACTCAAGCTCTTGCTGCTCATCACCGGCCATTGGCAGCGCATCTACAGCACCACAGACACTGGGGCTCCGGGCACTCCCTGACGAACAGGGCTTCGACGTTTACCACCAGCTGCACCTGGGGGGCCCACTGAAAAAAACCCCGAAAAATCATGAAGGTCGGACAATTGCTCCCACACCGAAAGTGCCAGCCACTCAAGCTCTTGCTGCTCATCACCGGCCATTGGCAGCGCATCTACAGCACCACAGACATCGGGGCTCTGGGCTTTCCCTGACGAACAGTGCTTCGACATTTACCACCAGCTGCGCCTGAGCGCTCACTAAAAAAAAACCCGAAAAATCATGAACGTCGGACGATTGCTCCCACACAAAAAGTGCCAGCCAGTGAAGCTCCTGCTGCTCCTCAGCGGCCATTGGCAGCGCATCTACAGCACCACAGACATCGGGGCTCCGGGCTTTCCCTGACGAACAGGGCTTCGACGTTTACCACCAGCTGCACCTGGGGGGCCCACTGAAAAAAACCCCGAAAAATCATGAACGTCGGACGATTGCTCCCACACCAAAAGTGCCAGCCAGTCAAGCTCTTGCTGCTCCTCACCGGCCGTTGGCAGCGCATCTACAGCACCACAGACATCGGGGCTCCGGGCTTTCCCTGACGAACAGGGCTTCGACGTTTACCACCAGCTGCACCTGGGCGCCCACTCCAAAAAAACCTGAAAAATCACGAACGTCTGACGATTGCTGCCACACAAAAAGTGTCAGCCAGTCAAGCTCCTGCTGCTCCTCCCCGGCCATTGGCAGCGCATCTACAGCACCACAGACATCGGGGCTCCGGGCTTTCCCTGACGAACGGGGCTTCGACTTTTACCACCAGCTGCACCTGGGCGCCCACTCCAAAAAAACCCCGAAAAATCACGAAGATCGGACGATTGCTCCCACACCGAAAGTGCCAGCCAGTCAATCTCTTGCTGCTTCTCCCCGGCCATTGGCAGCGCATCTACAGCACCACAGACATCGGGGCTCCGGGCTTTCCCTGACGAACAGGGCTTCGACGTTTACCACCAGCTGCACCTGGGGGGCCCACTGAAAAAAACCCCAAAAAATCATGAACGTCAGACGATTGCTCCCACACCGAAAGTGCCAGCAACTCAAGCTCTTGCTACTCCTCACCGGCCATTGGCAGCGCATCTACAGCACCACAGACATCGGGGCTCCGGGCTTTCCCTGACGAACAGGGCTTCGACGTTTACCACCAGCTGCACCTGGTCGCCCACGCCAAAAAAACCCGAAAAATCACGAACGTCGGACGATTGCTCCCACACCAAAAGTGCCAGCCAGTGAAGCTCCTGCTGCTCCTCAGCGGCCATTGGCAGCGCATCTACAGCACCACAGACATCGGGGCTCCAGGCTTTCCCTGACGAACAGGGCTTCGACGTTTACCACCACCTGCACCTGGGCGCCCATTGGAAAAAAACCCAAGAAAAATCACGAACGTTGGACGATTGCTCCCACACTGAAAGTGCCAGCCAGTCAAGCTCCTGCTGCTCCTACCCGGCCATTGGCAGAGATTCTACAGCACCACAGACATCGGGGCTCCGGGCTTTCCCTGACGAACAGGGCTTCGACATTTACCACCAGCTGCACCTGGTCGCCCACTCCAAAAAAACCCGAAAAATCACGAACGTCGGACGATTGCTCCCACACAAGAAGTGCCAGCCAGTCAAGCTCCTGCTGCTCCTCAGCGGCCATTGGCAGCGCATCTACAGCACCACAGACATCGGGGCTCCGGGCTTTCCCTGACGAACAGGGCTTCGACGTTTACCACCAGCTGCACCTGGGCGCCCACTCCAAAAAAACCCCGAAAAATCACGAACGTCGGACGATTGCTCCCACACCGAAAGTGCCAGCCAGTCAAGCTCTTGCTGCTGCTCCCCGGCCATTGGCAGTGCATCTACAGCACCACAGACATCGGGGCTCCGGGCTTTCCCTGACGAACAGGGCTTCGACGTTTACCACCACCTGCACATGGGCGCCCATTGGAAAAAAACCCAAGAAAAATCACGAACGTTGGACGATTGCTCCCACACCGAAAGTGCCAGCAACTCAAGCTCTTGCTACTCCTCACCGGCCATTGGCAGCGCATCTACAGCACCACAGACATCGGGGCTCCGGGCTTTCCCTGACGAACAGGGCTTCGACGTTTACCACCATCTGCACCTGGTCGCCCACTCCAAAAAAACCTGAAAAATCACGAAAGTCGGACGATTGCTCCCACAAAAAAAGTGCCAGCCAGTCAAGCTCCTGCTGCTCCTCAGCGGCCATTGGCAGCGCATCTACAGCACCACAGACATCGGGGCTCCGGGCTTTCCCTGACGAACAGGGCTTCGACGTTTACCACCACCTGCACCTGGGGGGCCCACTGAAAAAAACCCCGAAAAATCATGAACGTCGGACGATTGCTCCCACACCAAAAGTGCCAGCCAGTCAAGCTCTTGCTACTCCTCACCGGCCATTGGCAGCGCATCTACAGCACCACAGACATCGGGGCTCCGGGCTTTCCCTGACGAACAGGGCTTCGACTTTTACCACCAGCTGCACCTGGTCGCCCACGCCAAAAAAACCCGAAAAATCACGAACGTCGGACGATTGCTCCCACAAAAAAAGTGCCAGCCAGTCAAGCTCCTGCTGCTCCTCACCGGCCATTGGCAGCGCATCTACAGCACCACAGACATCGGGGCTCCGGGCTTTCGTGACGAACAGGGCTTCGACGTTTACCACCAGCTGCGTCTGGGCGCCCACTAAAAAAAACCCGAAAAATCACGAACGTCGGACGATTGCTGCCTCACAAAAAGTGTCAGCCAGTCAAGCTCCTGCTGCTCCTCAGCGGCCATTGGCAGCGCATCTACAGCACCACAGACATCGGGGCTCCGGGCTTTCCCTGACAAACAGGGCTTCGACGTTTACCACCAGGTGCACCTGGGGGGCCCACTGAAAAAAACCCCGAAAAATCATGAACGTCGGACGATTGCTCCCACACCAAAAGTGCCAGCCAGTCAATCTCTTGCTGCTTCTCCCCGGCCATTGGCAGCGCATCTACAGCACCACAGACATCGGGGCTCCGGGCTTTCCCTGACGAACAGGGCTTCGACGTTTACCACCAGCTGCACCTGGGGGCCCCACTGAAAAAAACCCCAAAAAATCATGAACGTCGGACGATTGCTCCCACACCGAAAGTGCCAGCCAGTCAAGCTCTTGCTGCTCCTCACCGGCCATTGACATCGCATCTACAGCACCACAGACATCGGGGCTCCGGGCTTTCCCTGACGAACAGGGCTTCGACGTTTACCACCACCTGCACCTGGGCGCCCACTGAAAAATAACCCGAAAAATCACGAATGTCGGACGATTGCTCCCACACCGAAAATGCCAGCCAGTCAAGCTCTTGCTGCTCCTCCCCGGCCACTGGCAGCGCATCTACAGCACCACAGACATCGGGGCTCCGGGCTTTCCCTGACGAACAGGGCTTCGACGTTTACCACCAGCTGCACCTGGGGGGCCCACTGAAAAAAACCCCGAAAAATCACGAACGTCGGACGATTGCTCCCACACCGAAAGTGCCAGCCAGTCAAGCTCCTGCTGCTCCTCAGCGGCCATTGGCAGCGCATCTACAGCACCACAGACATCGGGGCTCCGGGCTTTCCCTGACAAACAGGGCTTCGACGTTTACCACCAGCTGCACCTGGGGGGCCCACTGAAAAAAACCCCGAAAAATCATGAACGTCGGACGATTGCTCCCACACCAAAAGTGCCAGCCAGTCAATCTCTTGCTGCTTCTCCCCGGCCATTGGCAGCGCATCTACAGCACCACAGACATCGGGGCTCCGGGCTTTCCCTGACGAACAGGGCTTCGACGTTTACCACCAGCTGCACCTGTGGGGCCCACTGAAAAAAACCCCAAAAAATCATGAACGTCGGACGATTGCTCCCACACCGAAAGTGCCAGCCAGTCAAGCTCTTGCTGCTCCTCACCGGCCATTGACATCGCATCTACAGCACCACAGACATCGGGGCTCCGGGCTTTCCCTGACGAACAGGGCTTCGACGTTTACCACCACCTGCACCTGGGCACCCACTGAAAAAAATCCCGAAAAATCACGAATGTCGGACGATTGCTCCCACACCGAAAATGCCAGCCAGTCAAGCTCTTGCTGCTCCTCCCCGGCCACTGGCAGCGCATGTACAGCACCACAGACATCGGGGCTCCGGGCACTCCCTGACGAACAGGGCTTCGACGTTTACCACCAGCTGCACCTGGGCACGCACTCCAAAAAAACCCGAAAAATCACGAACGTCGGACGATTGCTGCCACACAAAAAGTGTCAGCCAGTCAAGCTCCTGCTGCTCCTCAGCGGCCATTGGCAGCGCATCTACAGCACCACAGACATCGGGGCTCCGGGCTTTCCCTGACAAACAGGGCTTCGACGTTTACCACCAGCTGCACCTGGGGGGCCCACTGAAAAAAACCCCGAAATATCATGAAGGTCGGACGATTGCTCCCACACCAAAAGTGCCAGCCAGTCAAGCTCTTGCTGCTCCTCACCGGCCACTGACATCGCATCTACAGCACCACAGACATCGGGGCTCCGGGCTTTCCCTGACGAACAGGGCTTCGACCTTTACCACCACCTGCACCTGGGCGCCCACTGAAAAAAAACCCGAAAAATCACGAACGTCGGACGATTGCTCCCACACCGAAAATGCCAGCCAGTCAAGCTCTTGCTGCTCCTCCCCGGCCATTGGCAGCGCATCTACAGCACCACAGACATCGGTGCTCCGGGCTTTCCCTGACGAACAGGGCCTCGACGTTTACCACCACCTGCACCTGGGCGCTTATTGGAAAAAAGCCCAAGAAAAATCACGAACGTTGGATGATTGCTTCCACACCGAAAGTGCCAGCAACACAAGCTCTTGCTGCTCCTCACCGGCCATTGGCAGCGCATCTACAGCACCACAGATATCGGGGCTCCGGGCTTTCCCTGACGAACAGGGCTTCGACGTTTACCACCAGCTGCACCTGGTCGCCCACTCCAAAAAAACCGAAAAATCACGAACGTCAGTCGATTGCTCCCACTCCGAAAGTGCAAGCCAGTCCAGCTTTTGCTCTCCTCCCCGGCCGTTGGCAGCGCATCTACAGCACCACAGACATCGGGGCTCCGGGCTTTCCCTGACGAACAGGGCTTCGACATTTACCACCAGCTGCACCTGGGCGCCCACTCCAAAAAAACCCCGAAAAATCACGAACGTTGGACGATTGCTCCCACACCGAAAGTGCCAGCCAGTCAAGCTCTTGCTGCTGCTCCGCGGCCATTGGCAGCGCATCTACAGCACCACAGACATCGGGGCTCCGGGCTTTCCCTGACGAACAGGGCTTCGACGTTTACCACCAGCTGCACCTGGTCGCCCACTCCAAAAAAACCCGAAAAATCACGAACGTCGGACGATTGCTCCCACACCGAAAGTGCCAGCCAGTCAAGCTCTTGCTGCTCCTCACCGGCCATTGGCAGCGCATCTACAGCACCACAGACATCGGGGCTCCAGGCTTTCCCTGACGAACAGGGCTTCGACGTTTACCACCAGCTGCACCTGGGCACCCACTCCAAAAAAACCCGAAAAATCACGAACATCGGACGATTGCTCCCACACCGAAAGTGCCAGCAACTCAAGCTCTTGCTACTCCTCACCGGCCATTGGCAGCGCATCTACAGCACCACAGACATCGGGGCTCCGGGCTTTCCCTGACGAACAGGGCTTCGACGTTTACCACCAGCTGCACCTGGGGGGCCCACTGAAAAAAACCCCGAAAAATCATGAAGGTCGGACAATTGCTCCCACACCGAAAGTGCCAGCCACTCAAGCTCTTGCTGCTCATCACCGGCCATTGGCAGCGCATCTACAGCACCACAGACACTGGGGCTCCGGGCACTCCCTGACGAACAGGGCTTCGACGTTTACCACCAGCTGCACCTGGGCACCCACTCCAAAAAAACCCCGAAAAATCACGAACGTCGGACGATTGCTGCCACACAAAAAGTGTCAGCCAGTCAAGCTCCTGCTGCTTCGCAGCGGCCATTGGCAGCGCATCTACAGCACCACAGACATCGGGGCTCCGGGCTTTCCCTGACGAACAGGGCTTCGACGTTTACCACCAGCTGCACCTGGGGGGCCCACTGAAACAAACCCCGAAAAATCATGAACGTCGGACGATTGCTCCCACACCAAAAGTGCCAGCCAGTCAAGCTCTTGCTGCTCCTCACCGGCCGTTGGCAGCGCATCTACAGCACCACAGACATCGGGGCTCCGGGCTTTCCCTGACGAACAGGGCTTCGACGTTTACCACCAGCTGCACCTGGGCGCCCACTCCAAAAAAACCTGAAAAATCACGAACGTCTGACGATTGCTGCCACACAAAAAGTGTCAGCCAGTCAAGCTCCTGCTGCTCCTCAGCGGCCATTGGCAGCGCATCTACAGCACCACAGACATCGGGGCTCCGGGCTTTCCCTGACGAACGGGGCTTCGACTTTTACCCCCAGCTGCACCTGGGCACCCACTCCAAAAAAACCCCGAAAAATCACGAAGATCGGACGATTGCTCCCACACTGAAAGTGCCAGCCAGTCAAGCTCTTGCTGCTTCTCCCCGGCCATTGGCAGCGCATCTACAGCACCACAGACATCGGGGCTCCGGGCTTTCCCGGACGAACAGGGCTTCGACGTTTACCACCACCTGCACCTGGGCGCCCATTGGAAAAAAACCCAAGAAAAATCAAGAAAGTTGGACGATTGCTCCCACACCGAAAGTGCCAGCCAGTCAAGCTCTTGCTGCTCCTCACCGGCCATTGGCAGCGCATCTACAGCGCCACAGACATCGGGGCTCTGGGCTTTCCCTGACGAGCAGTGCTTCGACATTTACCACCAGCTGCGCCTGAGCGCTCACTAAAAAAAAACCCGAAAAATCACGAACGTCGGACGATTGCTCCCACACAAAAAGTGCCAGCCAGTGAAGCTCCTGCTGCTCCTCAGCGGCCATTGGCAGCGCATCTACAGCACCACAGACATCGGGGCTCCGGGCTTTCCCTGACGAACAGGGCTTCGACATTTACCACCACCTGCGCCTGGTCGCCCACTCCAGAAAAACCCGAAAAATCACGAACGTCGGACGATTGCTCCCACACCGAAAATGCCAGCCAGTCAAGCTCTTGCTGCTCCTCACCGGCCATTGGCAGCGCATCTACAGCACCACAGACATCGGGGCTCCGGGCTTTCCCTGACAAACAGGGCTTCGACGTTTACCACCACCTGCACCTGGGCGCCCATTGGAAAAAAACCCAAGAAAAATCACGAACGTTGGATGATTGCTCCCACACCGAAAGTGCCAGCAACTCAAGCTCTTGCTGCTCACCACCGGCCATTGGCAGCACATCTACAGCACCACAGACATTGGGGCTCCGGGCTTTCCCTGACGAACAGGGCTTCGACGTTTACCACCAGCTGCACCTGGGCGCCCACTCCAAAAAAACCCGAAAAATCACGAACGTCGGTCGATTGCTCCCACTCCGAAAGTGCAAGCCAGTCCAGCTTTTCCTGCTCCTCCCCGGCCGTTGGCAGCGCATCTACAGCACCAAAGACATCGGGGCTCCGGGCTTTCCCTGACGAACAGGGCTTCGACATTTACCACCAGCTGCACCTGGGCGCCCACTCCAAAAAAACCCTGAAAAATCATGAATATCGGACGATTGCTCCCACACCGAAAGTGCCAGCCAGTCAAGCTCTTGCTGCTGCTCCCCGGCCATTGGCAGTGCATCTACAGCACCACAGACATCGGGGCTCCGGGCTTTCCCTGATGAATAGGGCTTCGACGTTTACCACCACCTGCACCTGGGCGCCCATTGGAAAAAAACCCAAGAAAAATCACGAACGTTGGACGATTGCTCCCACACCGAAAGTGCCAGCAACTCAAGCTCTTGCTACTCCTCACCGGCCATTGGCAGCGCATCTACAGCACCACAGACATCGGGGCTCCGGGCTTTCCCTGACGAACAGGGCTTCGACGTTTACCACCATCTGCACCTGGTCGCCCACGCCAAAAAAACCCGAAAAATCACGAACGTCGGACGATTGCTCCCACAAAAAAAGTGCCAGCCAGTCAAGCTCCTGCTGCTCCTCACCGGCCATTGGCAGCGCATCTACAGCACCACAGACATCGGGGCTCCGGGCACTCCCTGACGAACAGGGCTTCGACGTTTACCACCAGCTGCACCTGGGCACCCACTCCAAAAAAACCTGAAAAATCACGAACGTCGGACGATTGCTCCCACACAAGAAGTGCCAGCCAGTCAAGCTCCTGCTGCTCCTCAGCGGCCATTGGCAGCGCATCTACAGCACCACAGACATCGGGGCTCCGGGCTTTCCCTGACGAACAGGGCTTCGACCTTTACCACCACCTGCACCTGGGCGCCCACTGAAAAAAAACCCGAAATATCACGAACGTCGGACGATTGCTCCCACACCGAAAATGCCAGCCAGTCAAGATCTTGCTGCTCCTCCCCGGCCATTGGCAGCGCATCTACAGCACCACAGACATCGGGGCTCCGGGCTTTCCCTGACGAACAGGGCTTCGACGTTTACCACCACCTGCACCTGGCCGCCCATTGGAAAAAAACCCAAGAAAAATCACGAACGTTGGATGATTGCTCCCACACCGAAAGTGCCAGCAACTCAAGCTCTTGCTACTCCTCACCGGCCATTGGCAGCGCATCTACAGCACCACAGACATCGGGGCTCCGGGCTTTCCCTGACGAACAGGGCTTCGACGTTTACCACCAGCTGCACCTGGGGTGCCCACTGAAAAAAACCCCGAAAAATCATGAAGGTCGGACAATTGCTCCCACACCGAAAGTGCCAGCCACTCAAGCTCTTGCTGCTCATCACCGGCCATTGGCAGCGCATCTACAGCACCACAGACACTGGGGCTCCGGGCACTCCCTGACGAACAGGGCTTCGACGTTTACCACCAGCTGCACCTGGGCACCCACTCCAAAAAAACCCCGAAAAATCACGAACGTCGGACGATTGCTGCCACACAAAAAGTGTCAGCCAGTCAAGCTCCTGCTGCTTCGCAGCGGCCATTGGCAGCGCATCTACAGCACCACAGACATCGGGGCTCCGGGCTTTCCCTGACGAACAGGGCTTCGACGTTTACCACCAGCTGCACCTGGGGGGCCCACTGAAAAAAACCCCGAAAAATCATGAACGTCGGACGATTGCTCCCACACCAAAAGTGCCAGCCAGTCAAGCTCTTGCTGCTCCTCACCGGCCGTTGGCAGCGCATCTACAGCACCACAGACATCGGGGCTCCGGGCTTTCCCTGACGAACAGGGCTTCGACGTTTACCACCAGCTGCACCTGGGCGCCCACTCGAAAAAACCTGAAAAATCACGAACGTCTGACGATTGCTGCCACACAAAAAGTGCCAGCCAGTCAAGCTCCTGCTGCTCCTCAGCGGCCATTGGCAGCGCATCTACAGCACCACAGACATCGGGGCTCCGGGCTTTCCCTGACGAACGGGGCTTCGACTTTTACCACCAGCTGCACCTGGGCACCCACTCCAAAAAAACCCCGAAAAATCACGAAGATCGGACGATTGCTCCCACACCGAAAGTGCCAGCCAGTCAAGCTCTTGCTGCTTCTCCCCGGCCATTGGCAGCGCATCTACAGCACCACAGACATCGGGGCTCCGGGCTTTCCCTGACGAACAGGGCTTCGACGTTTACCACCACCTGCACCTGGGCGCCCATTGGAAAAAAACCCAAGAAAAATCACGAACGTTGGACGATTGCTCCCACACCGAAAGTGCCAGCCAGTCAAGCTCTTGCTGCTCCTCACCGGCCATTGGCAGCGCATCTACAGCGCCACAGACATCGGGGCTCTGGGCTTTCCCTGACGAACAGTGCTTCGACATTTACCACCAGCTGCGCCTGAGCGCTCACTAAAAAAAAACCCGAAAAATCACGAACGTCGGACGATTGCTCCCACACAAAAAGTGCCAGCCAGTGAAGCTCCTGCTGCTCCTCAGCGGCCATTGGCAGCGCATCTACAGCACCACAGACATCGGGGCTCCGGGCTTTCCCTGACGAACAGGGTTTCGACATTTACCACCACCTGCGCCTGGTCGCCCACTCCAGAAAAACCCGAAAAATCACGAACGTCGGACGATTGCTCCCACACCGAAAATGCCAGCCAGTCAAGCTCTTGCTGCTCCTCACCGGCCATTGGCAGCGCATCTACAGCACCACAGACATCGGGGCTCCGGGCTTTCCCTGACAAACAGGGCTTCGACGTTTACCACCACCTGCACCTCGGCGCCCATTGGAAAAAAACCCAAGAAAAATCACGAACGTTGGATGATTGCTTCCACACCGAAAGTGCCAGCAACTCAAGCTCTTGCTGCTCACCACCGGCCATTGGCAGCACATCTACAGCACCACAGACATTGGGGCTCCGGGCTTTCCCTGACGAACAGGGCTTCGACGTTTACCACCAGCTGCACCTGGGCGCCCACTCCAAAAAAACCCGAAAAATCACGAACGTCGGTCGATTGCTCCCACTCCGAAAGTGCAAGCCAGTCCAGCTTTTGCTGCTCCTCCCCGGCCGTTGGCAGCGCATCTACAGCACCACAGACATCGGGGCTCCGGGCTTTCCCTGACGAACAGTGCTTCGACATTTACCACCAGCTGCATCTGGGCGCCCACTCCAAAAAAAACCCGAAAAATCACGAACGTCTGACGATTGCTGCCACACAAAAAGTGTCAGCCAGTCAAGCTCCTGCTGCTTCTCAGCGGCCATTGGCAGCGCATCTACAGCACCACAGACATCAGGGCTCCGGGCTTTCCCTGACGAACAGGGCTTCGACGTTTACCACCAGCTGCACCTGGGGGGCCCACTGAAAAAAACCCCGAAAAATCATGAACGTCGGACGATTGCTCCCACACCAAAAGTGCCAGCCAGTCAAGCTCTTGCTGCTCCTTTCCGGCCGTTGGCAGCGCATCTACAGCACCACAGACATCGGGGCTCCGGGCTTTCCCTGACGAACAGGGCTTCGACGTTTACCACCAGCTGCACCTGGGCGCCCACTCCAAAAAAACCCGAAAAATCACGAAAGTCGGACGATTGCTCCCACAAAAAAAGTGCCAGCCAGTCAAGCTCCTGCTGCTCCTCAGCGGCCATTGGCAGCGCATCTACAGCACCACAGACATCGGGGCTCCGGGCTTTCCCTGACGAACAGGGCTTAGACGTTTACGACCACCTGCACCTGGGGGGCCCACAAAAAAAAACCCCAAAAAATCACGAACGTCGGACGATTGCTCCCACACCGAAAGTGCCAGCAACTCAAGCTCTTGCTACTCCTCACCGGCCATTGGCAGCGCATCTACAGCACCACAGACATCGGGGCTCCGGGCTTTCCCTGACGAACAGGGCTTCGACGTTTACCACCAGCTGCACCTGGGGGGCCCACTGAAAAAAACCCCGAAAAATCATGAAAGTCGGACGATTGCTCCCACACCGAAAGTGCCAGCCACTCAAGCTCTTCCTGCTCCTCACCGGCCATTGGCAGCGCATCTACAGCACCACAGACACTGGGGCTCCGGGCACTCCCTGACGAACAGGGCTTCGACGTTTACCACCAGCTGCACCTGGGCACCCACTCCAAAAAAACCCGAAAAATCACGAACGTCTGACGATTGCTGCCACACAAAAAGTGTCAGCCAGTCAAGCTCCTGCTGCTTCTCAGCGGCCATTGGCAGCGCATCTACAGCACCACAGACATCAGGGCTCCGGGCTTTCCCTGACGAACAGGGCTTCGACGTTTACCACCAGCTGCACCTGGGGGGCCCACTGAAAAAAACCCCGAAAAATCATGAACGTCGGACGATTGCTCCCACACCAAAAGTGCCAGCCAGTCAAGCTCTTGCTACTCCTCACCGGCCATTGGCAGCGCATCTACAGCACCACAGACATCGGGGCTCCGGGCTTTCCCTGACGAACAGGGCTTCGACTTTTACCACCAGCTGCACCTGGTCGCCCACGCCAAAAAAACCCGAAAAATCACGAACGTCGGACGATTGCTCCCACAAAAAAAGTGCCAGCCAGTCAAGCTCCTGCTGCTCCTCACCGGCCATTGGCAGCGCATCTACAGCACCACAGACATCGGGGCTCCGGGCTTTCCCTGACGAACAGGGCTTCGACGTTTACCACCAGCTGCGTCTGGGCGCCCACTCCAAAAAAACCCGAAAAATCACGAACGTCGGACGATTGCTCCCACAAAAAAAGTGCCAGCCAGTCAAGCTCCTGCTGCTCCTCAGCGGCCATTGGCAGCGCATCTACAGCACCACAGACATCGGGGCTCCGGGCTTTCCCTGACGAACAGGGCTTCGACGTTTACCACCACCTGCACCTGGGGGGCCAACAAAAAAAAAACCCAAAAAATCACGAACGTCGGACGATTGCTCCCACACAAAAAGTGCCAGCCAGTCAAGCTCTTGCTACTCCTCACCGGCCATTGGCAGCGCATCTACAGCACCACAGACATCGGGGCTCCGGGCTTTCCCTGACGAACAGGGCTTCGACGTTTACCACCATCTGCACCTGGTCGCCCACGCCAAAAAAACCCGAAAAATCACGAACGTCGGACGATTGCTCCCACAAAAAAAGTGCCAGCCAGTCAAGCTCCTGCTGCTCCTCCCCGGCCATTGGCAGCGCATCTACAGCACCACAGACATCGGGGCTCCGGGCTTTCCCTGACGAACAGGGCTTCGACGTTTACCACCAGCTGCGTCTGGGCGCCCACTAAAAAAAACCCGAAAAATCACGAACGTCGGACGATTGCTGCCACACAAAAAGTGTCAGCCAGTCAAGCTCCTGCTGCTCCTCAGCGGCCATTGGCAGCGCATCTACAGCACCACAGACATCGGGGCTCCGGGCTTTCCCTGACAAACAGGGCTTCGACGTTTACCACCAGCTGCACCTGGGGGGCCCACTGAAAAAAACCCCGAAAAATCACGAACGTCGGACGATTGCTCCCACAAAAAAAGTGCCAGCCAGTCAAGCTCCTGCTGCTCCTCAGCGGCCATTGGCAGCGCATCTACAGCACCACAGACATCGGGGCTCCGGGCTTTCCCTGACGAACAGGGCTTCGACGTTTACCACCACCTGCACCTGGGGGGCCAACAAAAAAAAAACCCAAAAAATCACGAACGTCGGACGATTGCTCCCACTCCGAAAGTGCAAGCCAGTCCAGCTTTTGCTCTCCTCCCCGGCCGTTGGCAGCGCATCTACAGCACCACAGACATCGGGGCTCCGGGCTTTCCCTGACGAACAGGGCTTCGACATTTACCACCAGCTGCACCTGGGCGCCCACTCCAAAAAAACCCGAAAAATCACGAACGTCGGACGATTGCTCCCACACAAGAAGTGCCAGCCAGTCAAGCTCCTGCTGCTCCTCCCCGGCCATTGGCAGCGCATCTACAGCACCACAGACATCGGGGCTCCGGGCTTTCCCTGACGAACAGGGCTTCGACGTTTACCACCAGCTGCACCTGGGCGCCCGCTCCAAAAAAACCCCGAAAAATCACGAAGATCGGACGATTGCTCCCACACCGAAAGTGCCAGCCAGTCAAGCTCTTGCTGCGGCTCCGCGGCCATTGGCAGTGCATCTACAGCACCACAGACATCGGGGCTCCGGGCTTTCCCTGACGAACAGGGCTTCGACGTTTACCACCATCCGCACCTGGTCGCCCACTCCAAAAAAACCCGAAAAATCACGAACGTCGGACGATTGCTCCCACACCGAAAGTGCCAGCCAGTCAAGCTCTTGCTGCTGCTCCCCGGCCATTGGCAGTGCATCTACAGCACCACAGACATCGGGGCTCCGGGCTTTCCCTGACGAACAGGGCTTCGACGTTTACCACCATCTGCACCTGGTCGCCCACGCCAAAAAAACCCGAAAAATCACGAACGTCGGACGATTGCTCCCACACAAAAAGTGCCAGCCAGTGAAGCTCCTGCTGCTCCTCACCGGCCATTGGCAGCGCATCTACAGCACCACAGACATCGGGGCTCCGGGCTTTCCCTGACGAACAGGGCTTCGACGTTTACCACCACCTGCACCTGGGCGCCCATTGGAAAAAAACCCAAGAAAAATCACGAACGTTGGACGATTGCTCCCACACCGAAAGTGCCAGCCAGTCAAGCACTTGCTGCTCCTACCCGGCCATTGGCAGAGCATCTACATCACCACAGACATCGGGGCTCCGGGCTTTCCCTGACGATCAGGGCTTCGACGTTTACCACCAGCTGCACCTGGGCGCCCGCTCCAAAAAAACCCCGAAAAATCACGAAGATCGGACGATTGCTCCCACACCGAAAGTGCCAGCCAGTCAAGCTCTTGCTGCGGCTCCGCGGCCATTGGCAGCGCATCTACAGCACCACAGACATCGGGGCTCCGGGCTTTCCCTGACGAACAGGGCTTCGACGTTTACCACCACATGCACCTGGGCGCCCATTGGAAAAAAACCCAAGAAAAATCACGAACGTCGGACGATTGCTCCCACACAAGAAGTGCCAGCCAGTCAAGCTCCTGCTGCTCCTCACCGGCCATTGGCAGCGCATCTACAGCACCACAGACATCGGGGCTCCGGGCTTTCCCTGACGAACAGGGCTTCGACGTTTACCACCATCTGCACCTGGTCGCCCACGCCAAAAAAACCCAAAAAATCACGAACGTCGGACGATTGCTCCCACAAAAAAAGTGCCAGCCAGTCAAGCTCCTGTTGCTCCTCACCGGCCATTGGCAGCGCATCTACAGCACCACAGACATCGGGGCTCCGGGCTTTCCCTGAGGAACAGGGCTTCGACGTTTACCACCACCTGCACCTGGGGGGCCCACTGAAAAAAACCCCGAAAAATCATGAAGGTCGGACGATTGCTCCCACACCGAAAGTGCCAGCCAGTCAAGCTCCTGCTGCTCCTCACCGGCCATTGGCAGCGCATCTACAGCACCACAGACACTGGGGCTCCGGGCACTCCCTGACGAACAGGGCTTCGACGTTTACCACCTGCTGCACCTGGGCACCCACTCCAAAAAAACCTGAAAAATCACGAACGTCTGACGATTGCTGCCACACAAAAAGTGCCAGCCAGTCAAGCTCCTGCTGCTCCTCAGCGGCCATTGGCAGCGCATCTACAGCACCACAGACATCGGGGCTCCGGGCTTTCCCTGACGAACGGGGCTTCGACTTTTACCACCAGCTGCACCTGGGCACCCACTCCAAAAAAACCCCGAAAAATCACGAAGATCGGACGATTGCTCCCACACCGAAAGTGCCAGCCAGTCAAGCTCTTGCTGCTTCTCCCCGGCCATTGGCAGCGCATCTACAGCACCACAGACATCGGGGCTCCGGGCTTTCCCTGACGAACAGGGCTTCGACGTTTACCACCACCTGCACCTGGGCGCCCATTGGAAAAAAACCCAAGAAAAATCACGAACGTTGGACGATTGCTCCCACACCGAAAGTGCCAGCCAGTCAAGCTCTTGCTGCTCCTCACCGGCCATTGGCAGCGCATCTACAGCGCCACAGACATCGGGGCTCTGGGCTTTCCCTGACGAACAGTGCTTCGACATTTACCACCAGCTGCGCCTGAGCGCTCACTAAAAAAAAACCCGAAAAATCACGAACGTCGGACGATTGCTCCCACACAAAAAGTGCCAGCCAGTGAAGCTCCTGCTGCTCCTCAGCGGCCATTGGCAGCGCATCTACAGCACCACAGACATCGGGGCTCCGGGCTTTCCCTGACGAACAGGGTTTCGACATTTACCACCACCTGCGCCTGGTCGCCCACTCCAGAAAAACCCGAAAAATCACGAACGTCGGACGATTGCTCCCAAACCGAAAATGCCAGCCAGTCAAGCTCTTGCTGCTCCTCACCGGCCATTGGCAGCGCATCTACAGCACCACAGACATCGGGGCTCCGGGCTTTCCCTGACAAACAGGGCTTCGACGTTTACCACCACCTGCACCTGGGCGCCCATTGGAAAAAAACCCAAGAAAAATCACGAACGTTGGATGATTGCTTCCACACCGAAAGTGCCAGCAACTCAAGCTCTTGCTGCTCACCACCGGCCATTGGCAGCACATCTACAGCACCACAGACATTGGGGCTCCGGGCTTTCCCTGACGAACAGGGCTTCGACGTTTACCACCAGCTGCACCTGGGCGCCCACTCCAAAAAAACCCGAAAAATCACGAACGTCGGTCGATTGCTCCCACTCCGAAAGTGCAAGCCAGTCCAGCTTTTGCTGCTCCTCCCCGGCCGTTGGCAGCGCATCTACAGCACCACAGACATCGGGGCTCCGGGCTTTCCCTGACGAACAGGGCTTCGACATTTACCACCAGCTGCATCTGGGCGCCCACTCCAAAAAAAACCCGAAAAATCACGAACGTCTGACGATTGCTGCCACACAAAAAGTGTCAGCCAGTCAAGCTCCTGCTGCTTCTCAGCGGCCATTGGCAGCGCATCTACAGCACCACAGACATCAGGGCTCCGGGCTTTCCCTGACGAACAGGGCTTCGACGTTTACCACCAGCTGCACCTGGGGGGCCCACTGAAAAAAACCCCGAAAAATCATGAACGTCGGACGATTGCTCCCACACCAAAAGTGCCAGCCAGTCAAGCTCTTGCTGCTCCTCCCCGGCCGTTGGCAGCGCATCTACAGCACCACAGACATCGGGGCTCCGGGCTTTCCCTGACGAACAGGGCTTCGACGTTTACCACCAGCTGCACCTGGGCGCCCACTCCAAAAAAACCCGAAAAATCACGAAAGTCGGACGATTGCTCCCACAAAAAAAGTGCCAGCCAGTCAAGCTCCTGCTGCTCCTCAGCGGCCATTGGCAGCGCATCTACAGCACCACAGACATCGGGGCTCCGGGCTTTCCCTGACGAACAGGGCTTAGACGTTTACGACCACCTGCACCTGGGGGGCCCACAAAAAAAAAACCCGAAAAATCACGAACGTCGGACGATTGCTCCCACACCGAAAGTGCCAGCAACTCAAGCTCTTGCTACTCCTCACCGGCCATTGGCAGCGCATCTACAGCACCACAGACATCGGGGCTCCGGGCTTTCCCTGACGAACAGGGCTTCGACGTTTACCACCAGCTGCACCTGGGGGGCCCACTGAAAAAAACCCCGAAAAATCATGAAAGTCGGACGATTGCTCCCACACCGAAAGTGCCAGCCACTCAAGCTCTTCCTGCTCCTCAGCGGCCATTGGCAGCGCATCTACAGCACCACAGACACTGGGGCTCCGGGCACTCCCTGACGAACAGGGCTTCGACGTTTACCACCAGCTGCACCTGGGCACCCACTCCAAAAAAACCCGAAAAATCACGAACGTCTGACGATTGCTGCCACACAAAAAGTGTCAGCCAGTCAAGCTCCTGCTGCTTCTCAGCGGCCATTGGCAGCGCATCTACAGCACCACAGACATCAGGGCTCCGGGCTTTCCCTGACGAACAGGGCTTCGACGTTTACCACCAGCTGCACCTGGGGGGCCCACTGAAAAAAACCCCGAAAAATCATGAACGTCGGACGATTGCTCCCACACCAAAAGTGCCAGCCAGTCAAGCTCTTGCTACTCCTCACCGGCCATTGGCAGCGCATCTACAGCACCACAGACATCGGGGCTCCGGGCTTTCCCTGACGAACAGGGCTTCGACTTTTACCACCAGCTGCACCTGGTCGCCCACGCCAAAAAAACCCGAAAAATCACGAACGTCGGACGATTGCTCCCACAAAAAAAGTGCCAGCCAGTCAAGCTCCTGCTGCTCCTCACCGGCCATTGGCAGCGCATCTACAGCACCACAGACATCGGGGCTCCGGGCTTTCCCTGACGAACAGGGCTTCGACGTTTACCACCAGCTGCGTCTGGGCGCCCACTCCAAAAAAACCCGAAAAATCACGAACGTCGGACGATTGCTCCCACAAAAAAAGTGCCAGCCAGTCAAGCTCCTGCTGCTCCTCAGCGGCCATTGGCAGCGCATCTACAGCACCACAGACATCGGGGCTCCGGGCTTTCCCTGACGAACAGGGCTTCGACGTTTACCACCACCTGCACCTGGGGGGCCAACAAAAAAAAAACCCGAAAAATCACGAACGTCGGACGATTGCTCCCACACAAAAAGTGCCAGCCAGTCAAGCTCTTGCTACTCCTCACCGGCCATTGGCAGCGCATCTACAGCACCACAGACATCGGGGCTCCGGGCTTTCCCTGACGAACAGGGCTTCGACGTTTACCACCATCTGCACCTGGTCGCCCACGCCAAAAAAACCCGAAAAATCACGAACGTCGGACGATTGCTCCCACAAAAAAAGTGCCAGCCAGTCAAGCTCCTGCTGCTCCTCACCGGCCATTGGCAGCGCATCTACAGCACCACAGACATCGGGGCTCCGGGCTTTCCCTGACGAACAGGGCTTCGACGTTTACCACCAGCTGCGTCTGGGCGCCCACTAAAAAAAACCCGAAAAATCACGAACGTCGGACGATTGCTGCCACACAAAAAGTGTCAGCCAGTCAAGCTCCTGCTGCTCCTCAGCGGCCATTGGCAGCGCATCTACAGCACCACAGACATCGGGGCTCCGGGCTTTCCCTGACAAACAGGGCTTCGACGTTTACCACCAGCTGCACCTGGGGGGCCCACTGAAAAAAACCCCGAAAAATCATGAACGTCGGACGATTGCTCCCACACCAAAAGTGCCAGCCAGTCAATCTCTTGCTGCTTCTCCCCGGCCATTGGCAGCGCATCTACAGCACCACAGACATCGGGGCTCCGGGCTTTCCCTGACGAACAGGGCTTCGACGTTTACCACCAGCTGCACCTGGGGGGCCCACTGAAAAAAACCCCAAAAAATCATGAACGTCGGACGATTGCTCCCACACCGAAAGTGCCAGCCAGTCAAGCTCTTGCTGCTCCTCACCGGCCATTGACATCGCATCTACAGCACCACAGACATCGGGGCTCCGGGCTTTCCCTGACGAACAGGGCTTCGACGTTTACCACCACCTGCGCCTGGTCGCCCACTCCAAAAAAACCCGAAAAATCACGAACGTCGGTCGATTGCTCCCACTCCGAAAGTGCAAGCCAGTCCAGCTTTTGCTCTCCTCCCCGGCCGTTGGCAGCGCATCTACAGCACCACAGACATCGGGGCTCCGGGCTTTCCCTGACGAACAGGGCTTCGACATTTACCACCAGCTGCACCTGGGCGCCCACTCCAAAAAAACCCGAAAAATCACGAACGTCGGACGATTGCTCCCACACAAGAAGTGCCAGCCAGTCAAGCTCCTGCTGCTCCTCCCCGGCCATTGGCAGCGCATCTACAGCACCACAGACATCGGGGCTCCGGGCTTTCCCTGACGAACAGGGCTTCGACGTTTACCACCAGCTGCACCTGGGCGCCCGCTCCAAAAAAACCCCGAAAAATCACGAAGATCGGACGATTGCTCCCACACCGAAAGTGCCAGCCAGTCAAGCTCTTGCTGCGGCTCCGCGGCCATTGGCAGTGCATCTACAGCACCACAGACATCGGGGCTCCGGGCTTTCCCTGACGAACAGGGCTTCGACGTTTACCACCATCCGCACCTGGTCGCCCACTCCAAAAAAACCCGAAAAATCACGAACGTCGGACGATTGCTCCCACACCGAAAGTGCCAGCCAGTCAAGCTCTTGCTGCTGCTCCCCGGCCATTGGCAGTGCATCTACAGCACCACAGACATCGGGGCTCCGGGCTTTCCCTGACGAACAGGGCTTCGACGTTTACCACCATCTGCACCTGGTCGCCCACGCCAAAAAAACCCGAAAAATCACGAACGTCGGACGATTGCTCCCACACAAAAAGTGCCAGCCAGTGAAGCTCCTGCTGCTCCTCACCGGCCATTGGCAGCGCATCTACAGCACCACAGACATCGGGGCTCCGGGCTTTCCCTGACGAACAGGGCTTCGACGTTTACCACCACCTGCACCTGGGCGCCCATTGGAAAAAAACCCAAGAAAAATCACGAACGTTGGACGATTGCTCCCACACCGAAAGTGCCAGCCAGTCAAGCACTTGCTGCTCCTACCCGGCCATTGGCAGAGCATCTACATCACCACAGACATCGGGGCTCCGGGCTTTCCCTGACGATCAGGGCTTCGACGTTTACCACCAGCTGCACCTGGGCGCCCGCTCCAAAAAAACCCCGAAAAATCACGAAGATCGGACGATTGCTCCCACACCGAAAGTGCCAGCCAGTCAAGCTCTTGCTGCGGCTCCGCGGCCATTGGCAGTGCATCTACAGCACCACAGACATCGGGGCTCCGGGCTTTCCCTGACGAACAGGGCTTCGACGTTTACCACCACATGCACCTGGGCGCCCATTGGAAAAAAACCCAAGAAAAATCACGAACGTCGGACGATTGCTCCCACACAAGAAGTGCCAGCCAGTCAAGCTCCTGCTGCTCCTCACCGGCCATTGGCAGCGCATCTACAGCACCAGAGACATCGGGGCTCCGGGCTTTCCCTGACGAACAGGGCTTCGACGTTTACCACCATCTGCACCTGGTCGCCCACGCCAAAAAAACCCAAAAAATCACGAACGTCGGACGATTGCTCCCACAAAAAAAGTGCCAGCCAGTCAAGCTCCTGTTGCTCCTCACCGGCCATTGGCAGCGCATCTACAGCACCACAGACATCGGGGCTCCGGGCTTTCCCTGAGGAACAGGGCTTCGACGTTTACCACCACCTGCACCTGGGGGGCCCACTGAAAAAAACCCCGAAAAATCATGAAGGTCGGACGATTGCTCCCACACCGAAAGTGCCAGCCAGTCAAGCTCCTGCTGCTCCTCACCGGCCATTGGCAGCGCATCTACAGCACCACAGACACTGGGGCTCCGGGCACTCCCTGACGAACAGGGCTTCGACGTTTACCACCTGCTGCACCTGGGCACCCACTCCAAAAAAACCCGAAAAATCACGAACGTCTGACGATTGCTGCCACACAAAAAGTGTCAGCCAGTCAAGCTCCTGCTGCTTCTCAGCGGCCATTGGCAGCGCATCTACAGCACGACAGACATCGGGGCTCCGGGCTTTCCCTGACAAACGGGGCTTCGACTTTTACCACCACCTGCACCTGGGCGCCCACTCCAAAAAAACCCTGAAAAATCACGAAGATCGGACGATTGCTCCCACACCGAAAGTGCCAGCCAGTCAATCTCTTGCTGCTCCTCACCGGCCATTGGCAGCGCATCTACAGCACCACAGACATCGGGGCTCCGGGCTTTCCCTGACGAACAGGGCTTCGACGTTTACCACCAGCTGCACCTGGGGGGCCCACTGAAAAAAACCCCAAAAAATCACGAACGTCGGACGATTGCTCCCACACCGAAAATGCCAGCCAGTCAAGCTCTTGCTGCTCCTCACCGGCCATTGGCAGCGCATCTACAGCACCACAGACATCGGGGCTCCGGGCTTTCCCTGACGAACAGGGCTTCGACGTTTACCACCACCTGCACCTGGGCGCCCATTGTAAAAAAACCCAAGAAAAATCACGAACGTTGGATGATTGCTCCCACACCGAAATTGCCAGCAACTCAAGCTCTTGCTGCTCACCACCGGCCATTGGCAGCAGATCTACAGCACCACAGACATTGGGGCTCCGGGCTTTCCCTGACGAACAGGGCTTCGACGTTTACCACCAGCTGCACCTGGGCGCCCACTCCAAAAAAACCCGAAAAATCACGAACGTCGGTCGATTGCTCCCACTCCGAAAGTGCAAGCCAGTCCAGCTTTTGCTGCTCCTCCCTGGCCGTTGGCAGCGCATCTACAGCACCACAGACATCGGGGCTCCGGGCTTTCCCTGACGAACAGGGCTTCGACATTTACCACCAGCTGCATCTGGGCGCCCACTCCAAAAAAAACCCGAAAAATCACGAACGTCGGACGATTGCTCCCACACAAGAAGTGCCAGCCAGTCAAGCTCCTGCTGCTCCTCAGCGGCCATTGGCAGCGCATCTACAGCACCACAGACATCGGGGCTCCGGGCTTTCCCTGACGAACAGGGCTTCGACGTTTACCACCACCTGCACCTGGGCGCCCATTGGAAAAAAACCCAAGAAAAATCACGAACGTTGGACGATTGCTCCCACACCGAAAGTGCCAGCAACTCAAGCTCTTGCTACTCCTCACCGGCCATTGGCAGCGCATCTACAGCACCACAGACATCGGGGCTCCGGGCTTTCCCTGACGAACAGGGCTTCGACGTTTACCACCACCTGCACCTGGGCGCCATTTGGAAAAAAACCCAAGAAAAATCACGAACGTTGGACGATTGCTCCCACACCGAAAGTGCCAGCCAGTCAAGCACTTGCTGCTCCTACCCGGCCATTGGCAGAGCATCTACAGCACTACAGACATCGGGGCTCCGGGCTTTCCCTGACGAACAGGGCTTCGACATTTACCACCAGCTGCACCTGGGAGTCCACTCCAAAAAAACCCGAAAAATCACGAACGTCGGACGATTGCTCCCACACAAGAAGTGCCAGCCAGTCAAGCTCCTGCTGCTCCTCAGCGGCCATTGGCAGCGCATCTACAGCACCACAGACATCGGGGCTCCGGGCTTTCCCTGACGAACAGGGCTTCGACGTTTACCACCAGCTGCACCTGGGCGCCCACTCCAAAAAAACCCCGAAAAATCACGAACGTCGGACGATTGCTCCCACACCGAAAGTGCCAGCCAGTCAAGCTCTTGCTGCTGCTCCCCGGCCATTGGCAGTGCATCTACAGCACCACAGACATCGGGGCTCCGGGCTTTCCCTGACGAACAGGGCTTCGACGTTTACCACCACCTGCACCTGGGCGCCCATTGGAAAAAAACCCAAGAAAAATCACGAACGTTGGACGATTGCTCCCACACCGAAAGTGCCAGCAACTCAAGCTCTTGCTACTCCTCACCGGCCATTGGCAGCGCATCTACAGCACCACAGACATCGGGGCTACGGGCTTTCCCTGACGAACAGGGGTTCGACGTTTACCACCATCTGCACCTGGTCGCCCACTCCAAAAAAACCCGAAAAATCACGAACGTCGGACGATTGCTCCCACAAAAAAAGTGCCAGCCAGTCAAGCTCCTGCTGCTCCTCACCGGCCATTGGCAGCGCATCTACAGCACCACAGACATCGGGGCTCCGGGCTTTCCCTGACGAACAGGGCTTCGACGTTTACCACCAGCTGCACCTGGGCACCCACTCCAAATAAACCCGAAAAATCACGAACGTCTGACGATTGCTGCCACACAAAAAGTGTCAGCCAGTCAAGCTCCTGCTGCTCCTCAGCGGCCATTGGCAGCGCATCTACAGCACCACAGACATCGGGGCTCCGGGCTTTCCCTGACGAACAGGACTTCGATATTTACCACCAGCTGCACCTGGGCGCCCACTCCAAAAAAACCCCGAAAAATCACGAACATCGGACGATTGCTCCCACACCGAAAGTGCCAGCCAGTCAATCTCTTGCTGCTTCTCCCCGGCCATTGGCAGCGCATCTACAGCACCACAGACATCGGGGCTCCGGGCTTTCCCTGACGAACAGGGCTTCGACGTTTACCACCAGCTGCACCTGGGGGGCCCACTGAAAAAAACCCCAAAAAATCATGAACGTCGGACGATTGCTCCCACACCGAAAGTGCCAGCCAGTCAAGCTCTTGCTGCTCCTCCCCGGCCATTGGCAGCGCATCTACAGCGCCACAGACATCGGGGCTCTGGGCTTTCCCTGACGAACAGTGCTTCGACATTTACCACCAGCTGCGCCTGAGCGCTCACTAAAAAAAAACCCGAAAAATCACGAACGTCGGACGATTGCTCCCACACAAAAAGTGCCAGCCAGTGAAGCTCCTGCTGCTCCTCAGCGGCCATTGGCAGCGCATCTACAGCACCACAGACATCGGGGCTCCGGGCTTTCCCTGACGAACAGGGCTTCGACATTTACCACCACCTGCGCCTGGTCGCCCACTCCAGAAAAACCCGAAAAATCACGAACGTCGGACGATTGCTCCCACACCGAAAATGCCAGCCAGTCAAGCTCTTGCTGCTCCTCACCGGCTATTGGCAGCGCATCTACAGCACCACAGACATCGGGGCTCCGGGCTTTCCCTGACAAACAGGGCTTCGACGTTTACCACCACCTGCACCTGGGCGCCCATTGGAAAAAAACCCAAGAAAAATCACGAACGTTGGATGATTGCTCCCACACCGAAATTGCCAGCAACTCAAGCTCTTGCTGCTCCTCACCGGCCATTGGCAGCACATCTACAGCACCACAGACATCGGGGCTCCGGGCTTTCCCTGACGAACAGGGCTTCGACGTTTACCACCAGCTGCACCTGGGGGGCCCACTGAAAAAAACCCCGAAAAATCACGAACGTCGGACGATTGCTCCCACACAAAAATTGCCAGCCAGTCAAGCTCTTGCTGCTCCTCACCGGCCGTTGGCAGCGCATCTACAGCACCACAGACATCGGGGCTCCGGGCTTTCCCTGACGAACAGGGCTTCGACGTTTACCACCAGCTGCACCTGGGCGCCCACTCCAAAAAAACCTGAAAAATCACGAACGTCTGACGATTGCTGCCACACAAAAAGTGTCAGCCAGTCAAGCTCCTGCTGCTCCTCAGCGGCCATTGGCAGCGCATCTACAGCACGACAGACATCGGGGCTCCGGGCTTTCCCTGACAAACGGGGCTTCGACTTTTACCACCAGCTGCACCTGGGCGCCCACTCCAAAAAAACCCTGAAAAATCACGAAGATCGGACGATTGCTCCCACACCGAAAGTGCCAGCCAGTCAATCTCTTGCTGCTCCTCCCCGGCCATTGGCAGCGCATCTACAGCACCACAGACATCGGGGCTCCGGGCTTTCCCTGACGAACAGGGCTTCGACCTTTACCACCAGCTGCACCTGGGGGGCCCACTGAAAAAAACCCCAAAAAATCACGAACGTCGGACGATTGCTCCCACACCGAAAATGCCAGCCAGTCAAGCTCTTGCTGCTCCTCACCGGCCATTGGCAGCGCATCTACAGCACCACAGACATCGGGGCTCCGGGCTTTCCCTGACAAACAGGGCTTCGACGTTTACCACCACCTGCACCTGGGCGCCCATTGGAAAAAAACCCAAGAAAAATCACGAACGTTGGATGATTGCTCCCACACCGAAATTGCCAGCAACTCAAGCTCTTGCTGCTCACCACCGGCCATTGGCAGCACATCTACAGCACCACAGACATTGGGGCTCCGGGCTTTCCCTGACGAACAGGGCTTCGACGTTTACCACCAGCTGCACCTGGGCGCCCACTCCAAAAAAACCCGAAAAATCACGAACGTCGGTCGATTGCTCCCACTCCGAAAGTGCAAGCCAGTCCAGCTTTTGCTGCTCCTCCCTGGCCGTTGGCAGCGCATCTACAGCACCACAGACATCGGGGCTCCGGGCTTTCCCTGACGAACAGGGCTTCGACGTTTACCACCACCTGCACCTGGGCGCCCATTGGAAAAAAACCCAAGAAAAATCACGAACGTTGGACGATTGCTCCCGCACCGAAAGTGCCAGCAACTCAAGCTCTTGCTACTCCTCACCGGCCATTGGCAGCGCATCTACAGCACCACAGACATCGGGGCTCCGGGCTTTCCCTGACGAACAGGGCTTCGACGTTTACCACCAGCTGCACCTGGTCGCCCACGCCAAAAAAACCCAAAAAATCACGAACGTCGGACGATTGCTCCCACAAAAAAAGTGCCAGCCAGTCAAGCTCCTGCTGCTCCTCACCGGCCATTGGCAGCACATCTACAGCACCACAGACATCGGGGCTCCGGGCTTTCCCTGACGAACAGGGCTTCGACGTTTACCACCAGCTGCACCTGGGCGCCATTTGGAAAAAAACCCAAGAAAAATCACGAACGTTGGACGATTGCTCCCACACCGAAAGTGCCAGCCAGTCAAGCACTTGCTGCTCCTACCCGGCCATTGGCAGAGCATCTACAGCACCACAGACATCGGGGCTCCGGGCTTTCCCTGACGAACAGGGCTTCGACATTTACCACCAGCTGCACCTGGTCGCCCACTCCAAAAAAACCCGAAAAATCACGAACGTTGGACGATTGCTCCCACACAAGAAGTGCCAGCCAGTCAAGCTCCTGCTGCTCCTCAGCGGCCATTGGCAGCGCATCTACAGCACCACAGACATCGGGGCTCCGGGCTTTCCCTGACGAACAGGGCTTCGACGTTTACCACCAGCTGCACCTGGGCGCCCACTCCAAAAAAACCCCGAAAAATCACGAACGTCGGACGATTGCTCCCACACCGAAAGTGCCAGCCAGTCAAGCTCTTGCTGCTGCTCCCCGGCCATTGGCAGTGCATCTACAGCACCACAGACATCGGGGCTCCGGGCTTTCCCTGACGAACAGGGCTTCGACGTTTACCACCACCTGCACCTGGGCGCCCATTGGAAAAAAACCCAAGAAAAATCACGAACGTTGGACGATTGCTCCCACACCGAAAGTGCCAGCAACTCAAGCTCTTGCTACTCCTCACCGGCCATTGGCAGCGCATCTACAGCACCACAGACATCGGGGCTACGGGCTTTCCCTGACGAACAGGGCTTCGACGTTTACCACCAGCTGCACCTGGTCGCCCACTCCAAAAAAACCCGAAAAATCACGAACGTCGGACGATTGCTCCCACAAAAAAAGTGCCAGCCAGTCAAGCTCCTGCTGCTCCTCACCGGCCATTGGCAGCGCATCTACAGCACCACAGACATCGGGGCTCTGGGCACTCCCTGACGAACAGGGCTTCGACGTTTACCACCACCTGCACCTGGGGGGCCCACTAAAAAAAACCCCAAAAAATCACGAACGTCGGACGATTGCTCCCACACAAAAAGTGCCAGCCAGTCAAGCTCTTCCTGCTCCTCAGCGGCCATTGGCAGCGCATCTACAGCACCACAGACATCGGGGCTCCGGGCTTTCCCTGACGAACAGGGCTTTGACTTTTACCACCACCTGCACCTGGGCGCCCATTGGAAAAAAACCCAAGAAAAATCACGAACGTTGGACGATTGCTCCCACACCGAAAGTGCCAGCAACTCAAGCTCTTGCTACTCCTCACCGGCCATTGGCAGCGCATCTACAGCACCACAGACATCGGGGCTCCGGGCTTTCCCTGACGAACAGGGCTTCGACGTTTACCACCATCTGCACCTGGTCGCCCACGCCAAAAAAACCCGAAAAATCACGAACGTCGGACGATTGCTCCCACAAAAAAAGTGCCAGCCAGTCAAGCTCCTGCTGCTCCTCAGCGGCCATTGGCAGCGCATCTACCGCACCAGAGACATCGGGGCTCCGGGCTTTCCCTGACGAACAGGGCTTCGACGTTTACTACCAGCTGCACCTGGGCGCCCACTCCAAAAAAACCCGAAAAATCATGTACGTCGGACGATTGCTCCCACACAAAAAGTGCCAGCCAGTCAAGCTCCTGCTGCTCCTCAGCGGCCATTGGCAGCGCATCTACAGCACCACAGACATCGGGGCTCCGGGCTTTCCCTCACGAACAGGGCTTCGACGTTTACCACCGTCTGCACATGGGGGGCCCACTGAAAAAAAACCCGAAAAATCATGAACATCGGACGATTGCTCCCACACCGAAAGTGCCAGCCACTCAAGCTCTTGCTGCTCCTCCCCGGCCATTGGCAGCGCATCTACAGCACCACAGACATCAGGCCTCCGGGCTTTCCCTGACGAACAGGGCTTCGACGTTTACCACCATCTGCACCTGGACACCCATTGGAAAAAAACCCAAGAAAAATCACGAACGTTGGACGATTGCTCCCACACCGAAAATGCCAGCAACTCAAGCTCTTGCTGCTCCTCACCGGCCATTGGCAGCCCATCTACAGCACCACAGACATCGGGGCTCCGGGCTTTCCCTGACGAACAGGGCTTCAACATTTACCACCACCTGCACCTGGGCGACCACTCCAAAAAAAACCCGAAAAATCACGAATGTCGGACGATTGCTCCCACACAAAATGTGCCAGCCAGTCAAGCTCTTGCTGCTCATCACCGGCCATTGGCAGCCCATCTACAGCACCACAGACATAGGGGCTCCGGGCTTTCCCTGACGAACAGGGCTTCGACGTTTACCACCAGCTGCACCTGGGGGGCCCACTGAAAAAAACCCCGAAAAATCACGAACATCGGACGATTGCTCCCACACCGAATGTGCCAGCCACTCAAGCTCTTGCTGCTCCTCAGCGGCCATTGGCAGCGCATCTACAGCACCACAGACATCGGGGCTCCGGGCTTTCCCTGACGAACAGGCCTTCGACGTTTACCACCAGCTGCACCGGGTCGCCCACTCCAAAAAAACCCGAAAAATCACGAACGTCGGACGATTGCTCCCACACCGAAAGTGCCAGCCAGTCAAGCTCTTGCTGCTCCTCACCGGCCATTGGCAGCGCATCTACAGCAGCACAGACATCGGGGCTCCGGGCTTTCCCTGACAAACAGGGCTTCGACGTTTACCACCAGCTGCACCTGGGCGCCCACTCCAAAAAAACCCGAAAAATCATGTACGTCGGACGATTGCTCCCACACAAAAAGTGCCAGCCAGTCAAGCTCCTGCTGCTCCTCACCGGCCATTGGCAGCGCATCTACAGCACCACAGACATCGGGGCTCCGGGCTTTCCCTGACGAACAGGGCTTCGACGTTTACCACCATCTGCACCTGGTCGCCCACGCCAAAAAAACCCGAAAAATCACGAACGTCTGACGATTGCTCCCACACAAAAAGTGCCAGCCAGTCAAGCTCTTGCTGCTCATCACCGGCCATTGGCAGCCCATCTACAGCACCACAGACATAGGGGCTCCAGGCTTTCCCTCACGAACAGGGCTTCGACGTTTACCACCAGCTGCACATGGGGGGCCCACTGAAAAAAACCCCGAAAAATCACGAACATCGGACGATTGCTCCCACACCGAATGTGCCAGCCACTCAAGCTCTTGCTGCTCCTCCCCGGCCATTGGCAGCGCATCTACAGCACCACAGACATCACGCCTCCGGGCTTTCCCTGACGAACAGGGCTTCGACGTTTACCACCATCTGCACCTGGACACCCATTGGAAAAAAACCCCAAAAAATCACGAATGTCGGACGATTGCTCCCACACCGAAAATGCCAGCAACTCAAGCTCTTGCTGCTCCTCACCGGCCATTGGCAGCCCATCTACAGCACCACAGACATCGGGGCTCCGGGCTTTCCCTCACGAACAGGGTTTCAACATTTACCACCACCTGCACCTGGGCGCCCACTCCAAAAAAAACCCGAAAAATCACGAACGTCGGACGATTGCTCCCACACCAAAAGTGCCAGCCAGTCAAGCTCTTGCTGCTCCTCACCGGCCATTGGCAGCGCATCTACAGCACCACAGACATCGGGGCTCCAGGCTTTCCCTGACGAACAGGGCTTCGACGTTTACCACCACCTGCACCTGGGCGCCCATTGGAAAAAAACCCAAGAAAAATCACGAACGTTGGACGATTGCTCCCACACCGAAAGTGCCAGCAACTCAAGCTCTTGCTACTCCTCACCGGCCATTGGCAGCGCATCTACAGCACCACAGACATCGGGGCTCCGGGCTTTCCCTGACGAACAGGGCTTCGACGTTTACCACCATCTGCACCTGGTCGCCCACGCCAAAAAAAACCCGAAAAATCACGAACGTCGAACGATTGCTCCCACACAAGAAGTGCCAGCCAGTCAAGCTCCTGCTGCTCCTCACCGGCCATTGGCAGCGCATCTACAGCACCACAGACATCGGGGCTCCGGGCTTTCCCTGACGAACAGGGCTTCGACGTTTACCACCAGCTGCGTCTGGGCGCCCACTAAAAAAAAACCCAAAAAATCACGAATGTCGGACGATTGCTCCCACACAAAAAGTGCCAGCCAGTCAAGCTCTTGCTGCTCATCGCCGGCCATTGGCAGCCCATCTACAGCACCACAGACATCGGGGCTCCGGGCTTTCCCTGACGAACAGGGCTTCGACGTTTACCACCACCTGCACCTGGGCGCCCATTGGAAAAAAACCCAAGAAAAATCACGAACGTTGGACGATTGCTCCCACACCGAAAGTGCCAGCAACTCAAGCTCTTGCTACTCCTCACCGGCCATTGGCAGCGCATCTACAGCACCACAGACATCGGGGCTCCGGGCTTTCCCTGACGAACAGGGCTTCGACGTTTACCACCATCTGCACCTGGTCGCCCACTCCAAAAAAACCCGAAAAATCACGAACGTCGGACGATTCCTCCCACAAAAAAAGTGCCAGCCAGTCAAGCTCCTGCTGCTCCTCACCGGCCATTGGCAGCGCATCTACAGCACCACAGACATCGGGGCTCCGGGCTTTCCCTGACGAACAGGGCTTCGACGTTTACCACCACCTGCACCTGGGGGGCCCACTAAAAAAAACCCCAAAAAATCACGAACGTCGGACGATTGCTCCCACACAAAAAGTGCCAGCCAGTCAAGCTCTTGCTGCTCCTCACCGGCCATTGGCAGCGCATCTACAGCACCACAGACATCGGGGCTCCGGGCTTTCCCTGACGAACAGGGCTTCGACGTTTACCACCAGCTGCACCTGGTCGCCCACGCCAAAAAAACCCGAAAAATCACGAACGTTGGACGATTGCTCCCACA
Organism: Chlamydotis macqueenii; assembly: GCF_036417535.1. Lineage (NCBI taxonomy): Eukaryota > Metazoa > Chordata > Aves > Otidiformes > Otididae > Chlamydotis > Chlamydotis macqueenii. The sequence continues at coordinate 24,956,911 of NC_141592.1, read as the reverse complement.
AAAAAAGTGCCAGCCAGTCAAGCTCCTGCTGCTCCTCACCGGCCATTGGCAGCGCATCTACAGCACCACAGACATCGGGGCTCCGGGCTTTCCCTGACGAACAGGGCTTCGACGTTTACCACCAGCTGCACCTGGGCGCCCACTAAAAAAAACCCCAAAAAATCACGAACGTCGGACGATTGCTCCCACACAAGAAGTGCCAGCCACACAAGCTCTTCCTGCTCATCACCGGCCATTGGCAGCGCATCTACAGCACCACAGACATCGGGGCTCCGGGCTTTCCCTGACGAACAGGGCTTCTACGTTTACCACCAGCTGCACCTGGGCACCCACTCCAAAAAAACCCGAAAAATCACGAACGTCTGACGATTGCTACCACACAAAAAGTGTCAGCCAGTCAAGCTCCTGCTGCTCCTCAGCGGCCATTGGCAGCGCATCTACAGCACCACAGACATCGGGGCTCCGGGCTTTCCCTGACAAACAGGGCTTCGACGTTTACCACCAGCTGCACCTGGGGGGCCCACTGAAAAAAACCCCGAAAAATCATGAACGTCGGATGATTGCTCCCACACCAAAAGTGCCAGCCAGTCAATCTCTTGCTGCTTCTCCCCGGCCATTGGCAGCGCATCTACAGCACCACAGACATCGGGGCTCCGGGCTTTCCCTGACGAACAGGGCTTCGACGTTTACCACCAGCTGCACCTGGGGGGCCCACTGAAAAAAACCCCAAAAAATCATGAACGTCGGACGATTGCTCCCACACCGAAAGTGCCAGCCAGTCAAGCTCTTGCTGCTCCTCACCGGCCATTGACATCGCATCTACAGCACCACAGACATCGGGGCTCCGGGCTTTCCCTGACGAACAGGGCTTCGACATTTACCACCACCTGCACCTGGGCGCCCACTGAAAAAAAACCCGAAAAATCACGAACGTCGGACGATTGCTCCCACACCGAAAATGCCAGCCAGTCAAGCTCTTGCTGCTCCTCCCCGGCCACTGGCAGCGCATCTACAGCACCACAGACATCGGGGCTCCGGGCTTTCCCTGACGAACAGGGCTTCGACGTTTACCACCAGCTGCACCTGGTCGCCCACTCCAAAAAAACCGAAAAATCACGAACGTCGGTCGATTGCTCCCACTCCGAAAGTCCAAGCCAGTCCAGCTTTTGCTCTCCTCCCCGGCCGTTGGCAGCGCATCTACAGCACCACAGACATCGGGGCTCCGGGCTTTCCCTGACGAACAGGGCTTCGACATTTACCACCAGCTGCACCTGGGCGCCCACTCCAAAAAAACCCGAAAAATCACGAACGTCGGACGATTGCTCCCACACCGAAAGTGCCAGCCAGTCAAGCTCTTGCTGCTCCTCACCGGCCATTGGCAGTGCATCTACAGCACCACAGACATCGGGGCTCCGGGCTTTCCCTGACGAACAGGGCTTCGACGTTTACCACCATCCGCACCTGGTCGCCCACGCCAAAAAAACCCGAAAAATCACGAACGTCGGACGATTGCTCCCACACCGAAAGTGCCAGCCAGTCAAGCTCTTGCTGCTCCTCACCGGCCATTGGCAGCGCATCTACAGCACCACAGACATCGGGGCTCCGGGCTTTCCCTGACGAACAGGGCTTCGACATTTACCACCAGCTGCACCTGGGCACCCACTCCAAAAAAACCCGAAAAATCACGAACGTCGGACGATTGCACCCACACCGAAAGTGCCAGCCAGTCAAGCTCTTGCTGCTCCTCCCCGGCCATTGGCAGCGCATCTACAGCACCACAGACATCGGGGCTCCGGGCACTCCCTGACGAACAGGGCTTCGATATATACTACCAGCTGCACCTGGGCGCCCACTCCAAAAAAACCCCGAAAACTCATCAAGATCGGACGATTGCTCCCACACCAAAAGTGCCAGCCAGTCAAGCTCTTGCTGCTCCTCACCGGCCATTGGCAGCGCATCTACAGCACCACAGACATCGGGGCTCCGGGCTTTCCCTGACGAACAGGGCTTCGACGTTTACCACCACCTGCACCTGGGCGCCCATTGGAAAAAAACCCAAGAAAAATCACGAACGTTGGACGATTGCTCCCACACCGAAAGTGCCAGCAACTCAAGCTCTTGCTACTCCTCACCGGCCATTGGCAGCACATCTACAGCACCACAGACATCGGGGCTCCGGGCTTTCCCTGACGAACAGGGCTTCGACGTTTACCACCAGCTGCACCTGGGGGGCCCACTGAAAAAAACCCCGAAAAATCATGAAGGTCGGACGATTGCTCCCACACCGAAAGTGCCAGCCACTCAAGCTCTTGCTGCTCATCACCGGCCATTGGCAGCGCATCTACAGCACCACAGACACTGCGGCTCCGGGCACTCCCTGACGAACAGGGCTTCGACGTTTACCACCAGCTGCACCTGGGCACCCACTCCAAAAAAACCCGAAAAATCACGAACGTCTGACGATTGCTGCCACACAAAAAGTGTCAGCCAGTCAAGCTCCTGCTGCTTCTCAGCGGCCATTGGCAGCGCATCTACAGCACCACAGACATCAGGGCTCCGGGCTTTCCCTGACGAACAGGGCTTCGACGTTTACCACCAGCTGCACCTGGGGGGCCCACTGAAAAAAACCCCGAAAAATCATGAACGTCGGACGATTGCTCCCACACCAAAAGTGCCAGCCAGTCAAGCTCTTGCTGCTCCTCCCCGGCCGTTGGCAGCGCATCTACAGCACCACAGACATCGGGGCTCTGGGCTTTCCCTGACGAACAGGGCTTCGACGTTTACCACCAGCTGCACCTGGGCGCCCACTCCAAAAAAACCTGAAAAATCACGAACGTCTGACGATTGCTGCCACACAAAAAGTGTCAGCCAGTCAAGCTCCTGCTGCTCCTCAGCGGCCATTGGCAGCACATCTACAGCACCACAGACATCGGGGCTCTGAGCTTTCCCTGACGAACAGGGCTTCGACGTTTACCACCACCTGCACCTGGGCGCCCATTGGAAAAAAACCCAAGAAAAATCACGAACGTTGGACGATTGCTCCCACACCGAAAGTGCCAGCCAGTCAAGCTCTTGCTGCTGCTCCCCGGCCATTGGCAGTGCAACTACAGCACCACAGACATCGGGGCTCTGGGCTTTCCCTGACGAATAGGGCTTCGACGTTTACCACCACATGCACCTGGGCGCCCATTGGAAAAAAACCCAAGAAAAATCACGAACGTCGGTCGATTGCTCCCACTCCGAAAGTGCAAGCCAGTCCAGCTCCTGCTGCTCCTCACCGGCCGTTGGCAGCGCATCTACAGCACCACAGACATCGGGGCTCCGGGCTTTCCCTGACGAACAGGGCTTCGACATTTACCACCAGCTGCATCTGGGCGCCCACTCCAAAAAAAACCCGAAAAATCACGAACGTCGGACGATTGCTCCCACACAAGAAGTGCCAGCCAGTCAAGCTCCTGCTGCTCCTCAGCGGCCATTGGCAGCGCATCTACAGCACCACAGACATCGGGGCTCCGGGCTTTCCCTGACGAACAGGGCTTCGACGTTTACCACCAGCTGCACCTGGGCGCCCACTCCAAAAAAACCCCGAAAAATCACGAAGATCGGACGATTGTTCCCACACCGAAAGTGCCAGCCAGTCAAGCTCTTGCTGCTGCTCCCCGGCCATTGGCAGTGCATCTACAGCACCACAGACATCGGGGCTCTGGGCTTTCCCTGACGAATAGGGCTTCGACGTTTACCACCACATGCACCTGGGCGCCCATTGGAAAAAAACCCAAGAAAAATCACGAACGTCGGACGATTGCTCCCACACAAGAAGTGCCAGCCAGTCAAGCTCCTGCTGCTCCTCACCGGCCACTGGCAGGGCATCTACAGCACCACAGACATCGGGGCTCCGGGCTTTCCCTGACGAACAGGGCTTCGACGTTTACCACCATCTGCACCTGGTCGCCCACGCCAAAAAAACCCAAAAAATCACGAACGTCGGACGATTGCTCCCACAAAAAAAGTGCCAGCCAGTCAAGCTCCTGTTGCTCCTCACCGGCCATTGGCAGCGCATCTACAGCACCACAGACATCGGGGCTCCGGGCTTTCCCTGAGGAACAGGGCTTCGACGTTTACCACCACCTGCACCTGGGGGGCCCACTGAAAAAAACCCCGAAAAATCATGAAGGTCGGACGATTGCTCCCACACCGAAAGTGCCAGCCAGTCAAGCTCTTGCTGCTCCTCACCGGCCATTGGCAGCGCATCTACAGCACCACAGACACTGGGGCTCCGGGCACTCCCTGACGAACAGGGCTTCGACGTTTACCACCAGCTGCACCTGGGCACCCACTCCAAAAAAACCCGAAAAATCACGAACGTCTGACGATTGCTGCCACACAAAAAGTGTCAGCCAGTCAAGCTCCTGCTGCTTCTCAGCGGCCATTGGCAGCGCATCTACAGCACGACAGACATCGGGGCTCCGGGCTTTCCCTGACAAACGGGGCTTCGACTTTTACCACCAGCTGCACCTGGGCGCCCACTCCAAAAAAACCCTGAAAAATCACGAAGATCGGACGATTGCTCCCACACCGAAAGTGCCAGCCAGTCAATCTCTTGCTGCTCCTCACCGGCCATTGGCAGCGCATCTACAGCACCACAGACATCGGGGCTCCGGGCTTTCCCTGACGAACAGGGCTTCGACGTTTACCACCAGCTGCACCTGGGGGGCCCACTGAAAAAAACCCCAAAAAATCACGAACGTCGGACGATTGCTCCCACACCGAAAATGCCAGCCAGTCAAGCTCTTGCTGCTCCTCACCGGCCATTGGCAGCGCATCTACAGCACCACAGACATCGGGGCTCCGGGCTTTCCCTGACGAACAGGGCTTCGACGTTTACCACCACCTGCACCTGGGCGCCCATTGTAAAAAAACCCAAGAAAAATCACGAACGTTGGATGATTGCTCCCACACCGAAATTGCCAGCAACTCAAGCTCTTGCTGCTCACCACCGGCCATTGGCAGCGCATCTACAGCACCACAGACATTGGGGCTCCGGGCTTTCCCTGACGAACAGGGCTTCGAAGTTTACCACCAGCTGCACCTGGGCGCCCACTCCAAAAAAACCCGAAAAATCACGAACGTCGGTCGATTGCTCCCACTCCGAAAGTGCAAGCCAGTCCAGCTTTTGCTGCTCCTCCCTGGCCGTTGGCAGCGCATCTACAGCACCACAGACATCGGGGCTCCGGGCTTTCCCTGACGAACAGGGCTTCGACATTTACCACCAGCTGCATCTGGGCGCCCACTCCAAAAAAAACCCGAAAAATCACGAACGTCGGACGATTGCTCCCACACAAGAAGTGCCAGCCAGTCAAGCTCCTGCTGCTCCTCACCGGCCATTGGCAGCGCATCTACAGCACCACAGACATCGGGGCTCCGGGCTTTCCCTGACGAACAGGGCTTCGACGTTTACCACCACCTGCACCTGGGCGCCCATTGGAAAAAAACCCAAGAAAAATCACGAACGTTGGACGATTGCTCCCACACCGAAAGTGCCAGCAACTCAAGCTCTTGCTACTCCTCACCGGCCATTGGCAGCGCATCTACAGCACCACAGACATCGGGGCTCCGGGCTTTCCCTGACGAACAGGGCTTCGACGTTTACCACCACCTGCACCTGGGCGCCATTTGGAAAAAAACCCAAGAAAAATCACGAACGTTGGACGATTGCTCCCACACCGAAAGTGCCAGCCAGTCAAGCACTTGCTGCTCCTACCCGGCCATTGGCAGAGCATCTACAGCACCACAGACATCGGGGCTCCGGGCTTTCCCTGACGAACAGGGCTTCGACATTTACCACCAGCTGCACCTGGGAGTCCACTCCAAAAAAACCCGAAAAATCACGAACGTCGGACGATTGCTCCCACACAAGAAGTGCCAGCCAGTCAAGCTCCTGCTGCTCCTCAGCGGCCATTGGCAGCGCATCTACAGCACCACAGACATCGGGGCTCCGGGCTTTCCCTGACGAACAGGGCTTCGACGTTTACCACCAGCTGCACCTGGGCGCCCACTCCAAAAAAACCCCGAAAAATCACGAACGTCGGACGATTGCTCCCACACCGAAAGTGCCAGCCAGTCAAGCTCTTGCTGCTGCTCCCCGGCCATTGGCAGTGCATCTACAGCACCACAGACATCGGGGCTCCGGGCTTTCCCTGACGAACAGGGCTTCGACGTTTACCACCACCTGCACCTGGGCGCCCATTGGAAAAAAACCCAAGAAAAATCACGAACGTTGGACGATTGCTCCCACACCGAAAGTGCCAGCAACTCAAGCTCTTGCTACTCCTCACCGGCCATTGGCAGCGCATCTACAGCACCACAGACATCGGGGCTACGGGCTTTCCCTGACGAACAGGGGTTCGACGTTTACCACCATCTGCACCTGGTCGCCCACTCCAAAAAAACCCGAAAAATCACGAACGTCGGACGATTGCTCCCACAAAAAAAGTGCCAGCCAGTCAAGCTCCTGCTGCTCCTCACCGGCCATTGGCAGCGCATCTACAGCACCACAGACATCGGGGCTCCGGGCTTTCCCTGACGAACAGGGCTTCGACGTTTACCACCAGCTGCACCTGGGCACCCACTCCAAATAAACCCGAAAAATCACGAACGTCTGACGATTGCTGCCACACAAAAAGTGTCAGCCAGTCAAGCTCCTGCTGCTCCTCAGCGGCCATTGGCAGCGCATCTACAGCACCACAGACATCGGGGCTCCGGGCTTTCCCTGACGAACAGGACTTCGATATTTACCACCAGCTGCACCTGGGCGCCCACTCCAAAAAAACCCCGAAAAATCACGAACATCGGACGATTGCTCCCACACCGAAAGTGCCAGCCAGTCAATCTCTTGCTGCTTCTCCCCGGCCATTGGCAGCGCATCTACAGCACCACAGACATCGGGGCTCCGGGCTTTCCCTGACGAACAGGGCTTCGACGTTTACCACCAGCTGCACCTGGGGGGCCCACTGAAAAAAACCCCAAAAAATCATGAACGTCGGACGATTGCTCCCACACCAAAAGTGCCAGCCAGTCAAGCTCTTGCTGCTCCTCCCCGGCCATTGGCAGCGCATCTACAGCGCCACAGACATCGGGGCTCTGGGCTTTCCCTGACGAACAGTGCTTCGACATTTACCACCAGCTGCGCCTGAGCGCTCACTAAAAAAAAACCCGAAAAATCACGAACGTCGGACGATTGCTCCCACACAAAAAGTGCCAGCCAGTGAAGCTCCTGCTGCTCCTCAGCGGCCATTGGCAGCGCATCTACAGCACCACAGACATCGGGGCTCCGGGCTTTCCCTGACGAACAGGGCTTCGACATTTACCACCACCTGCGCCTGGTCGCCCACTCCAGAAAAACCCGAAAAATCACGAACGTCGGACGATTGCTCCCACACCGAAAATGCCAGCCAGTCAAGCTCTTGCTGCTCCTCACCGGCCATTGGCAGCGCATCTACAGCACCACAGACATCGGGGCTCCGGGCTTTCCCTGACAAACAGGGCTTCGACGTTTACCACCACCTGCACCTGGGCGCCCATTGGAAAAAAACCCAAGAAAAATCACGAACGTTGGATGATTGCTCCCACACCGAAATTGCCAGCAACTCAAGCTCTTGCTGCTCCTCACCGGCCATTGGCAGCACATCTACAGCACCACAGACATTGGGGCTCCGGGCTTTCCCTGACGAACAGGGCTTCGACGTTTACCACCAGCTGCACCTGGGGGGCCCACTGAAAAAAACCCCGTAAAATCATGAACGTCGGACGATTGCTCCCACACCAAAAGTGCCAGCCAGTCAAGCTCTTGCTGCTCCTCACCGGCCGTTGGCAGCGCATCTACAGCACCACAGACATCGGGGCTCCGGGCTTTCCCTGACGAACAGGGCTTCGACGTTTACCACCAGCTGCACCTGGGCGCCCACTCCAAAAAAACCTGAAAAATCACGAACGTCTGACGATTGCTGCCACACAAAAAGTGTCAGCCAGTCAAGCTCCTGCTGCTCCTCAGCGGCCATTGGCAGCGCATCTACAGCACGACAGACATCGGGGCTCCGGGCTTTCCCTGACAAACGGGGCTTCGACTTTTACCACCAGCTGCACCTGGGCGCCCACTCCAAAAAAACCCTGAAAAATCACGAAGATCGGACGATTGCTCCCACACCGAAAGTGCCAGCCAGTCAATCTCTTGCTGCTCCTCCCCGGCCATTGGCAGCGCATCTACAGCACCACAGACATCGGGGCTCCGGGCTTTCCCTGACGAACAGGGCTTCGACCTTTACCACCAGCTGCACCTGGGGGGCCCACTGAAAAAAACCCCAAAAAATCACGAACGTCGGACGATTGCTCCCACACCGAAAATGCCAGCCAGTCAAGCTCTTGCTGCTCCTCACCGGCCATTGGCAGCGCATCTACAGCACCACAGACATCGGGGCTCCGGGCTTTCCCTGACAAACAGGGCTTCGACGTTTACCACCACCTGCACCTGGGCGCCCATTGGAAAAAAACCCAAGAAAAATCACGAACGTTGGATGATTGCTCCCACACCGAAATTGCCAGCAACTCAAGCTCTTGCTGCTCACCACCGGCCATTGGCAGCACATCTACAGCACCACAGACATTGGGGCTCCGGGCTTTCCCTGACGAACAGGGCTTCGACGTTTACCACCAGCTGCACCTGGGCGCCCACTCCAAAAAAACCCGAAAAATCATGGACGTCGGTCGATTGCTCCCACTCCGAAAGTGCAAGCCAGTCCAGCTTTTGCTGCTCCTCCCTGGCCGTTGGCAGCGCATCTACAGCACCACAGACATCGGGGCTCCGGGCTTTCCCTGACGAACAGGGCTTCGACATTTACCACCAGCTGCATCTGGGCGCCCACTCCAAAAAAAACCCGAAAAATCACGAACGTCGGACGATTGCTCCCACACAAGAAGTGCCAGCCAGTCAAGCTCCTGCTGCTCCTCAGCGGCCATTGGCAGCGCATCTACAGCACCACAGACATCGTGGCTCCGGGCTTTCCCTGACGAACAGGGCTTCGACGTTTACCACCACCTGCACCTGGGCGCCCATTGGAAAAAAACCCAAGAAAAATCACGAACGTTGGACGATTGCTCCCGCACCGAAAGTGCCAGCAACTCAAGCTCTTGCTACTCCTCACCGGCCATTGGCAGCGCATCTACAGCACCACAGACATCGGGGCTCCGGGCTTTCCCTGACGAACAGGGCTTCGACGTTTACCACCAGCTGCACCTGGTCGCCCAGGCCAAAAAAACCCAAAAAATCACGAACGTCGGACGATTGCTCCCACAAAAAAAGTGCCAGCCAGTCAAGCTCCTGCTGCTCCTCACCGGCCATTGGCAGCACATCTACAGCACCACAGACATCGGGGCTCCGGGCTTTCCCTGACGAACAGGGCTTCGACGTTTACCACCAGCTGCACCTGGGCGCCATTTGGAAAAAAACCCAAGAAAAATCACGAACGTTGGACGATTGCTCCCACACCGAAAGTGCCAGCCAGTCAAGCACTTGCTGCTCCTACCCGGCCATTGGCAGAGCATCTACAGCACCACAGACATCGGGGCTCCGGGCTTTCCCTGACGAACAGGGCTTCGACATTTACCACCAGCTGCACCTGGTCGCCCACTCCAAAAAAACCCGAAAAATCACGAACGTTGGACGATTGCTCCCACACAAGAAGTGCCAGCCAGTCAAGCTCCTGCTGCTCCTCAGCGGCCATTGGCAGCGCATCTACAGCACCACAGACATCGGGGCTCCGGGCTTTCCCTGACGAACAGGGCTTCGACGTTTACCACCAGCTGCACCTGGGCGCCCACTCCAAAAAAACCCCGAAAAATCACGAACGTCGGACGATTGCTCCCACACCGAAAGTGCCAGCCAGTCAAGCTCTTGCTGCTCCTCACCGGCCATTGGCAGTGCATCTACAGCACCACAGACATCGGGGCTCCGGGCTTTCCCTGACGAACAGGGCTTCGACGTTTACCACCACCTGCACCTGGGCGCCCATTGGAAAAAAACCCAAGAAAAATCACGAACGTTGGACGATTGCTCCCACACCGAAAGTGCCAGCAACTCAAGCTCTTGCTACTCCTCACCGGCCATTGGCAGCGCATCTACAGCACCACAGACATCGGGGCTACGGGCTTTCCCTGACGAACAGGGCTTCGACGTTTACCACCAGCTGCACCTGGTCGCCCACTCCAAAAAAACCCGAAAAATCACGAACGTCGGACGATTGCTCCCACAAAAAAAGTGCCAGCCAGTCAAGCTCCTGCTGCTCCTCACCGGCCATTGGCAGCGCATCTACAGCACCACAGACATCGGGGCTCCAGGCTTTCCCTGACGAACAGGGCTTCGACGTTTACCACCACCTGCACCTGGGGGGCCCACTAAAAAAAACCCCAAAAAATCACGAACGTCGGACGATTGCTCCCACACAAAAAGTGCCAGCCAGTCAAGCTCTTCCTGCTCCTCAGCGGCCATTGGCAGCGCATCTACAGCACCACAGACATCGGGGCTCCGGGCTTTCCCTGACGAACAGGGCTTTGACTTTTACCACCACCTGCACCTGGGCGCCCATTGGAAAAAAACCCAAGAAAAATCACGAACGTTGGACGATTGCTCCCACACCGAAAGTGCCAGCAACTCAAGCTCTTGCTACTCCTCACCGGCCATTGGCAGCGCATCTACAGCACCACAGACATCGGGGCTCCGGGCTTTCCCTGACGAACAGGGCTTCGACGTTTACCACCATCTGCACCTGGTCGCCCACGCCAAAAAAACCCGAAAAATCACGAACGTCGGACGATTGCTCCCACAAAAAAAGTGCCAGCCAGTCAAGCTCCTGCTGCTCCTCAGCGGCCATTGGCAGCGCATCTACCGCACCAGAGACATCGGGGCTCCGGGCTTTCCCTGACGAACAGGGCTTCGACGTTTACCACCAGCTGCACCTGGGCGCCCACTCCAAAAAAACCCGAAAAATCATGTACGTCGGACGATTGCTCCCACACAAAAAGTGCCAGCCAGTCAAGCTCCTGCTGCTCCTCAGCGGCCATTGGCAGCGCATCTACAGCACCACAGACATCGGGGCTCCGGGCTTTCCCTGACGAACAGGGCTTCGACGTTTACCACCATCTGCACATGGGGGGCCCACTGAAAAAAAACCCGAAAAATCATGAACATCGGACGATTGCTCCCACACCGAAAGTGCCAGCCACTCAAGCTCTTGCTGCTCCTCCCCGGCCATTGGCAGCGCATCTACAGCACCACAGACATCAGGCCTCCGGGCTTTCCCTGACGAACAGGGCTTCGACGTTTACCACCATCTGCACCTGGACACCCATTGGAAAAAAACCCAAGAAAAATCACGAACGTTGGACGATTGCTCCCACACCGAAAATGCCAGCAACTCAAGCTCTTGCTGCTCCTCACCGGCCATTGGCAGCCCATCTACAGCACCACAGACATCGGGGCTCCGGGCTTTCCCTGACGAACAGGGCTTCAACATTTACCACCACCTGCACCTGGGCGACCACTCCAAAAAAAACCCGAAAAATCATGAACGTCGGACGATTGCTCCCACACCAAAAGTGCCAGCCAGTCAAGCTCTTGCTGCTCCTCACCGGCCATTGGCAGCGCATCTACAGCACCACAGACATCGGGGCTCCGGGCTTTCCCTGACGAACAGGGCTTCGACGTTTACCACCACCTGCACCTGGGCGCCCATTGGAAAAAAAACCAAGAAAAATCACGAACGTTGGACGATTGCTCCCACACCGAAAGTGCCAGCAACTCAAGCTCTTGCTACTCCTCACCGGCCATTGGCAGCGCATCTACAGCACCACAGACATCGGGGCTCCAGGCTTTCCCTCACGAACAGGGCTTCGACGTTTACCACCAGCTGCACCTGGGCGCCCACTCCAAAAAAACCCGAAAAATCACGAACGTCGGACGATTGCTCCTACAAAAAAAGTGCCAGCCAGTCAAGCTCTTGCTGCTCCTCAGCGGCCATTGGCAGCGCATCTACAGCACCACAGACATCGGGGCTCCGGGCTTTCCCTGACGAACAGGGCTTCGACGTTTACCACCAGCTGCGTCTGGGCGCCCATTGGAAAAAAACCCAAGAAAATCATGAACGTTGGACGATTGCTCCCACACAAAAAGTGCCAGCAACTCAAGCTCTTGCTCCTCATCACCGGCCACTGGCAGCGCATCTACAGCACCACAGACACTGGGGCTCCGGGCTTTCCCTGACGTACAGGGCTTCGACGTTTACCACCAGCTGCACCTGGGGGGCCCACTGAAAAAAACCCCGAAAGTCATGAACGTAGGACGATTGCTCCCACTCCGAAAGTGCCAGCCAGTCAAGCTCTTGCTGTATCAAACTGGCCATTGGCAGCGCATCTACAGCACGACAGACATCGGGGCTCCGGGATTTCCCTGACGAACAGGGCTTTGACGTTTACCAGCAGCTGCACCTGGTCGCACACTCCAAAATAACCCGAAAAATCACGAACGTCGGACGATTGCTCCCACACAAAAAGTTCCAGCCAGTCAAGCTCCTGCTGCTCCTCAGCGGCCATTGGCAGCGCATCTACAGCACCACAGACATCGGGGCTCCGGGCTTTCCCTGATGAACAGGGCTTCGACGTTTACCACCACCTGCACCTGGGCGCCCATTGGAAAAAAACCCAAGAAAAATCACGAACGTTGGACGATTGCTCCCACACCGAAAGTGGCAGCAACTCAAGCTCTTGCTACTCCTCACCGGCCATTGGCAGCGCATCTACAGCACCACAGACATCGGGGCTCCGGGCTTTCCCTGACGAACAGGGCTTCGACGTTTACCACCAGCTGCGTCTGGGCGCCCACTAAAAAAAAACCCAAAAAATCACGAATGTCGGACGATTGCTCCCACACAAAATGTGCCAGCCAGTCAAGCTCTTGCTGCTCATCACCGGCCATTGGCAGCCCATCTACAGCACCACAGACATAGGGGCTCCGGGCTTTCCCTGACGAACAGGGCTTCGACGTTTACCACCAGCTGCACCTGGGGGGCCCACTGAAAAAAACCCCGAAAAATCACGAACATCGGACGATTGCTCCCACACCGAAAGTGCCAGCCACTCAAGCTCTTGCTGCTCCTCAGCGGCCATTGGCAGCGCATCTACAGCACCACAGACATCGGGGCTCCGGGCTTTCCCTGACGAACAGGGCTTCGACGTTTACCACCAGCTGCACCTGGGCGCCCACTGAAAAGAAAACCCCGAAAAATCACGAACATCGGACGATTGCTCCCACACCGAAAGTGCCAGCCAGTCAAGCTCTTGCTGCTCCTCCCCGGCCATTGGCAGCGCATCTACAGCACCACAGACATCGGGACTCCGGGCTTTCCCTGATGAACAGGCCTTCGACGTTTACCACCAGCTGCACCGGGTCGCCCACTCCAAAAAAACCCGAAAAATCACGAGCGTCGGACGATTGCTCCCACACCGAAAGTGTCAGCCAGTCAAGCTCTTGCTGCTCCTCACCGGCCATTGGCAGCGCATCTACAGCAGCACAGACATCGGGGCTCCGGGCTTTCCCTGACGAACAGGGCTTCGACGTTTACCACCAGCTGCACCTGGGCGCCCACTCCAAAAAAACCCGAAAAATCATGTACGTCGGACGATTGCTCCCACACAAAAAGTGCCAGCCAGTCAAGCTCCTGCTGCTCCTCACCGGCCATTGGCAGCGCATCTACAGCACCACAGACATCGGGGCTCCGGGCTTTCCCTGACGAACAGGGCTTCGACGTTTACCACCATCTGCACCTGGTCGCCCACGCCAAAAAAACCCGAAAAATCACGAACGTCTGACGATTGCTCCCACACAAAAAGTGCCAGCCAGTCAAGCTCTTGCTGCTCATCACCGGCCATTGGCAGCCCATCTACAGCACCACAGACATAGGGGCTCCAGGCTTTCCCTCACGAACAGGGCTTCGACGTTTACCACCAGCTGCACATGGGGGGCCCACTGAAAAAAACCCCGAAAAATCACGAACATCGGACGATTGCTCCCACACCGAATGTGCCAGCCACTCAAGCTCTTGCTGCTCCTCCCCGGCCATTGGCAGCGCATCTACAGCACCACAGACATCACGCATCCAGGCTTTCCCTGACGAACAGGGCTTCGACGTTTACCACCATCTGCACCTGGACACCCATTGGAAAAAAACCCCAAAAAATCACGAATGTCGGACGATTGCTCCCACACCGAAAATGCCAGCAACTCAAGCTCTTGCTGCTCCTCACCGGCCATTGGCAGCCCATCTACAGCACCACAGACATCGGGGCTCCGGGCTTTCCCTCACGAACAGGGTTTCAACATTTACCACCACCTGCACCTGGGCGCCCACTCCAAAAAAAACCCGAAAAATCACGAACGTCGGACGATTGCTCCCACACCAAAAGTGCCAGCCAGTCAAGCTCTTGCTGCTCCTCACCGGCCATTGGCAGCGCATCTACAGCACCACAGACATCGGGGCTCCAGGCTTTCCCTGACGAACAGGGCTTCGACGTTTACCACCACCTGCACCTGGGCGCCCATTGGAAAAAAACCCAAGAAAAATCACGAACGTTGGACGATTGCTCCCACACCGAAAGTGCCAGCAACTCAAGCTCTTGCTACTCCTCACCGGCCATTGGCAGCGCATCTACAGCACCACAGACATCGGGGCTCCGGGCTTTCCCTGACGAACAGGGCTTCGACGTTTACCACCATCTGCACCTGGTCGCCCACGCCAAAAAAAACCCGAAAAATCACGAACGTCGAACGATTGCTCCCACACAAGAAGTGCCAGCCAGTCAAGCTCCTGCTGCTCCTCACCGGCCATTGGCAGCGCATCTACAGCACCACAGACATCGGGGCTCCGGGCTTTCCCTGACGAACAGGGCTTCGACGTTTACCACCAGCTGCGTCTGGGCGCCCACTAAAAAAAAACCCAAAAAATCACGAATGTCGGACGATTGCTCCCACACAAAAAGTGCCAGCCAGTCAAGCTCTTGCTGCTCATCGCCGGCCATTGGCAGCCCATCTACAGCACCACAGACATCGGGGCTCCAGGCTTTCCCTCACGAACAGGGCTTCGACGTTTACCACCAGCTGCACCTGGGGGGCCCACTGAAAAAAACCCCGAAAAATCACGAACATCGGACAATTGCTCCCACACCGAAAGTGCCAGCCAGTCAAGCTCCTGCTGCTCCTCACCGGCCATTGGCAGCGCATCTACAGCACCACACACATCGGTGCTCCGGGCTTTCCCTGACGAACAGGGCTTCGACGTTTACCACCAGCTGCACCTGGGCGCCCACTGAAAAGAAAACCCCGAAAAATCACGAACATCGGACGATTGCTCCCACACCGAAAGTGCCAGCCAGTCAAGCTCTTGCTGCTCCTCCCCGGCCATTGTCAGCGCATCTACAGCACCACAGACATCGGGGCTCCGGGCTTTCCCTGACGAACAGGGCTTCGACGTTTACCACCAGCTGCACCTGGGCGCCCACTCCAAAAAAACCCGAAAAATCATGAACGTCGGACGATTGCCCCCACACAAAAAGTGCCAGCCAGTCAAGCTCTTGCTGCTCCTCAGCGGCCATTGGCAGCGCATCTACAGCACCACAGACATCGGGGCTCCGGGCTTTCCCTGACGAACAGGGCTTCGACGTTTACCACCATCTGCACCTGGTCGCCCACGCCAAAAAAACCCGAAAAATCACGAACGTCGGACGATTGCTCCCACACGGAAAGTGCCAGCCAGTCAAGCTCCTGCTGCTCCTCAGCGGCCATTGGCAGCGCATCTACCGCACCAGAGACATCGGGGCTCCGGGCACTCCCTGACGAACAGGGCTTCGATGTTTACCACCATCTGCACCTGGTCGCCCACGCCAAAAAAACCCGAAAAATCACGAACGTCGGACGATTGCTCCCACACGGAAAGTGCCAGCCAGTCAAGCTCCTGCTGCTCCTCAGCGGCCATTGGCAGCGCATCTACCGCACCAGAGACATCGGGGCTCCGGGCACTCCCTGACGAACAGGGCTTCGATGTTTACCACCAGCTGCATCTGGGGGGCCCACTGAAAAAAACCCCGAAAAATCATGAACGTCGGACGATTGCTCCCACACAAAAAGTGCCAGCCAGTCAAGCTCTTGCTGCTCCTCACTGACCATTGGCAGCGCATCTACAGCACCACAGACATCGGGGCTCTGGGCTTTCCCTGACGAAAAGGGCTTCGACGTTTACCACCAGCTGCACCTGGGCGCCCACTCCAAAAAAACCCGAAAAATCACGAACGTCTGACGATTGCTGCCACACAAAAAGTGTCAGCCAGTCAAGCCCCTGCTGCTCCTCAGCGGCCATTGGCAGCGCATCTACAGCACCACAGACATCGGGGCTCCGGGCTTTCCCTGACGAACAGGGCTTCGACGTATACCACCACCTGCACCTGGTCGCCCACGCCAAAAAAACCCGAAAAATCACGAACGTCGGACGATTGCTCCCACAAAAAGTGCCAGCCAGTCAAGCTCTTGCTGCTGCTCCCCGGCCATTGGCAGTGCATCTACAGCACCACAGACATCGGGGCTCCGGGCTTTCCCTGACGAACAGGGCTTCGACGTTTACCACCACCTGCACCTGGGCGCCCATTGGAAAAAAACCCAAGAAAAATCATGAACGTCGGACGATTGCTCCCACACCGAAAGTGCCAGCCAGTCAAGCTCTTGCTGCTCCTCCCCGGCCATTGGCAGCGCATCTACAGCACCACAGACATTGGGGCTCCGGGCACTCCCTGACGAACAGGGCTTCGACGTTTACCACCAGCTGCACCTGGTCGCCCACTCCAAAAAAACCCCGAAAAATCACGAACGTCTGACGATTGCTGCCACACAAAAAGTGTCAGCCAGTCAAGCTCCTGCTGCTCCTCAGCGGCCATTGGCAGCGCATCTACAGCACCACAGACATCGGGGCTCCGGGCTTTCCCTGACGAACAGGACTTCGACGTTTACCACCAGCTGCACCTGGGCACCCACTCCAAAAAAACCCCAAAAAATCACGAAGATCGGACGATTTCTCCCACACCGAAAGTGCGAGCCACTCAAGCTCTTGCTGCTCATCACCGGCCATTGGCAGCGCATCTACAGCACCACAGACATCGGGGCTCCGGGCTTTCCCTGACGAACAGGGCTTCGACGTTTACCACCAGCTGCACCTGGGGGGCCCACTGAAAAAAACCCCGAAAAATCATGAACGTCGGACGATTGCTCCCACACCGAAAGTGCCAGCCAGTCAAGCTCTTGCTACTCCTCACCGGCCATTGGCAGCGCATCTACAGCACCACAGACATCGGGGCTCCGGGCTTTCCCTGACAAACAGGGCTTCGACGTTTACCACCATCTGCACCTGGTCGCCCACGCCAAAAAAACCCGAAAAATCACGAACGTCGGACGATTGCTCCCACACCGAAAGTGCCAGCAACTCAAGCTCTTCCTGCTCATCACCGGCCATTGGCAGCGCATCTACAGCACCACAGACACTGGGGCTCCGGGCTTTCCCTGACGAACATGGTTTCGACGTTTACCACCAGCTGCACCTGGGCGCCCACTCCAAAAAAACCCGAAAAATCACGAACGTCGGATGATTGCTCCCACACCGAAAGTGCCAGCCAGTCAAGCTCCTGCTGCACCTCCCCGGCCATTGGCAGCGCATCTACAGCACCACAGACGTCGGGGCTCCGGGCTTTCCCTGACGAACATGGTTTCGACGTTTACCACCAGCTGCACCTGGGCGCCCACTCCAAAAAAACCCGAAAAATCATGAACGTCGGACGATTGCTCCCACACAAAAAGTGCCAGCCAGTCAAGCTCCTGCTGCTCCTCAGCGGCCATTGGCAGCGCATCTACAGCACCACAGACATCGGGGCTCCGGGCTTTCCCTGACGAACAGGGCTTCGACGTTTACCACCACCTGCACCTGGGCGCCCATTGGAAAAAAACCCAAGAAAAATCACGAACGTTGGACGATTGCTCCCACACCGAAAGTGCCAGCAACTCAAGCTCTTGCTACTCCTCACCGGCCATTGGCAGCGCATCTACAGCACCACAGACATCGGGGCTCCGGGCTTTCCCTGACGAACAGGGCTTCGACGTTTACCACCAGCTGCGTCTGGGCTCCCACTAAAAAAAAACCCAAAAAATCACGAATGTCGGACGATTGCTCCCACACCGAAAGTGCCAGCCAGTCAAGCTCTTGCTGCTCATCACCGGCCATTGGCAGCCCATCTACAGCACCACAGACATAGGGGCTCCGGGCTTTCCCTGACGAACAGGGCTTCGACGTTTACCACCAGCTGCACCTGGGGGGCCCACTGGAAAAAAACCCCGAAAAATCACGAACATCGGACGATTGCTCCCACACCGAAAGTGCCAGCCACTCAAGCTCTTGCTGCTCCTCACCGGCCATTGGCAGCGCATCTACAGCACCACAGACATCTGGGCTCCGGGCTTTCCCTGACGAACAGGCCTTCGACGTTTACCACCAGCTGCACCGGGTCGCCCACTCCAAAAAAACCCGAAAAATCACGAACGTCGGACGATTGCTCCCACACCGAAAGTGCCAGCCAGTCAAGCTCTTGCTGCTCCTCAACGGCCATTGGCAGCGCATCTACAGCACCACAGACATCGGGGCTCCGGGCTTTCCCTGACGAACAGGGCTTCGACGTTTACCACCACCTGCACCTGTGCGCCCACTCCAAAAAAACCCGAAAAATCATGTACGTCGGACGATTGCTCCCACACAAAAAGTGCCAGCCAGTCAAGCTCTTGCTGCTCCTCACCGGCCATTGGCAGCGCATCTACAGCAACACAGACATCGGGGCTCCGGGCTTTCCCTGACGAACAGGGCTTCGACATTTACCACCACCTGCACCTGGGCGCCCATTGGAAAAAAACCCAAGAAAAATCACGAACGTCGGACGATTGCTCCCACACCGAAAGTGCCAGCAACTCAAGCTCTTGCTACTCCTCACCGGCCATTGGCAGCGCATTTACAGCACCACAGACATCGGGGCTCCAGGCTTTCCCTCACGAACAGGGCTTCGACATTTACCACCAGCTGCACCTGGTCGCACACTCCAAAAAAACCCGAAAAATCAAGAACGTCGGACGATTGCTCCCACACAAAAAGTTCCAGACATTCAACCTCCTGCTGCTCCTCAGCGGCCATTGGCAGCGCATCTACAGCACCACAGACATCGGGGCTCCGGGCTTTCCCTGACGAACAGGGCTTCGACGTTTACCACCAGCTGCACCTGGGCGCCCACTCAAGAAAAACCCCGAAAAATCACGAAGATCGGACGATTGCTCCCACACCGAAAGTGCCAGCCAATCAAGCTCTTGCTGCTGCTCCCCGTCCATTGGCAGTGCATCTACAGCACCACAGACATCGGGGCTCCGGGCTTTCCCTGACGAACAGGGCTTCGACGTTTACCACCATCTGCACCTGGTCGCCCACGCCAAAAAAACCCGAAAAATCACGAACGTCGGACGATTGCTCCTACAAAAAAAGTGCCAGCCAGTCAAGCTCCTGCTGCTCCTCACCGGCCATTGGCAGCGCATCTACAGCACCACAGACATCGGGGCTCCGGGCTTTCCCTGACGAACAGGGCTTCGACGTTTACCACCAGCTGCGTCTGGGCTCCCACTAAAAAAAAACCCAAAAAATCACGAACATCGGACGATTGCTCCCACACCGAAAGTGCCAGCCAGTCAAGCTCTTGCTGCTCCTCAGCGGCCATTGGCAGCGCATCTACAGCACCACAGACATCGGGGCTCCGGGCTTTCCCTGACGAACAGGGCTTCAACATTTACCACCACCTGCACCTGGGCGCCCACTCCAAAAAAACCCGAAAAATCACGAACGTCGGACGATTGCTCCCACACCGAAAATGCTAGCAACTCAAGCTCTTGCTCCTCATCACCGGCCATTGGCAGCGCATCTACAGCACCACAGACATCGGGGCTCCGGGCTTTCCCTGACGAACAGGGCTTCGATTTTTACCACCAGCTGCACCTGGGCGCCCACTCCAAAAAAACCCCGAAAAATCACGAAGATCGAACGATTGCTCCCACACCGAAAGTGCCAGCCAGTCAAGCTCTTGCTGCTCCTCACCGGCCATTGGCAGCGCATCTACAGCACCACAGACATCGGGGCTCCGGGCTTTCCCTGACGAACAGGGCTTCGATGTTTACCACCAGCTGCACCTGGGCGCCAACGCCAAAAAAACCCGAAAAATCACAAACATCGTACGATTGCTCCCAAACAAAAAGTGCCAGCCAGTCAAGCTCTTGCTGCTCCTCACCGGCCATTGGCAGCGCATCTACAGCACCACAGACATCGGGGCTCCGGGCTTTCCCTGACGAACAGGGCTTCGACGTTTACCACCAGCTGCACCTGGGCGCCCACTGAAAAAAACCCCGAAAAATCACAAACGTCGGATGATTGCTCCCACACCGAAAGTCCCAGCCAGTCAAGCTCTTGCTGCTCCTCCTTGGTCATTGGCAGCGCATCTACAGCACCACAGACATTGGGGCTCCGGGCTTTCCCTGACGAACAGGGCTTCGACGTTTACCACCAGCTGCACCTGGGCGCCCACAGGAAGAAACCCCGAAAAATCACGAACGTCTCACGATTGCTCCCACACCGGAAGTGACAGCCAGTCAAGCTCCTGCTGCTCCTCAGCGGCCATTGGCAGCGCATCTACAGCACCACAGACATCGGGGCTCCACGCTTTCCCTGACGAACAGGGCTTCGACGTTTACCACTAGCTGCACCGTGGAGCCCACTGAAAAAAACCCCAAAAAATCATGAACGTCGGATGGTTGCTCCCACACCGAAAGTGCCAGCCAGTCAAGCTTGTGCTGCACCTCACCGGCCATTGGCAGCGCATCTACAGCACCACAGACATAGGGGCTCCAGGCTTTCCCTCACGAACAGGGCTTCGACGTTTACCACCAGCTGCACCTGGGGGGCCCACTGAAAAAAACCCCGAAAAATCACGAACATCGGACGATTGCTCCCACACCGAAAGTGCCAACCACTCAAGCTCTTGCTGCTCCTCCCCGGCCATTGGCAGCGCATCTACAGCACCACAGACATCGGGGCTCCGGGCTTTCCCTGACGAACAGGCCTTTGACGTTTACCACCACCTGCACCGGGTCGCCCACTCCAAAAAAACCCGAAAAATCACGAACGTCGGACGATTGCTTTCACACCGAAAGTGCCAGCCAGTCAAGCTCTTGCTGCTCCTCAACGGCCATTGGCAGTGCATCTACAGCACCACAGACATCGGGGCTCCGGGCTTTCCCTGACGAACAGGGCTTCGACGTTTACCACCAGCTGCACCTGGGCGCCCACTCCAAAAAAACCCGAAAAATCATGTACGTCGGACGATTGCTCCCACACAAAAAGTGCCAGCCAGTCAAGCTCCTGCTGCTCCTCAGCGGCCATTGGCAGCGCATCTACAGCACCACAGACATCGGGGCTCCGGGCTTTCCCTGACGAACAGGGCTTCGACGTTTACCACCAGCTGCACCTGGGCGCCCATTCCAAAAAAACCCGAAAAATCATGTACGTCGGACGATTGCTCCCACACAAAAAGTGCCAGCAACTCAAGCTCTTGCTGCTCCTCACCGGCCATTGGCAGCCCATCTACAGCACCACAGACATCGGGGCTCCGGGCTTTCCCTGACGAACAGGGCTTCAACATTTACCACCAGCTGCACCTGGGGGGCCCACTGAAAAAAAACCCCGAAAAATCACGAACATCGGACGATTGCTCCCACACCAAAAGTGCCAGCCAGTCAAGCTCCTGCTGCTCCTCACCGGCCATTGGCAGCGCATCTACAGCACCACAGACATCGGGGCTCCGGGCTTTCCCTGACGAACAGGGCTTCGACGTTTACCACCAGCTGCACCTGGTCGCACACTCCAAAAAAACCCGAAAAATCACGAACGTCGGACGATTGCTCCCACACCAAAAGTGCCAGCCCGTCAAGCTCTTGCTGCTCCTCACTGGCCATTGGCAGCGCATCTACAGCACCACGGACATCGGGGCTCCGGGCTTTCCCTGACGAACAGGGCTTCGACCTTTACCACCACCTGCACCTCTGCCCCCATTGGAAAAAAACCCAAGAAAAATAACGAACGTTGGACGATTGCTCCCACACCGAAAGTGCCAGCCTGTCAAGCTCTTGCTGCTCCTCACGGGCCATTGGCAGCGCATCTACAGCACCACAGACATCGGGGCTCCGGGCTTTCCCTGACGAACAGGGCTTCGACCTTTACCACCACCTGCACCTCTGCCCCCATTGGAAAAAAACCCAAGAAAAATCACAAACGTCGGATGATTGCTCCCACACCGAAAGTGCCAGCCAGTCAAGCTCTTGCTGCTCCTCCTTGGTCATTGGCAGCGCATCTACAGCACCACAGACATTGGGGCTCCGGGCTTTCCCTGACGAACAGGGCTTCGACGTTTACCACCAGCTGCACCTGGGCACCCACTGGAAAAAAACCCCAAGATATCACGAACGTCAGACGATTGCTCCCACACCGAAAGTGCCAGCCAGTCAAGCTCCTGCTGCTCCTCAGCGGCCATTGGCAGCGCATCTACAGCACCACAGACATCAGGGCTCCGGGCTTTCCCTGACGAACAGGGCTTCGACGTTTACCACCAGCTGCACCTGGGGGCCCCACTGAAAAAAACCCCGAAAAAGCACGAACGTCAGACGATTGCTCCCACACCAAAAGTGCCAGCAACTCAAGCTTCTGCTGCTCCTCCCCGGCCATTGGCAGCGCATCTACAGCACCACAGACATCGGGGCTCCGGGCTTTCCCTGACGAACAGGGCTTCGACGTTTACCACCAGCTGCACCTGGGCGCCCACAGGAAGAAACCCCGAAAAATCACGAACGTCTCACGATTGCTCCCACACCGGAAGTGACAGCCAGTCAAGCTCTTGCTGCTCCTCACCGGCCATTGGCAGCACATCTACAGCACCACAGACATCGGGGCTCCAAGCTTTCCCTGACGAACAGGGCTTCGACGTTTACCACCAGCTGCACCTGGGGCCCACTGAAAAAAAACCCAAAAAATCATGAACGTCGGATGGTTGCTCCCACACCGAAAGTGCCAGCCAGTCAAGCTTCTGCTGCACCTCACCGGCCATTGGCAGCGCATCTACAGCACCACAGACATAGGGGCTCCAGGCTTTCCCTCACGAACAGGGCTTCGACGTTTACCACCAGCTGCACCTGGGGGGCCCACTGAAAAAAACCCCGAAAAATCACGAACATCGGACGATTGCTCCCACAAAAAAAGTGCCAACCACTCAAGCTCTTGCTGCTCCTCAGCGGCCATTGGCAGCGCATCTACAGCACCACAGACATCGGGGCTCCGGGCTTTCCCTGACGAACAGGGCTTCGACGTTTACCACCAGCTGCACCTGGGCGCCCACTGAAAAGAAAACCCCGAAAAATCACGAACATCGGACGATTGCTCCCACACCGAAAGTGCCAGCCAGTCAATCTCTTGCTGCTCCTCCCCGGCCATTGGCAGCGCATCTACAGCACCACAGACATCGGGGCTCCGGGCTTTCCCTGACGAACAGGCCTTTGACGTTTACCACCAGCTGCACCGGGTCGCCCACTCCAGAAAAACCCGAAAAATCACAAACGTCGGACGATTGCTCCCACACCGAAAGTGCCAGCCAGTCAAGCTCTTGCTGCTCCTCACCGGCCATTGGCAGCGCATCTACAGCACCACAGACATCGGGGCTCCGGGCTTTCCCTGACGAACAGGGCTTCGACGTTTACCACCAGCTGCACCTGGGCGCCCACTCCAAAAAAACCCGAAAAATCATGAACGTCGGACGATTGCTCCCACACAAAAAGTGCCAGCCAGTCAAGCTCCTGCTGCTGCTCCTCAGCGGCCATTGGCAGCGCATCTACAGCACCACAGACATCGGGGCTCCGGGCTTTCCCTGACGAACAGGGCTTCGACGTTTACCACCACCTGCACCTGGGCGCCCATTGGAAAAAAACCCAAGAAAAATCACGAACGTTGGACGATTGCTCCCACACCGAAAGTGCCAGCAACTCAAGCTCTTGCTACTCCTCACCGGCCATTGGCAGCGCATCTACAGCACCACAGACATCGGGGCTCCGGGCTTTCCCTGACGAACAGGGCTTCGACGTTTACCACCATCTGCACCTGGTCGCCCACGCCAAAAAAACCCGAAAAATCACGAACGTCGGACGATTGCTCCCACAAAAAAAGTGCCAGCCAGTCAAGCTCCTGCTGCTCCTCACCGGCCATTGGCAGCGCATCTACAGCACCACAGACATCGGGGCTCCGGGCTTTCCCTGACGAACAGGGCTTCGACGTTTACCACCAGCTGCACCTGGGGGGCCCACTGAAAAAAAACCCCGAAAAATCACGAACATCGGACGATTGCTCCCACACCAAAAGTGCCAGCCAGTCAAGCTCCTGCTGCTCCTCAGCGGCCATTGGCAGCGCATCTACAGCACCACAGACATCGGGGCTCCGGGCTTTCCCTGACGAACAGGGCTTCGACGTTTACCACCAGCTGCACCTGGTCGCACACTCCAAAAAAACCCGAAAAATCACGAACGTCGGACGATTGCTCTTACACCAAAAGTGCCAGCCAGTCAAGCTCTTGCTGCTCCTCACTGGCCATTGGCAGCGCATCTACAGCACCACGGACATCGGGGCTCCGGGCTTTCCCTGATGAACAGGGCTTCGACGTTTACCACCAGCTGCACCTGGTCGCACACTCCAAAAAAACCCGAAAAATCAAGAACGTCGGACGATTGCTCCCACACAAAAAGTTCCAGACAGTCAAGCTCCTGCTGCTCCTCAGCGGCCATTGGCAGCGCATCTACAGCACCACAGACATCGGGGCTCCGGGCTTTCCCTGACGAACAGGGCTTCGACGTTTACCACCAGCTGCACCTGGGCGCCCACTCCAGAAAAACCCCGAAAAATCACGAACGTCGGACGATTGCTCCCACACCGAAAGTGCCAGCAACTCAAGCTCTTGCTACTCCTCACCGGCCATTGGCAGCGCATCTACAGCACCACAGACATCGGGGCTCCGGGCTTTCCCTGACGAACAGGGCTTCGACGTTTACCACAATCTGCACCTGGGCGCCCACGCCAAAAAAACCCGAAAAATCACGAACGTCGGACGATTGCTCCTACAAAAAAAGTGCCAGCCAGTCAAGCTCCTGCTGCTCCTCACCGGCCATTGGCAGCGCATCTACAGCACCAGAGACATCGGGGCTCCGGGCTTTCCCTGACGAACAGGGCTTCGACGTTTACCACCAGCTGCGTCTGGGCTCCCACTAAAAAAAAACCCAGAAAATCACGAACATCGGACGATTGCTCCCACACCGAAAGTGCCAGCCAGTCAAGCTCTTGCTGCTCCTCCCCGGCCATTGGCAGCGCATCTACAGCACCACAGACATCGGGGCTCCGGGCTTTCCCTCACGAACAGGGCTTCGACGTTTACCACCAGCTGCACCTGGGCGCCCACTCCAAAAAAACCCGAAAAATCAAGAACGTCGGACGATTGCTCCCACACAAAAAGTGCCAGCCAGTCAAGCTCCTGCTGCTCCTCAGCGGCCATTGGCAGCGCATCTACAGCACCACAGACATCGGGGCTCCGGGCTTTCCCTGACGAACAGGGCTTCGACGTTTACCACCATCTGCACATGGGGGGCCCACTGAAAAAAACCCCGAAAAATCACGAACATCGGACGATTGCTCCCACACCGAAAGTGCCAGCCACTCAAGCTCTTGCTGCTCCTCCCCGGCCATTGGCAGCGCATCTACAGCACCACAGACATCAGGCCTCCGGGCTTTCCCTGACGAACAGGGCTTCGACGTTTACCACCATCTGCACCTGGACACCCATTGGAAAAAAACCCAAGAAAAATCACGAACGTTGGACGATTGCTCCCACACCGAAAATGCCAGCAACTCAAGCTCTTGCTGCTCCTCCCCGGCCATTGGCAGTGCATCTACATCACCACAGACATCGGGGCTCCGGGCTTTCCCTGACGAACAGGGCTTCAACATTTACCACCACCTGCACCTGGGCGCCCACTCCAAAAAAAACCCGAAAAATCATGAACGTCGGACGATTGCTCCCACACCAAAAGTGCCAGCCAGTCAAGCTCTTGCTGCTCCTCACCGGCCATTGGCAGCGCATCTACAGCACCACAGACATCGGGGCTCCGGGCTTTCCCTGACGAACAGGGCTTCGACATTTACCACCACCTGCACCTGGGCGCCCATTGGAAAAAAACCCAAGAAAAATCACGAACGTTGGACGATTGTTCCCACACCGAAAGTGCCAGCAACTCAAGCTCTTGCTACTCCTCACCGGCCATTGGCAGCGCATCTACAGCACCACAGACATCGGGGCTCCAGGCTTTCCCTCACGAACAGGGCTTCGACGTTTACCACCAGCTGCACCTGGTCGCACACTCCAAAAAACCCCGAAAAATCACGAACGTTGGACGATTGCTCCCACACCGAAAGTGCCAGCCAGTCAAGCTCTTGCTGCTGCTCCCCGTCCATTGGCAGTGCATCTACAGCACCACAGACATCGGGGCTCCGGGCTTTCCCTGACGAACAGGGCTTCGACGTTTACCACCAGCTGCACCTGGGCGCCCACGCCAAAAAAACCCGAAAAATCACGAACGTCGGACGATTGCTCCTACAAAAAAAGTGCCAGCCAGTCAAGCTCCTGCTGCTCCTCACCGGCCATTGGCAGCGCATCTACAGCACCACAGACATCGGGGCTCCGGGCTTTCCCTGACGAACAGGGCTTCGACGTTTACCACCAGCTGCGTCTGGGCGCCCACTAAAAAAAAACCCAAAAAATCACGAACATCGGACGATTGCTCCCACACCGAAAGTGCCAGCCAGTCAAGCTCTTGCTGCTCCTCAGCGGCCATTGGCAGCGCATCTACAGCACCACAGACATCGGGCCTCCGGGCTTTCCCTGACGAACAGGGCTTCGACGTTTACCACCAGCTGCACCTGGGCGCCCATTGGAAAAAAACCCAAGAAAATCACGAACGTTGGACGATTGCTCCCACACAAAAAGTGCCAGCAACTCAACCTCTTGCTCCTCATCACCGGCCACTGGCAGCGCATCTACAGGACCACAGACACTGGGGCTCCGGGCTTTCCCTGACGTACAGGGCTTCGACGTTTACCACAAGCTGCACCTGGGGGGCCCACTGAAAAAAACCCCGAAAGTCATGAACGTAGGACGATTGCTCCCACACCGAAAGTGCCAGCCAGTCAAGATCTTGCTGTATCAAACTGGCCATTGGCAGCGCATCTACAGCACGACAGACATCGGGGCTCCGGGCTTTCCCTGACGAACAGGGCTTTGACGTTTACCACCAGCTGCACCTGGTCGCACACTCCAAAATAACCCGAAAAATCACGAACGTCGGACGATTGCTCCCACACAAAAAGTTCCAGCCAGTCAAGCTCCTGCTGCTCCTCAGCGGCCATTGGCAGCGCATCTACAGCACCACAGACATCGGGGCTCCGGGCTTTCCCTGACGAACAGGGCTTCGACGTTTACCACCAGCTGCACCTGGGCGCCCACTCCAAAAAAACCCGAAAAATCATGAACGTCGGACGATTGCTCCCACACAAAAAGTGCCAGCCAGTCAAGCTCCTGCTGCTCCTCAGCGGCCATTGGCAGCGCATCTACAGCACCACAGACATCGGGGCTCCGGGCTTTCCCTGACGAACAGGGCTTCGACGTTTACCACCACCTGCACCTGGGCGCCCATTGGAAAAAAACCCAAGAAAAATCACGAACGTTGGACGATTGCTCCCACACCGAAAGTGCCAGCAACTCAAGCTCTTGCTACTCCTCACCGGCCATTGGCAGCGCATCTACAGCACCACAGACATCGGGGCTCCGGGCTTTCCCTGACGAACAGGGCTTCGACGTTTACCACCAGCTGCGTCAGGGCGCCCACTAAAAAAAAACCCAAAAAATCACGAATGTCGGACGATTGCTCCCACACAAAAAGTGCCAGCCAGTCAAGCTCCTGCTGCTCCTCAGCGGCCATTGGCAGCGCATCTACAGCACCACAGACATCGGGGCTCCGGGCTTTCCCTGACGAACAGGCCTTCGACGTTTACCACCAGCTGCACCTGGGGGGCCCACTGAAAAAAACCCCGAAAAATCACGAACATCGGACGATTACTCCCACACCGAAAGTGCCAGCCACTCAAGCTCTTGCTGCTCCTCAGCGGCCATTGGCAGCGCATCTACAGCACCACAGACATCGGGGCTCCGGGCTTTCCCTGACGAACAGGGCTTCGACGTTTACCACCAGCTGCACCTGGGCGCCCACTGAAAAGAAAACCTCGAAAAATCACGAACATCGGACGATTGCTCCCACACCAAAAGTGCCAGCCAGTCAAGCTCTTGCTGCTCCTCCCCGGCCATTGGCAGCGCATCTACAGCACCACAGACATCGGGGCTCCGGGCTTTCCCTGACGAACAGGCCTTCGACGTTTACCACCAGCTGCACCGGGTCGCGCA
The DNA here is from genome assembly GCF_036417535.1 of Chlamydotis macqueenii. Classification (NCBI taxonomy): domain Eukaryota; kingdom Metazoa; phylum Chordata; class Aves; order Otidiformes; family Otididae; genus Chlamydotis; species Chlamydotis macqueenii. The sequence goes on along the minus strand of NC_141592.1, from coordinate 24,928,159 downwards.
CTCCAAAAAAACCCGAAAAATCACGAACGTCGGACGATTGCTCCCACACCGAAAGTGCCAGCCAGTCAAGCTCTTGCTGCTCCTCAACGGCCATTGGCAGCGCATCTACAGCACCACAGACATCGGGGCTCCGGGCTTTCCCTGACGAACAGGGCTTCGACGTTTACCACCAGCTGCACCTGGGCGCCCACTCCAAAAAAACCCGAAAAATCATGTACGTCGAACGATTGCTCCCACACAAAAAGTGCCAGCCAGTCAATCTCCTGCTGCTCCTCACCGGCCATTGGCAGCGCATCTACAGCACCACAGACATCGGGGCTCCGGGCTTTCCCTGACGAACAGGGCTTCGACGTTTACCACCATCTGCACCTGGTCGCCCACGCCAAAAAAAACCCGAAAAATCACGAACGTCTGACGATTGCTCCCACACAAAAAGTGCCAGCCAGTCAAGCTCTTGCTGCTCATCACCGGCCATTGGCAGCCCATCTACAGCACCACAGACATAGGGGCTCCAGGCTTTCCCTCACGAACAGGGCTTCGACGTTTACCACCAGCTGCACATGGGGGGCCCACTGAAAAAAACCCCGAAAAATCACGAATATCGGACGATTGCTCCCACACCGAAAGTGCCAGCCACTCAAGCTCTTGCTGCTCCTCCCCGGCCATTGGCAGCGCATCTACAGCACCACAGACATCGGGGCTCCGGGCTTTCCCTGACGAACAGGGCTTTGACGTTTACCACCACCTGCACCTGGTCGCACACTCCAAAATAACCCGAAAAATCACGAACGTCGGACGATTGCTCCCACACCAAAAGTTCCAGCCAGTCAAGCTCTTGCTGCTCCTCAGCGGCCATTGGCAGCGCATCTACAGCACCACAGACATCGGGGCTCCGGGCTTTCCCTGACGAACAGGGCTTCGACGTTTACCACCAGCTGCACCTGGGCGCCCACTCCAAAAAAACCCGAAAAATCATGAACGTCGGACGATTGCTCCCACACAAAAAGTGCCAGCCAGTCAAGCTCCTGCTGCTCCTCAGCGGCCATTGGCAGCGCATCTACAGCACCACAGACATCGGGGCTCCGGGCTTTCCCTGACGAACAGGGCTTCGACGTTTACCACCACCTGCACCTGGGCGCCCATTGGAAAAAAACCCAAGAAAAATCACGAACGTTGGACGATTGCTCCCACACCGAAAGTGCCAGCAACTCAAGCTCTTGCTACTCCTCCCCGGCCATTGGCAGCGCATCTACAGCACCACAGACATCGGGGCTCCGGGCTTTCCCTGACGAACAGGGCTTCGACGTTTACCACCAGCTGCGTCTGGGCGCCCACTAAAAAAAAACCCAAAAAATCACGAATGTCGGACGATTGCTCCCACACCGAAAGTGCCAGCCAGTCAAGCTCTTGCTGCTCATCACCGGCCATTGGCAGCCCATCTACAGCACCACAGACATAGGGGCTCCGGGCTTTCCCTGACGAACAGGGCTTCGACGTTTACCACCAGCTGCACCTGGGGGGCCCACTGAAAAAAACCCCGAAAAATCACGAACATCGGACGATTGCTCCCACACCGAAAGTGCCAGCCACTCAAGCTCTTGCTGCTCCTCACCGGCCATTGGCAGCGCATCTACAGCACCACAGACATCGGGGCTCCGGGCTTTCCCTGACGAACAGGGCTTCGACGTTTACCACCAGCTGCACCTGGGCGCCCACTGAAAAGAAAACCCCGAAAAATCACGAACATCGGACGATTGCTCCCACACCGAAAGTGCCAGCCAGTCAATCTCTTGCTGCTCCTCCCCGGCCATTGGCAGCGCATCTACAGCACCACAGACATCGGGGCTCCGGGCTTTCCCTGACGAACAGGCCTTCGACGTTTACCACCAGCTGCACCGGGTCGCCCACTCCAAAAAAACCCGAAAAATCACGAACGTCGGACGATTGCTCCCACACCGAAAGTGCCAGCCAGTCAAGCTCTTGCTGCTCCTCAACGGCCATTGGCAGCGCATCTACAGCACCACAGACATCGGGGCTCCGGGCTTTCCCTCACGAACAGGGGTTCGACGTTTACCACCAGCTGCACCTGGGCGCCCACTCCAAAAAAACCCGAAAAATCATGTACGTCGGACGATTGCTCCCACACAAAAAGTGCCAGCCAGTCAAGCTCCTGCTGCTCCTCAGCGGCCATTGGCAGCGCATCTACAGCACCACAGACATCGGGGCTCCGGGCTTTCCCTGACGAACAGGGCTTCGACGTTTACCACCATCTGCACATGGGGGGCCCACTGAAAAAAACCCCGAAAAGTCACGAGCATCGGACGATTGCTCCCACACCGAAAGTGCCAGCCACTCAAGCTCTTGCTGCTCCTCCCCGGCCATTGGCAGCGCATCTACAGCACCACAGACATCAGGCCTCCGGGCTTTCCCTGACGAACAGGGCTTCGACGTTTACCACCATCTGCACCTGGACACCCATTGGAAAAAAACCCAAGAAAAATCATGAACGTCGGACAATTGCTCCCACACCAAAAGTGCCAGCCAGTCAAGCTCTTGCTGCTCCTCACCGGCCATTGGCAGCGCATCTACAGCACCACAGACATCGGGGCTCCGGGCTTTCCCTGACGAACAGGGCTTCGACATTTACCACCACCTGCACCTGGGCGCCCATTGGAAAAAAACCCAAGAAAAATCACGAACGTTGGACGATTGTTCCCACACCGAAAGTGCCAGCAACTCAAGCTCTTGCTACTCCTCACCGGCCATTGGCAGCGCATCTACAGCACCACAGACATCGGGGCTCCAGGCTTTCCCTCACGAACAGGGCTTCGACGTTTACCACCAGCTGCACCTGGTCGCACACTCCAAAAAAACCCGAAAAATCAAGAACTTCGGACGATTGCTCCCACACCGAAAGTGCCAGCCAGTCAAGCTCTTGCTGCTGCTCCCCGTCCATTGGCAGTGCATCTACAGCACCACAGACATCGGGGCTCCGGGCTTTCCCTGACGAACAGGGCTTCGACGTTTACCACCAGCTGCACCTGGGCGCCCACGCCAAAAAAACCCGAAAAATCACGAACGTCGGACGATTGCTCCTACAAAAAAAGTGCCAGCCAGTCAAGCTCCTGCTGCTCCTCACCGGACATTGGCAGCGCATCTACAGCACCACAGACATCGGGGCTCCGGGCTTTCCCTGACGAACAGGGCTTCGACGTTTACCACCAGCTGCGTCTGGGCGCCCACTAAAAAAAAACCCAAAAAATCACGAACATCGGACGATTGCTCCCACACCGAAAGTGCCAGCCAGTCAAGCTCTTGCTGCTCCTCAGCGGCCATTGGCAGCGCATCTACAGCACCACAGACATCGGGCCTCCGGGCTTTCCCTGACGAACAGGGCTTCGACGTTTACCACCAGCTGCACCTGGGCGCCCATTGGAAAAAAACCCAAGAAAATCACGAACGTTGGACGATTGCTCCCACACAAAAAGTGCCAGCAACTCAACCTCTTGCTCCTCATCACCGGCCACTGGCAGCGCATCTACAGGACCACAGACACTGGTGCTCCGGGCTTTCCCTGACGTACAGGGCTTCGACGTTTACCATAAGCTGCACCTGGGGGGCCCACTGAAAAAAACCCCGAAAGTCATGAACGTAGGACGATTGCTCCCACTCCGAAAGTGCCAGCCAGTCAAGATCTTGCTGTATCAAACTGGCCATTGGCAGCGCATCTACAGCACGACAGACATCGGGGCTCCGGGATTTCCCTGACGAACAGGGCTTTGACGTTTACCACCAGCTGCACCTGGTCGCACACTCCAAAATAACCCGAAAAATCACGAACGTCGGACGATTGCTCCCACACAAAAAGTTCCAGCCAGTCAAGCTCCTGCTGCTCCTCACCGGCCATTGGCAGCGCATCTACAGCACCACAGACATCGGGGCTCCGGGCTTTCCCTGACGAACAGGGCTTCGACGTTTACCACCAGCTGCACCTGGGCGCCCACTCCAAAAAAACCCGAAAAATCATGAACGTCGGACGATTGCTCCCACACAAAAAGTGCCAGCCAGTCAAGCTCCTGCTGCTCCTCAGCGGCCATTGGCAGCGCATCTACAGCACCACAGACATCTGGGCTCCGGGCTTTCCCTGACGAACAGGGCTTCGACGTTTACCACCACCTGCACCTGGGCGCCCATTGGAAAAAAACCCAAGAAAAATCACGAACGTTGGACGATTGCTCCCAGACAAAAAGTGCCAGCCAGTCAAGCTCTTGCTGCTCATCACCGGCCATTGGCAGCCCATCTACAGCACCACAGACATCGGGGCTCCGGGCTTTCCCTGACGAACAGGCCTTCGACGTTTACCACCAGCTGCACCTGGGGGGCCCACTGAAAAAAACCCCGAAAAATCACGAACATCGGACGATTACTCCCACACCGAAAGTGCCAACCACTCAAGCTCTTGCTGCTCCTCAGCGGCCATTGGCAGCGCATCTACAGCACCACAGACATCGGGGCTCCGGGCTTTCCCTGACGAACAGGGCTTCGACGTTTACCACCAGCTGCACCTGGGCGCCCACTGAAAAGAAAACCTCGAAAAATCACGAACATCGGACGATTGCTCCCACACCAAAAGTGCCAGCCAGTCAATCTCTTGCTGCTCCTCCCCGGCCATTGGCAGCGCATCTACAGCACCACAGACATCGGGGCTCCGGGCTTTCCCTGACGAACAGGCCTTCGACGTTTACCACCAGCTGCACCGGGTCGCGCACTCCAAAAAAACCCGAAAAATCACGAACGTCGGACGATTGCTCCCACACCGAAAGTGCCAGCCAGTCAAGCTCTTGCTGCTCCTCAACGGCCATTGGCAGCGCATCTACAGCACCACAGACATCGGGGCTCCGGGCTTTCCCTGACGAACAGGGCTTCGACGTTTACCACCAGCTGCACCTGGGCGCCCACTCCAAAAAAACCCGAAAAATCATGTACGTCGAACGATTGCTCCCACACAAAAAGTGCCAGCCAGTCAAGCTCCTGCTGCTCCTCACCGGCCATTGGCAGCGCATCTACAGCACCACAGACATCGGGGCTCCGGGCTTTCCCTGACGAACAGGGCTTCGACGTTTACCACCATCTGCACCTGGTCGCCCACGCCAAAAAAAACCCGAAAAATCACGAACGTCTGACGATTGCTCCCACACAAAAAGTGCCAGCCAGTCAAGCTCTTGCTGCTCATCACCGGCCATTGGCAGCCCATCTACAGCACCACAGACATAGGGGCTCCAGGCTTTCCCTCACGAGCAGGGCTTCGACGTTTACCACCAGCTGCACATGGGGGGCCCACTGAAAAAAACCCCGAAAAATCACGAATATCGGACGATTGCTCCCACACCGAAAGTGCCAGCCACTCAAGCTCTTGCTGCTCCTCCCCGGCCATTGGCAGCGCATCTACAGCACCACAGACATCGGGGCTCCGGGCTTTCCCTGACGAACAGGGCTTCGACGTTTACCACCATCTGCACCTGGTCGCCCATGCCAAAAAAACCCGAAAAATCACGAACGTCGGACGATTGCTCCCACACCGAAAGTGCCAGCCAGTCAAGCTCCTGCTGCTCCTCAGCGGCCATTGGCAGCGCATCTACCGTACCAGAGACATCGGGGCTCCGGGCACTCCCTGACGAACAGGGCTTCGACATTTACCACCAGCTGCACCTGGGCGCCCACTCCAAAAAAACCCGAAAAATCACGAACGTCGGATGATTGCTCCCACACCGAAAGTGCCAGCCAGTCAAGCTCCTGCTGCTCCTCACCGGCCATTGGCAGCGCATCTACCGCACCAGAGACATCGGGGCTCCGGGCACTCCCTGACGAACAGGGCTTCGACGTTTACCACCAGCTGCACCTGGGCGCCCACTCCAAAAAAACCCGAAAAATCACGAACGTCTGACGATTGCTCCCACACAAAAAGTGTCAGCCAGTCAATCTCCTGCTGCTCCTCAGCGGCCATTGGCAGCGCATCTACAGCACCACAGACATCGGGGCTCCGGGCTTTCCCTGACGAACAGGGCTTCGACGTTTACCACCAGCTGCACCTGGGGGGCCCACTGAAAAAAACCCCAAAAAATCATGAACGTCGGACGATTGCTCCCACACAAAAAGTGTCAGCCAGTCAAGCCCCTGCTGCTCCTCAGCGGCCATTGGCAGCGCATCTACAGCACCACAGACATCGGGGCTCCGGGCTTTCCCTGACGAACAGGGCTTCGACGTTTACCACCACCTGCACCTGGTCGCCCACGCCAAAAAAACCCGAAAAATCACGAACGTCGGACGATTGCTCCCACAAAAAAAGTGCCAGCCAGTCAAGCTCTTACTGCTGCTCCCCGGCCATTGGCAGTGCATCTACAGCACCACAGACATCGGGGCTCCGGGCTTTCCCTGACGAATAGGGCTTCGACGTTTACCACCACCTGCACCTGGGCGCCCATTGGAAAAAAACCCAAGAAAAATCACGAACGTTGGACGATTGCTCCCACACCGAAAGTGCCAGCAACTCAAGCTCTTGCTACTCCTCACCGGCCATTGGCAGCGCATCTACAGCACCACAGACATCGGGGCTCCGGGCTTTCCCTGACGAACAGGGCTTCGACGTTTACCACCAGCTGCACCTGGGGGGCCCACTGAAAAAAACCCCGAAAAATCATGAACGTCGGACGATTGCTCCCACACCGAAAGTGCCAGCCAGTCAAGCACTTGCTGCTCCTCCCCGGCCATTGGCAGCGCATCTACAGCACCACAGACATCGGGGCTCCGGGCACTCCCTGACGAACAAGGCTTCAACGTTTACCACCAGCTGCACCTGCTCGCCCATTCCAAAAAAACCCCGAAAAATCACGAACATCTGACGATTGCTGCCACACAAAAAGTGTCAGCCAGTCAAGCTCCTGCTGCTCCTCAGCGGCCATTGGCAGCGCATCTACAGCACCACAGACATCGGGGCTCCGGGCTTTCCCTGACGAACAGGGCTTCGACGTTTACCACCAGCTGCACCTGGGCACCCACTCCAAAAAACCCCCAAAAAATCACGAAGATCGGACGATTTCTCCCACACCGAAAGTGCGAGCCAGTCAAGCTCTTGCTGCTCATCACCGGCCATTGGCAGCGCATCTACAGCACCACAGACATCGGGGCTCCGGGCTTTCCCTGACGAACAGGGCTTCGACGTTTACCACCAGCTGCACCTGGGGGGCCCACTGAAAAAAACCCCGAAAAATCATGAACGTCGGACGATTGCTCCCACACCGAAAGTGCCAGCCATTCAAGCTCTTGCTACTCCTCACCGGCCATTGGCAGCGCATCTACAGCACCACAGACATCGGGGCTCCGGGCTTTCCCTGACGAACAGGGCTTCGACGTTTACCACCATCTGCACCTGGTCGCCCACGCCAAAAAAACCCGAAAAATCACAAACGTCGGACGATTGCTCCCACACCGAAACTGCCAGCCAGTCAAGCTCTTGCTGCTCCTCACCGGCCATTGGCAGCGCATCTACAGCACCACAGACATCGGGGCTCCGGGCTTTCCCTGACGAACAGGGCTTCGACGTTTACCACCACCTGCACCTGGGCGCCCATTGGAAAAAACACCAAGAAAAATCACGAACGTTGGACGATTGCTCCCACACCGAAAGTGCCAGCAACTCAAGCTCTTCCTGCTCATCACCGGCCATTGGCAGCGCATCTACAGCACCACAGACACTGGGGCTCCGGGCTTTCCCTGACGAACATGGTTTCGACGTTTACCACCAGCTGCACCTGGGCGCCCACTCCAAAAAAACCCGAAAAATCACGAACGTCGGATGATTGCTCCCACACCGAAAGTGCCAGCCAGTCAAGCTCCTGCTGCACCTCCCCGGCCATTGGCAGCGCATCTACAGCACCACAGACGTCGGGGCTCCGGGCTTTCCCTGACGAACAGGGCTTCGACGTTTACCACCAGCTGCACCTGGGCGCCCACTCCAAAAAAAACCGAAAAATCACGAACGTCGGACGATTGCTCCCACACCGAAAGTGCCAGCCAGTCAAGCTCTTGCTTGTCCTCACTGGCCATTGGCAGCGCATCTACAGCACCACAGACATCGGGGCTCCGGGCTTTCCCTGACGAACAGGGCTTCGACGTTTACCACCAGCTGCACCTGGTCGCACACTCCAAAAAAACCCGAAAAATCACGAACGTCGGACGATTGCTCCCACACAAAAAGTGCCAGCCAGTCAAGCTCCTGCTGCTCCTCAGCGGCCATTGGCAGCGCATCTACAGCACCACAGACATCGGGGCTCCGGGCTTTCCCTGACGAACAGGGCTTCGACGTTTACCACCATCTGCACCTGGTCGCCCACGCCAAAAAAAACCCGAAAAATCACGAACGTCTGACGATTGCTCCCACACAAAAAGTGCCAGCCAGTCAAGCTCTTGCTGCTCATCACCGGCCATTGGCAGCCCATCTACAGCACCACAGACATAGGGGCTCCAGGCTTTCCCTCACGAACAGGGCTTCGACGTTTACCACCAGCTGCACATGGGGGGCCCACTGAAAAAAACCCCGAAAAATCACGAATATCGGACGATTGCTCCCACACCGAAAGTGCCAGCCACTCAAGCTTTTGCTGCTCCTCCCCGGCCATTGGCAGCGCATCTACAGCACCACAGACATCGGGGCTCCGGGCTTTCCCTGACGAACAGGGCTTCGACGTTTACCACCAGCTGCACCTGGGCGCCCACTCCAAAAAAACCCGAAAAATCACGAACGTCGGACGATTGCTCCCACACAAAAAGTGCCAGCCAGTCAAGCTCTTGCTGCTCCTCAGCGGCCATTGGCAGCGCATCTACAGCACCACAGACATCGGGGCTCCGGGCTTTCCCTGACGAACAGGGCTTCGACGTTTACCACCATCTGCACCTGGTCGCCCACGCCAAAAAAAACCCGAAAAATCACGAACGTCTGACGATTGCTCCCACACAAAAAGTGCCAGCCAGTCAAGCTCTTGCTGCTCATCACCGGCCATTGGCAGCCCATCTACAGCACCACAGACATAGGGGCTCCAGGCTTTCCCTCACGAACAGGGCTTCGACGTTTACCACCAGCTGCACATGGGGGGCCCACTGAAAAAAACCCCGAAAAATCACGAATATCGGACGATTGCTCCCACACCGAAAGTGCCAGCCACTCAAGCTCTTGCTGCTCCTCCCCGGCCATTGGCAGCGCATCTACAGCACCACAGACATCGGGGCTCCGGGCTTTCCCTGACGAACAGGGCTTCGACGTTTACCACCAGCTGCACCTGGGCGCCCACTCCAAAAAAACCCGAAAAATCATGAACGTCGGACGATTGCTCCCACACAAAAAGTGCCAGCCAGTAAAGCTCTTCCTGCTCCTCAGCGGCCATTGGCAGCGCATCTACAGCACCACAGACATCGGGGCTCCGGGCTTTCCCTGACGAACAGGGCTTCGACGTTTACCACCATCTGCACCTGGTCGCCCATGCCAAAAAAACCCGAAAAATCACGAACGTCGGACGATTGCTCCCACACCGAAAGTGCCAGCCAGTCAAGCTCCTGCTGCTCCTCAGCGGCCATTGGCAGCGCATCTACCGTACCAGAGACATCGGGGCTCCGGGCACTCCCTGACGAACAGGGCTTCGACGTTTACCACCAGCTGCACCTGGGCGCCCACTCCAAAAAAACCCGAAAAATCACGAACGTCGGACGATTGCTCCCACACCGAAAGTGCCAGCCAGTCAAGCTCCTGCTGCTCCTCAGCGGCCATTGGCAGCGCATCTACCGCACCAGAGACATCGGGGCTCCGGGCACTCCCTGACGAACAGGGCTTCGACGTTTACCACGAGCTGCACCTGGGCGCCCACTCCAAAAAAACCCGAAAAATCACGAACGTCTGACGATTGCTGCCACACAAAAAGTGTCAGCCAGTCAATCTCCTGCTGCTCCTCAGCGGCCATTGGCAGCGCATCTACAGCACCACAGACATCGGGGCTCCGGGCTTTCCCTGACGAACAGGGCTTCGACGTTTACCACCACCTGCACCTGGTCGCCCACGCCAAAAAAACCCGAAAAATCACGAACGTCGGACGATTGCTCCCACAAAAAAAGTGCCAGCCAGTCAAGCTCTTACTGCTGCTCCCCGGCCATTGGCAGTGCATCTACAGCACCACAGACATCGGGGCTCCGGGCTTTCCCTGACGAATAGGGCTTCGACGTTTACCACCACCTGCACCTGGGCGCCCATTAGAAAAAAACCCAAGAAAAATCACGAACGTTGGACGATTGCTCCCACACCGAAAGTGCCAGCAACTCAAGCTCTTGCTACTCCTCACCGGCCATTGGCAGCGCATCTACAGCACCACAGACATCGGGGCTCCGGGCTTTCCCTGACGAACAGGGCTTCGACGTTTACCACCAGCTGCACCTGGGGGGCCCACTGAAAAAAACCCCGAAAAATCATGAACGTCGGATGATTGCTCCCACACCGAAAGTGCCAGCCAGTCAAGCACTTGCTGCTCCTCCCCGGCCATTGGCAGCGCATCTACAGCACCACAGACATCGGGGCTCCGGGCACTCCCTGACGAACAAGGCTTCAACGTTTACCACCAGCTGCACCTGCTCGCCCATTCCAAAAAAACCCCGAAAAATCACGAACATCTGACGATTGCTGCCACACAAAAAGTGTCAGCCAGTCAAGCTCCTGCTGCTCCTCAGCGGCCATTGGCAGCGCATCTACAGCACCACAGACATCGGGGCTCCGGGCTTTCCCTGACGAACAGGGCTTCGACGTTTACCACCAGCTGCACCTGGGTGGCCCACTGAAAAAAACCCCGAAAAATCATGAACGTCGGATGATTGCTCCCACACCGAAAGTGCCAGCCAGTCAAGCACTTGCTGCTCCTCCCCGGCCATTGGCAGCGCATCTACAGCACCACAGACATCGGGGCTCCGGGCACTCCCTGACGAACAAGGCTTCAACGTTTACCACCAGCTGCACCTGGGCACCCACTCCAAAAAAACCCCAAAAAATCACGAAGATCGGACGATTTCTCCCACACCGAAAGTGAGAGCCAGTCAAGCTCTTGCTGCTCATCACCGGCCATTGGCAGCGCATCTGCAGCACCACAGACATCGGGGCTCCGGGCTTTCCCTGACGAACAGGGCTTCGACGTTTACCACCAGCTGCACCTGGGTGGCCCACTGAAAAAAACCCCGAAAAATCATGAACGTCGGACGATTGCTCCCACACCGAAAGTGCCAGCCAGTCAAGCTCTTGCTACTCCTCACCGGCCATTGGCAGCGCATCTACAGCACCACAGACATCGGGGCTCCGGGCTTTCCCTGACGAACAGGGCTTCGACGTTTACCACCATCTGCACCTGGTCGCCCACGCCAAAAAAACCCGAAAAATCACGAACGTCGGACGATTGCTCCTACACCGAAAGTGCCAGCAACTCAAGCTCTTGCTGCTCCTCACCGGCCATTGGCAGCGCATCTACAGCACCACAGACATCGGGGCTCCGGGCTTTCCCTGACGAACAGGGCTTCGACGTTTACCACCACCTGCACCTGGGCGCCCATTGGAAAAAACCCCAAGAAAAATCACGAACGTTGGACGATTGCTCCCACACCGAAAGTGCCAGCAACTCAAGCTCTTCCTGCTCATCACCGGCCATTGGCAGCGCATCTACAGCACCACAGACATCGGGGCTCCGGGCTTTCCCTCACGAACAGGGCTTCGACGTTTACCACCAGCTGCACCTGGTCGCCCATTGGAAAAAAACCCAAGAAAAATCACGAACGTTGGATGATTGCTCCCACACCGAAAGTGCCAGCCAGTCAAGCACTTGCTGCTCCTCCCCGGCCATTGGCAGCGCATCTACAGCACCACAGACATCGGGGCTCCGGGCTTTCCCTGACGAACAGGGCTTCGACGTTTACCACCATCTGCACCTGGTCGCCCACGCCAAAAAAACCCGAAAAATCACAAACGTCGGACGATTGCTCCCACACCGAAACTGCCAGCCAGTCAAGCTCTTGCTGCTCCTCACCGGCCATTGGCAGCGCATCTACAGCACCACAGACATCGGGGCTCCGGGCTTTCCCTGACGAACAGGGCTTCGACGTTTACCACCACCTGCACCTGGGCGCCCATTGGAAAAAACACCAAGAAAAATCACGAACGTTGGACGATTGCTCCCACACCGAAAGTGCCAGCAACTCAAGCTCTTCCTGCTCATCACCGGCCATTGGCAGCGCATCTACAGCACCACAGACACTGGGGCTCCGGGCTTTCCCTGACGAACATGGTTTCGACGTTTACCACCAGCTGCACCTGGGCGCCCACTCCAAAAAAACCCGAAAAATCACGAACGTCGGATGATTGCTCCCACACCGAAAGTGCCAGCCAGTCAAGCTCCTGCTGCACCTCCCCGGCCATTGGCAGCGCATCTACAGCACCACAGACGTCGGGGCTCCGGGCTTTCCCTGACGAACAGGGCTTCGACGTTTACCACCAGCTGCACCTGGGCGCCCACTCCAAAAAAAACCGAAAAATCACGAACGTCGGACGATTGCTCCCACACCGAAAGTGCCAGCCAGTCAAGCTCTTGCTTGTCCTCACTGGCCATTGGCAGCGCATCTACAGCACCACAGACATCGGGGCTCCGGGCTTTCCCTGACGAACAGGGCTTCGACGTTTACCACCAGCTGCACCTGGTCGCACACTCCAAAAAAACCCGAAAAATCACGAACGTCGGACGATTGCTCCCACACAAAAAGTGCCAGCCAGTCAAGCTCCTGCTGCTCCTCAGCGGCCATTGGCAGCGCATCTACAGCACCACAGACATCGGGGCTCCGGGCTTTCCCTCACGAACAGGGCTTCGACGTTTACCACCATCTGCACCTGGTCGCCCACGCCAAAAAAAACCCGAAAAATCACGAACGTCTGACGATTGCTCCCACACAAAAAGTGCCAGCCAGTCAAGCTCTTGCTGCTCATCACCGGCCATTGGCAGCCCATCTACAGCACCACAGACATAGGGGCTCCAGGCTTTCCCTCACGAACAGGGCTTCGACGTTTACCACCAGCTGCACATGGGGGGCCCACTGAAAAAAACCCCGAAAAATCACGAATATCGGACGATTGCTCCCACACCGAAAGTGCCAGCCACTCAAGCTCTTGCTGCTCCTCCCCGGCCATTGGCAGCGCATCTACAGCACCACAGACATCGGGGCTCCGGGCTTTCCCTGACGAACAGGGCTTCGACGTTTACCACCAGCTGCACCTGGGCGCCCACTCCAAAAAAACCCGAAAAATCACGAACGTCGGACGATTGCTCCCACACAAAAAGTGCCAGCCAGTCAAGCTCTTGCTGCTCCTCAGCGGCCATTGGCAGCGCATCTACAGCACCACAGACATCGGGGCTCCGGGCTTTCCCTGACGAACAGGGCTTCGACGTTTACCACCATCTGCACCTGGTCGCCCACGCCAAAAAAAACCCGAAAAATCACGAACGTCTGACGATTGCTCCCACACAAAAAGTGCCAGCCAGTCAAGCTCTTGCTGCTCATCACCGGCCATTGGCAGCCCATCTACAGCACCACAGACATAGGGGCTCCAGGCTTTCCCTCACGAACAGGGCTTCGACGTTTACCACCAGCTGCACATGGGGGGCCCACTGAAAAAAACCCCGAAAAATCACGAATATCGGACGATTGCTCCCACACCGAAAGTGCCAGCCACTCAAGCTCTTGCTGCTCCTCCCCGGCCATTGGCAGCGCATCTACAGCACCACAGACATCGGGGCTCCGGGCTTTCCCTGACGAACAGGGCTTCGACGTTTACCACCAGCTGCACCTGGGCGCCCACTCCAAAAAAACCCGAAAAATCATGAACGTCGGACGATTGCTCCCACACAAAAAGTGCCAGCCAGTAAAGCTCTTCCTGCTCCTCAGCGGCCATTGGCAGCGCATCTACAGCACCACAGACATCGGGGCTCCGGGCTTTCCCTGACGAACAGGGCTTCGACGTTTACCACCATCTGCACCTGGTCGCCCATGCCAAAAAAACCCGAAAAATCACGAACGTCGGACGATTGCTCCCACACCGAAAGTGCCAGCCAGTCAAGCTCCTGCTGCTCCTCAGCGGCCATTGGCAGCGCATCTACCGTACCAGAGACATCGGGGCTCCGGGCACTCCCTGACGAACAGGGCTTCGACGTTTACCACCAGCTGCACCTGGGCGCCCACTCCAAAAAAACCCGAAAAATCACGAACGTCGGACGATTGCTCCCACACCGAAAGTGCCAGCCAGTCAAGCTCCTGCTGCTCCTCAGCGGCCATTGGCAGCGCATCTACCGCACCAGAGACATCGGGGCTCCGGGCACTCCCTGACGAACAGGGCTTCGACGTTTACCACGAGCTGCACCTGGGCGCCCACTCCAAAAAAACCCGAAAAATCACGAACGTCTGACGATTGCTGCCACACAAAAAGTGTCAGCCAGTCAATCTCCTGCTGCTCCTCAGCGGCCATTGGCAGCGCATCTACAGCACCACAGACATCGGGGCTCCGGGCTTTCCCTGACGAACAGGGCTTCGACGTTTACCACCACCTGCACCTGGTCGCCCACGCCAAAAAAACCCGAAAAATCACGAACGTCGGACGATTGCTCCCACAAAAAAAGTGCCAGCCAGTCAAGCTCTTACTGCTGCTCCCCGGCCATTGGCAGTGCATCTACAGCACCACAGACATCGGGGCTCCGGGCTTTCCCTGACGAATAGGGCTTCGACGTTTACCACCACCTGCACCTGGGCGCCCATTAGAAAAAAACCCAAGAAAAATCACGAACGTTGGACGATTGCTCCCACACCGAAAGTGCCAGCAACTCAAGCTCTTGCTACTCCTCACCGGCCATTGGCAGCGCATCTACAGCACCACAGACATCGGGGCTCCGGGCTTTCCCTGACGAACAGGGCTTCGACGTTTACCACCAGCTGCACCTGGGGGGCCCACTGAAAAAAACCCCGAAAAATCATGAACGTCGGATGATTGCTCCCACACCGAAAGTGCCAGCCAGTCAAGCACTTGCTGCTCCTCCCCGGCCATTGGCAGCGCATCTACAGCACCACAGACATCGGGGCTCCGGGCACTCCCTGACGAACAAGGCTTCAACGTTTACCACCAGCTGCACCTGCTCGCCCATTCCAAAAAAACCCCGAAAAATCACGAACATCTGACGATTGCTGCCACACAAAAAGTGTCAGCCAGTCAAGCTCCTGCTGCTCCTCAGCGGCCATTGGCAGCGCATCTACAGCACCACAGACATCGGGGCTCCGGGCTTTCCCTGACGAACAGGACTTCGACGTTTACCACCAGCTGCACCTGGGCACCCACTCCAAAAAAACCCCAAAAAATCACGAAGATCGGACGATTTCTCCCACACCGAAAGTGAGAGCCAGTCAAGCTCTTGCTGCTCATCACCGGCCATTGGCAGCGCATCTGCAGCACCACAGACATCGGGGCTCCGGGCTTTCCCTGACGAACAGGGCTTCGACGTTTACCACCAGCTGCACCTGGGTGGCCCACTGAAAAAAACCCCGAAAAATCATGAACGTCGGACGATTGCTCCCACACCGAAAGTGCCAGCCAGTCAAGCTCTTGCTACTCCTCACCGGCCATTGGCAGCGCATCTACAGCACCACAGACATCGGGGCTCCGGGCTTTCCCTGACGAACAGGGCTTCGACGTTTACCACCATCTGCACCTGGTCGCCCACGCCAAAAAAACCCGAAAAATCACGAACGTCGGACGATTGCTCCTACACCGAAAGTGCCAGCAACTCAAGCTCTTGCTGCTCCTCACCGGCCATTGGCAGCGCATCTACAGCACCACAGACATCGGGGCTCCGGGCTTTCCCTGACGAACAGGGCTTCGACGTTTACCACCACCTGCACCTGGGCGCCCATTGGAAAAAACCCCAAGAAAAATCACGAACGTTGGACGATTGCTCCCACACCGAAAGTGCCAGCAACTCAAGCTCTTCCTGCTCATCACCGGCCATTGGCAGCGCATCTACAGCACCACAGACATCGGGGCTCCGGGCTTTCCCTCACGAACAGGGCTTCGACGTTTACCACCAGCTGCACCTGGTCGCCCATTGGAAAAAAACCCAAGAAAAATCACGAACGTTGGATGATTGCTCCCACACCGAAAGTGCCAGCCAGTCAAGCACTTGCTGCTCCTCCCCGGCCATTGGCAGCGCATCTACAGCACAACAGACATCGGGGCTCCGGGCTTTCCCTGACGAACAGGGCTTCGACGTTTACCACCATCTGCACCTGGTCGCCCATGCCAAAAAAACCCGAAAAATCACGAACGTCGGACGATTGCTCCCACACCGAAAGTGCCAGCCAGTCAAGCTCCTGCTGCTCCTCAGCGGCCATTGGCAGCGCATCTACAGCACCACAGACATCGGGGCTCCGGGCACTCCCTGACGAACAGGGCTTCGACGTTTACCACCAGCTGCACCTGGGCGCCCACTCCAAAAAAACCCGAAAAATCACGAACGTCGGACGATTGCTCCCACACCGAAAGTGCCAGCCAGTCAAGCTCCTGCTGCTCCTCAGCGGCCATTGGCAGCGCATCTACCGCACCAGAGATATCGGGGCTCCGGGCTTTCCCTGACGAACAGGGCTTCGACGTTTACCACCAGCTGCACCTGGGGGGCCCACTGAAAAAAACCCCGAAAAATCATGAACGTCGGACGATTGCTCCCACACAAAAAGTGTCAGCCAGTCAAGCCCCTGCTGCTCCTCAGCAGCCATTGGCAGCGCATCTACAGCACCACAGACATCGGGGCTCCGGGCTTTCCCTGACGAACAGGGCTTCGACGTTTACCACCATCTGCACCTGGTCGCCCACGCCAAAAAAACCCGAAAAATCACGAACGTCGGACGATTGCTCCCACAAAAAAAGTGCCAGCCAGTCAAGCTCTTACTGCTGCTCCCCGGCCATTGGCAGTGCATCTACAGCACCACAGACATCGGGGCTCCGGGCTTTCCCTGACGAATAGGGCTTCGACGTTTACCACCACCTGCACCTGGGCGCCCATTGGAAAAAAACCCAAGAAAAATCACGAACGTTGGACGATTGCTCCCACACCGAAAGTGCCAGCCAGTCAAGCTCTTGCTACTCCTCACCGGCCATTGGCAGCGCATCTACAGCACCACAGACATCGGGGCTCCGGGCTTTCCCTGACGAACAGGGCTTCGACGTTTACCACCAGCTGCACCTGGGGGGCCCACTGAAAAAAACCCCGAAAAATCATGAACGTCGGACGATTGCTCCCACACCGAAAGTGCCAGCCAGTCAAGCACTTGCTGCTCCTCCCCGGCCATTGGCAGCGCATCTACAGCACCACAGACATCGGGGCTCCGGGCACTCCCTGACGAACAAGGCTTCAACGTTTACCACCAGCTGCACCTGCTCGCCCATTCCAAAAAAACCCCGAAAAATCACGAACATCTGGCGATTGCTGCCACACAAAAAGTGTCAGCCAGTCAAGCTCCTGCTGCTCCTCAGCGGCCATTGGCAGCGCATCTACAGCACCACAGACATCGGGGCTCCGGGCTTTCCCTGACGAACAGGACTTCGACGTTTACCACCAGCTGCACCTGGGCACCCACTCCAAAAAAACCCCAAAAAATCACGAAGATCGGACGATTTCTCCCACACCGAAAGTGCGAGCCAGTCAAGCTCTTGCTGCTCATCACCGGCCATTGGCAGCGCATCTACA
The DNA here is from genome assembly GCF_036417535.1 of Chlamydotis macqueenii. Taxonomy (NCBI): domain Eukaryota; kingdom Metazoa; phylum Chordata; class Aves; order Otidiformes; family Otididae; genus Chlamydotis; species Chlamydotis macqueenii. Next base: position 24,910,313 of record NC_141592.1, on the reverse strand, counting down.
GCACCACAGACATCGGGGCTCCGGGCTTTCCCTGACGAACAGGGCTTCGACGTTTACCACCAGCTGCACCTGGGGGGCCCACTGAAAAAAACCCCGAAAAATCATGAACGTCGGACGATTGCTCCCACACCGAAAGTGCCAGCAACTCAAGCTCTTGCTACTCCTCACCGGCCATTGGCAGCGCATCTACAGCACCACAGACATCGGGGCTCCGGGCTTTCCCTGACGAAAAGGGCTTCGACGTTTACCACCATCTGCACCTGGTCGCCCACGCCAAAAAAACCCGAAAAATCACAAACGTCGGACGATTGCTCCCACACCGAAAGTGCCAGCAACTCAAGCTCTTGCTGCTCCTCACCGGCCATTGGCAGCGCATCTACAGCACCACAGACATCGGGGCTCCGGGCTTTCCCTGACGAACAGGGCTTCGACGTTTACCACCACCTGCACCTGGGCGCCCATTGGAAAAAACCCCAAGAAAAATCACGAACGTTGGACGATTGCTCCCACACCGAAAGTGCCAGCAACTCAAGCTCTTCCTGCTCATCACCGGCCATTGGCAGCGCATCTACAGCACCACAGACACTGGGGCTCCGGGCTTTCCCTGACGAACATGGTTTCGACGTTTACCACCAGCTGCACCTGGGCGCCCACTCCAAAAAAACCCGAAAAATCACGAACGTCGGATGATTGCTCCCACACCGAAAGTGCCAGCCAGTCAAGCTCCTGCTGCACCTCCCCGGCCATTGGCAGCGCATCTACAGCACCACAGACGTCGGGGCTCCGGGCTTTCCCTGACGAACAGGGCTTCGACGTTTACCACCAGCTGCACCTGGGCGCCCACTCCAAAAAAAACCGAAAAATCACGAACGTCGGACGATTGCTCCCACAAAAAAAGTGCCAGCCAGTCAAGCTCTTGCTTGTCCTCACTGGCCATTGGCAGCGCATCTACAGCACCACAGACATCGGGGCTCCGGGCTTTCCCTGACGAACAGGGCTTCGACGTTTACCACCAGCTGCACCTGGTCGCACACTCCAAAAAAACCCGAAAAATCACGAACGTCGGACGATTGCTCCCACACAAAAAGTGCCAGCCAGTCAAGCTCCTGCTGCTCCTCAGCGGCCATTGGCAGCGCATCTACAGCACCACAGACATCGGGGCTCCGGGCTTTCCCTGACGAACAGGGCTTCGACGTTTACCACCAGCTGCACCTGGGCGCCCATTGGAAAAAAACCCAAGAAAAATCACGAACGTTGGATGATTGCTCCCACACCAAAAGTGCCAGCCAGTCAAGCACTTGCTGCTCCTCCCCGGCCATTGGCAGCGCATCTACAGCACCACAGACATCGGTGCTCCGGGCTTTCCCTGACGAACAGGGCTTCGACATTTACCACCAGCTGCACCTGGGCGCCCACTCCAAAAAAACCAGAAAAATCACGACGGTCGGACGATTGCTCCCACACCGAAAGTGCCAGCCAGTCAAGCTCCTGCTGCTCCTCAGCGGCCATTGGCAGCGCATCTACCGCACCAGAGACATCGGGGCTCCGGGCACTCCCTGACGAACAGGGCTTCGACGTTTACCACCAGCTGCACCTGGGCGCCCACTCCAAAAAAACCTGAAAAATCACGAACGTCTGACGATTGCTGCCACACAAAAAGTGTCAGCCAGTCAAGCCCCTGCTGCTCCTCAGCGGCCATTGGCAGCGCATCTACAGCACCACAGACATCGGGGCTCCGGGCTTTCCCTGACGAACAGGGCTTCGACGTTTACCACCAGCTGCACCTGGTCGCCCACGCCAAAAAACCCGAAAAATCACGAACGTCGGACGATTGCTCCCAAAAAAAAAGTGCCAGCCAGTCACGCTCTTGCTGCTGCTCCCCGGCCATTGGCAGTGCATCTACAGCACCACAGACATTGGGGCTCCGGGCTTTCCCTGACGAACAGGGCTTCGACCTTTACCACCATCTGCACCTGGTCGCCCACGCCAAAAAATCCCGAAAAATCACGAACGTCGGACGATTGCTCCCACACCGAAAGTGCCAGCCAGTCAAGCTCCTGCTGCTCCTCAGCGGCCATTGGCAGCGCATCTACCGCACCAGAGACATCGGGGCTCCGGGCACTCCCTGACGAACAGGGCTTCGACGTTTACCACCAGCTGCACCTGGGCGCCCACTCCAAAAAAACCCGAAAAATCACGAACGTCTGACGATTGCTCCCACACAAAAAGTGTCAGCCAGTCAATCTCCTGCTGCTCCTCAGCGGCCATTGGCAGCGCATCTACAGCACCACAGACATCGGGGCTCCGGGCTTTCCCTGACGAACAGGGCTTCGATGTTTACCACCAGCTGCACCTGGGGGGCCCACTGAAAAAAACCCCGAAAAATCACGAACGTCGGACGATTGCTCCCACACCAAAAGTGCCAGCCAGTCAAGCTCTTGCTGCTCCTCACCGACCATTGGCAGCGCATCTACAGCACCACAGACATCGGGGCTCCGGGCTTTCCCTGACGAACAGGGCTTCGACGTTTACCACCAGCTGCACCTGGGCGCCCATTGGAAAAAAACCCAAGAAAAATCACGAACGTTGGACGATTGCTCCCACACCGAAAGTGCCAGCAACTCAAGCTCTTGCTACTCCTCACCGGCCATTGGCAGCGCATCTACAGCACCACAGACATCGGGGCTCTGGGCTTTCCCTGACGAACAGGGCTTCGACGTTTACCACCAGCTGCACCTGGTCGCCCATTCCAAAAAAACCCCGAAAAATCACGAACGTCTGACGATTGCTGCCACACAAAAAGTGCCAGCCAGTCAAGCTCTTGCTACTCCTCACCGGCCATTGGCAGCGCATCTACAGCACCACAGACATCGGGGCTCCGGGCTTTCCCTGACGAACAGGGCTTCGACGTTTACCACCACCTGCACCTGGGCGCCCATTGGAAAAAACCCCAAGAAAAATCACGAACGTTGGACGATTGCTCCCACACCGAAAGTGCCAGCAACTCAAGCTCTTCCTGCTCATCACCGGCCATTGGCAGCGCATCTACAGCACCACAGACACTGGGGCTCCGGGCTTTCCCTGACGAACATGGTTTCGACGTTTACCACCAGCTGCACCTGGGCGCCCACTCCAAAAAAACCCGAAAAATCACGAACGTCGGACGATTGCTCCCACACCGTAAGTGCCAGCCAGTCAAGCTCTTGCTGCTCCTCACCGGCCATTGGCAGCGCATCTACAGCACCACAGACATCGGGGCTCCGGGCTTTCCCTGACGAACAGGGCTTCGACGTTTACCACCATCTGCACCTGGTCGCCCACGCCAAAAAAACCCGAAAAATCACGAACGTCGGACGATTGCTCCCACACCGAAAGTGCCAGCAACTCAAGCTCTTGCTGCTCCTCAGCGGCCATTGGCAGCGCATCTACAGCACCACAGACATCGGGGCTCCGGGCTTTCCCTGACGAACAGGGCTTCGACGTTTACCACCAGCTGCACCTGGGCACCCACTCCAAAAAAACCCCAAAAAATCACGAACGTCGGACGATTGCTCCCACACAAAAAGTGCCAGCCAGTCAAGCTCCTGCTGCTCCTCACCGGCCATTGGCAGCGCATCTACAGCACCACAGACATCGGGGCTCCGGGCTTTCCCTGACGAACAGGGCTTCGACGTTTACCACCACCTGCACCTGGGCGCCCATTGGAAAAAAACCCAAGAAAAATCACGAACGTTGGATGATTGCTCCCACACCGAAAGTGCCAGCCAGTCAAGCACTTGCTGCTCCTCCCCGGCCATTGGCAGCGCATCTACAGCACCACAGACATCGGGGCTCCGGGCTTTCCCTGACGAACAGGGCTTCGACATTTACCACCAGCTGCACCTGGGCGCCCACTCCAAAAAAACCCGAAAAATCACGAACGTCGGACGATTGCTCCCACACCGAAAGTGCCAGCCAGTCAAGCTCCTGCTGCTCCTCAGCGGCCATTGGCAGCGCATCTACCGCACCAGAGACATCGGGGCTCCGGGCTTTCCCTGACGAACAGGGCTTCAACGTTTACCACCACCTGCACCTGGTCGCCCACTCCAAAAAAACCCGAAAAATCACGAACGTCGGACGATTGCTCCCACAAAAAAAGTGCCAGCCAGTCAAGCTCTTGCTGCTGCTCCCCGGCCATTGGCAGTGCATCTACAGCACCACAGACATCGGGGCTCCGGGCTTTCCCTGACGAACAGGGCTTCGACATTTACCACCACCTGCACCTGGGCGCCCATTGGAAAAAAACCCAAGAAAAATCACGAACGTTGGACGATTGCTCCCACACCGAAAGTGCCAGCAACTCAAGCTCTTGCTACTCCTCACCGGCCATTGGCAGCGCATCTACAGCACCACAGACATCGGGGCTCCGGGCTTTCCCTGACGAACAGGGCTTCGACGTTTACCACCAGCTGCACCTGGGGGGCCCACTGAAAAAAACCCCGTAAAATCATGAACGTCGGACGATTGTTCCCACACCGAAAGTGCCAGCCAGTCAAGCTCCTGCTGCTCCTCAGCGGCCATTGGCAGCGCATCTACAGCACCACAGACATCGGGGCTCCGGGCTTTCCCTGACGAACAGGACTTCGACGTTTACCACCAGCTGCACCTGGGCACCCATTCTAAAAAAACCCCGAAAAATCACGAAGATCGGACGATTTCTCCCACACCGAAAGTGTGAGCCAGTCAAGCTCTTGCTGCTCATCACCGGCCATTGGCAGCGCATCTACAGCACCACAGACATCGGGGCTCCGGGCTTTCCCTGACGAACAGGGCTTCGACGTTTACCACCAGCTGCACCTGGGGGGCCCACTGAAAAAAACCCCGAAAAATCATGAACGTCGGACGATTGCTCCCACACCGAAAGTGCCAGCCAGTCAAGCTCTTGCTGCTCCTCACCGGCCATTGGCAGCGCATCTACAGCACCACAGACATCGGGGCTCCGGGCTTTCCCTGACGAACAGGGCTTTGACGTTTACCACCACCTGCACCTGGGCGCCCATTGGAAAAAACCCCAAGAAAAATCACGAACGTTGGACGATTGCTCCCACACCGAATGTGCCAGCAACTCAAGCTCTTCCTGCTCATCACCGGCCATTGGCAGCGCATCTACAGCACCACAGACACTGGGGCTCCGGGCTTTCCCTGACGAACATGGTTTCGACGTTTACCAACAGCTGCACCTGGGCGCCCACTCCAAAAAAACCCGAAAAATCACGAACGTCGGATGATTGCTCCCACACCGAAAGTGCCAGCCAGTCAAGCTCCTGCTGCACCTCCCCGGCCATTGGCAGCGCATCTACAGCACCACAGACGTCGGGGCTCCGGGCTTTCCCTGACGAACAGGGCTTCGACGTTTACCACCAGCTGCACCTGGGCGCCCACTCCAAAAAAAAACGAAAAATCACGAACGTCGGACGATTGCTCCCACACAAAAAGTGCCAGCCAGTCAAGCTCTTGCTTGTCCTCACTGGCCATTGGCAGCGCATCTACAGCACCACGGACATCGGGGCTCCGGGCTTTCCCTGACGAACAGGGCTTCGACGTTTACCACCAGCTGCACCTGGTCGCACACTCCAAAAAAACCCGAAAAATCACGAACGTCGGACGATTGCTCCCACACAAAAAGTGCCAGCCAGTCAAGCTCCTGCTGCTCCTCAGCGGCCATTGGCAGCGCATCTACAGCACCACAGACATCGGGGCTCCGGGCTTTCCCTGACGAACAGGGCTTCGACGTTTACCACCAGCTGCACCTGGGGGGCCCACTGAAAAAAACCCCAAAAAATCATGAACGTCGGACGATTGCTCCCACACCGAAAGTGCAAGCCAGTCAAGCACTTGCTGCTCCTCACCGGCCATTGGCAGCGCATCTACAGCACCACAGACATCGGGGCTCCGGGCTTTCCCTGACGAACAGGGCTTCGACGTTTACCACCACCTGCACCTGGGCGCCCATTGGAAAAAAACCCAAGAAAAATCACGAACGTTGGATGATTGCTCCTACACCAAAAGTGCCAGCCAGTCAAGCACTTGCTGCTCCTCCCCGGCCATTGGCAGCGCATCTACAGCACCACAGACATCGGGGCTCCGGGCTTTCCCTGACGAACAGGGCTTCGACATTTACCACCAGCTGCACCTGGGCGCCCACTCCAAAAAAACCCGAAAAATCACGAACGTCGGACGATTGCTCCCACAACGAAAGTGCCAGCCAGTCAAGATCCTGCTGCTCCTCACCGGCCATTGGCAGCGCATCTACTGCACCAGAGACATGGGGGCTCCGGGCACTCCCTGACGAACAGGGCTTCGACGTTTACCACCAGCTGCACCTGGGCGCCCACTCCAAAAAAACCTGAAAAATCACGAACGTCTGACGATTGCTGCCACACAAAAAGTGTCAGCCAGTCAAGCCCCTGCTGCTCCTCAGCGGCCATTGGCAGCGCATCTACAGCACCACAGACATCGGGGCTCCGGGCTTTCCCTGACGAACAGGGCTTCGACGTTTACCACCTGCACCTGGGCGCCCATTGGAAAAAAACCCAAGGAAAATCACGAACGTTGGACGATTGCTCCCACACCGAAAGTGCCAGCAACTCAAGCTCTTGCTACTCCTCACCGGCCATTGGCAGCGCATCTACAGCACCACAGACATCGGGGCTCCGGGCTTTCCCTGACGAACAGGGCTTCGAAGTTTACCACCAGCTGCACCTGGGGGGCCCACTGAAAAAAACCCCAAAAAATCATGAACGTCGGACGATTGCTCCCACACAAAAAGTGCCAGCCAGTCAAGCTCTTGCTGCTCACCACCGGCCACTGGCAGCGCATCTACAGCACCACAGACACTGGGGCTCCGGGCTTTCCCTGACGAACAGGGCTTCGACGTTTACCACCCGCTGCACCTGGGCGCCCACTCCATAAAAACCCGAAAAATCACAAACGTCGGTCGATTGCTCCCACTCCGAAAGTGCAAGCCATTCAAGCTTTTGCTGCTCCTTCCCGGCCGTTGGCAGCGCATCTACAGCACCACAGACATCGGGGCTCCGGGCTTTCCCTGACGAACAGGGCTTCGACGTTTACCACCAGCTGCACCTGGGGGGCCCACTGAAAAAAACCCCGAAAAATCATGAACGTCGGACGATTGCTCCCACACCGAAAGTGTCAGCCAGTCAAGCTCCTGCTGCTCCTCAGCGGCCATTGGCAGCGCATCTACAGCACCACAGACATCGGGGCTCCGGGCTTTCCCTGACGAACAGGACTTCGACGTTTACCACCAGCTGCACCTGGGCACCCACTCCAAAAAAACCCCAAAAAATCACGAAGTTCGGACGATTTCTCCCACACCGAAAGTGCGAGCCAGTCAAGCTCTTGCTGCTCATCACCGGCCATTGGCAGCGCATCTACAGCACCACAGACATCGGGGCTCCGGGCTTTCCCTGACGAACAGGGCTTCGACGTTTACCACCAGCTGCACCTGGGCGCCCACTCCAAAAAAACCCCGAAAAATCACGAACGTCGGACGATTGCTCCCACACAAAAAGTGCCAGCCAGTCAAGCTCCTGCTGCTCCTCAGCGGCCATTGGCAGCGCATCTACAGCACCACAGACATCGGGGCTCCGGGCTTTCCCTGACGAACAGGGCTTCGACGTTTACCACCAGCTGCACCTGGGGGGCCCAGTGAAAAAAACCCCAAAAAATCATGAACGTCGGACGATTGCTCCCACACCGAAAGTGCAAGCCAGTCAAGCACTTGCTGCTCCTCCCCGGCCATTGGCAGCGCATCTACAGCACCACAGACATCGGGGCTCCGGGCTTTCCCTGACGAACAGGGCTTCGACGTTTACCACCACCTGCACCTGGGCGCCCATTGGAAAAAAACCCAAGAAAAATCACGAACGTTGGATGATTGCTCCCACACCAAAAGTGCCAGCCAGTCAAGCACTTGCTGCTCCTCCCCGGCCATTGGCAGCGCATCTACAGCACCACAGACATCGGGGCTCCGGGCTTTCCCTGACGAACAGGGCTTCGACCTTTACCACCACCTGCACCTGGGCGCCCAGTCCAGAAAAACCCTAAAAATCGCGAACGTCGGACGATTGCTCCCACACCGAAAGTGCCAGCCAGTCAAGCTCCTGCTGCTCCTCAGCGGCCATTGGCAGCACATCTACAGCACCAGAGACATCGGGGCTCCGGGCACTCCCTGACGAACAGGGCTTCGACGTTTACCACCAGCTGCACCTGGGCACCCACTCCAAAAAAACCTGAAAAATCACGAACGTCTGACGATTGCTCCCACACAAAAAGTGTCAGCCAGTCAATCTCCTGCTGCTCCTCAGCGGCCATTGGCAGCGCATCTACAGCACCACAGACATCGGGGCTCCGGGCTTTCCCTGACGAACAGGGCTTCGACGTTTACCACCACCTGCGCCTGGGAGTCCACTCCAAAAAAACCCGAAAAATCACGAACGTCGGACGATTGCTCCCACACAAAAAGTGCCAGCCAGTCAAGCTCTTGCTTGTCCTCACTGGCCATTGGCAGCGCATCTACAGCACCACGGACATCGGGGCTCCGGGCTTTCCCTGACGAACAGGGCTTCGACGTTTACCACCAGCTGCACCTGGTCGCACACTCCAAAAAAACCCGAAAAATCACGAACGTCGGACGATTGCTCCCACACAAAAAGTGCCAGCCAGTCAAGCTCCTGCTGCTCCTCAGCGGCCATTGGCAGCGCATCTACAGCACCACAGACATCGGGGCTCCGGGCTTTCCCTGACGAACAGGGCTTCGACGTTTACCACCAGCTGCACCTGGGGGGCCCACTGAAAAAAACCCCGAAAAATCATGAACGTCGGACGATTGCTCCCACACCGAAAGTGCAAGCCAGTCAAGCACTTGCTGCTCCTCACCGGCCATTGGCAGCGCATCTACAGCACCACAGACATCGGGGCTCCGGGCTTTCCCTGACGAACAGGGCTTCGACGTTTACCACCACCTGCACCTGGGCGCCCATTGGAAGAAAACCCAAGAAAAATCACGAACGTTGGATGATTGCTCCTACACCAAAAGTGCCAGCCAGTCAAGCACTTGCTGCTCCTCCCCGGCCATTGGCAGCGCATCTACAGCACCACAGACATCGGGGCTCCGGGCTTTCCCTGACGAACAGGGCTTCGACATTTACCACCAGCTGCACCTGGGCGCCCACTCCAAAAAAACCCGAAAAATCACGAACGTCGGACGATTGCTCCCACAACGAAAGTGCCAGCCAGTCAAGATCCTGCTGCTCCTCACCGGCCATTGGCAGCGCATCTACTGCACCAGAGACATGGGGGCTCCGGGCACTCCCTGACGAACAGGGCTTCGACGTTTACCACCAGCTGCACCTGGGCGCCCACTCCAAAAAAACCTGAAAAATCACGAACGTCTGACGATTGCTGCCACACAAAAAGTGTCAGCCAGTCAAGCCCCTGCTGCTCCTCAGCGGCCATTGGCAGCGCATCTACAGCACCACAGACATCGGGGCTCCGGGCTTTCCCTGACGAACAGGGCTTCGACGTTTACCACCTGCACCTGGGCGCCCATTGGAAAAAAACCCAAGGAAAATCACGAACGTTGGACGATTGCTCCCACACCGAAAGTGCCAGCAACTCAAGCTCTTGCTACTCCTCACCGGCCATTGGCAGCGCATCTACAGCACCACAGACATCGGGGCTCCGGGCTTTCCCTGACGAACAGGGCTTCGAAGTTTACCACCAGCTGCACCTGGGGGGCCCACTGAAAAAAACCCCAAAAAATCATGAACGTCGGACGATTGCTCCCACACAAAAAGTGCCAGCCAGTCAAGCTCTTGCTGCTCACCACCGGCCACTGGCAGCGCATCTACAGCACCACAGACACTGGGGCTCCGGGCTTTCCCTGACGAACAGGGCTTCGACGTTTACCACCCGCTGCACCTGGGCGCCCACTCCATAAAAACCCGAAAAATCACAAACGTCGGTCGATTGCTCCCACTCCGAAAGTGCAAGCCATTCAAGCTTTTGCTGCTCCTTCCCGGCCGTTGGCAGCGCATCTACAGCACCACAGACATCGGGGCTCCGGGCTTTCCCTGACGAACAGGGCTTCGACGTTTACCACCAGCTGCACCTGGGGGGCCCACTGAAAAAAACCCCGAAAAATCATGAACGTCGGACGATTGCTCCCACACCGAAAGTGTCAGCCAGTCAAGCTCCTGCTGCTCCTCAGCGGCCATTGGCAGCGCATCTACAGCACCACAGACATCGGGGCTCCGGGCTTTCCCTGACGAACAGGACTTCGACGTTTACCACCAGCTGCACCTGGGCACCCACTCCAAAAAAACCCCAAAAAATCACGAAGTTCGGACGATTTCTCCCACACCGAAAGTGCGAGCCAGTCAAGCTCTTGCTGCTCATCACCGGCCATTGGCAGCGCATCTACAGCACCACAGACATCGGGGCTCCGGGCTTTCCCTGACGAACAGGGCTTCGACCCTTACCACCAGCTGCACCTGGGGGGCCCACTGAAAAAAACCCAGAAAAATCATGAACGTCGGATGATTGCTCCCACACCGAAAGTGCCAGCCAGTCAAGCTCTTGCTGCTCCTCACCGGCCATTGGCAGCGCATCTACAGCACCACAGACATCGGGGCTCCGGGCTTTCCCTGACGAACAGGGCTTCAACCTTTACCACCACCTGCACCTGGGCGCCCAGTCCAGAAAAACCCTAAAAATCGCGAACGTCGGACGATTGCTCCCACACCGAAAGTGCCAGCCAGTCAAGCTCCTGCTGCTCCTCACCGGCCATTGGCAGTGCATCTACAGCACCACAGACATCGGGGCTCCGGGCTTTCCCTGACGAACAGGGCTTGAACCTTTACCACCAGCTGCACCTGGGGGGCCCACTGAAAGAAACCCCGAAAAATCGGGAACGTCGGATGATTACTCCCACACCGAAAGTGCCAGCCAGTCAAGCTCTTGCTGCTCCTCACCGGCCATTGGCAGCGCATCTACAGCACCACAGACATCGGGTCTCCGGGCTTTCCCTGACGAACAGGGGTTCGACGTTTACCACCAGCTGCACCTGGGCGCCCATTGGAAAAAAACCCAAGAAAAATCACGAACGTTGGACGATTGCTCCCACACCAAAAGTGCCAGCCAGTCAAGCTCTTGCTGCTCCTCACCGGCCATTGGCAGCGCATCTACAGCACCACAGACATCGGGGCTCCGGGCTTTCCCTGACGAACAGTGCTTCGTCGTTTACCACCACCTGCACCTGCGCGCCCATTGGAAAAAAACCCAAGAAAAATCACGAACGTCGGACGATTGCTCCCACACAAAAAGTGCCAGCCAGTCAAGCTCCTGCTGCTCCTCACCGGCCCTTGGCAGCGCATCTACAGCACCACAGACATCGGGGCTCTGGGCTTTCCCTGACGAACAGGGCTTTGACGTTTACAACCATCTGCACCTGGTCGCCCACGCCAAAAAAAACCGAAAAATCACGAACGTTGGACGATTGCTCCCACACAAAAAGTGCCAGCCAGTCAAGCTCTTGCTGCTCCTCACCGGCCATTGGCAGAGCATCTACAGCACCACAGACATCGGGGCTCCGGGCTTTCCCTGACGAACAGGGCTTCGACGTTTACCACCAGCTGCACCTGGGCGCCCATTGGAAAAAAACCCAAGAAAAATCACGAACGTTGGACAATTGCTCCCACACCGAAAGTGCCAGCAACTCAAGCTGTTACTGCTCCTCACCGGCCATTGGCAGCGCATCTACAGCACCACAGACATCGGGGCTCCGAGCTTTCCCTGACGAACAGGGCTTCGACGTTTACCACCAGCTGCACCTGGGGGGCCCACTCCAAAAAAACACGAAAAATCACGAACGTCGGACGATTACTCCCACACAAAAAGTGCCAGCCAGTGAAGCTCTTGCTGCTCCTCACCGGCCATTGGCAGCCCATCTACAGCACCACAGACATCGGGGCTCCGGGCTTTCCCTGATGTAAAGGGCTTCGACGTTTACCACCAGCTGCACCTGGGCGCCCACTGGAAAAAGACCCCGAAATATCACGAACGTCGGACAATTGCTCCCACACAAAGTGTGCCAGCAACTCAAGCTCTTGCTGCTCCTCACTGGCCATTGGCAGCTCATCTACAGCACCACAGACATCGGGGCTCCGGGCTTTCCCTGACGAACAGGGCTTCGACGTTTACCACCAGCTGCACCTCGGTGCCCACTAAAAAAAAAAAACCCAAAAATCACGAACGTCGGACGATTGCTCCCACACCGAAAGTGCCAGCCAGTCAAGCTCTTGCTGCTCCTCACCGGCCATTGGCAGGGCATCTACAGCACCACAGACATCGGGGCTCCGGGCTTTCCCTGACGAACAGGGCTTTGACTTTTACAACCATCTGCACCTGGTCGCCCACGCCAAAAAAACCCGAAAAATCACGAACGTTGGACGATTGCTCCCACACAAAAAGTGCCAGCCAGTCAAGCTCTTGCTGCTCCTCACCGGCCATTGGCAGCGCATCTACAGCACCACAGACATCGGGGCTCCGGGCTTTCCCTGACGAACAGGGCTTCGACCTTTACCACCAGCTGCACCTAGGGGTCCCACTGAAAAAAACCCCGAAAAAGCATGAACGTCGGACGATTGCTCCCACACCGAAAGTGCCAGCCAGTCAAGCTCTTGCTGCTGCTCCCCGGCCATTGGCAGCGCATCTACAGCACCACAGACATCGGGGCTCCGGGCTTTCCCTGACGAACAGGGCTTCGACTTTTACCACCACCTGCGCCCCGGAGTCCACTCCAAAAAAACCCAAAAAATCACAAACGTCAGACGATTGCTCCCACACCGAAACTGCCAGCCAGTCAAGCTCTTGCTGCTCCTCACCGGCCATTGGCAGCGCATCTACAGCACCACAGACATCGGGGCTCCGGGCTTTCCCTGACGAACAGGGCTTCGACGTTTACCACCACCTGCACCTGGGCGCCCATTGGAAAAAAACCCCAGAAAAATCACGAACGTTGGACAATTGCTCCCACACCGAAAGTACCAGCAACTGAAGCTGTTACTGCTCCTTACCGGCCATTGGCAGCGCATCTACAGCACCACAGACATCGGGGCTCCGAGCTTTCCCTGACGAACAGGGCTTCGACGTTTACCACCAGCTGCACCTGGGCGCCCACTCCAAAAAAACCCCGAAAAATCACGAACGTCGGACGATTGCTCCCACACCGAAAGTGCCAGCCAGTCAAGCTCCTGCTGCTCCTCAGCGGCCATTGGCAGCGCATTTACAGCACCACAGACATCGGGGCTCCGGGCTTTCCCTGACGAACAGGGCTTCGACGTTTACCACCATCTGCACCTGGTCGCCCACGCCAAAAAAACCCGAAAAATCACGAACGTCGGACGATTGCTCCCACACCGAAAGTGCCAGCAACTCAAGCTCTTGCTGCTCCTCACCGGCCATTGGCAGCGCATCTACAGCACCACAGACATCGGGGCTCCGGGCTTTCCCTGACGAACAGGGCTTCGACGTTTACCACCAGCTGCACCTGGGCACGCACTCCAAAAAAACCCCGAAAAATCACGAACGTCGGACGATTGCTCCCACACAAAAAGTGCCAGCCAGTCAAGCTCCTGCTGCTCCTCAGCGGCCATTGGCAGCGCATCTACAGCACCACAGACATCGGGGCTCCGGGCTTTCCCTGACGAACAGGGCTTCGACGTTTACCACCAGCTGCACCTGGGGGGCCCAGTGAAAAAAACCCCAAAAAATCATGAACGTCGGACGATTGCTCCCACACCGAAAGTGCAAGCCAGTCAAGCACTTGCTGCTCCTCCCCGGCCATTGGCAGCGCATCTACAGCACCACAGACATCGGGGCTCCGGGCTTTCCCTGACGAACAGGGCTTCGACGTTTACCACCACCTGCACCTGGGCGCCCATTGGAAAAAAACCCAAGAAAAATCACGAACGTTGGATGATTGCTCCCACACCAAAAGTGCCAGCCAGTCAAGCACTTGCTGCTCCTCCCCGGCCATTGGCAGCGCATCTACAGCACCACAGACATCGGGGCTCCGGGCTTTCCCTGACGAACAGGGCTTCGACATTTACCACCAGCTGCACCTGGGCGCCCACTCCAAAAAAACCCGAAAAATCACGAACGTCGGACGATTGCTCCCACACCGAAAGTGCCAGCCAGTCAAGCTCCTGCTGCTCCTCAGCGGCCATTGGCAGCGCATCTACAGCACCAGAGACATCGGGGCTCCGGGCTTTCCCTGACGAACAGGGCTTCGACGTTTACCACCAGCTGCACCTGGGCACCCACTCCAAAAAAACCTGAAAAATCACGAACGTCTGACGATTGCTGCCACACAAAAAGTGTCAGCCAGTCAATCTCCTGCTGCTCCTCAGCGGCCATTGGCAGCGCATCTACAGCACCACAGACATCGGGGCTCCGGGCTTTCCCTGACGAACAGGGCTTCGACGTTTACCACCAGCTGCACCTCGGGGGCCCACTGAAAAAAACCCCGAAAAATCATGAACGTCGGACGATTGCTCCCACACCAAAAGTGCCAGCCAGTCAAGCTCTTGCTGCTCCGCAGCGGCCATTGGCAGCGCATCTACAGCACCACAGACATCGGGGCTCCGGGCTTTCCCTGACGAACAGGGCTTCGACGTTTACCACCAGCTGCACCTGGGCGCCCACTCCAAAAAAACCCGAAAAATCACGAACGTCGGACGATTGCTCCCACACAAAAAGTGCCAGCCAGTCAAGCTCCTGCTGCTCCTCAGCAGCCATTGGCAGCGCATCTACAGCACCACAGACATCGGGGCTCCGGGTTTCCCTGACGAACAGGACTTCGACGTTTACCACCAGCTGCACCTGGGGGGCCCACTGAAAAAAACCCCAAAAAATCATGAACGTCGGACGATTGCTCCCACACCAAAAGTGCTAGCCAGTCAAGCTCTTGCTGCTCCTCACCGGCCATTGGCAGCGCATCTACAGCACCACAGACATCGGGGCTCCGGGCTTTCCCTGACGAACAGGGCTTCGACGTTTACCACCACCTGCACCTGGGCGCCCATTGGAAAAAAACCCAAGAAAAATCACGAACGTTGGATGATTGCTCCCACACCAAAAGTGCCAGCCAGTCAAGCACTTGCTGCTCCTCCCCGGCCATTGGCAGCGCATCTACAGCACCACAGACATCGGGGCTCCGGGCTTTCCCTGACGAACAGGGCTTCGACGTTTACCACCAGCTGCACCTGGGCGCCCACTCCAAAAAAACCCAAGAATCACGAACGTCGGACGATTGCTCCCACACCGAAAGTGCTAGCCAGTCAAGCTCCTGCTGCTCCTCCCCGGCCGTTGGCAGCGCATCTACAGCACCACAGACATCGGGGCTCCGGGCTTTCCCTGACGAACAGGGCTTCGACGTTTACCACCAGCTGCACCTGGGCGCCCACTCCAAAAAAACCCAAAAAATCACGAACGTCGGACGATTGCTCCCACACAAAAAGGGCCAGCCAGTCAAGCTCTTGCTGCTGCTCCCCGGCCATTGGCAGCGCATCTACAGCACCACAGACATCGGGGCTCCGGGCTTTCCCTGACGAACAGGGCTTCGACGTTTACCACCAGCTGCACCTGGGCGCCCACTCCAAAAAAACCCCGAAAAATCACGAAGATCGGACGATTGCTCCCACACCGAAAGTGCCAGCCAGTCAAGCTCTTGCTGCTCCTCACTGGCCATTGGCAGCCCATCTACAGCACCACAGACATCGGGGCTCCGGGCTTTCCCTGACGAACAGGGCTTCGATGTTTACCACCTCCTGCACCTGGGCACCCATTGGAAAAAAACCCAAGAAAAATCACGAACGTTGGACGATTGCTCCCACACCGAAAGTGCCAGCCAGTCAAGCTCCTGCTGCTCCTCAGCGGCCATTAGCAGCGCATCTACAGCACCACAGACATCGGGGCTCCGGGCTTTCCCTGACGAACAGGGCTTCGACGTTTACCACCAGCTGCACCTGGGCGCCCACTCCAAAAAAACCCGAAAAATCACGAACGTCGGACGATTGCTCCCACACCGAAAGTGCCAGCCAGTCAAGCTCCTGCTGCTCCTCAGCGGCCATTGGCAACGCATTTACAGCACCACAGACATCGGGGCTCCGGGCTTTCCCTGACGAACAGGGCTTCGACGTTTACCACCAGCTGCACCTGGGCGCTCACTCCAAAAAAACCCCGAAAAATCACGAAGATCGGACGATTGCTCCCACACCGAAAGTGCCAGCCAGTCAAGCTCTTGCTGCTCCTCCCCGGCCATTGGCAGCGCATCTACAGCACCACAGACATCGGGGCTCCGGGCTTTCCCTGACGAACAGGGCTTCGACGTTTACCACCACCTGCACCTGGGCGCCCATTGGAAACAAACCCAAGAAAAATCACGAACGTTGGACGATTGCTCCCACACCGAAAGTACCAGCAACTCAAGCTCTTGCTGCTCCTCACCGGCCATTGGCAGCGCATCTACAGCACCACAGACACTGGGACTCCGGGCTTTCCCTGACGAACAGGGCTTCGACGTTTACCACCAGCTGGACCTGGGAGCCCACTGAAAAAAACCTTGAAAAATCACGAACGTCGGACGATTACTCCCACACCGAACATGCCAGCCAGTCAAGCTCTTGTTGCTCCTCCTCGGTCATTGGCAACACATCTACAGCACCACAGACATCGGGGCTCCGGGCTTTCCCTGACGAACAGGGCTTCGACGTTTACCACCAGCTGCACCTGGGGGGCCCCCTGAAAAAAACCCCGAAAAATCATGAACGTCGGACGATTGCTCCCACACTGAAAGTGCCAGCCAGTCAAGCTCTTGCTGCTCCTCACCGGCCATTGGCAGCGCATCTACAGCACCACAGACATCGGGGCTCCGGGCACTCCTTGACGAACAGGGCTTCGACGTTTACCACCAGCTGCACCTGGGCGCCCATTGGAAAAAAACCCAAGAAAAATCACGAACGTCGGACGATTGCTCCCACACAAAAAGTGACAGCCAGTCAAGCTCCTGCTGCTCCTCACCGGCCATTGGCAGCGCATCTACAGCACCACAGACATCGGGGCTCCGGGCTTTCCCTGACGAACAGGGCTTCGCTGTTTACCACCAGCTGCACCTGGGCACCCACTGGAAAAAAACCCCGAAAAATCATGAACGTCGGACGATTGCTCCCACACCGAAAGTGTCATCCAGTCAAGCTCTTGCTGCTCCTCACCGGCCATTGGCAGCGCATCTACAGCACCACAGACATCGGGGCTCCGGGCTTTCCCTGACGAACAGGGCTTCGACGTTTATCACCAGCTGCACCTGGGCGCCCATTGGAAAAAAACCCAAGAAAAATCACGAACGTCGGACGATTGCTCCCACACCAAAAGTGCCAGCCAGTCAAGCTCTTGCTGCTCATCACCGGCCATTGGCAGCGCATCTACAGCACCACAGACATCGGGGCTCCGGGCTTTCCCTGACGAACAGGGCTTCGACTTTTACCAGCAGCTGCACCTGGGCGCCCATTGGAAAAAAACCCAAGAAAAATCACGAACGTCGGACGATTGCTCCCACACCGAAAGTGCCAGCCAGTCAAGCTCTTGCTGCTCCTCACCGGCCATTGGCAGCGCATCTACAGCACCACAGACATCGGGGCTCCGGGCTTTCCCTGACGAACAGGGCTTCGACGTTTACCACCAGCTGCACCTGGGGGGCCCACTGAAAAAAACCCCGAAAAATCATGAACGTCGGACGATTGCTCCCACACAAAAAGTTCCAGCCAGTCAAGCTCTTGATGCTTCTCCCCTGACATTGGCAGCGCATCTACAGCACCACAGACATCGGGGCTCCGGGCTTTCCCTGACGAACAGGCCTTCGACGTTTACCACCACCTGCGCCTGGGAGTCCACTCCAAAAAAACCCAAAAAATCACGAACATCGGACGATTGCTCCCACACCGAAAGTGCCAGCCAGTCAAGCTCTTGCTGCTCCTCACCGGCCATTGGCAGCGCATCTACAGCACCACAGACATCGGGGCTCCACGCTTTCCCTGACGAACAGGGCTTCGACTTTTACCACCAGCTGCACCTGGGGGGCCCACTGAAAGAAACCCCGAAAAATCGGGAACGTCGGATGATTACTCCCACACCGAAAGTGCCAGCCAGTCAAGCTCTTGCTGCTCCTCACCTGCCATTGGCAGCGCATCTACAGCACCACAGACATCGGGGCTCCGGGCTTTCCCTGACGAACAGGGCTTCGACCTTTACCACCAGCTGCACCTGGGAGGCCCACTGAAAAAACCCCGAAAAAGCATGAACGTCGGACGATTGCTCCGTCACCGAAAGTGCCAGCCAGTCAAGCTCTTGCTGCTCCTCCCCGGCCATTGGCAACACATCTACAGCACCACAGACATCGGGGCTCCGGGCTTTCCCTGACGAACAGGGCTTTGACTTTTACCACCACCTGCGCCCCGGAGTCCACTCCAAAAAAACCCAAAAAATCACAAACGTCAGACGATTGCTCCCACACCGAAACTGCCAGCCAGACAAGCTCTTGCTGCTCCTCCCCGGCCATTGGCAGCGCATCTACAGCACCACAGACATCGGGGCTCCGGGCTTTCCCTGACGAACAGGGCTTCGACCTTTACCACCAGCTGCACCTGGTCGCCCACTCCAAAAAAACACGAAAAATCACGAACGTCGGATGATTGCTCCCACACCAAAAGTGCCAGCCAGTGAAGCTCCTGCTGCTCCTCAGCGGCCATTGGCAGCGCATCTACAGCACCACAGACATCGGGGCTCCGAGCTTTCCCTGACGAACAGGGCTTCGACGTTTACCACCAGCTGCACCTGGGGGCCCCACTGAAAAAAACCCCGAAAAATCACGAACGTTGGACGATTGCTCCCACACCGAAAGTGTCATCCAGTCAAGCTCTTGCTGCTCCTCCCCGGCCATTGGCAGCACATCTACAGCACCACAGACATCGGGGTTCCGGGCATTCCCTGACGAACAGGGCTTCGACTTTTACCACCACCTGCGCCTGGGAGTCCACTCCAAAAAAACCCGAAAAATCACAAATGTTGGACGATTGCTCCCACACCGAAAGTGCCAGCCAGTCAAGCTCCTGCTGCTCCTCACCGGCCATTGGCAGCGCATCTACAGCACCACAGACATCGGGGCTCCGGGCTTTCCCTGACGAACAGGGCTTCGACCCTTACCACCAGCTGCACCTGGGGGGCCCACTGAAAAAAACCCAGAAAAATCATGAACGTCGGATGATTGCTCCCACACCGAAAGTGCCAGCCAGTCAAGCTCTTGCTGCTCCTCACCGGCCATTGGCAGCGCATCTACAGCACCACAGACATCGGGGCTCCGGGCTTTCCCTGACGAACAGGGCTTCGACGTTTACCACCAGCTGCACCTGGGCACGCACTCCAAAAAAACCCCGAAAAATCACGAACGTCGGACGATTGCTCCCACACAAAAAGTGCCAGCCAGTCAAGCTCCTGCTGCTCCTCAGCGGCCATTGGCAGCGCATCTACAGCACCACAGACATCGGGGCTCCGGGCTTTCCCTGACGAACAGGGCTTCGACGTTTACCACCAGCTGCACCTGGGGGGCCCAGTGAAAAAAACCCCAAAAAATCATGAACGTCGGACGATTGCTCCCACACCGAAAGTGCAAGCCAGTCAAGCACTTGCTGCTCCTCCCCGGCCATTGGCAGCGCATCTACAGCACCACAGACATCGGGGCTCCGGGCTTTCCCTGACGAACAGGGCTTCGACGTTTACCACCACCTGCACCTGGGCGCCCATTGGAAAAAAACCCAAGAAAAATCACGAACGTTGGATGATTGCTCCCACACCAAAAGTGCCAGCCAGTCAAGCACTTGCTGCTCCTCCCCGGCCATTGGCAGCGCATCTACAGCACCACAGACATCGGGGCTCCGGGCTTTCCCTGACGAACAGGGCTTCGACATTTACCACCAGCTGCACCTGGGCGCCCACTCCAAAAAAACCCGAAAAATCACGAACGTCGGACGATTGCTCCCACACCGAAAGTGCCAGCCAGTCAAGCTCCTGCTGCTCCTCAGCGGCCATTGGCAGCGCATCTACAGCACCAGAGACATCGGGGCTCCGGGCTTTCCCTGACGAACAGGGCTTCGACGTTTACCACCAGCTGCACCTGGGCACCCACTCCAAAAAAACCTGAAAAATCACGAACGTCTGACGATTGCTGCCACACAAAAAGTGTCAGCCAGTCAATCTCCTGCTGCTCCTCAGCGGCCATTGGCAGCGCATCTACAGCACCACAGACATCGGGGCTCCGGGCTTTCCCTGACGAACAGGGCTTCGACGTTTACCACCAGCTGCACCTCGGGGGCCCACTGAAAAAAACCCCGAAAAATCATGAACGTCGGACGATTGCTCCCACACCAAAAGTGCCAGCCAGTCAAGCTCTTGCTGCTCCGCAGCGGCCATTGGCAGCGCATCTACAGCACCACAGACATCGGGGCTCCGGGCTTTCCCTGACGAACAGGGCTTCGACGTTTACCACCAGCTGCACCTGGGCGCCCACTCCAAAAAAACCCGAAAAATCACGAACGTCGGACGATTGCTCCCACACAAAAAGTGCCAGCCAGTCAAGCTCCTGCTGCTCCTCAGCAGCCATTGGCAGCGCATCTACAGCACCACAGACATCGGGGCTCCGGGTTTCCCTGACGAACAGGACTTCGACGTTTACCACCAGCTGCACCTGGGGGGCCCACTGAAAAAAAACCCAAAAAATCATGAACGTCGGACGATTGCTCCCACACCAAAAGTGCTAGCCAGTCAAGCTCTTGCTGCTCCTCACCGGCCATTGGCAGCGCATCTACAGCACCACAGACATCGGGGCTCCGGGCTTTCCCTGACGAACAGGGCTTCGACGTTTACCACCACCTGCACCTGGGCGCCCATTGGAAAAAAACCCAAGAAAAATCACGAACGTTGGATGATTGCTCCCACACCAAAAGTGCCAGCCAGTCAAGCACTTGCTGCTCCTCCCCGGCCATTGGCAGCGCATCTACAGCACCACAGACATCGGGGCTCCGGGCTTTCCCTGACGAACAGGGCTTCGACGTTTACCACCAGCTGCACCTGGGCGCCCACTCCAAAAAAACCCAAGAATCACGAACGTCGGACGATTGCTCCCACACCGAAAGTGCTAGACAGTCAAGCTCCTGCTGCTCCTCCCCGGCCGTTGGCAGCGCATCTACAGCACCACAGACATCGGGGCTCCGGGCTTTCCCTGACGAACAGGGCTTCGACGTTTACCACCAGCTGCACCTGGGCGCCCACTCCAAAAAAACCCAAAAAATCACGAACGTCGGACGATTGCTCCCACACAAAAAGGGCCAGCCAGTCAAGCTCTTGCTGCTGCTCCCCGGCCATTGGCAGCGCATCTACAGCACCACAGACATCGGGGCTCCGGGCTTTCCCTGACGAACAGGGCTTCGACGTTTACCACCAGCTGCACCTGGGCGCCCACTCCAAAAAAACCCCGAAAAATCACGAAGATCGGACGATTGCTCCCACACCGAAAGTGCCAGCCAGTCAAGCTCTTGCTGCTCCTCACTGGCCATTGGCAGCCCATCTACAGCACCACAGACATCGGGGCTCCGGGCTTTCCCTGACGAACAGGGCTTCGATGTTTACCACCTCCTGCACCTGGGCACCCATTGGAAAAAAACCCAAGAAAAATCACGAACGTTGGACGATTGCTCCCACACCGAAAGTGCCAGCCAGTCAAGCTCCTGCTGCTCCTCAGCGGCCATTAGCAGCGCATCTACAGCACCACAGACATCGGGGCTCCGGGCTTTCCCTGACGAACAGGGCTTCGACGTTTACCACCAGCTGCACCTGGGCGCCCACTCCAAAAAAACCCGAAAAATCACGAACGTCGGACGATTGCTCCCACACCGAAAGTGCCAGCCAGTCAAGCTCCTGCTGCTCCTCAGCGGCCATTGGCAACGCATTTACAGCACCACAGACATCGGGGCTCCGGGCTTTCCCTGACGAACAGGGCTTCGACGTTTACCACCAGCTGCACCTGGGCGCTCACTCCAAAAAAACCCCGAAAAATCACGAAGATCGGACGATTGCTCCCACACCGAAAGTGCCAGCCAGTCAAGCTCTTGCTGCTCCTCCCCGGCCATTGGCAGCGCATCTACAGCACCACAGACATCGGGGCTCCGGGCTTTCCCTGACGAACAGGGCTTCGACGTTTACCACCACCTGCACCTGGGCGCCCATTGGAAACAAACCCAAGAAAAATCACGAACGTTGGACGATTGCTCCCACACCGAAAGTACCAGCAACTCAAGCTCTTGCTGCTCCTCACCGGCCATTGGCAGCGCATCTACAGCACCACAGACACTGGGACTCCGGGCTTTCCCTGACGAACAGGGCTTCGACGTTTACCACCAGCTGGACCTGGGAGCCCACTGAAAAAAACCTTGAAAAATCACGAACGTCGGACGATTACTCCCACACCGAACATGCCAGCCAGTCAAGCTCTTGTTGCTCCTCCTCGGTCATTGGCAACACATCTACAGCACCACAGACATCGGAGCTCCGGGCTTTCCCTGACGAACAGGGCTTCGACGTTTACCACCAGCTGCACCTGGGGGGCCCCCTGAAAAAAACCCCGAAAAATCATGAACGTCGGACGATTGCTCCCACACTGAAAGTGCCAGCCAGTCAAGCTCTTGCTGCTCCTCACCGGCCATTGGCAGCGCATCTACAGCACCACAGACATCGGGGCTCCGGGCATTCCTTGACGAACAGGGCTTCGACGTTTACCACCAGCTGCACCTGGGCGCCCATTGGAAAAAAACCCAAGAAAAATCACGAACGTCGGACGATTGCTCCCACACAAAAAGTGACAGCCAGTCAAGCTCCTGCTGCTCCTCACCGGCCATTGGCAGCGCATCTACAGCACCACAGACATCGGGGCTCCGGGCTTTCCCTGACGAACAGGGCTTCGCTGTTTACCACCAGCTGCACCTGGGCACCCACTGGAAAAAAACCCCGAAAAATCATGAACGTCGGACGATTGCTCCCACACCGAAAGTGTCATCCAGTCAAGCTCTTGCTGCTCCTCACCGGCCATTGGCAGCGCATCTACAGCACCACAGACATCGGGGCTCCGGGCTTTCCCTGACGAACAGGGCTTCGACGTTTACCACCAGCTGCACCTGGGCGCCCATTGGAAATAAACCCAAGAACAATCACGAACGTCGGACGATTGCTCCCACACAAAAAGTGCCAGCCAGTCAAGCTCCTGCTGCTCCTCACCGGCCATTGGCAGCGCATCTACAGCACCACAGACATCGGGGCTCCGGGCTTTCCCTGACGAACAGGGCTTCGACGTTTACCACCACCTGCGCCTGGGAGTCCACTCCAAAAAAACCCAAAAAATCACGAACATCGGACGATTGCTCCCACACCGAAAGTGCCAGCCAGTCAAGCTCTTGCTGCTCCTCACCGGCCATTGGCAGCGCATCTACAGCACCACAGACATCGGGGCTCCACGCTTTCCCTGACGAACAGGGCTTCGACTTTTACCACCAGCTGCACCTGGGGGGCCCACTGAAAGAAACCCCGAAAAATCGGGAACGTCGGATGATTACTCCCACACCGAAAGTGCCAGCCAGTCAAGCTCTTGCTGCTCCTCACCTGCCATTGGCAGCGCATCTACAGCACCACAGACATCGGGGCTCCGGGCTTTCCCTGACGAACAGGGCTTCGACCTTTACCACCAGCTGCACCTGGGAGGCCCACTGAAAAAACCCCGAAAAAGCATGAACGTCGGACGATTGCTCCGTCACCGAAAGTGCCAGCCAGTCAAGCTCTTGCTGCTCCTCCCCGGCCATTGGCAACACATCTACAGCACCACAGACATCGGGGCTCCGGGCTTTCCCTGACGAACAGGGCTTTGACTTTTACCACCACCTGCGCCCCGGAGTCCACTCCAAAAAAACCCAAAAAATCACAAACGTCAGACGATTGCTCCCACACCGAAACTGCCAGCCAGACAAGCTCTTGCTGCTCCTCCCCGGCCATTGGCATCGCATCTACAGCACCACAGACATCGGGGCTCCGGGCTTTCCCTGACGAACAGGGCTTCGACCTTTACCACCAGCTGCACCTGGTCGCCCACTCCAAAAAAACACGAAAAATCACGAACGTCGGACGATTGCTCCCACACCGAAAGTGCCAGCCAGTGAAGCTCCTGCTGCTCCTCAGCGGCCAT
This sequence comes from Chlamydotis macqueenii, assembly GCF_036417535.1. Taxonomy (NCBI): domain Eukaryota; kingdom Metazoa; phylum Chordata; class Aves; order Otidiformes; family Otididae; genus Chlamydotis; species Chlamydotis macqueenii. Next base: position 24,885,916 of record NC_141592.1, on the reverse strand, counting down.
TGGCAGCGCATCTACAGCACCACAGACATCGGGGCTCCGAGCTTTCCCTGACGAACAGGGCTTCGACGTTTACCACCAGCTGCACCTGGGGGCCCCACTGAAAAAAACCCCGAAAAATCACGAACGTTGGACGATTGCTCCCACACCGAAAGTGTCATCCAGTCAAGCTCTTGCTGCTCCTCCCCGGCCATTGGCAGCACATCTACAGCACCACAGACATCGGGGTTCCGGGCATTCCCTGACGAACAGGGCTTCGACTTTTACCACCACCTGCGCCTGGGAGTCCACTCCAAAAAAACCCGAAAAATCACAAATGTTGGACGATTGCTCCCACACCGAAAGTGCCAGCCAGTCAAGCTCCTGCTGCTCCTCACCGGCCATTGGCAGCGCATCTACAGCACCACAGACATCGGGGCTCCGGGCTTTCCCTGACGAACAGGGCTTCGACCCTTACCACCAGCTGCACCTGGGGGGCCCACTGAAAAAAACCCAGAAAAATCATGAACGTCGGATGATTGCTCCCACACCGAAAGTGCCAGCCAGTCAAGCTCTTGCTGCTCCTCACCGGCCATTGGCAGCGCATCTACAGCACCACAGACATCGGGGCTCCGGGCTTTCCCTGACGAACAGGGCTTCGACCTTTACCACCACCTGCACCTGGGCGCCCACTCCAGAAAAACCCTAAAAATCGCGAACGTCGGACGATTGCTCCCACACCGAAAGTGCCAGCCAGTCAAGCTCCTGCTGCTCCTCACCGGCCATTGGCAGTGCATCTACAGCACCACAGACATCGGGGCTCCGGGCTTTCCCTGACGAACAGGGCTTTGACGTTTACCACCAGCTGCACCTGGTCGCCCACGCCAAAAAACCCGAAAAATCACAAACGTCGGACGATTGCTCCCACACAAAAAGTGCCAGCCAGTCAAGCTCCTGCTGCTCCTCACCGGCCATTGGCAGCGCATCTACAGCACCACAGACATCGGGGCTCCGGGCTTTCCCTGACGAACAGGGCTTCGACGTTTACCACCAGCTGCACCTGGGCGCCCACTCCAGAAAAACCCGAAAAATCACGAACGTCAGACGATTGCTCCCACACAAAAAGTGCCAGCCAGTCAAGCTCCTGCTGCTCCTCACTGGCCATTGGCAGCGCATCTACAGCACCACAAACATCGGGGCTCCGAGCTTTCCCTGACGAACAGGGCTTCGATATTTACCACAAGCTGCACCTGGGCGCCCACTGGAAAAATCCCTGAAAAATCACGAACGTCGGACTATTGCTCCCACACCAAAAGTGCCAGCCAGTCAAGCTCTTGCTGCTCCTCACCGGCCATTGGCAGCGCATCTACAGCACCACAGACATCGGGGCTCCGGGCTTTCCCTGACGAACAGGAGTTCGACGTTTACCACCAGCTGCACCTGGGCGCCCATTGGAAAAAAACCCAAGAAAAATCACGAACGTCGGACGATTGCTCCCACACAAAAAGTGCCAGCCAGTCAAGCTCCTGCTGCTCCTCACCGGCCCTTGGCAGCGCATCTACAGCACCACAGACATCGGGGCTCTGGGCTTTCCCTGACGAACAGGGCTTTGACGTTTACAACCATCTGCACCTGGTCGCCCACGCCAAAAAAAACCGAAAAATCACGAACGTTGGACGATTGCTCCCACACAAAAAGTGCCAGCCAGTCAAGCTCTTGCTGCTCCTCACCGGCCATTGGCAGAGCATCTACAGCACCACAGACATCGGGGCTCCGGGCTTTCCCTGACGAACAGGGCTTCGAAGTTTGCCACCAGCTGCATCAGTGGGCCCACTGAAAAAAAACAGAAAAATCATGAACATCGGACAATTGCTCCCACACAAAGTGTGCCAGCAACTCAAGCTCTTGCTGCTCCTCACTGGCCATTGGCAGCGCATCTACAGCACCACAGACATCGGGGCTCCGGGCTTTCCCTGACGAACAGGGCTTCAACGTTTACCACCAGCTGCACCTCGGTGCCCACTAAAAAAAAAAAACCCAAAAATCACAAACGTCGGACGATTGCTCCCACACCGAAAGTGCCAGCCAGTCAAGCTCTTGCTGCTCCTCACCGGCCATTGGCAGCGCATCTACAGCACCACAGACATCGGGGCTCCGGGCTTTCCCTGACGAAAAGGGCTTCGACTTTTACCACCAGCTGCACCTGGGCACCCACTGGAAAAAAACCCCGAAAAATCATGAACGTCGGACGATTGCTCCCACACCGAAACTGCCAGCCAGTCAAGCTCTTGCTGCTCCTCCCCGGCCATTGGCAGCGCATCTACAGCACCACAGACATCGGGGCTCCGGGCTTTCCCTGACGAACAGGGCTTCGACGTTTACCACCACCTGCACCTGGGCGCCCATTGGAAACAAACCCAAGAAAAATCACGAACGTTGGACGATTGCTCCCACACCGAAAGTACCAGCAACTCAAGCTCTTGCTGCTCCTCACCGGCCATTGGCAGCGCATCTACAGCACCACAGACACTGGGACTCCGGGCTTTCCCTGACGAACAGGGCTTCGACGTTTACCACCAGCTGGACCTGGGAGCCCACTGAAAAAAACCTTGAAAAATCACGAACGTCGGACGATTACTCCCACACCGAACATGCCAGCCAGTCAAGCTCTTGTTGCTCCTCCTCGGTCATTGGCAACACATCTACAGCACCACAGACATCGGGGCTCCGGGCTTTCCCTGACGACCAGGGCTTCGACGTTTACCACCAGCTGCACCTGGGGGGCCCCCTGAAAAAAACCCCGAAAAATCATGAACGTCGGACGATTGCTCCCACACTGAAAGTGCCAGCCAGTCAAGCTCTTGCTGCTCCTCACCGGCCATTGGCAGCGCATCTACAGCACCACAGACATCGGGGCTCCGGGCATTCCTTGACGAACAGGGCTTCGACGTTTACCACCAGCTGCACCTGGGGGGCCCACTGAAAAAAACCCCGAAAAATCATGAACGTCGGACGATTGCTCCCACACAAAAAGTTCCAGCCAGTCAAGCTCTTGCTGCTTCTCCCCTGACATTGGCAGCGCATCTACAGCACCACAGACATCGGGGCTCCGGGCTTTCCCTGACGAACAGGCCTTCGACGTTTACCACCACCTGCGCCTGGGAGTCCATTCCAAAAAAACCCGAAAAATCACGAACGTCGGACGATTGCTCCCACACCGAAAGTGCCAGGCAGTCAAGCTCTTGCTGCTCCTCACCGGCCATTGGCAGCGCATCTACAGCACCACAGACATCGGGGCTCCGGGCTTTCCCTGACGAACAGGGCTTCGACGTTTACCACCAGCTGCACCTGGGGGGCCACTGAAAAAAACCCCGAAAAATCATGAACGTCGGACGATTGCTCCCACACCGAAACTGCCAGCCAGTCAAGCTCTTGCTGCTCGTCACCGGCCATTGGCAGCGCATCTACAGCACCACAGACATCGGGGCTCCGGGCTTTCCCTGACAAACAGGGCTTCGACGTTTACCACCAGCTGCACCTGGGCGCCCATTGGAAATAAACCCAAGAACAATCACGAACGTCGGACGATTGCTCCCACACAAAAAGTGCCAGCCAGTCAAGCTCCTGCTGCTCCTCACCGGCCATTGGCAGCGCATCTACAGCACCACAGACATCGGGGCTCCGGGCTTTCCCTGACGAACAGGGCTTCGACGTTTACCACCACCTGCGCCTGGGAGTCCACTCCAAAAAAACCCAAAAAATCACGAACATCGGACGATTGCTCCCACACCGAAAGTGCCAGCCAGTCAAGCTCTTGCTGCTCCTCACCGGCCATTGGCAGCGCATCTACAGCACCACAGACATCGGGGCTCCACGCTTTCCCTGACGAACAGGGCTTCGACTTTTACCACCAGCTGCACCTGGGGGGCCCACTGAAAGAAACCCCGAAAAATCGGGAACGTCGGATGATTACTCCCACACCGAAAGTGCCAGCCAGTCAAGCTCTTGCTGCTCCTCACCTGCCATTGGCAGCGCATCTACAGCAACACAGACATCGGGGCTCCGGGCTTTCCCTGACGAACAGGGCTTCGACCTTTACCACCAGCTGCACCTGGGAGGCCCACTGAAAAAACCCCGAAAAAGCATGAACGTCGGACGATTGCTCCGTCACCGAAAGTGCCAGCCAGTCAAGCTCTTGCTGCTCCTCCCCGGCCATTGGCAACACATCTACAGCACCACAGACATCGGGGCTCCGGGCTTTCCCTGACGAACAGGGCTTTGACTTTTACCACCACCTGCGCCCCGGAGTCCACTCCAAAAAAACACGAAAAATCACGAACGTCGGATGATTGCTCCCACACCAAAAGTGCCAGCCAGTGAAGCTCCTGCTGCTCCTCAGCGGCCATTGGCAGCGCATCTACAGCACCACAGACATCGGGGCTCCGAGCTTTCCCTGACGAACAGGGCTTCGACGTTTACCACCAGCTGCACCTGGGGGCCCCACTGAAAAAAACCCCGAAAAATCACGAACGTTGGACGATTGCTCCCACACCGAAAGTGTCATCCAGTCAAGCTCTTGCTGCTCCTCCCCGGCCATTGGCAGCACATCTACAGCACCACAGACATCGGGGTTCCGGGCATTCCCTGACGAACAGGGCTTCGACTTTTACCACCACCTGCCCCTGGGAGTCCACTCCAAAAAAACCCGAAAAATCACAAATGTTGGACGATTGCTCCCACACCGAAAGTGCCAGCCAGTCAAGCTCCTGCTGCTCCTCACCGGCCATTGGCAGCGCATCTACAGCACCACAGACATCGGGGCTCCGGGCTTTCCCTGACGAACAGGGCTTCGACCCTTACCACCAGCTGCACCTGGGGGGCCCACTGAAAAAAACCCAGAAAAATCATGAACGTCGGATGATTGCTCCCACACCAAAAGTGCCAGCCAGTCAAGCTCTTGCTGCTCCTCACCGGCCATTGGCAGCGCATCTACAGCACCACAGACATCGGGGCTCCGGGCTTTCCCTGACGAACAGGGCTTCGACCTTTACCACCACCTGCACCTGGGCGCCCACTCCAGAAAAACCCTAAAAATCGCGAACGTCGGACGATTGCTCCCACACCGAAAGTGCCAGCCAGTCAAGCTCCTGCTGCTCCTCACCGGCCATTGGCAGTGCATCTACAGCACCACAGACATCGGGGCTCCGGGCTTTCCCTGACGAACAGGGCTTCGACGTTTACCACCAGCTGCACCTCGGTGCCCACTAAAAAAAAAAAACCCAAAAATCACAAACGTCGGACGATTGCTCCCACACCGAAAGTGCCAGCCAGTCAAGCTCTTGCTGCTCCTCACCGGCCATTGGCAGCGCATCTACAGCACCACAGACATCGGGGCTCCGGGCTTTCCCTGACGAAAAGGGCTTCGACTTTTACCACCAGCTGCACCTGGGCACCCACTGGAAAAAAACCCCGAAAAATCATGAACGTCGGACGATTGCTCCCACACCGAAACTGCCAGCCAGTCAAGCTCTTGCTGCTCCTCACCGGCCATTGGCAGCGCATCTACAGCACCACAGACATCGGGGCTCCGGGCTTTCCCTGACGAACAGGGCTTTGACGTTTACAACCATCTGCACCTGGTCGCCCACGCCAAAAAAACCCGAAAAATCACGAACGTTGGACGATTGCTCCCACACAAAAAGTGCCAGCCAGTCAAGCTCTTGCTGCTCCTCACCGGCCATTGGCAGCCCATCTACAGCACCACAGACATCGGGGCTCCGGGCTTTCCCTAACGAACAGGGCTTCGACGTTTACCACCAGCTGCACCTGGTCGCCCACGCCAAAAAACCCGAAAAATCACAAACGTCGGACGATTGCTCCCACACAAAAAGTGCCAGCCAGTCAAGCTCCTGCTGCTCCTCACCGGCCATTGGCAGCGCATCTACAGCACCACAGACATCGGGGCTCCGGGCTTTCCCTGACGAACAGGGCTTCGACGTTTACCACCAGCTGCACCTGGTCGCCCACTCCAGAAAAACCCGAAAAATCACGAACGTCAGACGATTGCTCCCACACAAAAAGTGCCAGCCAGTCAAGCTCCTGCTGCTCCTCACTGGCCATTGGCAGCGCATCTACAGCACCACAAACATCGGGGCTCCGAGCTTTCCCTGACGAACAGGGCTTCGATATTTACCACAAGCTGCACCTGGGCGCCCACTGGAAAAATCCCTGAAAAATCACGAACGTCGGACTATTGCTCCCACACCAAAAGTGCCAGCCAGTCAAGCTCTTGCTGCTCCTCACCGGCCATTGGCAGCGCATCTACAGCACCACAGACATCGGGGCTCCGGGCTTTCCCTGACGAACAGGAGTTCGACGTTTACCACCAGCTGCACCTGGGCGCCCATTGGAAAAAAACCCAAGAAAAATCACGAACGTCGGACGATTGCTCCCACACAAAAAGTGCCAGCCAGTCAAGCTCCTGCTGCTCCTCACCGGCCCTTGGCAGCGCATCTACAGCACCACAGACATCGGGGCTCTGGGCTTTCCCTGACGAACAGGGCTTTGACGTTTACAACCATCTGCACCTGGTCGCCCACGCCAAAAAAAACCGAAAAATCACGAACGTTGGACGATTGCTCCCACACAAAAAGTGCCAGCCAGTCAAGCTCTTGCTGCTCCTCACCGGCCATTGGCAGAGCATCTACAGCACCACAGACATCGGGGCTCCGGGCTTTCCCTGACGAACAGGGCTTCGAAGTTTGCCACCAGCTGCATCAGTGGGCCCACTGAAAAAAAACAGAAAAATCATGAACATCGGACAATTGCTCCCACACAAAGTGTGCCAGCAACTCAAGCTCTTGCTGCTCCTCACTGGCCATTGGCAGCGCATCTACAGCACCACAGACATCGGGGCTCCGGGCTTTCCCTGACGAACAGGGCTTCGACGTTTACCACCAGCTGCACCTCGGTGCCCACTAAAAAAAAAAAACCCAAAAATCACAAACGTCGGACGATTGCTCCCACACCGAAAGTGCCAGCCAGTCAAGCTCTTGCTGCTCCTCACCGGCCATTGGCAGCGCATCTACAGCACCACAGACATCGGGGCTCCGGGCTTTCCCTGACGAAAAGGGCTTCGACTTTTACCACCAGCTGCACCTGGGCACCCACTGGAAAAAAACCCCGAAAAATCATGAACGTCGGACGATTGCTCCCACACCGAAACTGCCAGCCAGTCAAGCTCTTGCTGCTCCTCACCGGCCATTGGCAGCGCATCTACAGCACCACAGACATCGGGGCTCCGGGCTTTCCCTGACGAACAGGGCTTTGACGTTTACAACCATCTGCACCTGGTCGCCCACGCCAAAAAAACCCGAAAAATCACGAACGTTGGACGATTGCTCCCACACAAAAAGTGCCAGCCAGTCAAGCTCTTGCTGCTCCTCACCGGCCATTGGCAGTGCATCTACAGCACCACAGACATCGGGGCTCCGGGCTTTCCCTGACGAACAGGGCTTTGACGTTTACCACCAGCTGCACCTGGGGGGCCAACTGAAAAAAGCCCCGAAAAATCATGAACGTTGGACGATTGCTCCCACACCGAAAGTGCTAGCCAGAAAAGCTCTTGCTGCTCCTCACCGGCCATTGGCAGCGCATCTACAGCACCACAGACATCGGGGCTCCGGGCTTTCCCTGACGAACAGGGCTTCGACGTTTACCACCATCTGCACCTGGGGGGCCCACTGAAAGAAACCCCGAAAAATCGGGAACGTCGGATGATTACTCCCACACCGAAAGTGCCAGCCAGTCAAGCTCTTGCTGCTCCTCACCGGCCATTGGCAGCGCATCTACAGCACCACAGACATCGGGGCTCCGGGCTTTCCCTGACGAACAGGGCTTCGACCTTTACCACCAGCTGCACCTAGGGGGCCCACTGAAAAAAACCCCGAAAAAGCATGAACGTCGGACGATTGCTCCCACACCGAAAGTGCCAGCCAGTCAAGCTCTTGCTGCTCCTCCCCGGCCATTGGCAGCGCATCTACAGCACCACAGACATCGGGGCTCCGGGCTTTCCCTGATGAACAGGGCTTCGACTTTTACCACCACCTGCGCCCCGGAGTCCACTCCAAAAAAACCCAAAAAATCACAAACGTCAGACGATTGCTCCCACACCGAAACTGCCAGCCAGTCAAGCTCTTGCTGCTCCTCACCGGCCATTGGCAGCGCATCTACAGCACCACAGACATCGGGGCTCCGGGCTTTCCCTGACGAACAGGGCTTTGACGTTTACCACCACCTGCACCTGGGCGCCCATTGGAAAAAAACCCCTGAAAAATCACGAACGTTGGACAATTGCTCCCACACCAAATGTGCCAGCCAGTCAAGCTCTTGCTGCTCCTCACCGGCCATTGGCAGCGCATCTACAGCACCACAGACATCGGGGCTCTGGGCTTTCCCTGACGAACAGGGCTTCGACGTTTACCACCAGCTGCACCTGGGGGGCCCACTGAAAAAAACCCCGAAAAAGCATGAACGTCTGACTATTGCTCCCACTCCGAAAGTGCAAGACAGTCAAGCTCTTGCTGCTCCTCACCGGCCATTGGCAGCACATCTACAGCACCACAGACATCGGGGCTCCGGGCTTTCCCTGACGAACAGGGCTTCGACGTTTACCACCAGCTGCACCTGGTCGCCCACTCCAAAAAAACCCAAAAAATCACAAACGTCGGACGATTGCTCCCACACCGAAAGTGCCAGCCAGTCAAGCTCTTGCTGCTCCTCACCGGCCATTGGCAGCGCATCTACAGCACCACAGACATCAGGGCTCCGGGCTTTCCCTGACGAAAAGGGCTTCGACTTTTACCACCAGCTGCACCTGGGCGCTCACTGAAAGAAAAACCCCGAAAAATCACGAACGTCGGACGATTGCTCCCACACCGAAAGTGCCAGCCAGTCAAGCTCTTGCTGCTCCTCACCGGCCATTGGCAGCGCATCTACAGCACCACAGACATCGGGGCTCCGGGCTTTCCCTGACGAACAGGGCTTCGACGCTTACCACCAGCTGCACCTGGGCGCCCATTGGAAAAAAACCCAAGAAAAATCACGAACGTTGGACGATTGCTCCCACACCGAAAGTGCCAGCCAGTCAAGCTCTTGCTGCTCCTCACCGGCCATTGGCAGCGCATCTACAGCACCACAGACATCGGGGCTCCGGGCTTTCCCTGACGAACAGGGCTTCGACGTTTACCACCAGCTGCACCTGGGCGTCCACTCCAAAAAAACCCGAAAAATCACAAACGTCGGACGATTGCTCCCACACCGAAAGTGCCAGCCAGTCAAGCTCTTGCTGCTCCTCACCGGCCATTGGCAGCGCATCTACAGCACCACAGACATCGGGGTTCCGGGCTTTCCCTGACGAACAGGGCTTCGACGTTTACCATTACCTGTGCCTGGGAGTCCACTCCAAAAAAACCCGAAAAATCACAAACGTCGGACGATTGCTCCCACACCGAAAGTGCCAGCCAGTCAAGCTCTTGCTGCTCCTCACCGGCCATTGGCAGCGCATCTACAGCACCACAGACATCGGGGCTCCGGGCTTTCCCTGACGAACAGGGCTTCGACGTTTACCACCAGCTGCACCTGGGGGGCCCACTGAAAAAAACCCCGAAAAATCATGAACGTCGGACGATTGCTCCCACACAAAAAGTGCCAGCCAGTCAAGCTCTTGCTGCTCCTCCCCGGCCATTGGCAGCGCATCTACAGCACCACAGACATCGGGGCTCCGGGCTTTCCCTGACGAAAAGGGTTTCGACGTTTACCACCAGCTGCACCTGGGCGCACATTGGAAAAAAACCCAAGAAAAATCACGAACGTCGGACGATTGCTCCCACACCAAAAGTGCCAGCCAGTCAAGCTCTTGCTGCTCCTCACCGGCCATTGGCAGCGCATCTACAGCACCACAGACATCGGGGCTCCGGGCTTTCCCTGACGAACAGGGCTTGAACGTTTACCACCAGCTGCACCTGGGGGGCCCACTGAAAGAAACCCCGAAAAATCGGGAACGTCGGATGATTACTCCCACACAGAAAGTGCCAGCCAGTCAAGCTCTTGCTGCTCCTCACCGGCCATTGGCAGCGCATCTCCAGCACCACAGACATCGGGGCTCCGGGCTTTCCCTGACGAACAGGGCTTCGACGCTTACCACCAGCTGCACCTGGTCGCCCACTCCAAAAAAACCCAAGAAAAATCACGAACGTTGGACGATTGCTCCCACACCGAAAGTGCCAGCCAGTCAAGCTCTTGCTGCTCCTCACCGGCCATTGGCAGCGCATCTACAGCACCACAGACATCGGGGCTCCGGGCTTTCCCTGACGAACAGGGCTTCGACGTTTACCACCAGCTGCACCTGGGAGTCCACTCCAAAAAAACCCGAAAAATCACAAACGTCGGACGATTGCTCCCACACCGAAAGTGCCAGCCAGTCAAGCTCTTGCTGCTCCTCACCGGCCATTGGCAGCGCATCTACAGCACCACAGACATCGGGGCTCCGGGCTTTCCCTGACGAACAGGGCTTCGACCTTTACCACCACCTGCACCTGGGCGACCATTGGAAAAAAACCCAAGAAAAATCACGAACGTTGGACGATTGCTCCCACACCGAAAGTGCCAGCCAGTCAAGCTCTTGCTGCTCATCACCGGCCATTGGCAGCGCATCTACAGCACCACAGACATCGGGGCTCCGGGCTTTCCCTGACGAACAGGGCTTCGACGTTTACCACCAGCTGCACCTGGGGGGCCAACTGAAAAAAGCCCCGAAAAATCATGAACGTCGGACGATTGCTCCCACACAAAAAGTGCCAGCCAGTCAAGCTCCTGCTGCTCCTCAGCGGCCATTGGCAGCGCATCTACAGCACCACAGACATCGGGGCTCTGAGCTTTCCCTGACGAACAGGGCTTCGATATTTACCACCTGCTGCACCTGGGTGCCCACTGGAAAAAACCCCGAAAAATCACGAACGTCGGACGATTGCTCCCACTCCGAAAGTGCCAGCCAGTGAAGCTCCTGCTGCTCCTCACCGGCCATTGGCAGCACATCTACAGCACCACAGACATCGGGGCTCCGGGCTTTCCCTGACGAAAAGGGCTTCGACCTTTACCACCACCTGTGCCTGGGAGTCCACTCCAAAATAACCCGGAAAATCACGAACGTCGGACGATTGGTCCCACACCGAAAGTTCCAGCCAGTCAAGCTCTTGCTGCTCATCACCGGCCATTGGCAGCGCATCTACAGCACCACAGACATCGGGGGTCCGGGCTTTCCCTGACGAACAGGGCTTCGACGCTTACCACCAGCTGCACCTGGGCGCCCATTGGAAAAAAACCCAAGAAAAATCACGAACGTTGGACGGTTGCTCCCACACCAAAATTGCCAGCCAGTCAAGCTCTTGCTGCTCATCACAGGCCATTGGCAGCGCATCTACAGCACCACAGACATCGGGGCTCCGGGCTTTCCCTTACGAACAGGGCTTCGACGTTTACCACCAGCTGCACCTGGGGGGCCCACTGAAAAAAACCCCGAAAAATCACGAACGTCAGACGATTGCTCCCACACCAAAAGTGTCAGCCAGACAAGCCCTTGCTGCTCCTCACCGGCCATTGGCAGCGCATCTACAGCACCACAGACATCGGGGCTCCGGGCTTTCCCTGACGAACAGGGCTTCGACGTTTACCACCAGCTGCACCTGGTCGCCCACTCCAGAAAAACCCTAAAAATCACGAACATCGGACGATTGCTCCCACACAAAAAGTGCCAGCCAGTCAAGCTCCTGCTGCTCCTCACCGGCCATTGGCAGCGCATCTACAGCACCACAGACATCGGGGCTCCGGGCTTTCCCTGACGAACAGGGCTTGAACGTTTACCACCAGCTGCACCTGGGCACCCACTCCAAAAAAACCCCGAAAAAGCATGAACGTCAAACGATTGCACCAACACTGAAAGTGCCAGCCAGTCAAGCTCTTGCTGCTCCTCACCGGCCATTGGCAGCACATCTACAGCACCACAGACATCGGGGTTCCGGGCTTTCCCTGACGAACAGGGCTTCGACGTTTACCATTACCTGTGCCTGGGAGTCCACTCCAACAAAACCCGAAAAATCACAAACGTCGGACGATTGCTCCCACACAAAAAGTGCCAGCCAGTCAAGCTCTTGCTGCTCCTCACCGGCCATTGGCAGCGCATCTACAGCACCACAGACATCGGGGCTCCGGGCTTTCCCTGACGAACAGGGCTTCGACGTTTACCACCAGCTGCACCTGGGGGGCCCACTGAAAAAAACCCCGAAAAATCACGAATGTTGGACGGTTGCTCCCACACAAAAAGTTCCAGCCAGTCAAGCTCTTGCTGCTCCTCCCCGGCCATTGGCAGCGCATCTACAGCACCACAGACATCGGGGCTCCGGGCTTTCCCTGACGAAAAGGGCTTCGACGTTTACCACCAGCTGCACCTGGGAGTCCACTCCAAAATAACCCGAAAAATCACAAACGTCGGACGATTGCTCCCACACCGAAAGTGCCAGCCAGTCAAGCTCTTGCTGCTCCTCACCGGCCATTGGCAGCGCATCTACAGCACCACAGACATCGGGGCTCCGGGCTTTCCCTGACGAACAGGGCTTCGACCTTTACCACCACCTGCACCTGGGCGACCATTGGAAAAAAACCCAAGAAAAATCACGAACGTTGGACGATTGCTCCCACACCGAAAGTGCCAGCCAGTCAAGCTCTTGCTGCTCCTCCCCGGCCATTGGCAGCGCATCTACAGCACCACAGACATCGGGGCTCCGGGCTTTCCCTGACGAACAGGGCTTCGACGTTTACCACCAGCTGCACCTGGGGGGCCAACTGAAAAAAGCCCCGAAAAATCACGAACGTCGGACGATTGCTCCCACACAAAAAGTGCCAGCCAGTCAAGCTCCTGCTGCTCCTCACCGGCCATTGGCAGCGCATCTACAGCACCACAGACATCGGGGCTCTGAGCTTTCCCTGACGAACAGGGCTTCGATATTTACCACCTGCTGCACCTGGGTGCCCACTGGAAAAAACCCCGAAAAATCACGAACGTCGGACGATTGCTCCCACTCCGAAAGTGCCAGCCAGTGAAGCTCCTGCTGCTCCTCAGCGGCCATTGGCAGCGCATCTACAGCACCACAGACATCAGGGCTCCGGGCTTTCCCTGACGAACAGGGCTTCGACGCTTACCACCAGCTGCACCTGGGCGCCCATTGGAAAAAACCCAAGAAAAATCACGAACGTTGGACGGTTGCTCCCACACCAAAATTGCAAGCCAGTCAAGCTCTTGCTGCTCATCACAGGCCATTGGCAGCGCATCTACAGCACCACAGACATCGGGGCTCCGGGCTTTCCCTGACGAACAGGGCTTCGACGTTTACCACCAGCTGCACCTGGGGGGCCCACTGAAAAAAACCCCGAAAAATCACGAACGTCAGACGATTGCTCCCACACCGAAAGTGCCAGCCAGTCAAGCTCTTGCTGCTCCTCACCGGCCATTGGCAGCGCATCTACAGCACCACAGACATCGGGGCTCCGGGCTTTCCCTGACGGACAGGGCTTCGACGTTTACCACCAGCTGCACCTGGGAGTCCACTCCAAAAAAACCCGAAAAATCACAAACGTCGGACGATTGCTCCCACACCGAAAGTGCCAGCCAGTCAAGCTCTTGCTGCTCCTCACCGGCCATTGGCAGCGCATCTGCAGCACCACAGACATCGGGGCTCCGGGCTTTCCCTGACGAACAGGGCTTCGACCTTTACCACCACCTGCACCTGGGCGACCATTGGAAAAAAACCCAAGAAAAATCACGAACGTTGGACGGTTGCTCCCACACAAAAAGTTCCAGCCAGTCAAGCTCTTGCTGCTCCTCCCCGGCCATTGGCAGCGCATCTACAGCACCACAGACATCGGGGCTCCGGGCTTTCCCTGACGAACAGGGCTTCGACCTTTACCACCAGCTGCACCTGGGAGTCCACTCCAAAAAAACCCGAAAAATCACAAACGTCGGACGATTGCTCCCACACCGAAAGTGCCAGCCAGTCAAGCTTTTGCTGCTCCTCACCGGCCATTGGCAGCGCATCTGCAGCACCACAGACATCGGGGCTCCGGGCTTACCCTGACGAACAGGGCTTCGACCTTTACCACCACCTGCACCTGGGCGACCATTGGAAAAAAACCCAAGAAAAATCACGAACGTTGGACGGTTGCTCCCACACAAAAAGTTCCAGCCAGTCAAGCTCTTGCTGCTCCTCCCCGGCCATTGGCAGCGCATCTACAGCACCACAGACATCGGGGCTCCGGGCTTTCCCTGACGAAAAGGGCTTCGACGTTTACCACCAGCTGCACCTGGGAGTCCACTCCAAAATAACCCGAAAAATCACAAACGTCGGACGATTGCTCCCACACCGAAAGTGCCAGCCAGTCAAGCTCTTGCTGCTCCTCACCGGCCATTGGCAGCGCATCTACAGCACCACAGACATCGGGGCTCCGGGCTTTCCCTGACGAACAGGGCTTCGACCTTTACCACCACCTGCACCTGGGCGACCATTGGAAAAAAACCCAAGAAAAATCACGAACGTTGGACGATTGCTCCCACACCGAAAGTGCCAGCCAGTCAAGCTCTTGCTGCTCCTCCCCGGCCATTGGCAGCGCATCTACAGCACCACAGACATCGGGGCTCCGGGCTTTCCCTGACGAACAGGGCTTCGACGTTTACCACCAGCTGCACCTGGGGGGCCAACTGAAAAAAGCCCCGAAAAATCACGAACGTCGGACGATTGCTCCCACACAAAAAGTGCCAGCCAGTCAAGCTCCTGCTGCTCCTCACCGGCCATTGGCAGCGCATCTACAGCACCACAGACATCGGGGCTCTGAGCTTTCCCTGACGAACAGGGCTTCGATATTTACCACCTGCTGCACCTGGGTGCCCACTGGAAAAAACCCCGAAAAATCACGAACGTCGGACGATTGCTCCCACTCCGAAAGTGCCAGCCAGTGAAGCTCCTGCTGCTCCTCAGCGGCCATTGGCAGCGCATCTACAGCACCACAGACATCGGGGCTCCGGGCTTTCCCTGACGAACAGGGCTTCGACGCTTACCACCAGCTGCACCTGGGCGCCCATTGGAAAAAACCCAAGAAAAATCACGAACGTTGGACGGTTGCTCCCACACCAAAATTGCAAGCCAGTCAAGCTCTTGCTGCTCATCACAGGCCATTGGCAGCGCATCTACAGCACCACAGACATCGGGGCTCCGGGCTTTCCCTGACGAACAGGGCTTCGTCGTTTACCACCAGCTGCACCTGGGGGGCCCACTGAAAAAAACCCCGAAAAATCACGAACGTCAGACGATTGCTCCCACACCAAAAGTGTCAGCCAGACAAGCCCTTGCTGCTCCTCACTGGCCATTGGCAGCGCATCTACAGCACCACAGACATCGGGGCTCCGGGCTTTCCCTGACGAACAGGGCTTCGACGTTTACCACCAGCTGCACCTGGTCGCCCACTCCAGAAAAACCCTAAAAATCACGAACGTCGGACGATTGCTCCCACACAAAAAGTGCCAGCCAGTCAAGCTCCTGCTGCTCCTCACCGGCCATTGGCAGCGCATCTACAGCACCACAGACATCGGGGCTCCGGGCTTTCCCTGACGAACAGGGCTTCGACGTTTACCACCAGCTGCACCTGGGGGGCCCACTGAAAAAAACCCTGAAAAAGCATGAACGTCGGACGATTGCTCCGACACCGAAAGTGCCAGCCAGTCAAGCTCTTGCTGCTCCTCACCGGCCATTGGCAGCACATCTACAGCACCACAGACATCGGGGTTCCGGGCTTTCCCTGACGAACAGGGCTTCGACGTTTACCATTACCTGTGCCTGGGAGTCCACTCCAGAAAAACCCGAAAAATCACAAACGTCAGACGATTGCTCCCACACCGAAAGTGCCAGCCAGTCAAGCTCTTGCTGCTCCTCACCGGCCATTGGCAGCGCATCTACAGCACCACAGACATCGGGGCTCCGGGCTTTCCCTGACGAACAGGGCTTCGACGTTTACCACCACCTGCACCTGGGCGCCCATTGGAAAAAAACCCAAGAAAAATCACGAACGTTGGACGATTGCTCCCACACAAAAAGTGCCAGCCAGTCAAGCTCTTGCTGCTCCTCACCGGCCATTGGCAGCGCATCTACAGCACCACAGACATCGGGGCTCCGGGCTTTCCCTGACGAACAGGGCTTCGATGTTTACCACCAGCTGCACCTGGGCGCCCACTGAAAAAAACCCAAGAAAAATCGGGAATGTCGGATGATTACTCCCACACCGAAAGTGCCAGCCAGTCAAGCTCTTGCTGCTCCTCACCGGCCATTGGCAGCGCATCTACAGCACCACAGACATCGGGGCTCCGGGCTTTCCCTGACGAACAGGGCTTCGACGTTTACCACCAGCTGCACCTGGGAGTCCACTCCAAAAAAACCCGAAAAATCACAAACGTCGGACGATTGCTCCCACACCGAAAGTGCCAGCCAGTCAAGCTCTTGCTGCTCCTCACCGGCCATTGGCAGCGCATCTGCAGCACCACAGACATCGGGGCTCCGGGCTTTCCCTGACGAACAGGGCTTCGACGTTTACCACCAGCTGCACCTGGGGGGCCCACTGAAAAAAAACCCAAAAATTCATGAACGTCGGACGATTGCTCCCACACAAAAAGTTCCAGCCAGTCAAGCTCTTGCTGCTCCTCCCCGGCCATTGGCAGCGCATCTACAGCACCACAGACATCGGGGCTCCGGGCTTTCCCTGACGAATAGGGCTTCGACGTTTACCACCAGCTGCACCTGGGGGGCCAACTGAAAAAAGCCCCGAAAAATCACGAACGTTGGACGATTGCTCCCACACAAAAAGTGCCAGCCAGTCAAGCTCCTGCTGCTCCTCACCGGCCATTGGCAGCGCATCTACAGCACCACAGACATCGGGGCTCTGAGCTTTCCCTGACGAACAGGGCTTCGATATTTACCACCTGCTGCACCTGGGTGCCCACTGGAAAAAACCCCGAAAAATCACGAACGTCGGACGATTGCTCCCACTCCGAAAGTGCCAGCCAGTGAAGCTCCTGCTGCTCATCACCGGCCATTGGCAGCGCATCTACAGCACCACAGACATCGGGGCTCCGGGCTTTCCCTGACGAACAGGGCTTCGACGCTTACCACCAGCTGCACCTGGGCGCCCATTGGAAAAAAACCCAAGAAAAATCACGAACGTTGGACGGTTGCTCCCACACCAAAATTGCCAGCCAGTCAAGCTCTTGCTGCTCCTCCCCGGCCATTGGCAGCGCATCTACAGCACCACAGACATCGGGGCTCCGGGCTTTCCCTGACGAACAGGGCTTCGACGTTTACCACCAGCTGCACCTGGTCGCCCACTCCAGAAAAACCCTAAAAATCACGAACGTCGGACGATTGCTCCCACACAAAAAGTGCCAGCCAGTCAAGCTCCTGCTGCTCCTCACCGGCCATTGGCAGCGCATCTACAGCACCACAGACATCGGGGCTCCGGGCTTTCCCTGACGAACAGGGCTTCGACGTTTACCACCAGCTGCACCTGGGGGGCCCACTGAAAGAAACCCCTAAAAATCTGGAACGTCGGATGATTACTCCCACACCGAAAGTGCCAGCCAGTCAAGCTCTTGCTGCTCCTCCCCGGCCATTGGCAGCGCATCTACAGCACCACAGACATCGGGGCTCCGGGCTTTCCCTGACGAAAAGGGCTTCGACGTTTACCACCAGCTGCACCTGGGAGTCCACTCCAAAATAACCCGAAAAATCACAAACGTCGGACGATTGCTCCCACACCGAAAGTGCCAGCCAGTCAAGCTCTTGCTGCTCCTCACCGGCCATTGGCAGCGCATCTACAGCACCACAGACATCGGGGCTCCGGGCTTTCCCTGACGAACAGGGCTTCGACCTTTACCACCACCTGCACCTGGGCGACCATTGGAAAAAAACCCAAGAAAAATCACGAACGTTGGACGATTGCTCCCACACCGAAAGTGCCAGCCAGTCAAGCTCTTGCTGCTCCTCCCCGGCCATTGGCAGCGCATCTACAGCACCACAGACATCGGGGCTCCGGGCTTTCCCTGACGAACAGGGCTTCGACGTTTACCACCAGCTGCACCTGGGGGGCCAACTGAAAAAAGCCCCGAAAAATCACGAACGTCGGACGATTGCTCCCACACAAAAAGTGCCAGCCAGTCAAGCTCCTGCTGCTCCTCACCGGCCATTGGCAGCGCATCTACAGCACCACAGACATCGGGGCTCCGGGCTTTCCCTGACGAACAGGGCTTCGACGCTTACCACCAGCTGCACCTGGGCGCCCATTGGAAAAAACCCAAGAAAAATCACGAACGTTGGACGGTTGCTCCCACACCAAAATTGCAAGCCAGTCAAGCTCTTGCTGCTCATCACAGGCCATTGGCAGCGCATCTACAGCACCACAGACATCGGGGCTCCGGGCTTTCCCTGACGAACAGGGCTTCGACGTTTACCACCAGCTGCACCTGGGAGTCCACTCCAAAAAAACCCGAAAAATCACGAACGTCGGACGATTGCTCCCACTCCGAAAGTGCCAGCCAGTGAAGCTCCTGCTGCTCCTCAGCGGCCATTGGCAGCGCATCTACAGCACCACAGACATCGGGGCTCCGGGCTTTCCCTGACGAACAGGGCTTCGACGCTTACCACCAGCTGCACCTGGGCGCCCATTGGAAAAAACCCAAGAAAAATCACGAACGTTGGACGGTTGCTCCCACACCAAAATTGCAAGCCAGTCAAGCTCTTGCTGCTCATCACAGGCCATTGGCAGCGCATCTACAGCACCACAGACATCGGGGCTCCGGGCTTTCCCTGACGAACAGGGCTTCGACGTTTACCACCAGCTGCACCTGGGGGGCCCACTGAAAAAAACCCCGAAAAATCACGAACGTCAGACGATTGCTCCCACACCGAAAGTGCCAGCCAGTCAAGCTCTTGCTGCTCCTCACCGGCCATTGGCAGCGCATCTACAGCACCATAGACATCGGGGCTCCGGGCTTTCCCTGACGAACAGGGCTTCGACGTTTACCACCAGCTGCACCTGGGAGTCCACTCCAAAAAAACCCGAAAAATCACAAACGTCGGACGATTGCTCCCACACCGAAAGTGCCAGCCAGTCAAGCTCTTGCTGCTCCTCACCGGCCATTGGCAGCGCATCTGCAGCACCACAGACATCGGGGCTCCGGGCTTTCCCTGACGAACAGGGCTTCGACCTTTACCACCACCTGCACCTGGGCGACCATTGGAAAAAAACCCAAGAAAAATCACGAACGTTGGACGGTTGCTCCCACACAAAAAGTTCCAGCCAGTCAAGCTCTTGCTGCTCCTCCCCGGCCATTGGCAGCGCATCTACAGCACCACAGACATCGGGGCTCCGGGCTTTCCCTGACGAACAGGGCTTCGACCTTTACCACCAGCTGCACCTGGGAATCCACTCCAAAAAAACCCGAAAAATCACAAACGTCGGACGATTGCTCCCACACCGAAAGTGCCAGCCAGTCAAGCTCTTGCTGCTCCTCACCGGCCATTGGCAGCGCATCTACAGCACCACAGACATCGGGGCTCCGGGCTTTCCCTGACGAACAGGGCTTCGACCTTTACCACCACCTGCACCTGGGCGACCATTGGAAAAAAACCCAAGAAAAATCACGAACGTTGGACGATTGCTCCCACACCGAAAGTGCCAGCCAGTCAAGCTCTTGCTGCTCCTCCCCGGCCATTGGCAGCGCATCTACAGCACCACAGACATCGGGGCTCCGGGCTTTCCCTGACGAACAGGGCTTCGACGTTTACCACCAGCTGCACCTGGGGGGCCAACTGAAAAAAGCCCCGAAAAATCACGAACGTCGGACGATTGCTCCCACACAAAAAGTGCCAGCCAGTCAAGCTCCTGCTGCTCCTCACCGGCCATTGGCAGCGCATCTACAGCACCACAGACATCGGGGCTCTGAGCTTTCCCTGACGAACAGGGCTTCGATATTTACCACCTGCTGCACCTGGGTGCCCACTGGAAAAAACCCCGAAAAATCACGAACGTCGGACGATTGCTCCCACTCCGAAAGTGCCAGCCAGTGAAGCTCCTGCTGCTCCTCAGCGGCCATTGGCAGCGCATCTACAGCACCACAGACATCGGGGCTCCGGGCTTTCCCTGACGAACAGGGCTTCGACGCTTACCACCAGCTGCACCTGGGCGCCCATTGGAAAAAACCCAAGAAAAATCACGAACGTTGGACGGTTGCTCCCACACCAAAATTGCAAGCCAGTCAAGCTCTTGCTGCTCATCACAGGCCATTGGCAGCGCATCTACAGCACCACAGACATCGGGGCTCCGGGCTTTCCCTGACGAACAGGGCTTCGACGTTTACCACCAGCTGCACCTTGGAGTCCACTCCAAAAAAACCCGAAAAATCACGAACGTCGGACGATTGCTCCCACTCCGAAAGTGCCAGCCAGTGAAGCTCCTGCTGCTCCTCAGCGGCCATTGGCAGCGCATCTACAGCACCACAGACATCGGGGCTCCGGGCTTTCCCTGACGAACAGGGCTTCGACGCTTACCACCAGCTGCACCTGGGCGCCCATTGGAAAAAACCCAAGAAAAATCACGAACGTTGGACGGTTGCTCCCACACCAAAATTGCAAGCCAGTCAAGCTCTTGCTGCTCATCACAGGCCATTGGCAGCGCATCTACAGCACCACAGACATCGGGGCTCCGGGCTTTCCCTGACGAACAGGGCTTCGACGTTTACCACCAGCTGCACCTGGGGGGCCCACTGAAAAAAACCCCGAAAAATCACGAACGTCAGACGATTGCTCCCACACCGAAAGTGCCAGCCAGTCAAGCTCTTGCTGCTCCTCACCGGCCATTGGCAGCGCATCTACAGCACCATAGACATCGGGGCTCCGGGCTTTCCCTGACGAACAGGGCTTCGACGTTTACCACCAGCTGCACCTGGGAGTCCACTCCAAAAAAACCCGAAAAATCACAAACGTCGGACGATTGCTCCCACACCGAAAGTGCCAGCCAGTCAAGCTCTTGCTGCTCCTCACCGGCCATTGGCAGCGCATCTGCAGCACCACAGACATCGGGGCTCCGGGCTTTCCCTGACGAACAGGGCTTCGACCTTTACCACCACCTGCACCTGGGCGACCATTGGAAAAAAACCCAAGAAAAATCACGAACGTTGGACGGTTGCTCCCACACAAAAAGTTCCAGCCAGTCAAGCTCTTGCTGCTCCTCCCCGGCCATTGGCAGCGCATCTACAGCACCACAGACATCGGGGCTCCGGGCTTTCCCTGACGAACAGGGCTTCGACCTTTACCACCAGCTGCACATGGGAGTCCACTCCAAAAAAACCCGAAAAATCACAAACGTCGGACGATTGCTCCCACACCGAAAGTGCCAGCCAGTCAAGCTCTTGCTGCTCCTCACCGGCCATTGGCAGCGCATCTACAGCACCACAGACATCGGGGCTCCGGGCTTTCCCTGACGAACAGGGCTTCGACCTTTACCACCACCTGCACCTGGGCGACCATTGGAAAAAAACCCAAGAAAAATCACGAACGTTGGACGATTGCTCCCACACCGAAAGTGCCAGCCAGTCAAGCTCTTGCTGCTCCTCCCCGGCCATTGGCAGCGCATCTACAGCACCACAGACATCGGGGCTCCGGGCTTTCCCTGACGAACAGGGCTTCGACGTTTACCACCAGCTGCACCTGGGGGGCCAACTGAAAAAAGCCCCGAAAAATCACGAACGTCGGACGATTGCTCCCACACAAAAAGTGCCAGCCAGTCAAGCTCCTGCTGCTCCTCACCGGCCATTGGCAGCGCATCTACAGCACCACAGACATCGGGGCTCTGAGCTTTCCCTGACGAACAGGGCTTCGATATTTACCACCTGCTGCACCTGGGTGCCCACTGGAAAAAACCCCGAAAAATCACGAACGTCGGACGATTGCTCCCACTCCGAAAGTGCCAGCCAGTGAAGCTCCTGCTGCTCCTCAGCGGCCATTGGCAGCGCATCTACAGCACCACAGACATCGGGGCTCCGGGCTTTCCCTGACGAACAGGGCTTCGACGCTTACCACCAGCTGCACCTGGGCGCCCATTGGAAAAAACCCAAGAAAAATCACGAACGTTGGACGGTTGCTCCCACACCAAAATTGCAAGCCAGTCAAGCTCTTGCTGCTCATCACAGGCCATTGGCAGCGCATCTACAGCACCACAGACATCGGGGCTCCGGGCTTTCCCTGACGAACAGGGCTTCGTCGTTTACCACCAGCTGCACCTGGGGGGCCCACTGAAAAAAACCCCGAAAAATCACGAACGTCAGACGATTGCTCCCACACCAAAAGTGTCAGCCAGACAAGCCCTTGCTGCTCCTCACTGGCCATTGGCAGCGCATCTACAGCACCACAGACATCGGGGCTCCGGGCTTTCCCTGACGAACAGGGCTTCGACGTTTACCACCAGCTGCACCTGGTCGCCCACTCCAGAAAAACCCTAAAAATCACGAACGTCGGACGATTGCTCCCACACAAAAAGTGCCAGCCAGTCAAGCTCCTGCTGCTCCTCACCGGCCATTGGCAGCGCATCTACAGCACCACAGACATCGGGGCTCCGGGCTTTCCCTGACGAACAGGGCTTGAACGTTTACCACCAGCTGCACCTGGGCACCCACTCCAAAAAAACCCCGAAAAAGCATGAACGTCAAACGATTGCACCAACACTGAAAGTGCCAGCCAGTCAAGCTCTTGCTGCTCCTCACCGGCCATTGGCAGCACATCTACAGCACCACAGACATCGGGGTTCCAGGCTTTCCCTGACGAACAGGGCTTCGACGTTTACCATTACCTGTGCCTGGGAGTCCACTCCAACAAAACCCGAAAAATCACAAACGTCGGACGATTGCTCCCACACAAAAAGTGCCAGACAGTCAAGCTCTTGCTGCTCCTCACCGGCCATTGGCAGCGCATCTACAGCACCACAGACATCGGGGCTCCGGGCTTTCCCTGACGAACAGGGCTTCGACGTTTACCACCAGCTGCACCTGGGGGGCCCACTGAAAAAAACCCCGAAAAATCACGAACGTTGGACGGTTGCTCCCACACAAAAAGTTCCAGCCAGTCAAGCTCTTGCTGCTCCTCCCCGGCCATTGGCAGCGCATCTACAGCACCACAGACATCGGGGCTCCGGGCTTTCCCTGACGAAAAGGGCTTCGACGTTTACCACCAGCTGCACCTGGGAGTCCACTCCAAAATAACCCGAAAAATCACAAACGTCGGACGATTGCTCCCACACCGAAAGTGCCAGCCAGTCAAGCTCTTGCTGCTCCTCACCGGCCATTGGCAGCGCATCTACAGCACCACAGACATCGGGGCTCCGGGCTTTCCCTGACGAACAGGGCTTCGACCTTTACCACCACCTGCACCTGGGCGACCATTGGAAAAAAACCCAAGAAAAATCACGAACGTTGGACGATTGCTCCCACACCGAAAGTGCCAGCCAGTCAAGCTCTTGCTGCTCATCACCGGCCATTGGCAGCGCATCTACAGCACCACAGACATCGGGGCTCCGGGCTTTCCCTGACGAACAGGGCTTTGACGTTTACCACCAGCTGCACCTGGGGGGCCAACTGAAAAAAGCCCCGAAAAATCATGAACGTCGGACGATTGCTCCCACACAAAAAGTGCCAGCCAGTCAAGCTCCTGCTGCTCCTCAGCGGCCATTGGCAGCGCATCTACAGCACCACAGACATCGGGGCTCTGAGCTTTCCCTGACGAACAGGGCTTCGATATTTACCACCTGCTGCACCTGGGTGCCCACTGGAAAAAACCCCGAAAAATCACGAACGTCGGACGATTGCTCCCACTCCGAAAGTGCCAGCCAGTGAAGCTCCTGCTGCTCCTCAGCGGCCATTGGCAGCGCATCTACAGCACCACAGACATCGGGGCTCCGGGCTTTCCCTGACGAACAGGGCTTCGTCGTTTACCACCAGCTGCACCTGGGGGGCCCACTGAAAAAAACCCCGAAAAATCACGAACGTCAGACGATTGCTCCCACACCAAAAGTGTCAGCCAGACAAGCCCTTGCTGCTCCTCACTGGCCATTGGCAGCGCATCTACAGCACCACAGACATCGGGGCTCCGGGCTTTCCCTGACGAACAGGGCTTCGACGTTTACCACCAGCTGCACCTGGTCGCCCACTCCAGAAAAACCCTAAAAATCACGAACGTCGGACGATTGCTCCCACACAAAAAGTGCCAGCCAGTCAAGCTCCTGCTGCTCCTCACCGGCCATTGGCAGCGCATCTACAGCACCACAGACATCGGGGCTCCGGGCTTTCCCTGACGAACAGGGCTTGAACGTTTACCACCAGCTGCACCTGGGCACCCACTCCAAAAAAACCCCGAAAAAGCATGAACGTCAAACGATTGCACCAACACTGAAAGTGCCAGCCAGTCAAGCTCTTGCTGCTCCTCACCGGCCATTGGCAGCACATCTACAGCACCACAGACATCGGGGTTCCGGGCTTTCCCTGACGAACAGGGCTTCGACGTTTACCATTACCTGTGCCTGGGAGTCCACTCCAACAAAACCCGAAAAATCACAAACGTCGGACGATTGCTCCCACACAAAAAGTGCCAGACAGTCAAGCTCTTGCTGCTCCTCACCGGCCATTGGCAGCGCATCTACAGCACCACAGACATCGGGGCTCCGGGCTTTCCCTGACGAACAGGGCTTGCACGTTTACCACCAGCTGCACCTGGGGGGCCCACTGAAAAAAACCCCGAAAAATCACGAACGTTGGACGGTTGCTCCCACACAAAAAGTTCCAGCCAGTCAAGCTCTTGCTGCTCCTCCCCGGCCATTGGCAGCGCATCTACAGCACCACAGACATCGGGGCTCCGGGCTTTCCCTGACGAAAAGGGCTTCGACGTTTACCACCAGCTGCACCTGGGAGTCCACTCCAAAATAACCCGAAAAATCACAAACGTCGGACGATTGCTCCCACACCGAAAGTGCCAGCCAGTCAAGCTCTTGCTGCTCCTCACCGGCCATTGGCAGCGCATCTACAGCACCACAGACATCGGGGCTCCGGGCTTTCCCTGACGAACAGGGCTTCGACCTTTACCACCACCTGCACCTGGGCGACCATTGGAAAAAAACCCAAGAAAAATCACGAACGTTGGACGATTGCTCCCACACCGAAAGTGCCAGCCAGTCAAGCTCTTGCTGCTCATCACCGGCCATTGGCAGCGCATCTACAGCACCACAGACATCGGGGCTCCGGGCTTTCCCTGACGAACAGGGCTTTGACGTTTACCACCAGCTGCACCTGGGGGGCCAACTGAAAAAAGCCCCGAAAAATCATGAACGTCGGACGATTGCTCCCACACAAAAAGTGCCAGCCAGTCAAGCTCCTGCTGCTCCTCAGCGGCCATTGGCAGCGCATCTACAGCACCACAGACATCGGGGCTCTGAGCTTTCCCTGACGAACAGGGCTTCGATATTTACCACCTGCTGCACCTGGGTGCCCACTGGAAAAAACCCCGAAAAATCACGAACGTCGGACGATTGCTCCCACTCCGAAAGTGCCAGCCAGTGAAGCTCCTGCTGCTCCTCACCGGCCATTGGCAGCACATCTACAGCACCACAGACATCGGGGCTCCGGGCTTTCCCTGACGAACAGGGCTTCGACGTTTACCACCAGCTGCACCTGGGCGCCCATTGGAAAAAAACCCAAGAAAAATCACGAATGTTGGACAATTGCTCCCACACCGAAAGTGCCAGCCAGTCAAGCTCTTGCTGCTCCTCACCGGCCATTGGCAGCGCATCTACAGCACCACAGACATCGGGGCTCCGGGCTTTCCCTGACGAACAGGGCTTCGACGTTTACCACCAGCTGCACCTGGGGGGCCCACTGAAAAAAACCCTGAAAAAGCATGAACGTCGGACGATTGCTCCGACACCGAAAGTGCCAGCCAGTCAAGCTCTTGCTGCTCCTCACCGGCCATTGGCAGCACATCTACAGCACCACAGACATCGGGGTTCCGGGCTTTCCCTGACGAACAGGGCTTCGACGTTTACCATTACCTGTGCCTGGGAGTCCACTCCAAAAAAACCCGAAAAATCACAAACGTCAGACGATTGCTCCCACACCGAAAGTGCCAGCCAGTCAAGCTCTTGCTGCTTCTCCCCGGCCATTGGCAGCGCATCTACAGCACCACAGACATCGGGGCTCCGGGCTTTCCCTGACGAACAGGGCTTCGATGTTTACCACCAGCTGCACCTGGGCGCCCACTGAAAAAAACCCAAGAAAAATCGGGAACGTCGGATGATTACTCCCACACCGAAAGTGCCAGCCAGTCAAGCTCTTGCTGCTCCTCCCCGGCCATTGGCAGCGCATCTACAGCACCACAGACATCGGGGCTCCGGGCTTTCCCTGACGAACAGGGCTTCGACGTTTACCACCAGCTGCACCTGGGAGTCCACTCCAAAAAAACCCGAAAAATCACAAACGTCGGACGATTGCTCCCACACCGAAAGTGCCAGCCAGTCAAGCTCTTGCTGCTCCTCACCGGCCATTGGCAGCGCATCTGCAGCACCACAGACATCGGGGCTCCGGGCTTTCCCTGACGAACAGGGCTTCGACGTTTACCACCAGCTGCACCTGGGGGGCCCACTGAAAAAAAACCCAAAAATTCATGAACGTCGGACGATTGCTCCCACACAAAAAGTTCCAGCCAGTCAAGCTCTTGCTGCTCCTCCCCGGCCATTGGCAGCGCATCTACAGCACCACAGACATCGGGGCTCCGGGCTTTCCCTGACGAATAGGTCTTCGATGTTTACCACCAGCTGCACCTGGGGGGCCAACTGAAAAAAGCCCCGAAAAATCACGAACGTTGGACGATTGCTCCCACACAAAAAGTGCCAGCCAGTCAAGCTCCTGCTGCTCCTCACCGGCCATTGGCAGCGCATCTACAGCACCGCAGACATCGGGGCTCTGAGCTTTCCCTGACGAACAGGGCTTCGATATTTACCACCTGCTGCACCTGGGTGCCCACTGGAAAAAACCCCGAAAAATCACGAACGTCGGACGATTGCTCCCACTCCGAAAGTGCCAGCCAGTGAAGCTCCTGCTGCTCATCACCGGCCATTGGCAGCGCATCTACAGCACCACAGACATCGGGGCTCCGGGCTTTCCCTGACGAACAGGGCTTCGACGCTTACCACCAGCTGCACCTGGGCGCCCATTGGAAAAAAACCCAAGAAAAATCACGAACGTTGGACGGTTGCTCCCACACCAAAATTGCCAGCCAGTCAAGCTCTTGCTGCTCCTCCCCGGCCATTGGCAGCGCATCTACAGCACCACAGACATCGGGGCTCCGGGCTTTCCCTGACGAACAGGGCTTCGACGTTTACCACCAGCTGCACCTGGTCGCCCACTCCAGAAAAACCCTAAAAATCACGAACGTCGGACGATTGCTCCCACACAAAAAGTGCCAGCCAGTCAAGCTCCTGCTGCTCCTCACCGGCCATTGGCAGCGCATCTACAGCACCACAGACATCGGGGCTCCGGGCTTTCCCTGACGAACAGGGCTTCGACGTTTACCACCAGCTGCACCTGGGGGGCCAACTGAAAAAAAGCCCCTAAAAATCAAGAACATCGGACGATTGCTCCCACACAAAAAGTGCCAGCCAGTCAAGCTCCTGCTGCTCCTCACCGGCCATTGGCAGCGCATCTACAGCACCACAGACATCGGGGCTCTGAGCTTTCCCTGACGAACAGGGCTTCGACCTTTACCACCACCTGCACCTGGGTGCCCACTGGAAAAAACCCCGAAAAATCACGAACGTCGGACGATTGCTCCCACACCGAAAGTGCCAGCCAGTGAAGCTCCTGCTGCTCCTCAGCGGCCATTGGCAGCGCATCTACAGCACCACAGACATCGGGGCTCCGGGCTTTCCCTGACGAACAGGGCTTCGACGTTTACCACCAGCTGCACCTGGGCGCCCATTGGAAAAAAACCCACGAAAAATCACGAATGTTGGACAATTGCTCCCACACCGAAAGTGCCAGCCAGTCAAGCTCTTGCTGCTCCTCACCGGCCATTGGCAGCGCATCTACAGCACCACAGACATCGGGGCTCCGGGCTTTCCCTGACGAACAGGGCTTCGACGTTTACCACCACCTGCACCTGGGCGCCCATTGGAAAAAAACCCAAGAAAAATCACGAACGTTGGACGATTGCTCCCACACAAAAAGTGCCAGCCAGTCAAGCTCTTGCTGCTCCTCACCGGCCATTGGCAGCGCATCTACAGCACCACAGACATCGGGGCTCCGGGCTTTCCCTGACGAACAGGGCTTCGATGTTTACCACCAGCTGCACCTGGGCGCCCACTGAAAAAAACCCAAGAAAAATCGGGAACGTCGGATGATTACTCCCACACCGAAAGTGCCAGCCAGTCAAGCTCTTGCTGCTCCTCACCGGCCATTGGCAGCGCATCTACAGCACCACAGACATCGGGGCTCCGGGCTTTCCCTGACGAACAGGGCTTCGACGTTTACCACCAGCTGCACCTGGGAGTCCACTCCAAAAAAACCCGAAAAATCACAAACGTCGGACGATTGCTCCCACACCGAAAGTGCCAGCCACTCAAGCTCTTGCTGCTCCTCACCGGCCATTGGCAGCGCATCTGCAGCACCACAGACATCGGGGCTCCGGGCTTTCCCTGACGAACAGGGCTTCGACGTTTACCACCAGCTGCACCTGGGGGGCCCACTGAAAAAAAACCCAAAAATTCATGAACGTCGGACGATTGCTCCCACACAAAAAGTTCCAGCCAGTCAAGCTCTTGCTGCTCCTCCCCGGCCATTGGCAGCGCATCTACAGCACCACAGACATCGGGGCTCCGGGCTTTCCCTGACGAATAGGGCTTCGACGTTTACCACCAGCTGCACCTGGGGGGCCAACTGAAAAAAGCCCCGAAAAATCACGAACGTTGGACGATTGCTCCCACACAAAAAGTGCCAGCCAGTCAAGCTCCTGCTGCTCCTCACCGGCCATTGGCAGCGCATCTACAGCACCGCAGACATCGGGGCTCTGAGCTTTCCCTGACGAACAGGGCTTCGATATTTACCACCTGCTGCACCTGGGTGCCCACTGGAAAAAACCCCGAAAAATCACGAACGTCGGACGATTGCTCCCACTCCGAAAGTGCCAGCCAGTGAAGCTCCTGCTGCTCATCACCGGCCATTGGCAGCGCATCTACAGCACCACAGACATCGGGGCTCCGGGCTTTCCCTGACGAACAGGGCTTCGACGCTTACCACCAGCTGCACCTGGGCGCCCATTGGAAAAAAACCCAAGAAAAATCACGAACGTTGGACGATTGCTCCCACACCAAAATTGCCAGCCAGTCAAGCTCTTGCTGCTCCTCCCCGGCCATTGGCAGCGCATCTACAGCACCACAGACATCGGGGCTCCGGGCTTTCCCTGACGAACAGGGCTTCGACGTTTACCACCAGCTGCACCTGGTCGCCCACTCCAGAAAAACCCTAAAAATCACGAACGTCGGACGATTGCTCCCACACAAAAAGTGCCAGCCAGTCAAGCTCCTGCTGCTCCTCACCGGCCATTGGCAGCGCATCTACAGCACCACAGACATCGGGGCTCCGGGCTTTCCCTGACGAACAGGGCTTGAACGTTTACCACCAGCTGCACCTGGGGGGCCCACTGAAAGAAACCCCTAAAAATCTGGAACGTCGGATGATTACTCCCACACCGAAAGTGCCAGCCAGTCAAGCTCTTGCTGCTCCTCACCGGCCATTGGCAGCGCATCTACAGCACCACAGACATCGGGGCTCCGGGCTTTCCCTGACGAACAGGGCTTCGACGTTTACCACCAGCTGCACCTGGGAGTCCACTCCAAAAAAACCCGAAAAATCACAAACGTCGGACGATTGCTGCCACACCGAAAGTGCCAGCCAGTGAAGCTCCTGCTGCTCCTCACCGGCCATTGGCAGCGCATCTACAGCACCACAGACATCGGGGCTCCGGGCTTTCCCTGACGAACAGGGCTTCGACGTTTACCACCAGCTGCACCTGGGCGCCCATTGGAAAAAAACCCACGAAAAATCACGAATGTTGGACAATTGCTCCCACACCGAAAGTGCCAGCCAGTCAAGCTCTTGCTGCTCCTCACCGGCCATTGGCAGCGCATCTACAGCACCACAGACATCGGGGCTCCGGGCTTTCCCTGACGAACAGGGCTTCGACGTTTACCACCACCTGCACCTGGGCGCCCATTGGAAAAAAACCCAAGAAAAATCACGAACGTTGGACGATTGCTCCCACACAAAAAGTGCCAGCCAGTCAAGCTCTTGCTGCTCCTCACCGGCCATTGGCAGCGCATCTACAGCACCACAGACATCGGGGCTCCGGGCTTTCCCTGACGAACAGGGCTTCGATGTTTACCACCAGCTGCACCTGGGCGCCCACTGAAAAAAACCCAAGAAAAATCGGGAACGTCGGATGATTACTCCCACACCGAAAGTGCCAGCCAGTCAAGCTCTTGCTGCTCCTCACCGGCCATTGGCAGCGCATCTACAGCACCACAGACATCGGGGCTCCGGGCTTTCCCTGACGAACAGGGCTTCGACGTTTACCACCAGCTGCACCTGGGAGTCCACTCCAAAAAAACCCGAAAAATCACAAACGTCGGACGATTGCTCCCACACCGAAAGTGCCAGCCACTCAAGCTCTTGCTGCTCCTCACCGGCCATTGGCAGCGCATCTGCAGCACCACAGACATCGGGGCTCCGGGCTTTCCCTGACGAACAG
Organism: Chlamydotis macqueenii; assembly: GCF_036417535.1. Classification (NCBI taxonomy): domain Eukaryota; kingdom Metazoa; phylum Chordata; class Aves; order Otidiformes; family Otididae; genus Chlamydotis; species Chlamydotis macqueenii. Next base: position 24,854,954 of record NC_141592.1, on the reverse strand, counting down.
GGCTTCGACGTTTACCACCAGCTGCACCTGGGGGGCCCACTGAAAAAAAACCCAAAAATTCATGAACGTCGGACGATTGCTCCCACACAAAAAGTTCCAGCCAGTCAAGCTCTTGCTGCTCCTCCCCGGCCATTGGCAGCGCATCTACAGCACCACAGACATCGGGGCTCCGGGCTTTCCCTGACGAATAGGGCTTCGACGTTTACCACCAGCTGCACCTGGGGGGCCAACTGAAAAAAGCCCCGAAAAATCACGAACGTTGGACGATTGCTCCCACACAAAAAGTGCCAGCCAGTCAAGCTCCTGCTGCTCCTCACCGGCCATTGGCAGCGCATCTACAGCACCGCAGACATCGGGGCTCTGAGCTTTCCCTGACGAACAGGGCTTCGATATTTACCACCTGCTGCACCTGGGTGCCCACTGGAAAAAACCCCGAAAAATCACGAACGTCGGACGATTGCTCCCACTCCGAAAGTGCCAGCCAGTGAAGCTCCTGCTGCTCATCACCGGCCATTGGCAGCGCATCTACAGCACCACAGACATCGGGGCTCCGGGCTTTCCCTGACGAACAGGGCTTCGACGCTTACCACCAGCTGCACCTGGGCGCCCATTGGAAAAAAACCCAAGAAAAATCACGAACGTTGGACGGTTGCTCCCACACCAAAATTGCCAGCCAGTCAAGCTCTTGCTGCTCCTCCCCGGCCATTGGCAGCGCATCTACAGCACCACAGACATCGGGGCTCCGGGCTTTCCCTGACGAACAGGGCTTCGACGTTTACCACCAGCTGCACCTGGTCGCCCACTCCAGAAAAACCCTAAAAATCACGAACGTCGGACGATTGCTCCCACACAAAAAGTGCCAGCCAGTCAAGCTCCTGCTGCTCCTCACCGGCCATTGGCAGCGCATCTACAGCACCACAGACATCGGGGCTCCGGGCTTTCCCTGACGAACAGGGCTTGAACGTTTACCACCAGCTGCACCTGGGGGGCCCACTGAAAGAAACCCCTAAAAATCTGGAACGTCGGATGATTACTCCCACACCGAAAGTGCCAGCCAGTCAAGCTCTTGCTGCTCCTCACCGGCCATTGGCAGCGCATCTACAGCACCACAGACATCGGGGCTCCGGGCTTTCCCTGACGAACAGGGCTTCGACGTTTACCACCAGCTGCACCTGGGAGTCCACTCCAAAAAAACCCGAAAAATCACAAACGTCGGACGATTGCTCCCACACCGAAAGTGCCAGCCAGTCAAGCTCTTGCTGCTCCTCACCGGCCATTGGCAGCGCATCTACAGCACCACAGACATCGGGGCTCCGGGCTTTCCCTGACGAACAGGGCTTCGACCTTTACCACCACCTGCACCTGGGCGCCCATTGGAAAAAAACCCAAGAAAAATCACGAACGTTGGACGATTGCTCCCACACCGAAAGTGCCAGCCAGTCAAGCTCTTGCTGCTCCTCAGCGGCCATTGGCAGCGCATCTACAGCACCACAGACATCGGGGCTCCGGGCTATCCCTGACGAACAGGGCTTCGACGTTTACCACCAGCTGCACCTGGGGGGCCAACTGAAAAAAGCCCCGAAAAATCAAGAACATCGGACGATTGCTCCCACACAAAAAGTGCCAGCCAGTCAAGCTCCTGCTGCTCCTCACCGGCCATTGGCAGCGCATCTACAGCACCACAGACATCGGGGCTCTGAGCTTTCCCTGACGAACAGGGCTTCGATATTTACCACCTGCTGCACCTGGGTGCCCACTGGAAAAAACCCCGAAAAATCACGAACGTCGGACGATTGCTCCCACTCCGAAAGTGCCAGCCAGTGAAGCTCCTGCTGCTCCTCAGCGGCCATTGGCAGCGCATCTACAGCACCACAGACATCGGGGCTCCGGGCTTTCCCTGACGAACAGGGCTTCGACGTTTACCACCAGCTGCACCTGGGCGCCCACTGAAAAAAACCCCGAAAAATCACGAACGTCGGACGATTGCTCCCACACCGAAAGTGCCAGCCAGTCAAGCTCTTGCTGCTCCTCCCCGGCCATTGGCAGCACATCTACAGCACCACAGACATCGGGGCTCCGGGCTTTCCCTGACGAAAAGGGCTTCGACCTTTACCACCACCTGTGCCTGGGAGTCCACTCCAAAAAAACCCGGAAAATCACGAACGTCGGACGATTGCTCCCACACCGAAAGTTCCAGCCAGTCAAGCTCTTGCTGCTCATCACCTGCCATTGGCAGCGCATCTACAGCACCACAGACATCGGGGCTCCGGGCTTTCCCTGACGAACAGGGCTTCGACGTTTACCACCAGCTGCACCTGGGGGGCCCACTGAAAAAAACCCCGAAAAATCACGAACGTCGGACGATTGCTCCCACACCAAAAGTGCCAGCCAGACAAGCCCTTGCTGCTCCTCACCGGCCATTGGCAGCGCATCTACAGCACCACAGACATCGGGGCTCCGGGCTTTCCCTGACGAACAGGGCTTCGACGTTTACCACCACCTGCGCCTTGGAGTCCATTCCAAAAAAACCCGAAAAATCACGAACGTCGGACGATTGCTCCCACACCGAAAGTGCCAGCCAGTCAAGCTCTTCCTGCTCATCACCGGCCATTGGCAGCGCATCTACAGCACCACAGACATCGGGGCTCCGGGCTTTCCCTGACGAACAGGGCTTCGACGTTTACCACCAACTGCACCTGGGGGGCCCACTGAAAAAAACCCCGAAAAATCACGAACGTCGGACGATTGCTCCCACACAAAAAGTGCCAGCCAGTCAAGCTCTTGCTGCTTCTCCCCTGACATTGGCAGCGCATCTACAGCACCACAGACATCGGGGCTCCGGGCTTTCCCTGACGAACAGGGCTTCGACGTTTACCACCAGCTGCACCTGGGGGGCCCCCTGAAAAAAACCCCGAAAAATCATGAACGTCGGACGATTGCTCCCACACCGAAAGTGCCAGCCAGTCAAGCTCTTGCTGCTCCTCACCGGCCATTGGCAGCGCATCTACAGCACCACAGACATCGGGGCTCCGGGCATTCCTTGACGAACAGGGCTTCGACGTTTACCACCAGCTGCACCTGGGCGCCAATTGGAAAAAAACCCAAGAAAAATCACGAACGTCGGACGATTGCTCCCACACAAAAAGTGCCAGCCAGTCAAGCTCTTGCTGCTCCTCACCGGCCATTGGCAGCGCATCTACAGCACCACAGACATCGGGGCTCCGGGCTTTCCCTGACGAACAGGGCTTCGACGTTTACCACCAGCTGCACCTGGGCGCCCATTGGAAAAAAACCCAAGAAAAATCACGAACGTCGGACGATTGCTCCCACACAAAAAGTGACAGCCAGTCAAGCTCCTGCTGCTCCTCACCGGCCATTGGCAGCGCATCTACAGCACCACAGACATCGGGGCTCCGGGCTTTCCCTGACGAACAGGGCTTCGCTGTTTACCACCAGCTGCACCTGGGCACCCACTGGAAAAAAACCCCGAAAAATCATGAACGTCGGACGATTGCTCCCACACCGAAAGTGTCATCCAGTCAAGCTCTTGCTGCTCCTCACCGGCCATTGGCAGCGCATCTACAGCACCACAGACATCGGGGCTCCGGGCTTTCCCTGACGAACAGGGCTTCGACGTTTATCACCAGCTGCACCTGGGCACCCATTGGAAAAAAACCCAAGAAAAATCACGAACGTTGGACGATTGCTCCCACACCAAAAGTGCCAGCCAGTCAAGCTCTTGCTGCTCCTCACCGGCCATTGGCAGCGCATCTACAGCACCACAGACATCGGGGCTCCGGGCTTTCCCTGACGAACAGGGCTTCGACTTTTACCAGCAGCTGCACCTGGGCGCCCATTGGAAAAAAACCCAAGAAAAATCACGAACGTCGGACGATTGCTCCCACACCGAAAGTGCCAGCCAGTCAAGCTCTTGCTGCTCCTCACCGGCCATTGGCAGCGCATCTACAGCACCACAGACATCGGGGCTCCGGGCTTTCCCTGACGAACAGGGCTTCGACGTTTACCACCAGCTGCACCTGGGGGGCCCACTGAAAAAAACCCCGAAAAATCATGAACGTCGGACGATTGCTCCCACACAAAAAGTTCCAGCCAGTCAAGCTCTTGCTGCTTCTCCCCTGACATTGGCAGCGCATCTACAGCACCACAGACATCGGGGCTCCGGGCTTTCCCTGACGAACAGGCCTTCGACGTTTACCACCACCTGCGCCTGGGAGTCCATTCCAAAAAAACCCGAAAAATCACGAACGTCGGACGATTGCTCCCACACCGAAAGTGCCAGCCAGTCAAGCTCTTGCTGCTCCTCACCGGCCATTGGCAGCGCATCTACAGCACCACAGACATCGGGGCTCCGGGCTTTCCCTGACGAACAGGGCTTCGACGTTTACCACCAGCTGCACCTGGGCGCCCATTGGAAAAAAACCCAAGAAAAATCACGAACGTTGGACGATTGCTCCCACACCAAAAGTGCCAGCCAGTCAAGCTCTTGCTGCTCATCACCGGCCATTGGCAGCGCATCTACAGCACCACAGACATCGGGGCTCCGGGCTTTCCCTGACGAACAGGGCTTCGACGTTTACCACCAGCTGCACCTGGGGGGCCCACTGAAAAAAACCCCGAAAAATCATGAACGTCGGACGATTGCTCCCACACCGAAACTGCCAGCCAGTCAAGCTCTTGCTGCTCGTCACCGGCCATTGGCAGCGCATCTACAGCACCACAGACATCGGGGCTCCGGGCTTTCCCTGACAAACAGGGCTTCGACGTTTACCACCAGCTGCACCTGGGCGCCCATTGGAAATAAACCCAAGAACAATCACGAACGTCGGACGATTGCTCCCACACAAAAAGTGCCAGCCAGTCAAGCTCCTGCTGCTCCTCACCGGCCATTGGCAGCGCATCTACAGCACCACAGACATCGGGGCTCCGGGCTTTCCCTGACGAACAGGGCTTCAACGTTTACCACCAGCTGCACCTGGGCGCCCATTGGAAAAAAACTCAAGAAAAATCATGAACGTCGGACGATTGCTCCCACACCGAAAGTGTCATCCAGTCAAGCTCTTGCTGCTCCTCACCGGCCATTGGCAGCGCATCTACAGCACCACAGACATCGGTGCTCCGGGCTTTCCCTGACGAACAGGGCTTCGACGTTTACCACCACCTGCGCCTGGGAGTCCACTCCAAAAAAACCCGAAAAATCACGAACATCGGACGATTGCTCCCACACCGAAAGTGCCAGCCAGTCAAGCTCTTGCTGCTCCTCACCAGCCATTGGCAGCGCATCTACAGCACCACAGACATCGGGGCTCCACGCTTTCCCTGACGAACAGGGCTTCGACTTTTACCACCAGCTGCACCTGGGGGGCCCACTGAAAGAAACCCCGAAAAATCGGGAACGTCGGATGATTACTCCCACACCGAAAGTGCCAGCCAGTCAAGCTCTTGCTGCTCCTCACCTGCCATTGGCAGCGCATCTACAGCACCACAGACATCGGGGCTCCGGGCTTTCCCTGACGAACAGGGCTTCGACCTTTACCACCAGCTGCACCTGGGGGGCCCACTGAAAAAACCCCGAAAAAGCATGAACGTCGGACGATTGCTCCGTCACCGAAAGTGCCAGCCAGTCAAGCTCTTGCTGCTCCTCCCCGGCCATTGGCAACACATCTACAGCACCACAGACATCGGGGCTCCGGGCTTTCCCTGACGAACAGGGCTTTGACTTTTACCACCACCTGCGCCCCGGAGTCCACTCCAAAAAAACCCAAAAAATCACAAACGTCAGACGATTGCTCCCACACCGAAACTGCCAGCCAGACAAGCTCTTGCTGCTCCTCCCCGGCCATTGGCAGCGCATCTACAGCACCACAGACATCGGGGCTCCGGGCTTTCCCTGACGAACAGGGCTTCGACGTTTACCACCAGCTGCACCTGGTCGCCCACTCCAAAAAAACCCGAAAAATCACGAACGTCAGACGATTGCTGCCACACAAAAAGTGCCAGCCAGTCAAGCTCCTGCTGCTCCTCACTGGCCATTGGCAGCGCATCTACAGCACCACAAACATCGGGGCTCCGAGCTTTCCCTGACGAACAGGGCTTCGATATTTACCACAAGCTGCACCTGGGCGCCCACTGGAAAAATCCCTGAAAAATCACGAACGTCGGACTATTGCTCCCACACCAAAAGTGCCAGCCAGTCAAGCTCTTGCTGCTCCTCACCGGCCATTGGCAGCGCATCTACAGCACCACAGACATCGGGGCTCCGGGCTTTCCCTGACGAACAGGGCTTCGACGTTTACCACCAGCTGCACCTGGGGGGCCCACTGAAAAAACCCCGAAAAATCATGAACGTCGGACGGTTGCTCCGACACCGAAAGTGCCAGCCAGTCAAGCTCTTGCTGCTCCTCCCCGGCCATTGGCAGCGCATCTACAGCACCACAGACATCGGGGCTCCGGGCTTTCCCTGACGAACAGGGCTTCGACTTTTACCACCACCTGCGCCTGGGAGTCCACTCCAAAAAAACCCGAAAAATCACAAACGTCGGACGATTGCTCCCACACCGAAAGTGCCAGCCAGACAAGCTCTTGCTGCTCCTCACCGGCCATTGGCAGCGCATCTACAGCACCACAGACATCGGGGCTCCGGGCTTTCCCTGACGAACAGGGCTTCGACGTTTACCACCAGCTGCACCTGGGGGGCCATTGGAAAAAAACCCAAGAAAAATCACGAACGTTGGACGATTGCTCCCACACCAAAAGTGCCAGCCAGTCAAGCTCTTGCTGCTCCTCACCGGCCATTGGCAGCGCATCTACAGCACCACAGACATCGGGGCTCCGGGCTTTCCCTGACGAACAGTGCTTCGTCGTTTACCACCACCTGCACCTGCGCGCCCATTGGAAAAAAACCCAAGAAAAATCACGAACGTCGGACGATTGCTCCCACACAAAAAGTGCCAGCCAGTCAAGCTCCTGCTGCTCCTCACCGGCCCTTGGCAGCGCATCTACAGCACCACAGACATCGGGGCTCTGGGCTTTCCCTGACGAACAGGGCTTTGACGTTTACAACCATCTGCACCTGGTCGCCCACGCCAAAAAAAACCGAAAAATCACGAACGTTGGACGATTGCTCCCACACAAAAAGTGCCAGCCAGTCAAGCTCTTGCTGCTCCTCACCGGCCATTGGCAGAGCATCTACAGCACCACAGACATCGGGGCTCCGGGCTTTCCCTGACGAACAGGGCTTCGACGTTTACCACCAGCTGCACCTGGGCGCCCATTGGAAAAAAACCCAAGAAAAATCACGAACGTTGGACAATTGCTCCCACACCGAAAGTGCCAGCAACTCAAGCTGTTACTGCTCCTCACCGGCCATTGGCAGCGCATCTACAGCACCACAGACATCGGGGCTCCGGGCTTTCCCTGACGAACAGGGCTTCGACGTTTACCACCAGCTGCACCTGGGGGGCCCACTCCAAAAAAACACGAAAAATCACGAACGTCGGACGATTACTCCCACACAAAAAGTGCCAGCCAGTGAAGCTCTTGCTGCTCCTCACCGGCCATTGGCAGCCCATCTACAGCACCACAGACATCGGGGCTCCGGGCTTTCCCTGATGTAAAGGGCTTCGACGTTTACCACCAGCTGCACCTGGTCGCCCACTCCAAAAAAACACGAAAAATCACGAACGTTGGACGATTACTCCCACACAAGAAGTGCCAGCCAGTGAAGCTCTTGCTGCTCCTCACCGGGCATTGGCAGCGCATCTACAGCACCACAGACATCGGGGCTCCGCGCTTTCCCTGACGAACAGGGCTTCGACGTTTACCACCAGCTGCACCTGGGCGCCCACTGGAAAAAAACCCAAGAAAAATCACAAACGTTGGACGATTGCTCCCACACCAAATGTGCCAGCCAGTCAAGCTCTTGCTGCTCCTCACCGGCCATTGGCAGCGCATCTACAGCACCACAGACATCGGGGCTCTGGGCTTTCCCTGACGAACAGGGCTTCGACGTTTACCACCAGCTGCACCTGGGGGCCCACTGAAAAAAACCCCGAAAAATCACGAACGTCTGACTATTGCTCCCACTCCGAAAGTGCAAGACAGTCAAGCTCTTGCTGCTCCTCACCGGCCATTGGCAGCACATCTACAGCACCACAGACATCGGGGCTCCGGGCTTTCCCTGACGAACAGGGCTTCGACGTTTACCACCAGCTGCACCTGGTCGCCCACTCCAAAAAAACCCAAAAAATCACAAACGTCGGACGATTGCTCCCACACCGAAAGTGCCAGCCAGTCAAGCTCTTGCTGCTCCTCACCGGCCATTGGCAGCGCATCTACAGCACCACAGACATCGGGGCTCCGGGCTTTCCCTAACGAACAGGGCTTCGACGTTTACCACCAGCTGCACCTGGGGGGCCAACTGAAAAAAGCCCCGAAAAATCATGAACGTTGGACGATTGCTCCCACACCGAAAGTGCCAGCCAGTCAAGCTGTTACTGCTCCTTACCGGCCATTGGCAGCGCATCTACAGCACCACAGACATCGGGGCTCCGAGCTTTCCCTGACGAACAGGGCTTCGACGTTTACCACCAGCTGCACCTGGGGGGCCCACTGAAAAAAACCCCGAAAAATCATGAACGTCGGATGATTGCTCCCACACAAAAAGTTCCAGCCAGTCAAGCTCTTGCTGCTCCTCACCGGCCATTGGCAGCGCATCTACAGCACCACAGACATCGGGGCTCCGGGCTTTCCCTGACGAACAGGGCTTCGACCTTTACCACCACCTGCACCTGGGCGCCCATTGGAAAAAAACACAAGAAAAATCACGAACGTCGGACGATTGCTCCCACACCGAAAGTGCCAGCCAGTCAAGCTCTTGCTGCTCCTCACCGGCCATTGGCAGTGCATCTACAGCACCACAGACATCGGGGCTCCACGCTTTCCCTGACGAACAGGGCTTCGACGTTTACCACCAGCTGCACCTGGTCGCCCACTCCAAAAAAACACGAAAAATCACGAACGTTGGACGATTACTCCCACACAAGAAGTGCCAGCCAGTGAAGCTCTTGCTGCTCCTCACCGGCCATTGGCAGCGCATCTACAGCACCACAGACATCGGGGCTCCGCGCTTTCCCTGACGAACAGGGCTTCGACGTTTACCACCAGCTGCACCTGGGCGCCCACTGGAAAAAAACCCAAGAAAAATCACAAACGTTGGACGATTGCTCCCATACCAAATGTGCCAGCCAGTCAAGCTCTTGCTGCTCCTCACCGGCCATTGGCAGCGCATCTACAGCACCACAGACATCGGGGCTCTGGGCTTTCCCTGACGAACAGGGCTTCGACGTTTACCACCAGCTGCACCTGGGGGCCCACTGAAAAAAACCCCGAAAAATCACGAACGTCTGACTATTGCTCCCACTCCGAAAGTGCAAGACAGTCAAGCTCTTGCTGCTCCTCACCGGCCATTGGCAGCACATCTACAGCACCACAGACATCGGGGCTCCGGGCTTTCCCTGACGAACAGGGCTTCGACGTTTACCACCAGCTGCACCTGGTCGCCCACTCCAAAAAAACCCAAAAAATCACAAACGTCGGACGATTGCTCCCACACCGAAAGTGCCAGCCAGTCAAGCTCTTGCTGCTCCTCACCGGCCATTGGCAGCGCATCTACAGCACCACAGACATCGGGGCTCCGGGCTTTCCCTGACGAACAGGGCTTGAACGTTTACCACCAGCTGCACCTGGGGGGCCCACTGAAAGAAACCCCGAAAAATCGGGAACGTCGGATGATTACTCCTACACCGAAAGTGCCAGCCAGTCAAGCTCTTGCTGCTCCTCCCCGGCCATTGTCAGCGCATCTACAGCACCACAGACATCGGGGCTCCGGGCTTTCCCTGACGAACAGGGCTTCGACACTTACCACCAGCTGCACCTGGGCGCCCATTGGAAAAAAACCCAAGAAAAATCACGAACGTTGGACGATTGCTCCCACACCGAAAGTGCCAGCCAGTCAAGATCTTGCTGCTCCTCACCGGCCATTGGCAGCGCATCTACAGCACCACAGACATCGGGGCTCCGGGCTTTCCCTGACGAACAGGGCTTCGACGTTTACCACCAGCTGCACCTGGGAGTCCACTCCAAAAAAACCCGAAAAATCACAAACGTCGGACGATTGCTCCCACACCGAAAGTGCCAGCCAGTCAAGCTCTTGCTGCTCCTCACCGGCCATTGGCAGCGCATCTACAGCACCACAGACATCGGGGCTCCGGGCTTTCCCTGACGAACAGGGCTTCGACGTTTACCACCAGCTGCACCTGGGGGGCCCACTGAAAAAAACCCCGAAAAATCATGAACGTCGGACGATTGCTCCCACACAAAAAGTTCCAGCCAGTCAAGCTCTTGCTGCTCCTCCCCGGCCATTGGCAGCGCATCTACAGCACCACAGACATCGGGGCTCCGGGCTTTCCCTGACGAACAGGGCTTCGACGTTTACCACCAGCTGCACCTGGGGGGCCCACTGAAAAAAACCCCGAAAAATCACGAACGTTGGACGATTGCTCCCACACCGAAAGTGCCAGCCAGTCAAGCTCTTGCTGCTCATCACCGGCCATTGGCAGCGCATCTACAGCACCACAGACATCGGGGCTCCGGGCTTTCCCTGACGAACAGGGCTTCGACGTTTACCACCAGCTGCACCTGGGGGGCCCAGTGAAAAAAACCCCAAAAAATCATGAACGTCGGACGATTGCTCCCACACCGAAAGTGCAAGCCAGTCAAGCACTTGCTGCTCCTCCCCGGCCATTGGCAGAGCATCTACAGCACCACAGACATCGGGGCTCCGGGCTTTCCCTGACGAACAGGGCTTCGACGTTTACCACCACCTGCACCTGGGCGCCCATTGGAAAAAAACCCAAGAAAAATCACGAACGTTGGATGATTGCTCCCACACCAAAAGTGCCAGCCAGTCAAGCACTTGCTGCTCCTCCCCGGCCATTGGCAGCGCATCTACAGCACCACAGACATCGGGGCTCCGGGCTTTCCCTGACGAACAGGGCTTCGACATTTACCACCAGCTGCACCTGGGCGCCCACTCCAAAAAAACCCGAAAAATCACGAACGTCGGACGATTGCTCCCACACCGAAAGTGCCAGCCAGTCAAGCTCCTGCTGCTCCTCAGCGGCCATTGGCAGCGCATCTACAGCACCAGAGACATCGGGGCTCCGGGCACTCCCTGACGAACAGGGCTTCGACGTTTACCACCAGCTGCACCTGGGCACCCACTCCAAAAAAACCTGAAAAATCACGAACGTCTGACGATTGCTCCCACACAAAAAGTGCCAGCCAGTCAAGCTCTTGCTGCTCCTCCCCGGCCATTGGCAGCGCATCTACAGCACCACAGACATCGGGGCTCCGGGCTTTCCCTGACGAACAGGGCTTCGACGTTTACCACCAGCTGCACCTGGTCGCCCTCTCCAAAAAAACCCGAAAAATCACAAACGTCGGTCGATTGCTCCCACTCCGAAAGTGCAAGCCAGTCAAGCTTTTGCTGCTCCTTCCCGGCCGTTGGCAGCGCATCTACATCACCACAGACATCGGGGCTCCGGGCTTTCCCTGACGAACAGGGCTTCGACGTTTACCACCAGCTGCACCTGGGCGCCCACTCCAAAAAAACCCCGAAAAATCACGAACGTTGGACGATTGCTCCCACACCGAAAGTGTCAGCCAGTCAAGCTCCTGCTGCTCCTCAGCGGCCATTGGCAGCGCATCTACAGCACCACAGACATCGGGGCTCCGGGCTTTCCCTGACGAACAGGACTTCGACGTTTACCACCAGCTGCACCTGGGCACCCACTCCAAAAAAACCCCAAAAAATCACGAATTTCGGACGATTTCTCCCACACCGAAAGTGCGAGCCAGTCAAGCTCTTGCTGCTCATCACCGGCCACTGGCAGCGCATCTACAGCACCACAGACATCGGGGCTCCGGGCTTTCCCGGACGAACAGGGCTTCGACGTTTACCACCAGCTGCACCTGGGCGCCCACTCCAAAAAAACCCCGAAAAACCACGAACGTCGGACGATTGCTCCCTCACCGAAAGTGCCAGCCAGTCAAGCTCCTGCTGCTCCTCAGCGGCCATTGGCAGCGCATTTACAGCACCACAGACATCGGGGCTCCGGGCTTTCCCTGACGAACAGGGCTTCGACGTTTACCACCAGCTGCACCTGGGCGCCCACTCCAAAAAAACCCCGAAAAATCACGAACGTCGGACGATTGCTCCCACACAAAAAGTGCCAGCCAGTCAAGCTCCTGCTGCTCCTCAGCGGCCATTGGCAGCGCATCTACAGCACCACAGACATCGGGGCTCCGGGCTTTCCCTGACGAACAGGGCTTCGACGTTTACCACCAGCTGCACCTGGGGGGCCCAGTGAAAAAAACCCCGAAAAATCATGAACGTCGGACGATTGCTCCCACACCGAAAGTGCAAGCCAGTCAAGCACTTGCTGCTCCTCCCCGGCCATTGGCAGCGCATCTACAGCACCACAGACATCGGGGCTCCGGGCTTTCCCTGACGAACAGGGCTTCGACGTTTACCACCACCTGCACCTGGGCGCCCATTGGAAAAAAACCCAAGAAAAATCACGAACGTTGGATGATTGCTCCCACACCAAAAGTGCCAGCCAGTCAAGCACTTGCTGCTCCTCCCCGGCCATTGGCAGCGCATCTACAGCACCACAGACATCGGGGCTCCGGGCTTTCCCTGACGAACAGGGCTTCGACATTTACCACCAGCTGCACCTGGGCGCCCACTCCAAAAAAACCCGAAAAATCACGAACGTCGGACGATTGCTCCCACACCGAAAGTGCCAGCCAGTCAAGCTCCTGCTGCTCCTCAGCGGCCATTGGCAGCGCATCTACAGCACCAGAGACATCGGGGCTCCGGGCTTTCCCTGACGAACAGGGCTTCGACGTTTACCACCAGCTGCACCTGGGCACCCACTCCAAAAAAACCTGAAAAATCACGAACGTCTGACGACTGCTCCCACACAAAAAGTGTCAGCCAGTCAATCTCCTGCTGCTCCTCAGCGGCCATTGGCAGCACATCTACAGCACCACAGACATCGGGGCTCCGGGCTTTCCCTGACGAACAGGGCTTCGACGTTTACCACCACCTGCACCTGGGGGGCCCACTGAAAAAAACCCCGAAAAATCATGAACGTCGGACGATTGCTCCCACACCAAAAGTGCCAGCCAGTCAAGCTCTTGCTGCTCCTCAGCGGCCATTGGCAGCGCATCTACAGCACCACAGACATCGGGGCTCCGGGCTTTCCCTGACGAACAGGGCTTCGACGTTTACCACCAGCTGCACCTGGGCGCCCACTCCAAAAAAACCCCGAAAAATCACGAAGATCGGACGATTGCTCCCACACCAAAAGTGCCAGCCAGTCAAGCTCTTGCTGCTCCTCCCCGGCCATTGGCAGCGCATCTACAGCACCACAGACATCTGGGCTCCGGGCTTTCCCTGACGAACAGGGCTTCGACGTTTACCACCACCTGCACCTGGTCGCCCACACCAAAAAAACCCGAAAAATCACGAACGTCGGACGATTGCTCCCACAAAAAAAGTGCCAGCCAGTCAAGCTCTTGCTGCTGCTCCCCGGCCATTGGCAGTGCATCTACAGCACCACAGACATCGGGGCTCCGGGCTTTCCCTGACGAACAGGGCTTCGACGTTTACCACCACCTGCACCTGGGCGCCCATTGGAAAAAAACCCAAGAAAAATCTCGAACGTTGGACGATTGCTCCCACACCGAAAGTGCCAGCAACTCAGGCTCTTGCTACTCCTCACCGGCCATTGGCAGCGCATCTACAGCACCACAGACATCGGGGCTCCGGGCTTTCCCTGACGAACAGGGCTTCGACGTTTACCACCAGCTGCACCTGGGGGGCCCACTGAAAAAAACCCCAAAAAATCATGAACGTCGGACGATTGCTCCCACACAAAAAGTGCCAGCAACTCAAGCTCTTCCTGCTCACCACCGGCCACTGGCAGCGCATCTACAGCACCACAGACACTGGGGCTCCGGGCTTTCCCTGACGAACAGGGCTTCGACGTTTACCACCAGCTGCACCTGGTCGCCCACTCCAAAAAAACCCGAAAAATCACGAACGTCGGTCGATTGCTCCCACTCCGAAAGTGCAAGCCAGTCAAGCTTTTGCTGCTCCTTCCCGGCCGTTGGCAGCGCATCTACAGCACCACAGACATCGGGGCTCCGGGCTTTCCCTGATGAACAGGACTTCGACGTTTAACACCAGCTGCACCTGGGCACCCACTCCAAAAAAACCCCAAAAAATCACTATGTTCGGACGATTTCTCCCACACCGAAAGTGCGAGCCAGTCAAGCTCTTGCTGCTCATCACCGGCCATTGGCAGCGCATCTACAGCACCACAGACATCGGGGCTCCGGGCTTTCCCTGACGAACAGGGCTTCGACGTTTACCACCAGCTGCACCTGGGCGCCCACTCCAAAAAAAACCCGAAAAATCACGAACGTCGGACGATTGCTCCCACACCGAAAGTGCCAGCCAGTCAAGCTCCTGCTGCTCCTCAGCGGCCATTGGCAGCGCATTTACAGCACCACAGACATCGGGGCTCCGGGCTTTCCCTGACGAACAGGGCTTCGACGTTTACCACCATCTGCACCTGGTCGCCCACGCCAAAAAAACCCGAAAAATCACGAACGTCGGACGATTGCTCCCACACCGAAAGTGCCAGCAACTCAAGCTCTTGCTGCTCCTCACCGGCCATTGGCAGCGCATCTACAGCACCACAGACATCGGGGCTCCGGGCTTTCCCTGACGAACAGGGCTTCGACGTTTACCACCAGCTGCACCTGGGCACGCACTCCAAAAAAACCCGAAAAATCACGAACGTCGGACGATTGCTCCCACACAAAAAGTGCCAGCCAGTCAAGCTCCTGCTGCTCCTCAGCGGCCATTGGCAGCGCATCTACAGCATTACAGACATAGGGGCTCCGGGCTTTCCCTGACGAACAGGGCTTCGACGTTTACCACCAGCTGCACCTGGGCGCCCATTGGAAAAAAACCCAAGAAAAATCACGAACGTTGGATGATTGCTCCCACACCAAAAGTGCCAGCCAGTCAAGCACTTGCTGCTCCTCCCCGGCCATTGGCAGCGCATCTACAGCACCACAGACATCGGGGCTCCGGGCTTTCCCTGACGAACAGGGCTTCGACATTTACCACCAGCTGCACCTGGTCGCCCACTCCAAAAAAACCCGAAAAATCACGAACGTCGGACGATTGCTCCCACAAAAAAAGTGCCAGCCATTCAAGCTCTTGCTGCTGCTCCCCGGTCATTGGCAGTGCATCTACAGCACCACAGCCATCGGGGCTCCGGGCTTTCCCTGACGAACAGGGCTTCGACGTTTACCACCACCTGCACCTGGGTGCCCATTGGAAAAAAACACAAGAAAAATCACGAACGTTGGACGATTGCTCCCACACCGAAAGTGCCAGCAACTCAAGCTCTTGCTACTCCTCACCGGCCATTGGCAGCGCATCTACAGCACCACAGACATCGGGGCTCCGGGCTTTCCCTGACGAACAGGGCTTCGACGTTTACCACCAGCTGCACCTGGGCGCCCACTCCAAAAAAACCCCGAAAAATCACGAAGATCGGACGATTGCTCCCACACCGAAAGTGCCTGCAACTCAAGCTCTTGCTGCTCCTCAGCGGCCATTGGCAGCGCATCTACAGCACCACAGACATCGGGGCTCCGTGCTTTCCCTGACGCACAGGGCTTCGACCTTTACCACCACCTGCACCTGGGCGCCCACTCCAAAAAAACCCGAAAAATCACGAACGTCGGACGATTGCTCCCACACCGAAAGTGCCAGTCAGTCAAGCTCCTGCTGCACCTCCCCGGCCATTGGCAGCGCATCTACAGCACCACAGACATCGGGGCTCCGGGCTTTCCCTGACGAACAGGGCTTCGACGTTTACCACCAGCTGCACCTGGGCGCCCACTCCAAAAAAAACCGAAAAATCACGAACGTCGGACGATTGCTCCCACACTGAAAGTGCCAGCCAGTCAAGCTCTTGCTTGTCCTCACTGGCCATTGGCAGCGCATCTACAGCACCACAGACATCGGGGCTCCGGGCTTTCCCTGACGAACAGGGCTTCGACGTTTACCACCAGCTGCACCTGGTCGCACACTCCAAAAAAACCCGAAAAATCACGAACGTCGGACGATTGCTCCCACACAAAAAGTGCCAGCCAGTCAAGCTCCTGCTGCTCCTCAGCGGCCATTGGCAGCGCATCTACAGCACCACAGACATCGGGGCTCCGGGCTTTCCCTGACGAACAGGGCTTCGACGTTTACCACCAGCTGCACCTGGGGGGCCCAGTGAAAAAAACCCCAAAAAATCATGAACGTCGGACGATTGCTCCCACACCGAAAGTGCAAGCCAGTCAAGCACTTGCTGCTCCTCCCCGGCCATTGGCAGCGCATCTACAGCACCACAGACATCGGGGCTCCGGGCTTTCCCTGACGAACAGGGCTTCGACGTTTACCACCACCTGCACCTGGGCGCCCATTGGAAAAAAACCCAAGAAAAATCACGAACGTGGGATGATTGCTCCCACACCAAAAGTGCCAGCCAGTCAAGCACTTGCTGCTCCTCCCCGGCCATTGGCAGCGCATCTACAGCACCACAGACATCGGGGCTCCGGGCTTTCCCTGACGAACAGGGCTTCGACATTTACCACCAGCTGCACCTGGGCGCCCAGTCCAAAAAAACCCGAAAAATCACGAACGTCGGACGATTGCTCCCACACCGAAAGTGCCAGCCAGTCAAGCACTTGCTGCTCCTCCCCGGCCATTGGCAGCGCATCTACAGCACCACAGACATCGGGGCTCCGGGCTTTCCCTGACGAACAGGGCTTCGACGTTTACCACCAGCTGCACCTGGGCGCCCACTCCAAAAAAACCCGAAAAATCACGAACGTCGGACGATTGCTCCCACACAAAAAGGGCCAGCCAGTCAAGCTCTTGCTGCTGCTCCCCGGCCATTGGCAGCGCATCTACAGCACTACAGACATCGGGGCTCCGGGCTTTCCCTGACGAACAGGGCTTCGACGTTTACCACCAGCTGCACCTGGGCGCCCACTCCAAAAAAACCCCGAAAAATCACGAAGATCGGACGATTGCTCCCACACCGAAAGTGCCAGCCCGTCAAGCTCTTGCTGCTCATCACCGGCCATTGGCAGCCCATCTACAGCACCACAGACATCGGGGCTCCGGGCTTTCCCTGACGAACAGGGCTTCGATGTTTACCACCTCCTGCACCTGGGCACCCATTGGAAAAAAACCCAAGAAAAATCACGAACGTTGGACGATTGCTCCCACACCGGAAGTACCAGCAACTCAAGCTCTTGCTGCTCCTCCCCGGCCATTGGCAGCGCATCTACAGCACCACAGACACTGGGACTCCGGGCTTTCCCTGACGAACAGGGCTTCGACGTTTACCACCAGCTGCACCTGGAGGGCCCACTCGAAAAAAACCCGAAAAATCTAGAACGTCGGACGATTGCTCCCACACAAGAAGTGCCAGCCAGTCAAGCTCCTGCTGCTCCTCCCCGGCCATTGGCAGCGCATCTACAGCACCACAGACATCGGGGCTCCGGGCTTTCCCTGACGAACAGGGCTTCGACGTTTACCACCACCTGCGCCTGGGCGCCCACTCCAAAAAAACCCCGAAAAATCACGAAGATCGGACGATTGCTCCCACACCGAAAGTGCCAGCCAGTCAAGCTCTTGCTGCTCCTCCCCGGCCATTGGCAGCGCATCTACAGCACCACAGACATCGGGGCTCCGGGCTTTCCCTGATGAACAGGGCTTCGACGTTTACTACCACCTGCACCTGGGCGCCCATTGGAAACAAACACAAGAAAAATCACGAACGTTGGACGATTCCTCCCACACCGAACGTGCCAGCAACTCAAGCTCTTGCTGCTCCTCACCGGCCATTGGCAGCGCATCTACAGCACCACAGACATCGGGGCTCTGGGCTTTCCCTGACGAACAGGGCTTCGACGTTTACCACCAGCTGCACCTGGGCGCCCACTCCAAAAAAACCCGAAAAATCATGAATGTCGGACGATTGCTCCCACACCAAAAGTGCCAGCCAGTCAAGCTCTTGCTGCTCCTCAGCGGCCATTGGCAGCGCATCTACAGCACCACAGACATCGGGGCTCCGGGCTTTCCCTGACGAACAGGGCTTTGACGTTTACCACCAGCTGCACCTGGGCGCCCACTCCAAAAAAACCCCGAAAAATCACGAAGATCGGACGATTGCTCCCACACCAAAAGTGCCAGCCAGTCAAGCTCTTGCTGCTCCTCCCCGGCCATTGGCAGCGCATCTACAGCACCACAGACATCGGGGCTCCGGGCTTTCCCTGACGAACAGGGCTTCGACGTTTACCACCACCTGCACCTGGGCGCCCATTGGAAAAAAACCCAAGAAAAATCACGAACGTTGGACGATTGCTCCCACACCGAAAGTGCCAGCAACTCAGGCTCTTGCTACTCCTCACCGGCCATTGGCAGCGCATCTACAGCACCACAGACATCGGGGCTCCGGGCTTTCCCTGACGAACAGGGCTTCGACGTTTACCACCAGCTGCACCTGGGGGGCCCACTGAAAAAAACCCCAAAAAATCATGAACGTCGGACGATTGCTCCCACACAAAAAGTGCCAGCCAGTCAAGCTCTTGCTGCTCCTCCCCGGCCATTGGCAGCGCATCTACAGCACCACAGACATCGGGGCTCCGGACTTTCCCTGACGAACAGGGCTTCGACGTTTACCACCACCTGCACCTGGGCACCCATTGGAAAAAAACCCAAGAAAAATCACGAACGTTGGATGATTGCTCCCACACCGAAAGTGCCAGCAACTCAAGCTCTTCTGCTCACCACCGGCCACTGGCAGCGCATCTACACACCACAGACACTGGGGCTCCGGGCTTTCCCTGACGAACAGGGCTTCGACGTTTACCACCAGCTGCACCTGGTCGCCCACTCCAAAAAAACCCGAAAAATCACGAACGTCGGTCGATTGCTCCCACTCCGAAAGTGCAAGCCAGTCAAGCTTTTGCTGCTCCTTCCCGGCCGTTGGCAGCGCATCTACAGCGCCACAGACATCGGGGCTCCGGGCTTTCCCTGATGAACAGGGCTTCGACGTTTACCACCAGCTGCACCTGGGGGGCCCACTGAAAAAAACCCCGAAAAATCATGAACGTCGGACGATTGCTCCCACACCGAAAGTGTCAGCCAGTCAAGCTCCTGCTGCTCCTCAGCGGCCATTGGCAGCGCATCTACAGCACCACAGACATCGGGGCTCCGGGCTTTCCCTGACGAACAGGACTTCGACGTTTACCACCAGCTGCACCTGGGCACCCACTCCAAAAAAACCCCAAAAAATCACGATGTTCGGACGATTTATCCCACACCGAAAGTGCGAGCCAGTCAAGCTCTTGCTGCTCATAACCGGCCATTGGCAGCGCATCTACAGCACCACAGACATCGGGGCTCCGGGCTTTCCCTGACGAACAGGGCTTCGACGTTTACCACCAGCTGCACCTGGGCGCCCACTCCAAAAAAACCCCGAAAAATCACGAACGTCGGACGATTGCTCCCACACCGAAAGTGCCAGCCAGTCAAGCTCCTGCTGCTCCTCAGCGGCCATTGGCAGCGCATTTACAGCACCACAGACATCGGGGCTCCGGGCTTTCCCTGACGAACAGGGCTTCGACGTTTACCACCATCTGCACCTGGTCGCCCACGCCAAAAAAACCCGAAAAATCACGAACGTCGGACGATTGCTCCCACACCGAAAGTGCCAGCAACTCAAGCTCTTGCTGCTCCTCACCGGCCATTGGCAGCGCATCTACAGCACCACAGACATCGGGGCTCCGGGCTTTCCCTGACGAACAGGGCTTCGACGTTTACCACCAGCTGCACCTGGGCGCCCACTCCAAAAAAACCCGAAAAATCACGAACGTCGGACGATTGCTCCCACACAAAAAGTGCCAGGCTGTCAAGCACTTGCTGCTCCTCCCCGGCCATTGGCAGCGCATCTACAGCACCACAGACATCGGGGCTCCGGGCTTTCCCTGACGAACAGGGCTTCGACGTTTACCACCACCTGCACCTGGGCGCCCATTGGAAAAAAACCCAAGAAAAATCACGAACGTTGGATGATTGCTCCCACACCAAAAGTGCCAGCCAGTCAAGCACTTGCTGCTCCTCCCCGGCCATTGGCAGCGCATCTACAGCACCACAGACATCGGGGCTCCGGGCTTTCCCTGACGAACAGGGCTTCGACATTTACCACCAGCTGCACCTGGTCGCCCACTCCAAAAAAACCCGAAAAATCACGAACGTCGGACGATTGCTCCCACAAAAAAAGTGCCAGCCAGTCAAGCTCTTGCTGCTGCTCCCCGGCCATTGGCAGTGCATCTACAGCACCACAGACATCGGGGCTCTGGGCTTTCCCTGACGAACAGGGCTTCGACGTTTACCACCACCTGCACCTGGGTGCCCATTGGAAAAAAACCCAAGAAAAATCACGAACGTTGGACGATTGCTCCCACACCGAAAGTGCCAGCAACTCAAGCTCTTGCTACTCCTCACCGGCCATTGGCAGCGCATCTACAGCACCACAGACATCGGGGCTCCGGGCTTTCCCTGACGAACAGGGCTTCGACGTTTACCACCAGCTGCACCTGGGGGGCCCACTGAAAAAAACCCCGAAAAATCATGAACGTCGGACGATTGCTCCCACACCAAAAGTGCCAGCCAGTCAAGCTCTTGCTGCTCCTCAGCGGCCATTGGCAGCGCATCTACAGCACCACAGACATCGGGGCTCCGGGCTTTCCCTGACGAACAGGGCTTCGACGTTTACCACCAGCTGCACCTGGGCGCCCACTCCAAAAAAACCCGAAAAATCACGAACGTCGGACGATTGCTCCCACACCGAAAGTGCCAGCAACTCAAGCTCTTGCTGCTCCTCACCGGCCATTGGCAGCGCATCTACAGCACCACAGACATCGGGGCTCCGGGCTTTCCCTGACGAACAGGGCTTCGACGTTTACCACCACCTGCACCTGGGCACCCATTGGAAAAAAACCCAAGAAAAATCACGAACGTTGGATGATTGCTCCCACACCGAAAGTGCCAGCAACTCAAGCTCTTCTGCTCACCACCGGCCACTGGCAGCGCATCTACAGCACCACAGACACTGGGGCTCCGGGCTTTCCCTGACGAACAGGGCTTCGACGTTTACCACCAGCTGCACCTGGTCGCCCACTCCAAAAAAACCCGAAAAATCACGAACGTCGGTCGATTGCTCCCACTCCGAAAGTGCAAGCCAGTCAAGCTTTTGCTGCTCCTTCCCGGCCATTGGCAGCGCATCTACAGCGCCACAGACGTCGGGGCTCCGGGCTTTCCCTGATGAACAGGGCTTCGACGTTTACCACCAGCTGCACCTGGGGGGCCCACTGAAAAAAACCCCGAAAAATCATGAACGTCGGACGATTGCTCCCACACCGAAAGTGTCAGCCAGTCAAGCTCCTGCTGCTCCTCAGCTCCATTGGCAGCGCATCTACAGCACCACAGACATCGGGGCTCCGGGCTTTCCCTGACGAACAGGACTTCGACGTTTACCACCAGCTGCACCTGGGCACCCACTCCAAAAAAACCCCAAAAAATTACGATGTTCGGACGATTTCTCCCACACCGAAAGTGCGAGCCAGTCAAGCTCTTGCTGCTCATCACCGGCCATTGGCAGCGCATCTACAGCACCACAGACATCGGGGCTCCGGGCTTTCCCTGACGAACAGGGCTTCGACGTTTACCACCAGCTGCACCTGGGCGCCCACTCCAAAAAAACCCCGAAAAATCACGAACGTCGGACGATTGCTCCCACACCGAAAGTGCCAGCCAGTCAAGCTCCTGCTGCTCCTCAGCGGCCATTGGCAGCGCATTTACAGCACCACAGACATCGGGGCTCCGGGCTTTCCCTGACGAACAGGGCTTCGACGTTTACCACCATCTGCACCTGGTCGCCCACGCCAAAAAAACCCGAAAAATCACGAACGTCGGACGATTGCTCCCACACCGAAAGTGCCAGCAACTCAAGCTCTTGCTGCTCCTCACCGGCCATTGGCAGCGCATCTACAGCACCACAGACATCGGGGCTCCGGGCTTTCCCTGACGAACAGGGCTTCGACGTTTACCACCAGCTGCACCTGGGCACGCACTCCAAAAAAACCCGAAAAATCACGAACGTCGGACGATTGCTCCCACACCAAAAGTGCCAGCCAGTCAAGCTCCTGCTGCTCCTCACCGGCCATTGGCAGCGCATCTACAGCATTACAGACATCGGGGCTCCGGGCTTTCCCTGACGAACAGGGCTTCGACGTTTACCACCAGCTGCACCTGGGGGGCCCACTGAAAAAAACCCCAAAAAATCATGAACGTCGGACGATTGCTCCCACACAAAAAGTGCCAGCCAGTCAAGCACTTGCTGCTCCTCCCCGGCCATTGGCAGCGCATCTACAGCACCACAGACATCGGGGCTCCGGGCTTTCCCTGACGAACAGGGCTTCGACGTTTACCACCACCTGCACCTGGGCGCCCATTGGAAAAAAACCCAAGAAAAATCACGAACGTTGGATGATTGCTCCCACACCAAAAGTGCCAGCCAGTCAAGCACTTGCTGCTCCTCCCCGGCCATTGGCAGCGCATCTACAGCACCACAGACATCGGGGCTCCGGGCTTTCCCTGACGAACAGGGCTTCGACATTTACCACCAGCTGCACCTGGTCGCCCACTCCAAAAAAACCCGAAAAATCACGAACGTCGGACGATTGCTCCCACAAAAAAAGTGCCAGCCAGTCAAGCTCTTGCTGCTGCTCCCCGGCCATTGGCAGTGCATCTACAGCACCACAGACATCGGGGCTCCGGGCTTTCCCTGACGAACAGGGCTTCGACGTTTACCACCACCTGCACCTGGGTGCCCATTGGAAAAAAACCCAAGAAAAATCACGAACGTTGGACGATTGCTCCCACACCGAAAGTGCCAGCAACTCAAGCTCTTGCTACTCCTCACCGGCCATTGGCAGCGCATCTACAGCACCACAGACATCGGGGCTCCGGGCTTTCCCTGACGAACAGGGCTTCGACGTTTACCACCAGCTGCACCTGGGGGGCCCACTGAAAAAAACCCCGAAACATCATGAACGTCGGACGATTGCTCCCACACCAAAAGTGCCAGCCAGTCAAGCTCTTGCTGCTCCTCAGCGGCCATTGGCAGCGCATCTACAGCACCACAGACATCGGGGCTCCGGGCTTTCCCTGACGAACAGGGCTTCGACGTTTACCACAAGCTGCACCTGGGCGCCCACTCCAAAAAAACCCCGAAAAATCACGAAGATCGGACGATTGCTCCCACACCGAAAGTGCCAGCCAGTCAAGCTCCTGCTGCACCTCCCCGGCCATTGGCAGCGCATCTACAGCACCACAGACATCGGGGCTCCGGGCTTTCCCTGACGAACAGGGCTTCGACGTTTACCACCAGCTGCACCTGGGCGCCCACTCCAAAAAACCCCAAAAATCACGAACGTCGGACGATTGCTCCCACACCGAAAGTGCCAGCCAGTCAAGCTCTTGCTTGTCCTCACTGGCCATTGGCAGCGCATCTACAGCACCACAGACATCGGGGCTCCGGGCTTTCCCTGACGAACAGGGCTTCGACGTTTACCACCAGCTGCACCTGGGGGGCCCAGTGAAAAAAACCCCAAAAAATCATGAACGTCGGACGATTGCTCCCACACCGAAAGTGCAAGCCAGTCAAGCACTTGCTGCTCCTCCCCGGCCATTGGCAGCGCATCTACAGCACCACAGACATCGGGGCTCCGGGCTTTCCCTGACGAACAGGGCTTCGACGTTTACCACCACCTGCACCTGGGCGCCCATTGGAAAAAAACCCAAGAAAAATCACGAACGTGGGATGATTGCTCCCACACCAAAAGTGCCAGCCAGTCAAGCACTTGCTGCTCCTCCCCGGCCATTGGCAGCGCATCTACAGCACCACAGACACTGGGGCTCCGGGCTTTCCCTGACGAACAGGGCTTCGACATTTACCACCAGCTGCACCTGGGCGCCCACTCCAAAAAAACCCGAAAAATCACGAACGTCGGACGATTGCTCCCACACCGAAAGTGCCAGCCAGTCAAGCACTTGCTGCTCCTCCCGGCCATTGGCAGCGCATCTACAGCACCACAGACATCGGGGCTCCGGGCTTTCCCTGACGAACAGGGCTTCGACGTTTACCAGCACCTGCACCTGGGCGCCCATTGGAAAAAAACCCAAGAAAAATCACGAACGTTGGATGATTGCTCCCACACCAAAAGTGCCAGCCAGTCAAGCACTTGCTGCTCCTCCCCGGCCATTGGCAGCGCATCTACAGCACCACAGACATCGGGGCTCCGGGCTTTCCCTGACGAACAGGGCTTCGACATTTACCACCAGCTGCACCTGGTCGCCCACTCCAAAAAAACCCGAAAAATCACGAACGTCGGACGATAGCTCCCACAACAAAAGTGCCAGCCAGTCAAGCTCTTGCTGCTCCTCACCGGCCATTGGCAGCGCATCTACAGCACCACAGACATTGGGGCTCCGGGCTTTCCCTGACGAACAGGGCTTCGACGTTTACCACCAGCTGCACCTGGGCGCCCACTCCAAAAAAACCCGAAAAATCACGAACGTCGGACGATTGCTCCCACACAAAAAGGGCCAGCCAGTCAAGCTCTTGCTGCTGCTCCCCGGCCATTGGCAGCGCATCTACAGCACCACAGACACTGGGACTCCGGGCTTTCCCTGACGAACAGGGCTTCGATGTTTACCACCAGCTGCACCTGGAGGGCCCACTCCAAAAAAACCCCGAAAAATCACGATGATCGGACGATTGCTCCCACACCGAAAGTGCCAGCCAGTCAAGCTCTTGCTGCTCATCACCGGCCATTGGCAGCCCATCTACAGCACCACAGACATCGGGGCTCCGGGCTTTCCCTGACGAACAGGGCTTCGATGTTTACCACCTCCTGCACCTGGGCACCCATTGGAAAAAAACCCAAGAAAAATCACGAACGTTGGACGATTGCTCCCACACCGAAAGTACCAGCAACTCAAGCTCTTGCTGCTCCTCCCCGGCCATTGGCAGCGCATCTACAGCACCACAGACACTGGGACTCCGGGCTTTCCCTGACGAACAGGGCTTCGATGTTTACCACCAGCTGCACCTGGAGGGCCCACTCGAAAAAAACCCGAAAAATCAAGAACGTCGGACGATTGCTCCCACACAAGAAGTGCCAGCCAGTCAAGGTCCTGCTGCTCCTCCCCGGCCATTGGCAGCGCATCTACAGCACCACAGACATCGGGGCTCCGGGCTTTCCCTGACGAACAGGGCTTCGACGTTTACCACCACCTGCGCCTGGGCGCCCACTCCAAAAAAACCCCGAAAAATCACGAAGATCGGACGATTGCTCCCACACCGAAAGTGCCAGCCAGTCAAGCTCTTGCTGCTCCTCCCCGGCCATTGGCAGCGCATCTACAGCACCACAGACATCGGGGCTCCGGGCTTTCCCTGATGAACAGGGCTTCGACGTTTACCACCAGCTGCACCTGGGCGCCCATTGGAAACAAACACAAGAAAAATCACGAACGTTGGACGATTCCTCCCACACCGAACGTGCCAGCAACTCAAGCTCTTGCTGCTCCTCACCGGCCATTGGCAGCGCATCTGCAGCACCACAGACACTGGGACTCCGGTCTTTCCCTGACGAACAGGGCTTCGACGTTTACCACCAGCTGGACCTGGGAGCCCACTCCAAAAAAACCGAAAAATCAAGAACGTCGGACGATTGCTCCCACACCGAAAGTGCAAGCCAGTCAAGCTCCTGCTGCTCCTCCCCGGCCGCTGGCAGCGCATCTACAGCACCACAGACATCGGGGCTCCGGGCTTTCCCTGACGAACAGGGCTTCGACGTTTACCACCAGCTGCACCTGGGCGCCCACTCCAAAAAAACCCGAAAAATCACGAACGTCGGACGATTGCTCCCACACAAAAAGTGCCAGCCAGTCAAGCTCCTGCTGCTCCTCAGCGGCCATTGGCAGCGCATTTACAGCACCACAGACATCGGGGCTCCGGGCTTTCCCTGACGAACAGGGCTTCGACGTTTACCACCAGCTGCACCTGGGCGCCCACTCCAAAAAAACCCCGAAAAATCACGAAGATCGGACGATTGCTCCCACACCGAAAGTGCCAGCCAGTCAAGCTCTTGCTGCTCCTCCCCGGCCATTGGCAGCGCATCTACAGCACCACAGACATCGGGGCTCCGGGCTTTCCCTGACGAACAGGGCTTCGACGTTTACCACCACCTGCACCTGGGCACCCATTGGAAAAAAACCCAAGAAAAATCACGAACGTTGGACGATTGCTCCCACACCGAAAATGCCAGCAACTCAAGCTCTTGCTGCTCATCACCGGCCATTGGCAGCGCATCTACAGCACCACAGACATCGGGGCTCCGGGCTTTCCCTGAGGAACAGGGCTTCGACGTTTACCGCCCGCTGCGCCTTGGCGCCCACTAAAAAAAAACCCAAAAAATCACGAACGTCGGACGATTGCTCCCACACCGAAAGTGCCAGCAACTCAAGCTCTTGCTGCTCCTCACCGGCCATTGGCAGCGCATCTACAGCACCACAGACATCGGGGCTCTGGGCTTTCCCTGACGAACAGGGCTTCGACGTTTACCACCAGCTTCACCTGGGTGCCCACTCCAAAAAAACCCCGAAAAATCACGAACGTCAGACGATTGCTCCCACACAAAAAATGCCAGCCAGTCAAGCTCTTGCTGCTCCTCCCCGGCCATTGGCAGCGCATCTACAGCACCACAGACATCGGGGCTCCGGGCTTTCCCTGACGAACAGGGCTTCGACGTTTACCACCAGCTGCACCTGGTCGCCCACTCCAAAAAAACCCGAAAAATCACGAACGTTGGACGATTGCTTCCACACCGAAAATGCCAGCCAGTCAAGCTCTTGCTGCTCCTCCCCGGCCATTGGCAGCGCATCTACAGCACCACAGACATCGGGGCTCCGGGCTTTCCCTGACGAACAGGGCTTCGACGTTTACCACCAGCTGCACCTGGTCGCCCACTCCAAAAAAACCCGAAAAATCACGAACGTTGGACGATTGCTCCCACACCGACAGTGCTAGCTAGCCAAGCTCTTGCTGCTCCCCACCGGCCATTGGCAGCGCATCCACAGCACCACAGACATCGGGGCTCCACGCTTTCCCTGACGAACAGGGCTTCGACGTTTACCACCTGCTGCACCTGGGCGCCCACTGGAAAAAAACCATGAAAAATCACGAACGTCGGACGATTTTTCCCACACAAAAAGTGCCAGCAACTCAAGCTCCTGCTGCTCCTCACCGGCCATTGGCAGCGCATCTACAGCACCACAGACATCGGGGCTTCGGGCTTTCTCTGACGAACAGGGCTTCGACGTTTACCACCTGCTGCACCTGGGCTCCCACTGAAAAAAACCCCGAAGAATCACGAACGTCGGACGATTGCTCCCACACCGAAAGTGCCAGCCAGTCAAGCTCTTGCTGCTCCTCAGCGGCCATTGGCAGCGCATCTACAGCACCACAGACATCGGGGATCCGGGCTTTCCCTGACAAACAGGGCTTCGACGTTTACCATCAGCTGCACCTGGCCGCCCACTGGAAAAAAAAAAGCGAAAATTCACGAACGTCGGATGATTGCTCCCACACAAAAAGTGCCAGCCAGTCAAGCTCTTGCTGCTCCTCAGCGGCCATTGGCAGCGCATCTACAGCACCACAGACATCGGGGCTCCGGGCTTTCCCTGACGAACAGGGCTTGAAGGTTTACCACCAGCTGCACCTGGGGGGCCCACTGAAAAAAACCCCGAAGAATCACGAACGTCGGACGATTGCTCCCACACCGAAAGTGCCAGCCAGTCAAGCTCT
This sequence comes from Chlamydotis macqueenii, assembly GCF_036417535.1. Taxonomy (NCBI): domain Eukaryota; kingdom Metazoa; phylum Chordata; class Aves; order Otidiformes; family Otididae; genus Chlamydotis; species Chlamydotis macqueenii. The sequence goes on along the minus strand of NC_141592.1, from coordinate 24,826,791 downwards.
TGCTGCTCCTCACCGGCCATTGGCAGCGCATCTACAGCACCACAGACATCGGAACTCCGAGCTTTCCCTGACGAACAGGGCTTCGATATTTACCACCTGCTGCACCTGGGCGCCCACTGGAAAAATCCCCGAAAAATCAGGAACGTCGGACGATTGCTCCCACACCAAAAGTGCCAGCCAGTCAAGCTCTTGCTGCTCATCACCGGCCATTGGCAGCGCATCTACAGCACCACAGACATCGGGGCTCCGGGCTTTCCCTGACGAACAGGGCTTGAACGTTTACCACCAGCTGCACCTTGGGGGCCCACTGAAAGAAACCCCGAAAAATCAGGAACGTCCGATGATTACTCCCACACCGAAAGTGCCAGCCAGTCAAGCTCTTGCTGCTCCTCACCGGCCATTGGCAGCGCATCTACAGCACCACAGACATCGGGGCTCCGGGCTTTCCCTGACGAACAGGGCTTCGACGTTTACCACCAGCTGCACCTGGGCGCCCATTGGAAAAAAACCCAAGAAAAATCACGAACGTTGGACGATTGCTCCCACACCAAAAGTGCCAGCCAGTCAAGCTCTTGCTGCTCCTCACCTGCCATTGGCAGCGCATCTACAGCACCACAGACATCGGGGCTCCGGGCTTTCCCTAACGAACAGGGCTTCGACGTTTACCACCAGCTGCACCTGGGGGGCCCACTGAAAGAAACCCCGAAAAATCGGGGACGTCGGATGATTACTCCCACACTGAAAGTGCCAGCCAGTCAAGCTCTTGCTGCTCCTCACCTGCCATTGGCAGCGCATCTACAGCACCACAGACATCGGGGCTCCGGGCTTTCCCTGACGAACAGGGCTTCGACGTTTACCACCAACTGCACCTGGGCGCCCACTGAAAAAAACCCCGAAAAATCATGAACGTCGGACGATTGCTCCCACACAAAAAGTTCCAGCCAGTCAAGCTCTTGCTGCTTCTCCCCTGACATTGGCAGCGCATCTACAGCACCACAGACATCGGGGCTCCGGGCTTTCCCTGACGAACAGGGCTTCGACGTTTACCACCAGCTGCACCTGGGGGCCCCCTGAAAAAAACCCCGAAAAATCATGAACGTCGGACGATTGCTCCCACACCGAAAGTGCCAGCCAGTCAAGCTCTTGCTGCTCCTCACCGGCCATTGGCAGCGCATCTACAGCACCACAGACATCGGGGCTCCGGGCATTCCTTGACGAACAGGGCTTCGACGTTTACCACCAGCTGCACCTGGGCGCCCACTCCAAAAAAACCCGAAAAATCACGAACGTCGGACGATTGCTCCCACAAAAAAAGTGCCAGCCAGTCAAGCTCTTGCTGCTGCTCCCCGGCCATTGGCAGTGCATCTACAGCACCACAGACATCGGGGCTCCGGGCTTTCCCTGACGAACAGGGCTTCGACGTTTACCACCACCTGCACCTGGGTGCCCATTGGAAAAAAACCCAAGAAAAATCACGAACGTTGGACGATTGCTCCCACACCGAAAGTGCCAGCAACTCAAGCTCTTGCTACTCCTCACCGGCCATTGGCAGCGCATCTACAGCACCACAGACATCGGGGCTCCGGGCTTTCCCTGACGAACAGGGCTTCGACGTTTACCACCAGCTGCACCTGGGGGGCCCACTGAAAAAAACCCCGAAACATCATGAACGTCGGACGATTGCTCCCACACCAAAAGTGCCAGCCAGTCAAGCTCTTGCTGCTCCTCACCGGCCATTGGCAGCGCATCTACAGCACCACAGACATCGGGGCTCCGGGCTTTCCCTGACGAACAGGGCTTCGACGTTTACCACCAGCTGCACCTGGGCGCCCACTCCAAAAATCCCCGAAAAATCACGAAGATCGGACGATTGCTCCCACACCAAAAGTGCCAGCCAGTCAAGCTCTTGCTGCTCCTCCCCGGCCATTGGCAGCGCATCTACAGCACCACAGACATCGGGGCTCCGGGCTTTCCCTGACGAACAGGGCTTCGACGTTTACCACCATCTGCACCTGGTCGCCCACGCCAAAAAAACCCGAAAAATCACGAACGTCGGACGATTGCTCCCACACCGAAAGTGCCAGCCAGTCAAGCTCCTGCTGCACCTCCCCGGCCATTGGCAGCGCATCTACAGCACCACAGACATCGGGGCTCCGGGCTTTCCCTGACGAACAGGGCTTCGACGTTTACCACCAGCTGCACCTGGGCGCCCACTCCAAAAAACCCCAAAAATCACGAACGTCGGACGATTGCTCCCACACCGAAAGTGCCAGCCAGTCAAGCTCTTGCTTGTCCTCACTGGCCATTGGCAGCGCATCTACAGCACCACAGACATCGGGGCTCCGGGCTTTCCCTGACGAACAGGGCTTCGACGTTTACCACCAGCTGCACCTGGGGGGCCCAGTGAAAAAAACCCCAAAAAATCATGAACGTCGGACGATTGCTCCCACACCGAAAGTGCAAGCCAGTCAAGCACTTGCTGCTCCTCCCCGGCCATTGGCAGCGCATCTACAGCACCACAGACATCGGGGCTCCGGGATTTCCCTGACGAACAGGGCTTCGACGTTTACCACCACCTGCACCTGGGCGCCCATTGGAAAAAAACCCAAGAAAAATCACGAACGTGGGATGATTGCTCCCACACCAAAAGTGCCAGCCAGTCAAGCACTTGCTGCTCCTCCCCGGCCATTGGCAGCGCATCTACAGCACCACAGACACTGGGGCTCCGGGCTTTCCCTGACGAACAGGGCTTCGACATTTACCACCAGCTGCACCTGGGCGCCCACTCCAAAAAAACCCGAAAAATCACGAACGTCGGACGATTGCTCCCACACCGAAAGTGCCAGCCAGTCAAGCACTTGCTGCTCCTCCCCGGCCATTGGCAGCGCATCTACAGCACCACAGACATCGGGGCTCCGGGCTTTCCCTAACGAACAGGGCTTCGACGTTTACCACCAGCTGCACCTGGGGGGCCCACTGAAAGAAACCCCGAAAAATCGGGGACGTCGGATGATTACTCCCACACTGAAAGTGCCAGCCAGTCAAGCTCTTGCTGCTCCTCACCTGCCATTGGCAGCGCATCTACAGCACCACAGACATCGGGGCTCCGGGCTTTCCCTGACGAACAGGGCTTCGACGTTTACCACCAACTGCACCTGGGCGCCCACTGAAAAAAACCCCGAAAAATCATGAATGTCGGACGATTGCTCCCACACAAAAAGTTCCAGCCAGTCAAGCTCTTGCTGCTTCTCCCCTGACATTGGCAGCGCATCTACAGCACCACAGACATCGGGGCTCCGGGCTTTCCCTGACGAACAGGGCTTCGACGTTTACCACCAGCTGCACCTGGGGGCCCCCTGAAAAAAACCCCGAAAAATCATGAACGTCGGACGATTGCTCCCACACCGAAAGTGCCAGCCAGTCAAGCTCTTGCTGCTCCTCACCGGCCATTGGCAGCGCATCTACAGCACCACAGACATCGGGGCTCCGGGCATTCCTTGACGAACAGGGCTTCGACGTTTACCACCAGCTGCACCTGGGCGCCCACTCCAAAAAAACCCGAAAAATCACGAACGTCGGACGATTGCTCCCACAAAAAAAGTGCCAGCCAGTCAAGCTCTTGCTGCTGCTCCCCGGCCATTGGCAGTGCATCTACAGCACCACAGACATCGGGGCTCCGGGCTTTCCCTGACGAACAGGGCTTCGACGTTTACCACCACCTGCACCTGGGTGCCCATTGGAAAAAAACCCAAGAAAAATCACGAACGTTGGACGATTGCTCCCACACCGAAAGTGCCAGCAACTCAAGCTCTTGCTACTCCTCACCGGCCATTGGCAGCGCATCTACAGCACCACAGACATCGGGGCTCCGGGCTTTCCCTGACGAACAGGGCTTCGACGTTTACCACCAGCTGCACCTGGGGGGCCCACTGAAAAAAACCCCGAAACATCATGAACGTCGGACGATTGCTCCCACACCAAAAGTGCCAGCCAGTCAAGCTCTTGCTGCTCCTCACCGGCCATTGGCAGCGCATCTACAGCACCACAGACATCGGGGCTCCGGGCTTTCCCTGACGAACAGGGCTTCGACGTTTACCACCAGCTGCACCTGGGCGCCCACTCCAAAAATCCCCGAAAAATCACGAAGATCGGACGATTGCTCCCACACCAAAAGTGCCAGCCAGTCAAGCTCTTGCTGCTCCTCCCCGGCCATTGGCAGCGCATCTACAGCACCACAGACATCGGGGCTCCGGGCTTTCCCTGACGAACAGGGCTTCGACGTTTACCACCATCTGCACCTGGTCGCCCACGCCAAAAAAACCCGAAAAATCACGAACGTCGGACGATTGCTCCCACACCGAAAGTGCCAGCCAGTCAAGCTCCTGCTGCACCTCCCCGGCCATTGGCAGCGCATCTACAGCACCACAGACATCGGGGCTCCGGGCTTTCCCTGACGAACAGGGCTTCGACGTTTACCACCAGCTGCACCTGGGGGGCCCAGTGAAAAAAACCCCAAAAAATCATGAACGTCGGACGATTGCTCCCACACCGAAAGTGCAAGCCAGTCAAGCACTTGCTGCTCCTCCCCGGCCATTGGCAGCGCATCTACAGCACCACAGACATCGGGGCTCCGGGCTTTCCCTGACGAACAGGGCTTCGACGTTTACCACCACCTGCACCTGGGCGCCCATTGGAAAAAAACCCAAGAAAAATCACGAACGTGGGATGATTGCTCCCACACCAAAAGTGCCAGCCAGTCAAGCACTTGCTGCTCCTCCCCGGCCATTGGCAGCGCATCTACAGCACCACAGACACTGGGGCTCCGGGCTTTCCCTGACGAACAGGGCTTCGACATTTACCACCAGCTGCACCTGGGCGCCCACTCCAAAAAAACCCGAAAAATCACGAACGTCGGACGATTGCTCCCACACCGAAAGTGCCAGCCAGTCAAGCACTTGCTGCTCCTCCCCGGCCATTGGCAGCGCATCTACAGCACCACAGACATCGGGGCTCCGGGCTTTCCCTGACGAACAGGGCTTCGACATTTACCACCAGCTGCACCTGGTCGCCCACTCCAAAAAAACCCGAAAAATCACGAACGTCGGACGATAGCTCCCACAACAAAAGTGCCAGCCAGTCAAGCTCTTGCTGCTCCTCACCGGCCATTGGCAGCGCATCTACAGCACCACAGACATTGGGGCTCCGGGCTTTCCCTGACGAACAGGGCTTCGACGTTTACCACCAGCTGCACCTGGGCGCCCACTCCAAAAAAACCCGAAAAATCACGAACGTCGGACGATTGCTCCCACACAAAAAGGGCCAGCCAGTCAAGCTCTTGCTGCTGCTCCCCGGCCATTGGCAGCGCATCTACAGCACCACAGACATCGGGGCTCCGGGCTTTCCCTGACGAACAGGGCTTCGACGTTTACCACCAGCTGCACCTGGGGGGCCCACTCCAAAAAAACCCCGAAAAATCATGAACGTCGGACGATTGCTCCCACACCGAAAGTGCCAGCCAGTCAAGCTCTTGCTGCTCATCACCGGCCATTGGCAGCCCATCTACAGCACCACAGACATCGGGGCTCCGGGCTTTCCCTGACGAACAGGGCTTCGATGTTTACCACCTCCTGCACCTGGGCACCCATTGGAAAAAAACCCAAGAAAAATCACGAACGTTGGACGATTGCTCCCACACCGAAAGTATCAGCAACTCAAGCTCTTGCTGCTCCTCCCCGGCCATTGGCAGCGCATCTACAGCACCACAGACACTGGGACTCCGGGCTTTCCCTGATGAACAGGGCTTCGACGTTTACCACCAGCTGCACCTGGGCGCCCATTGGAAACAAACACAAGAAAAATCACGAACGTTGGACGATTCCTCCCACACCGAACGTGCCAGCAACTCAAGCTCTTGCTGCTCCTCACCGGCCATTGGCAGCGCATCTGCAGCACCACAGACATCGGGGCTCCGGTCTTTCCCTGACGAACAGGGCTTCGACGTTTACCACCAGCTGGACCTGGGAGCCCACTCCAAAAAAACCGAAAAATCAAGAACGTCGGACGATTGCTCCCACACCGAAAGTGCAAGCCAGTCAAGCTCCTGCTGCTCCTCCCCGGCCGCTGGCAGCGCATCTACAGCACCACAGACATCGGGGCTCCGGGCTTTCCCTGACGAACAGGGCTTCGACGTTTACCACCAGCTGCACCTGGGCGCCCACTCCAAAAAAACCCGAAAAATCACGAACGTCGGACGATTGCTCCCACACAAAAAGTGCCAGCCAGTCAAGCTCCTGCTGCTCCTCAGCGGCCATTGGCAGCGCATTTACAGCACCACAGACATCGGGGCTCCGGGCTTTCCCTGACGAACAGGGCTTCGACGTTTACCACCAGCTGCACCTGGTCGCCCACTCCAAAAAAACCCCGAAAAATCACGAAGATCGGACGATTGCTCCCACACCGAAAGTGCCAGCCAGTCAAGCTCTTGCTGCTCCTCCCCGGCCATTGGCAGCGCATCTACAGCACCACAGACATCGGGGCTCCGGGCTTTCCCTGACGAACAGGGCTTCGACGTTTACCACCACCTGCACCTGGGCACCCATTGGAAAAAAACCCAAGAAAAATCACGAACGTTGGACGATTGCTCCCACACCGAAAATGCCAGCAACTCAAGCTCTTGCTGCTCATCACCGGCCATTGGCAGCGCATCTACAGCACCACAGACATCGGGGCTCCGGGCTTTCCCTGACGAACAGGGCTTCGACGTTTACCGCCCGCTGAGCCTTGGCGCCCACTAAAAAAAAACCCAAAAAATCACGAACGTCGGACGATTGCTCCCACACCGAAAGTGCCAGCAACTCAAGCTCTTGCTGCTCCTCCCCGGCCATTGGCAGCGCATCTACAGCACCACAGACATCGGGGCTCCGGGCTTTCCCTGACGAATAGGGCTTCGACGTTTACCACCAGCTTCACCTGGGTGCCCACTCCAAAAAAACCCCGAAAAATCACGAACGTCAGACGATTGCTCCCACACAAAAAGTGCCAGCCAGTCAAGCTCTTGCTGCTCCTCCCCGGCCATTGGCAGCGCATCTACAGCACCACAGACATCGGGGCTCCGGGCTTTCCCTGACGAACAGGGCTTCGACGTTTACCACCAGCTGCACCTGGTCGCCCACTCCAAAAAAACCCGAAAAATCACGAACGTTGGACGATTGCTCCCACACCGAAAATGCCAGCCAGTCAAGCTCTTGCTGCTCCTCCCCGGCCATTGGCAGCGCATCTACAGCACCACAGACATCGGGGCTCCGGGCTTTCCCTGACGAACAGGGCTTCGACATTTACCACCAGCTGCAGCTGGGCGCCCACCTGAAAAAAACCCCGAAAAATCACGAATGTCGGACGATTGCTCCCACACCGACAGTGCTAGCTAGCCAAGCTCTTGCTGCTCCCCACCGGCCATTGGCAGCGCATCCACAGCACCACAGACATCGGGGCTCCACGCTTTCCCTGACGAACAGGGCTTCGACGTTTACCATCAGCTGCACCTGGCCGCCCACTGGAAAAAAAAAAGCGAAAATTCACAAACGTCGGATGATTGCTCCCACACAAAAAGTGCCAGCCAGTCAAGCTCTTGCTGCTCCTCACCGGCCATTGGCAGCGCATCTACAGCACCACAGACATCGGGGCTCCGGGCTTTCCCTGACGAACAGGGCTTGAAGGTTTACCACCAGCTGCACCTGGGGGGCCCACTGAAAAAAACCCCGAAGAATCACGAACGTCGGACGATTGCTCCCACACCGAAAGTGCCAGCCAGTCAAGCTCTTGCTGCTCCTCACCGGCCATTGGCAGCGCATCTACAGCACCACAGACATCGGGGCTCCGGGCTTTCCCTGACGAACAGGGCTTCGACGTTTACCACCAGCTGCACCTGGGGGGCCCACTGAAAAAAACCCCGAAAAATCATGAACGTCGGACGATTGCTCCCACACCGAAACTGCCAGCCAGTCAAGCTCTTGCTGCTCCTCACCGGCCATTGGCAGTGCATCTACAGCACCACAGACATCGGGGCTCTGGGCTTTCCCTGACAAACAGGGCTTCGACGTTTACCACCAGCTGCACCTGGGCGCCCATTGGAAAAAAACCCAAGAACAATCACGAACGTCGGACGATTGCTCCCACACAAAAAGTGCCAGCCAGTCAAGCTCCTGCTGCTCCTCACCGGCCATTGGCAGCGCATCTACAGCACCACAGACATCGGGGCTCCGGGCTTTCCCTGACGAACAGGGCTTCGACGTTTACCACCAGCTGCACCTGGGCACCCACTGGAAAAAAACCCCGAAAAATCATGAACGTCGGACGATTGCTCCCACACCGAAAGTGTCATCCAGTCAAGCTCTTGCTGCTCCTCACCGGCCATTGGCAGCGCATCTACAGCACCACAGACATCGGTGCTCCAGGCTTTCCCTGTCGAACAGGGCTTCGACGTTTACCACCAGCTGCGCCTGGGCGCCCACTAAAAAAAAACCCCGAAAAATCATGAACGTTGGACGATTGCTCCCACACCGAAAGTGCCAGCCAGTCAAGCTCTTGCTGCTCCTCACCGGCCATTGGCAGCGCATCTACAGCACCACAGACATCGGGGCTCCGGGCTTTCCCTGACGAACAGGGCTTCGACATTTACCACCACCTGCACCTGGGGGGCCCACTGAAAGAAACCCCGAAAAATCGGGGACGTCGGATGATTACTCCCACACCGAAAGTGCCAGCCAGTCAAGCTCTTGCTGCTCCTCACCTGCCATTGGCAGCGCATCTACAGCACCACAGACATCGGGGCTCCGGGCTTTCCCTGACGAACAGGGCTTCGACGTTTACCACCAGCTGCGCCTGGTCGCCCACGCCAAAAAAACCCGAAAAATCACGAACGTCGGACGATTGCTCCCACACAAAAAGTACCAGCCAGTCAAGCTCTTGCTGCTCCTCACCTGCCATTGGCAGCGCATCTACAGCACCACAGACATCGGGGCTCCGGGCTTTCCCTGACGAACAGGGCTTCGACGTTTACCACCAGCTGCACCTGGGCGCCCACGCCAAAAGAACCCGAAAAATCACGAACGTCGGACGATTGCTCCCACACAAAAAGTGCCAGCCAGTCAACCTCTTGCTGCTCCTCACCGGCCATTGGCAGCGCATCTACAGCACCACAGACATCGGTGCTCCGGGCTTTCCCTGTCGAACAGGGCTTCGACGTTTACCACCAGCTGCGCCTGGGCGCCCACTAAAAAAAAACCCCGAAAAATCATGAACGTTGGACGATTGCTCCCACACCGAAAGTGCCAGCCAGTCAAGCTCTTGCTGCTCCTCCCCGGCCATTGGCAGCACATCTACAGCACCACAGACATCGGGGTTCCGGGCTTTCCCTGACGAACAGGGCTTCGACTTTTACCACCACCTGCGCCTGGGAGTCCACTCCAAAAAATCCCGAAAAATCACAAACGTCGGACGATTGCTCCCACACCGAAAGTGCCAGCCAGTCAAGATCCTGCTGCTCCTCACCGGCCATTGGCAGCGCATCTACAGCACCACAGACATCGGGGCTCCGGGCTTTCCCTGACGAACAGGGCTTCGACATTTACCACCACCTGCACCTGGGCGCCCACTCCAGAAAAACCCTAAAAATCACGAACGTCGGACGATTGCTCCCACACAAAAAGTGCCAGCCAGTCAAGCTCCTGCTGCTCCTCACCGGCCATTGGCAGCGCATCTACAGCACCACAGACATCGGGGCTCCGGGCTTTCCCTGACGAACAGGGGTTCGACGTTTACCACCAGCTGCACCTGGTCGCCCACACCAAAAAACCCGAAAAATCACAAACGTCGGACGATTGCTCCCACACAAAAAGTGCCAGCCAGTCAAGCTCCTGCTGCTCCTCACTGGCCATTGGCAGCGCATCTACAGCACCACAAACATCGGGGCTCCGAGCTTTCCCTGATGAACAGGGCTTCGATATTTACCACCAGCTGCACCTGGGCGCCCACTGGAAAAATCCCTGAAAAATCACGAACGTCGGACTATTGCTCCCACACCGAAAGTGCCAGCCAGTCAAGCTCTTGCTGCTCCTCACCGGCCATTGGCAGCGCATCTACAGCACCACAGACATCGGGGCTCCGGGCTTTCCCTGACGAACAGGGCTTCGACGTTTACCACCAGCTGCACCTGGGGGGCCCACTGAAAAAACCCCGAAAAATCATGAACGTCGGACGATTGCTCCGACACCGAAAGTGCCAGCCAGTCAAGCTCTTGCTGCTCCTCCCCGGCCATTGGCAGTGCATCTACAGCACCACAGACATCGGGGCTCCGGGCTTTCCCTGACGAACAGGGCTTCGACGTTTACCACCACCTGCACCCCGGAGTCCACTCCAAAAAAACCAGAAAAATCACAAACGTCGGACGATTGCTCCCACACCGAAAGTGCCAGCCAGACAAGCTCTTGCTGCTCCTCACCGGCCATTGGCAGCGCATCTACAGCACCACAGACATCGGGGCTCCGGGCTTTCCCTGACGAACAGGGGTTCGACGTTTACCACCAGCTGCACCTGGGCGCCCATTGGAAAAAAACCCAAGAAAAATCACGAACGTTGGACGATTGCTCCCACACCAAAAGTGCCAGCCAGTCAAGCTCTTGCTGCTCTTCACCGGCCATTGGCAGCGCATCTACAGCACCACAGACACTGGGACTCCGGGCTTTCCCTGACGAACAGGGCTTTGACGTTTACCACCAGCTGCACCTGGTCGCCCACGCCAAAAAAAACCGAAAAATCACGAACGTTGGACGATTGCTCCCACACAAAAAGTGCCAGCCAGTCAAGCTCTTGCTGCTCCTCACCGGCCATTGGCAGCGCATCTACAGCACCACAGACATCGGTGCTCCGGGCTTTCCCTGTCGAACAGGGCTTCGACGTTTACCACCAGCTGCGCCTGGGCACCCACTAAAAAAAACCCCAAAAGATCACGATCTTCGGACGATTGCTCCCACATTGAAAGTGCCAGCCAGTCAAGGTCTTGCTGCTCCTCACCGGCCATTGGCAGCGCATCTACAGCACCACAGACATCGGGGCTCCGGGCTTTCCCTGACGAACAGGGCTTCGACGTTTACCACCAGCTGCACCTGGGCGCCCACTCCAAAAAAGCCCCGAAAAATCATGAACATTGGACGATTGCTCCCACACCAAAAGTGCCAGCCAGTCAAGCTCTTGCTGCTCCTCACCGGCCATTGGCAGTGCATCTACAGCACCACAGACATCGGGGCTCCGGGCTTTCCCTGACGAACAGGGCTTCGACGTTTACCACCAGCTGCACCTCGGTGCCCACTAAAAAAAAAAAACCCAAAAATCACGAACGTCGGACGATTGCTCCCACACCGAAAGTGCCAGCCAGTCAAGCTCTTGCTGCTCCTCACCGGCCATTGGCAGCGCATCTACAGCACCACAGACATCGGGGCTCCGGGCTTTCCCTGACGAACAGGGCTTCGACGTTTACCACCAGCTGCACCTGGGCGCCCACTCCAAAAAAACCCCGAAAAATCATGAACGTCGGACGATTGCTCATACACCGAAAGTGTCATCCAGTCAAGCTCTTGCTGCTCCTCACCGGCCATTGGCAGCGCATCTACAGCACCACAGACATCGGTGCTCCAGGCTTTCCCTGTCGAACAGGGCTTCGACGTTTACCACCAGCTGCGCCTGGGCGCCCACTAAAAAAAAACCACGAAAAATCATGAACGTTGGACGATTGCTCCCACACCGAAAGTGCCAGCCAGTCAAGCTCTTGCTGCTCCTCACCGGCCACTGGCAGCGCATCTACAGCACCACAGACATCGGGGCTCCGGGCTTTCCCTGACGAACAGGGCTTTGACCTTTACCACCACCTGCACCTGGGGGGCCCACTGAAAGAAACCTCGAAAAATCGGGGACGTCGGATGATTACTCCCACACCGAAAGTGCCAGCCAGTCAAGCTCTTGCTGCTCCTCCCCGGCCATTGGCAGCGCATCTACAGCACCACAGACATCGGTGCTCCAGGCTTTCCCTGTCGAACAGGGCTTCGACGTTTACCACCAGCTGGGCCTGGTCGCCCACGCCAAAAAAACCCGAAAAATCACGAACGTCGGACGATTGCTCCCACACAAAAAGTGCCAGCCAGTCAAGCTCTTGCTGCTCCTCACCGGCCATTGGCAGCGCATCTACAGCACCACAGACATCGGTGCTCCGGGCTTTCCCTGTCGAACAGGGCTTCGACGTTTACCACCAGCTGCGCCTGGGCGCCCACTAAAAAAAAACCCCGAAAAATCATGAACGTTGGACGATTGCTCCCACACCGAAAGTGCCAGCCAGCCAAGCTCTTGCTGCTCCTCACCGGCCATTGGCAGCGCATCTACAGCACCACAGACATCGGGGCTCCGGGCTTTCCCTGACGAACAGGGCTTCGACCTTTACCACCAGCTGCACCTGGGGGGCCCACTGAAAAAAACCCCGAAAAAGCATGAACGTCGGACGATTGCTCCGTCACCGAAAGTGCCAGCCAGTCAAGCTCTTGCTGCTCCTCCCCAGCCATTGGCAACACATCTACAGCACCACAGACATCGGGGCTCCGGGCTTTCCCTGACGAACAGGGCTTCGACTTTTACCACCACCTGCGCCCCGGAGTCCACTCCAAAAAAACCCAAAAAATCACAAACGTCAGACGATTGCTCCCACACCGAAACTACCAGCCAGTCAAGCTCTTGCTGCTCCTCACCGGCCATTGGCAGCGCATCTACAGCACCACAGACATCGGGGCTCCGGGCTTTCCCTGACGAACAGGGCTTCGACCTTTACCACCAGCTGCACCTGGTCGCCCACTCCAAAAAAACACGAAAAATCACGAACGTCGGACGATTGCTCCCACACAAAAAGTGCCAGCCAGTGAAGCTCCTGCTGCTCCTCAGCGGCCATTGGCAGCGCATCTACAGCACCACAGACATCGGGGCTCCGGGCTTTCCCTGACGAACAGGGCTTCGACGTTTACCACCAGCTGCACCTGGGGGCCCCACTGAAAAAAACCCCGAAAAATCACGAACGTTGGACGATTGCTCCCACACCGAAAGTGCCAGCCAGTCAAGCTCTTGCTGCTCCTCCCCGGCCATTGGCAGCACATCTACAGCACCACAGACATCGGGGTTCCGGGCATTCCCTGACGAACAGGGCTTCGACTTTTACCACCACCTGCGCCTGGGAGTCCACTCCAAAAAAACCCGAAAAATCACAAACGTCGGACGATTGCTCCCACACCGAAAGTGCCAGCCAGTCAAGCTCCTGCTGCTCCTCACCGGCCATTGGCAGTGCATCTACAGCACCACAGACATCGGGGCTCCGGGCTTTCCCTGACGAACAGGGCTTCGACGTTTACCACCACCTGCACCTCGGTGCCCACTAAAAAAAAAAACCCCGAAAAATCATGAACGTCGGACGATTGCTCCCACACCGAAAGTGCCAGCCAGTCAAGCTCTTGCTGCTCCTCACCGGCCATTGGCAGCGCATCTACAGCACCACAGACATCGGTGCTCCAGGCTTTCCCTGATGAACAGGGCTTCGACCTTTACCACCAGCTGCACCTGGTCGCCCACTCCAGAAAAACACGAAAAATCACGAACGTCGGACGATTGCTCCCACACCGAAAGTGCCAGCCAGTCAAGCTCTTGCTGCTCCTCCCCGGCCATTGGCAGCACATCTATAGCACCACAGACATCGGGGTTCCGGGCATTCCCTGACGAACAGGGCTTCGACTTTTACCACCACCTGCGCCTGGGAGTCCACTCCAAAAAAACCCGAAAAATCACAAACGTCGGACGATTGCTCCCACACCGAAAGTGCCAGCCAGTCAAGCTCCTGCTGCTCCTCACCGGCCATTGGCAGCGCATCTACAGCACCACAGACATCGGGGCTCCGGGCTTTCCCTGACGAACAGGGCTTCGACATTTACCACCACCTGCACCTGGTCGCCCACGCCAAAAAACCCGAAAAATCACAAACGTCGGACGATTGCTCCCACACAAAAAGTGCCAGCCAGTCAAGCTCCTGCTGCTCCTCACTGGCCATTGGCAGCGCATCTACAGCACCACAAACATCGGGGCTCCGAGCTTACCCTGATGAACAGGGCTTCGATATTTACCACCAGCTGCACCTGGGCGCCCACAGGAAAAATCCCTGAAAAATCACGAACGTCGGACTATTGCTCCCACACCGAAAGTGCCAGCCAGTCAAGCTCTTGCTGCTCCTCACCGGCCATTGGCAGTGCATCTACAGCACCACAGACATCGGGGCTCCGGGCTTTCCCTGACGAACAGGGCTTCGACGTTTACCACCAGCTGCACCTGGGGGGCCCACTGAAAAAACCCCGAAAAATCATGAACGTCGGACGATTGCTCCGACACCGAAAGTGCCAGCCAGTCAAGCTCTTGCTGCTCCTCACCGGCCATTGGCAGCACATCTACAGCACCACAGACACTGGGGCTCCGGGCTTTCCCTGACGAACAGGGCTTCGACTTTTACCACCACCTGCGCCTGGGAGTCCACTCCAAAAAAACCCGAAAAATCGGGAACGTCGGATGATTACTCCCACACCGAAAGTGCCAGCCAGTCAAGCTCTTGCTGCTCCTCACCGGCCATTGGCAGCGCATCTACAGCACCACAGACATCGGGGCTCCGGGCTTTCCCTGACGAACAGGGGTTCGACGTTTACCACCAGCTGCACCTGGGCGCCCATTGGAAAAAAACCCAAGAAAAATCACGAACGTTGGACGATTGCTCCCACACAAAAAGTGCCAGCCAGTCAAGCTCTTGCTGCTCTTCACCGGCCATTGGCAGCGCATCTACAGCACCACAGATATCGGGGCTCCGGGCTTTCCCTGACGAACAGTGCTTCGTCGTTTACCACCACCTGCACCTGCGCGCCCATTGGAAAAAAACCCAAGAAAAATCACGAACGTCGGACGATTGCTCCCACACAAAAAGTGCCAGCCAGTCAAGCTCCTGCTGCTCCTCACCGGCCATTGGCAGCGCATCTACAGCACCACAGACACTGGGACTCCGGGCTTTCCCTGACGAACAGGGCTTTGACGTTTACAACCATCTGCACCTGGTCGCCCACGCCAAAAAAAAACGAAAAATCACGAACGTCGGACGATTGCTCCCACACCGAAAGTGCCAGCCAGTCAAGCTCTTGCTGCTCCTCACCGGCCATTGGCAGCGCATCTACAGCACCACAGACATCGGTGTTCCGGGCTTTCCCTGTCGAACAGGGCTTCGACGTTTACCACCAGCTGCGCCTGGGCGCCCACTAAAAAAAAACCCAAAAGATCACGAACTTCGGACGATTGCTCCCACACTGAAAGTGCCAGCCCGTCAAGCTCTTGTTGCTCCTCACCGGCCATTGGCAGCGCATCTACAGCACCGCAGACATCGGGGCTCCGGGCTTTCCCTGACGAACAGGGCTTCGACGTTTACCACCAGCTGCACCTGGGCGCCCGCTCCAAAAAAGCCCCGAAGAATCATGAACATTGGACGATTGCTCCCACACCAAAAGTGCCAGCCAGTCAAGCTCTTGCTGCTCCTCACCGGCCATTGGCAGTGCATCTACAGCACCACAGACATCGGGGCTCCGGGCTTTCCCTGACGAACAGGGCTTCGACGTTTACCACCAGCTGCACCTCGGTGCCCACTAAAAAAAAAAAACCCAAAAATCACGAACGTCGGACGATTGCTCCCACACCGAAAGTGCCAGCCAGTCAAGCTCTTGCTGCTCCTCACCGGCCATTGGCAGCGCATCTACAGCACCACAGACATCGGGGCTCCGGGCTTTCCCTGACGAACAGGGCTTCGACGTTTACCACCAGCTGCACCTGGGCGCCCATTGGAAAAAAACCCAAGAAAAATCACGAACGTCGGACGATTGCTCCGACACCGAAAGTGCCAGCCAGTCAAGCTCCTGCTGCTCCTCACCGGCCATTGGCAGCGCATCTACAGCACCACAGACATCGGGGCTCCGGGCTCTCCCTGACGAACAGGGCTTCGACGTTTACCACCAGCTGCACCTGGGCACCCACTGGAAAAAAACCCCGAAAAATCATGAACGTCGGACGATTGCTCCCACACCGAAAGTGTCATCCAGTCAAGCTCTTGCTGCTCCTCACCGGCCATTGGCAGCGCATCTACAGCACCACAGACATCGGTGCTCCAGGCTTTCCCTGTCGAACAGGGCTTCGACGTTTACCACCAGCTGCGCCTGGGCGCCCACTAAAAAAAAACCCCGAAAAATCATGAACGTTGGACGATTGCTCCCACACCGAAAGTGCCAGCCAGTCAAGCTCTTGCTGCTCCTCACCGGCCATTGGCAGTGCATCTACAGCACCACAGACATCGGGGCTCCGGGCTTTCCCTGACGAACAGGGCTTCGACCTTTACCACCACCTGCACCTGGGGGGCCCACTGAAAGAAACCCCGAAAAATCGGGGACGTCGGATGATTACTCCCACACCGAAAGTGCCAGCCAGTCAAGCTCTTGCTGCTCCTCACCTGCCATTGGCAGAGCATCTACAGCACCACAGACATCGCTGCTCCGGGCTTTCTCTGTCGAACAGGGCTTCGACGTTTACCACCAGCTGCGCCTGGTCGCCCACGCCAAAAAAACCCGAAAAATCACGAACGTCGGACGATTGCTCCCACACCGAAAGTGCCAGCCAGTCAAGCTCTTGCTGCTCCTCACCTGCCATTGGCAGCGCATCTACAGCACCACAGACATTGGGGCTCCGGGCTTTTCCTGTCGAACAGGGCTTCGACGTTTACAACCATCTGCACCTGGTCGCCCACTCCAAAAAAGCCCCGAAAAATCATGAACATTGGACGATTGCTCCCACACCAAAAGTGCCAGCCAGTCAAGCTCTTGCTGCTCCTCACCGGCCATTGGCAGTGCATCTACAGCACCACAGACATCGGGGCTCCGGGCTTTCCCTGACGAACAGGGCTTCGACGTTTACCACCAGCTGCACCTCGGTGCCCACTAAAAAAAAAAAACCCAAAAATCACGAACGTCGGACGATTGCTCCCACACCGAAAGTGCCAGCCAGTCAAGCTCTTGCTGCTCCTCACCGGCCATTGGCAGCGCATCTACAGCACCACAGACATCGGGGCTCCGGGCTTTCCCTGACGAAAAGGGCTTCGACTTTTACCACCAGCTGCACCTGGGCACCCACTGGAAAAAAACCCCGAAAAATCATGAACGTCGGACGATTGCTCCCACACCGAAACTGCCAGCCAGTCAAGCTCTTGCTGCTCCTCACCGGCCATTGGCAGCGCATCTACAGCACCACAGATATCGGGGCTCCGGGCTTTCCCTAACGAACAGGGCTTCGACGTTTACCACCAGCTGCACCTGTGGAGCCAACTGAACAAAGCCCCGAAACATCATGAATGTCGGACGATTGCTCCCACACCGAAAATGCCAGCCAGACAAGCTCTTGCTGCTCCTCACCGGCCATTGGCAGCGCATCTACAGCACCACAGACATCGGGGCTCCACGCTTTCCCTGACGAACAGGGCTTCGACTTTTACCACCACCTGCGCCTGGGAGTCCACTCCAAAAAAACCCGAAAAATCACAAACGTCGGACGATTGCTCCCACACCGAAAGTGCCAGCCAGTCAAGCTCCTGCTGCTCCTCACCGGCCATTGGCAGCGCATCTACAGCACCACAGACATCGGGGCTCCGGGCTTTCCCTGACGAACAGGGCTTCGACATTTACCACCAGCTGCACCTGGTCGCACACGCCAAAAAACCCGAAAAATCACAAACGTCGGACGATTGCTCCCACACAAAAAGTGCCAGCCAGTCAAGCTCCTGCTGCTCCTCACCGGCCATTGGCAGCGCATCTACAGCACCACAGACATCGGGGCTCCGAGCTTACCCTGATGAACAGGGCTTCGATATTTACCACCAGCTGCACCTGGGCGCCCACTGGAAAAATCCCTGAAAAATCACGAACGTCGGACTATTGCTCCCACACCGAAAGTGCCAGCCAGTCAAGCTCTTGCTGCTCCTCACCGGCCATTGGCAGTGCATCTACAGCACCACAGACATCGGGGCTCCGGGCTTTCCCTGACGAACAGGGCTTCGACGTTTACCACCAGCTGCACCTGGGGGGCCCACTGAAAAAACCCCGAAAAATCATGAACGTCGGACGATTGCTCCGACACCGAAAGTGCCAGCCAGTCAAGCTCTTGCTGCTCCTCACCGGCCATTGGCAGCACATCTACAGCACCACAGACACTGGGGCTCCGGGCTTTCCCTGACGAACAGGGCTTCGACTTTTACCACCACCTGCGCCTGGGAGTCCACTCCAAAAAAACCCGAAAAATCGGGAACGTCGGATGATTACTCCCACACCGAAAGTGCCAGCCAGTCAAGCTCTTGCTGCTCCTCACCGGCCATTGGCAGCGCATCTACAGCACCACAGACATCGGGGCTCCGGGCTTTCCCTGACGAACAGGGGTTCGACGTTTACCACCAGCTGCACCTGGGCGCCCATTGGAAAAAAACCCAAGAAAAATCACGAACGTTGGACGATTGCTCCCACACAAAAAGTGCCAGCCAGTCAAGCTCTTGCTGCTCTTCACCGGCCATTGGCAGCGCATCTACAGCACCACAGACATCGGGGCTCCGGGCTTTCCCTGACGAACAGTGCTTCGTCGTTTACCACCACCTGCACCTGCGCGCCCATTGGAAAAAAACCCAAGAAAAATCACGAACGTCGGACGATTGCTCCCACACAAAAAGTGCCAGCCAGTCAAGCTCTTGCTGCTCTTCACCGGCCATTGGCAGCGCATCTACAGCACCACAGACATCGGTGTTCCGGGCTTTCCCTGTCGAACAGGGCTTCGACGTTTACCACCAGCTGCGCCCGGGCGCCCACTAAAAAAAAACCCAAAAGATCACGAACTTCGGACGATTGCTCCCACACTGAAAGTGCCAGCCAGTCAAGCTCTTGTTGCTCCTCACCGGCCATTGGCAGCGCATCTACAGCACCGCAGACATCGGGGCTCCGGGCTTTCCCTGACGAACAGGGCTTCGACGTTTACCACCAGCTGCACCTGGGCGCCCGCTCCAAAAAAGCCCCGAAGAATCATGAACATTGGACGATTGCTCCCACACCAAAAGTGCCAGCCAGTCAAGCTCTTGCTGCTCCTCACCGGCCATTGGCAGTGCATCTACAGCACCACAGACATCGGGGCTCCGGGCTTTCCCTGACGAACAGGGCTTCGACGTTTACCACCAGCTGCACCTCGGTGCCCACTAAAAAAAAAAAACCCAAAAATCACGAACGTCGGACGATTGCTCCCACACCGAAAGTGCCAGCCAGTCAAGCTCTTGCTGCTCCTCACCGGCCATTGGCAGCGCATCTACAGCACCACAGACATCGGGGCTCCGGGCTTTCCCTGACGAACAGGGCTTCGACGTTTACCACCAGCTGCACCTGGGCGCCCATTGGAAAAAAACCCAAGAAAAATCACGAACGTCGGACGATTGCTCCCACACAAGAAGTGCCAGCCAGTCAAGCTCCTGCTGCTCCTCACCGGCCATTGGCAGCGCATCTACAGCACCACAGACATTGGGGCTCCGGGCTTTCCCTGACGAACAGGGCTTCGACGTTTACCACCAGCTGCACCTGGGCACCCACTGGAAAAAAACCCCGAAAAATCATGAACGTCGGACGATTGCTCCCACACCGAAAGTGTCATCCAGTCAAGCTCTTGCTGCTCCTCACCGGCCATTGGCAGCGCATCTACAGCACCACAGACATCGGTGCTCCAGGCTTTCCCTGTCGAACAGGGCTTCGACGTTTACCACCAGCTGCGCCTGGGCGCCCACTAAAAAAAAACCCCGAAAAATCATGAACGTTGGACGATTGCTCCCACACCGAAAGTGCCAGCCAGTCAAGCTCTTGCTGCTCCTCACCGGCCATTGGCAGTGCATCTACAGCACCACAGACATCGGGGCTCCGGGCTTTCCCTGACGAACAGGGCTTCGACCTTTACCACCACCTGCACCTGGGGGGCCCACTGAAAGAAACCCCGAAAAATCGGGGACGTCGGATGATTACTCCCACACCGAAAGTGCCAGCCAGTCAAGCTCTTGCTGCTCCTCACCTGCCATTGGCAGCGCATCTACAGCACCACAGACATCGCTGCTCCGGGCTTTCTCTGTCGAACAGGGCTTCGACGTTTACCACCAGCTGCGCCTGGTCGCCCACGCCAAAAAAACCCGAAAAATCACGAACGTCGGACGATTGCTCCCACACAAAAAGTGCCAGCCAGTCAAGCTCTTGCTGCTCCTCACCTGCCATTGGCAGCGCATCTACAGCACCACAGACATCGGTGCTCCGGGCTTTCCCTGTCGAACAGGGCTTCGACGTTTACAACCATCTGCACCTGGTCGCCCACTCCAAAAAAGCCCCGAAAAATCATGAACATTGGACGATTGCTCCCACACCAAAAGTGCCAGCCAGTCAAGCTCTTGCTGCTCATCACCGGCCATTGGCAGCGCATCTACAGCACCACAGACATCGGGGCTCCGGGCTTTCCCTGACGAACAGGGCTTCGACGTTTACCACCACCTGCACCTCCGCCCCCATTGGAAAAAAACCCAAGAAAAATCACGAACGTTGGACGATTGGTCCCACACCGAAAGTGCCAGCCATTCAAGCTCTTGCTGCTCATCACCGGCCATTGGCAGCCCATCTACAGCACCACAGACATCGGGGCTCCGGGCTTTCCCTAACGAACAGGGCTTCGACGTTTACCACCAGCTGCACCTGGGGGGCCAACTGAAAAAAGCCCCGAAAAATCATGAACGTCGGACGATTGCTCCCACACCGAAAGTGCCAGCCAGACAAGCTCTTGCTGCTCCTCCCCGGCCATTGGCAGCGCATCTACAGCACCACAGACATCGGGGCTCCGGGCTTTCCCTGACGAACAGGGCTTCGACGTTTACCACCAGCTGCACCTGGGCACCCATTGGAAAGAAACCCAAGAAAAATCACGAACGTCGGACTATTGCTCCGTCACCCAAAGTGCCAGCCAGTCAAGCTCTTGCTGCTCCTCCCCGGCCATTGGCAGCGCATCTACAGCACCACAGACATCGGGGCTCCGGGCTTTCCCTGACGAACAGGGCTTCGACTTTTACCACCACCTGCGCCCCGGAGTCCACTCCAAAAAAACCCAAAAAATCACAAACGTCAGACGATTGCTCCCACACCGAAACTGCCAGCCAGTCAAGCTCTTGCTGCTCCTCACCGGCCATTGGCAGCGCATCTACAGCACCACAGACATCGGGGCTCCGGGCTTTCCCTGACGAACAGGGCTTCGACGTTTGCCACCAGCTGCATCAGTGGGCCCACTGAAAAAAAACCCAAAAATCATGAACATCGGACAATTGCTCCCACACAAAGTGTGCCAGCAACTCAAGCTCTTGCTGCTCCTCACTGGCCATTGGCAGCGCATCTACAGCACCACAGACATCAGGGCTCCGGGCTTTCCCTGACGAACAGGGCTTCGACGTTTACCACCAGCTGCACCTGGTCGCCCACTCCAAAAAAACCCTAAAAATCACGAACGTCGGACGATTGCTCCCACACAAAAAGTGCCAGCCAGTCAAGCTCTTGCTGCTCCTCACCGATCATTGGCAGCGCATCTACAGCACCACAGACATCGGGGCTCCGGGCTTTCCCTGACGAACAGGGCTTCGACGCTTACCACCAGCTGCACCTGGGCGCCCATTGGAAAAAAACCAAGAAAAATCACGAACGTTGGACGATTGCTCCCACACCAAAAGTGCCAGAAACTCAAGCTCTTGCTGCTCATCACCGGCCATTGGCAGCACATCTACAGCACCACAGACATCGGGGTTCCGGGCTCTCCCTGACGAACAGGGCTTCGACGTTTACCACCACCTGCGCCTGGGAGTCCACTCCAAAAAAACCCGAGAAATCACAAACGTCGGACGATTGATCCCACACAAAAAGTGCCAGCCAGTCAAGCTCTTGCTGCTCCTCACCGATCATTGGCAGCGCATCTATAGCACCACAGACATCGGGGTTCCGGGCTCGCCCTGACGAACAGGGCTTCGACGTTTACCACCAGCTGCACCTGGGCGCCCATTGGAAAAAAACCCAAGAAAAATCACGAACGTTGGACGATTGCTCCCACACCAAAAGTGCCAGCCAGTCAAGCTCTTGCTGCTCCTCCCCGGCCATTGGCAGCACATCTACAGCACCACAGACATCGGGGTTCCGGGCTTTCCCTGACGAACAGGGCTTCGACGTTTACCACCACCTGCGCCTGGGAGTCCACTCCAAAAAAACCCGAAAAATCACAAACGTCGGACGATTGCTCCCACACCGAAAGTGCCAGCCAGTCAAGCTCTTGCTGCTCCTCACTGGCCATTGGCAGCGCATCTACAGCACCACAGACATCGGGGCTCCGGGCTTTCCCTGACGAACAGGGCTTCGACCTTTACCACCACCTGCACCTGGGCCCCCATTGGAAAAAACCCCGAAAAATCACGAACGTTGGACGATTGCTCCCACACAAAAAGTTCCAGCCAGTCAAGCTCTTGCTGCTCCTCCCCGGCCATTGGCAGCGCATCTACAGCACCACAGACATCGGGGCTCCGGGCTTTCCCTGACGAACAGGGCTTCGACGTTTACCACCAGCTGCACCTGGGCGCCCATTGGAAAAAAACCCAAGAAAAATCACGAACGTTGGACGATTACTCCCACACCGAAAGTGCCAGCCAGTCAAGCTCTTGCTGCTCCTCACCGGCCATTGGCAGCGCATCTACAGCACCACAGACATCGGGGCTCCGGGCTTTCCCTGACAAACCAGGCTTCGACGTTTACCACCAGCTGCACCTGGTCGCCCACTCCAAAAAAACCCGAAAAATCACGAAGGTCACACGATTGCTCCCACACAAAAAGTGCCAGCCAGTCAATCTCCTGCTGCTCCTCACTGGCCATTGGCAGCGCATCTACAGCACCACAAACATCGGGGCTTCGAGCTTTCCCTGACGAACAGGGCTTCGATATTTACCACCAGCTGCACCTGGGGGCCCCACTGAAAAAATCCCCGAAAAAGCATGAACGTCGGACGATTGCTCCCACACCGAAAGTGCCAGCCAGACAAGCTCTTGCTGCTCCTCACCGGCCATTGGCAGCGCATCTACAGCACCACAGACATCGGGGCTCCGGGCTTTCCCTGACGAACAGGGCTTCGACGTTTACCACCAGCTGCACCTGGGGGGCACACATTGGAAAGAAACCCAAGAAAAATCACGAACGTTGAACGATTGCTCCCACACCAAAAGTGCCAGCCAGTCAAGCTCTTGCTGCTCATCACCGGCCATTGGCAGCGCATCTACAGCACCACAGACATCGGGGCTCCGTGCTTTCCCTGACGAACAGGGCTTCGACGTTTACCACCACCTGCACCTCCGCCCCCATTGGAAAAAAACCCAAGAAAAATCACGAACGTTGGACGATTGCTCCCACACCGAAAGTGCCAGCCATTCAAGCTCTTGCTGCTCATCACCGGCCATTGGCAGCCCATCTACAGCACCACAGACATCGGGGCTCCGGGCTTTCCCTAACGAACAGGGCTTCGACGTTTACCACCAGCTGCACCTGGGGGGCCAACTGAAAAAAGCCCCGAAAAATCATGAACGTCGGACGATTGCTCCCACACCGAAAGTGCCAGCCAGACAAGCTCTTGCTGCTCCTCCCCGGCCATTGGCAGCGCATCTACAGCACCACAGACATCGGGGCTCCGGGCTTTCCCTGACGAACAGGGCTTCGACGTTTACCACCAGCTGCACCTGGGCACCCATTGGAAAGAAACCCAAGAAAAATCACGAACGTCGGACTATTGCTCCGTCACCCAAAGTGCCAGCCAGTCAAGCTCTTGCTGCTCCTCCCCGGCCATTGGCAGCGCATCTACAGCACCACAGACATCGGGGCTCCGGGCTTTCCCTGACGAACAGGGCTTCGACTTTTACCACCACCTGCGCCCCGGAGTCCACTCCAAAAAAACCCAAAAAATCACAAACGTCAGACGATTGCTCCCACACCGAAACTGCCAGCCAGTCAAGCTCTTGCTGCTCCTCACTGGCCATTGGCAGCGCATCTACAGCACCACAGACATCGGGGCTCCGGGCTTTCCCTGACGAACAGGGCTTCGACCTTTACCACCACATGCACCTGGGCCCCCATTGGAAAAAACCCCGAAAAATCACGAACGTTGGACGATTGCTCCCACACAAAAAGTTCCAGCCAGTCAAGCTCTTGCTGCTCCTCCCCGGCCATTGGCAGCGCATCTACAGCACCACAGACATCGGGGCTCCGGGCTTTCCCTGACGAACAGGGCTTCGACGTTTACCACCAGCTGCACCTGGGCGCCCATTGGAAAAAAACCCAAGAAAAATCACGAACGTTGGACGATTACTCCCACACCGAAAGTGCCAGCCAGTCAAGCTCTTGCTGCTCCTCACCGGCCATTGGCAGCGCATCTACAGCACCACAGACATCGGGGCTCTGGGCTTTCCCTGACAAACCAGGCTTCGACGTTTACCACCAGCTACACCTGGTCGCCCACTCCAAAAAAACCCGAAAAATCACGAAGGTCACACGATTGCTCCCACACAAAAAGTGCCAGCCAGTCAAGCTCCTGCTGCTCCTCAATGGCCATTGGCAGCGCATCTACAGCACCACAGACATCGGGGCTCCGGGCTTTCCCTGACAAACAGGGCTTCGATATTTACCACCAGCTGCACCTGGGGGCCCCACTGAAAAAATCCCCGAAAAAGCATGAACGTCGGACGATTGCTCCCACACCGAAAGTGCCAGCCAGACAAGCTCTTGCTGCTCCTCACCGGCCATTGGCAGCGCATCTACAGCACCACAGACATCGGGGCTCCGGGCTTTCCCTGACGAACAGGGCTTCGACGTTTACCACCACCTGCACCTCCGCCCCCATTGGAAAAAAACCCAAGAAAAATCACGAACGTTGGACGATTGCTCCCACACCGAAAGTGCCAGCCAGTCAAGCTCTTGCTGCTCATCACCGGCCACTGGCAGCCCATCTACAGCACCACAGACATCGGGGCTCCGGGCTTTCCCTAAAGAACAGGGCTTCGACGTTTACCACCAGCTGCACCTGGGGGGCCAACTGAAAAAAGCCCCGAAAAATCATGAACGTCGGACGATTGCTCCCACACCGAAAGTGCCAGCCAGACAAGCTCTTGCTGCTCCTTACCGGCCATTGGCAGAGCATCTACAGCACCACAGACATCGGGGCTCCGGGCTTTCCCTGACGAACAGGGCTTCGACGTTTACCACCAGCTGCACCTGGGCACCCATTGGAAAGAAACCCAAGAAAAATCACGAACGTTGAACGATTGCTCCCACACCAAAAGTGCCAGCCAGTCAAGCTCTTGCTGCTCATCACCGGCCATTGGGAGCGCATCTACAGCACCACAGACATCGGGGCTCCGGGCTTTCCCTGACGAACAGGGCTTCGACGTTTACCACCAGCTGCACCTGGGGGGCCCACTGAAAAAAACCCCGAAAAATCATGAACGTCGGATGATTGCTCCCACACAAAGTGTGCCAGCAACTCAAGCTCTTGCTGCTCCTCACTGGCCATTGGAAGCGCATCTACAGCACCACAGACATCGGGGCTACGAGCTCTCCCTGACGAACAGGGCTTCGACGTTTACCACCAGCTGCACCTGGGGGCCCCACTGAAAAAAACCCCGAAAAAGCATGAACGTCGGACGATTGGTCCGACACCGAAAGTGCCAGCCAGTCAAGCTCTTGCTGCTCCTCCCCGGCCATTGGCAGCACATCTACAGCACGACAGACATCGGGGTTCCGGGCTTTCCCTGACGAACAGGGCTTCGACGTTTACCACCACCTGCGCCTGGGAGTCCACTCCAAAAAAACCCGAAAAATCACAAACGTCGGATGATTGCTCCCACACCGAAAGTGCCAGCCAGTCAAGCTCTTGCTGCTCCTCACCGGCCATTGGCAGCGCATCTACAGCACCACAGACATCGGGGCTCCGGGCTTTCCCTGACGAACAGGGCTTCGACCTTTACCACCACCTGCACCTGGGCCCCCATTGGAAAAAACCCCGAAAAATCACGAACGTTGGACGATTGCTCCCACACAAAAAGTTCCAGCCAGTCAAGCTCTTGCTGCTCCTCACCGGCCATTGGCAGCGCATCTACAGCACCACAGACATCGGGGCTCCGGGCTTTCCCTGACGAACAGGGCTTCGACGTTTACCACCAGCTGCACCTGGGCGCCCATTGGAAAAAAACCCAAGAAAAATCACGAACGTTGGACAATTGCTCCCACACCGAAAGTGCCAGCAACTCAAGCTGTTGCTGCTCCTCACCGGCCATTGGCAGCGCATCTACAGCACCACAGACATCGGGGCTCCGGGCTTTCCCTGACGAACAGGGCTTCGACCTTTACCATCAGCTGCACCTGGTCGCCCACTCCAAAAAAACACGAAAAATCGGGAACGTCGGATGATTACTCCCACACCGAAAGTGCCAGCCAGTCAAGCTCTTGCTGCTCCTCACCGGCCATTGGCAGCGCATCTACAGCACCACAGACATCGGGGCTCCGGGCTTTCCCTGACGATTAGGGCTTCGACGCTTAACACCAGCTGCACCTGGGCGCCCATTGGAAAAAAACCCAAGAAAAATCAAAACGTCGGACGATTGCTCCCACAGAAAAAGTGCCAGCCAGTGAAGCTCCTGCTGCTCCTCCCCGGCCACTGGCAGCGCATCTACAGCACCACAGACATCGGGGCTCCGGGCTTTCCCTGACGAACAGGGCTTCGACGTTTACCACCACCTGCACCTGGGCGCCCATTGGAAAAAAACCCAAGAAAAATCACGAACGTTGGACAATTGCTCCCACACCGAAAGTGCCAGCAACTCAAGCTGTTGCTGCTCCTCACCGGCCATTGGCAGCGCATCTACAGCACCACAGACATCGGGGCTCCGGGCTCTCCCTGACGAACAGGGCTTCGACGTTTACCACCAGCTGCACCTGGGCGCCCACTGAAAAAAACCCCGAAAAATCACAAACGTTGGACGATTGCTCCCACACAAAAAGTGCCAGCCAGTCAAGCTCTTGCTGCTCCTCCCCGGCCATTGGCAGCGCATCTACAGCACCACAGACATCGGGGCTCCGGGCTTTCCCTGACGAACAGGGCTTCGACGTTTACCACCAGCTGCACCTGGTCGCTCACTCCAAAAAAACCCGAAAAATCACGAACGTCACACGATTGCTACCACACAAAAAGTGCCAGCCAGTCAAGCTCCTGCTGCTCCTCACTGGCCATTGGCAGCGCATCTACAGCACCACAAACATCGGGGCTCTGAGCTTTCCCTGACGAACAGGGCTTCGATATTTACCACCAGCTGCACCTAGGGGCCCCACTGAAAAAATCCCCGAAAAAGCATGAACGTCGGACGATTGCTCCCACACCGAAAGTGCCAGCCAGTCAAGCTCTTGCTGCTCCTCCCCGGCCATTGGCAGCACATCTACAGTACCACAGACATCGGGGTTCCGGGCTTTCCCTGACGAACAGGGCTTCGACTTTTACCACCACCTGCGCCTGGGAGTCCTCTCAAAAAAAACCCGAAAAATCACAAACGTCGGACGATTGCTCCCACACCGAAAGTGCCAGCCAGTCAAGCTCTTGCTGCTCCTCCCCGGCCATTGGCAGCGCATCTACAGCACCACAGACATCGGGGTTCCGGGCTTTCCCTGACGAACAGGGCTTCGACTTTTACCACCACCTGCGCCTGGGAGTCCTCTCAAAAAAAACCCGAAAAATCACAAACGTCGGACGATTGCTCCCACACCGAAAGTGCCAGCCAGTCAAGCTCTTGCTGCTCATCACCGGCCATTGGCAGCACATCTACAGCACCACAGACATCGGGGTTTAGGGCTTTCCCTGACGAACAGGGCTTCGACGTTTACCACCACCTGCGCCTGGGAGTCCACTCCAAAAAAACCCGAGAAATCACAAACGTCGGACGATTGCTCCCACACCGAAAGTGCCAGCCAGTCAAGCTCTTGCTGCTCCTCACCGGCCATTGGCAGCGCATCTACAGCACCACAGACATCGGGGCTTCGGGCTTTCCCTGACGAACAGGGCTTCGACGTTTACCACCAGCTGCACCTGGGCGCCCATTGGAAAAAAACCCAAGAAAAATCATGAACGTCGGATGATTGCTCCCACACAAAAAGTGCCAGCCAGTCAAGCACTTGCTGCTCCTCCCCGGCCATTGGCAGCGCATCTACAGCACCACAGACATCGGGGCTCCGGGCTTTCCCTGACGAACAGGGCTTCGACGTTTACCACCAGCTGCACCTGGGCGCCCACTCCAAAAAAACCCGAAAAATCACGAATGTCGGACGATTGCTCCCACACTGAAAGTGCCAGCCAGTCAAGCTCTTGCTGCTCCTCCCCGGCCATTGGCAGCGCATCTACAGCACCACAGACATCGGGGCTCCGGGCTTTCCCTGACGAACAGGGCTTCAACGTTTACCACCAGCTGCACCTGGGGGCCCCACTGAAAAAACCCCGAAAAAGCATGAACTTCGGACGATTGCTCCGACACCGAAAGCGCCAGCCAGTCAAGCTCTTGCTGCTCCTCCCCGGCCATTGGCAGCACATCTACAGCACCACAGACATCGGGGCTCCGGGCTTTCCCTGACGAACAAAGCTTGAACCTTTACCACCAGCTGCACCTGGGGGGCCCACTGAAAGAAACCCCGAAAAATCGGGAACGTCGGATGATTACTCCCACACCGAAAGTGCCAGCCAGTCAAGCTCTTGCTGCTCCTCACCGGCCATTGGCAGCGCATCTACAGCACCACAGACATCGGGGCTCCGGGCTTTCCCTGACGAACAGGGCTTCGACGTTTACCACCAGCTGCACCTGGGGGGCCCAATGAAAAAAACCCCGAAAAATCATGAATGTCGGACGATTGCTCCCACACAAAAAGTTCCAGCCAGTCAAGCTCTTGCTGCTCCTCACCGGCCATTGGCAGCGCATCTACAGCA
This sequence comes from Chlamydotis macqueenii, assembly GCF_036417535.1. Classification (NCBI taxonomy): domain Eukaryota; kingdom Metazoa; phylum Chordata; class Aves; order Otidiformes; family Otididae; genus Chlamydotis; species Chlamydotis macqueenii. Next base: position 24,797,565 of record NC_141592.1, on the reverse strand, counting down.
CCACAGACATCGGGGCTCCGGGCTTTCCCTGACGAACAGGGCTTCGACGTTTACCACCAGCTGCACCTGGGGGGCCCACTGAAAAAAACCCCGAAAAATCATGAACGTCGGACGATTGCTCCCACACCGAAAGTACCAGCCAGTCAAGCTCTTGCTGCTCCTCACCGGCCATTGGCAGCGCATCTACAGCACCACAGACATCGGGGCTCCGGGCTTTCCCTGACGAACAGGGCTTCGACCTTTACCACCACCTGCACCTGGGCGCCCATTGGAAAAAAACCCAAGAAAAATCACGAATGTCGGACGATTGCTCCCACACCGAAAGTGCCAGCCAGTCAAGCTCTTGCTGCTCATCACCGGCCATTGGCAGCGCATCTACAGCACCACAGACATCGGGGCTCTGGGCTTTCCCTAACGAACAGGGCTTCGACGTTTACCACCAGCTGCCCCTGGGGAGCCAACTGAAAAAAGCCCCGAAAAATCATGAACGTCGGACGATTGCTCCCACACCGAAAGTGCCAGCCAGTCAAGCTCTTGCTGCTCCTCACCGGCCATTGGCAGCGCATTTACAGCACCACAGACATCGGGGCTCCGGGCTTTCCCTGACGAACAGGGCTTCGACCTTTACCACCAGCTGCACCTGGTCGCCCACTCCAAAAAAACCCGAAAAATCACGAACGTCGGACGATTGCTCCCACACAAAAAGTGCCAGCCAGTCAAGCTCCTGCTGCTCCTCCCCGGCCATTGGCAGCGCATCTACAGCACCACAGACATCGGGGCTCCGGGCTTTCCCTGACGAACAGGGCTTCGACTTTTACCACCACCTGCGCCTCGGAGTCCACTCCAAAAAACCCCGAAAAATCACAAACGTCGGACGATTGCTCCCACACCGAAAGTGCCAGCCAGTCAAGCTCTTGCTGCTCCTCACCGGCCACTGGCAGCGCATCTACAGCACCACAGACATCGGGGCTCCGGGCTTTCCCTGACGAACAGGGCTTCGACGTTTACCATCACCTGCACCTGGGCGCCCATTGGAATAAAACCCAAGAAAAATCACAAATGTCGGACGATTCCTCCCACACCGAAAGTGCCAGCCAGTCAAGCTCTTGCTGCTCCTCACCGGCCATTGGCAGCGCATCTACAGCACCACAGACATCGGGGCTCCGGGCTTTCCCTGACGAACAGGGCTTCGACCTTTACCACCAGCTGCACCTGGTCGCACACTCTAAAAAACCCCGAAAAATCACGAACGTCGGACGATTCCTGCCACACCAAAAGTGCCAGCCAGTCAAGCTCTTGCTGCTCACCACCGGCCATTGGCAGCGCATGTACAGCACCACAGACATCGGAGCTCCGGGTTTCCCTGACGAACAGGGCTTCGACGTTTACCACCAACTGCACCTGGTCGCCCACTCCAGAAAAACCCGAAAAATCACGAACGTCAGACGATTGCTCCCACACAAAAAGTGCCAGCCAGTCAAGCTCCTACTGCTCCTCACCGGCCATTGGCAGCGCATCTACAGCACCACAAACATCGGGGCTCCGTACTTTCCTTGACGAACAGGGCTTCGACGTTTACCACCAGCTGCACCTGGGCGCCCACTGGAAAAATCCCTGAAAAATCACGAATGTCGGACGATTGCTCCCACACCGAATGTGCCAGCCAGTCAAGCTCTTGCTGCTCATCACCGGCCATTGGCAGCGCATCTACAGCACCACAGACATCGGGGCTCCGGGCTTTCCCTGACGAACAGGGCTTGAACGTTTACCACCAGCTGCGCCTGCGCGCCCACTAAATAAAAACCCAAAAAATCACGAACGTCGGACGATTGCTCCCACACCGAAAGTGCCAGCAACTCAAGCTCTTGCTGTTCCTCACCGGCCATTGGCAGCGCATCTACAGCACCACAGACATCGGGGCTCCGGGCTTTCCCTGACGAACAGGGCTTCGACTTTTACCACCACCTGCGCCTCGGAGTCCACTCCAAAAAACCCCGAAAAATCACAAACGTCGGACGATTGCTCCCACACCGAAAGTGCCAGCCAGTCAAGCTCTTGCTGCTCCTCACCGGCCACTGGCAGCGCATCTACAGCACCACAGACATCGGGGCTCCGGGCTTTCCCTGACGAACAGGGCTTCGACGTTTACCATCACCTGCACCTGGGCGCCCATTGGAATAAAACCCAAGAAAAATCACAAATGTCGGACGATTCCTCCCACACCGAAAGTGCCAGCCAGTCAAGCTCTTGCTGCTCCTCACCGGCCATTGGCAGCGCATCTACAGCACCACAGACATCGGGGCTCCGGGCTTTCCCTGACGAACAGGGCTTTGACGTTTACCACCAGCTGCACCTGGGGGGCCCACTGAAAAAAACCCCGAAAAATCATGAACGTCAGACGATTGCTCCCACACTGAAAGTGCCAGCCAGTCAAGCTCTTGCTGCTCCTCACCGGCCATTGGCAGCACATCTACAGCACCACAGACATCGGGGCTCCGGGCTTTCCCTAACGAACAGGGCTTCGACGTTTACCACCACCTGCACCTGGGGAGCCAACTGAAAAAAGCCCCGAAAAATCATGAACGTCGGACGATTGCTCCCACACCGAAATTGCCAGCCAGACAAGCTCTTGCTGCTCCTCACCGGCCATTGGCAGCGCATCTACAGCACCACAGACATCGGGGCTCCGGGCTTTCCCTGACGAACAGGGCTTCGATGTTTACCACCAGCTGCACCTGGGCACCCACTGGAAAAAAACCCCGAAAAATCACGAACGTGGGACGATTGCTCCCACACCGAAAGTGCCAGCAACTCAAGCTCTTGCTGCTCATCACCGGCCATTGGCAGCGCATCTACAGCACCACAGACATCGGGGCTCCGGGCTTTCCCTGACGAACAGGGCTTCGACGTTTACCACCAGCTGCACCTGGGGGGCCCACTGAAAATACATCGAAAAATCATGAACGTCGGACGATTGCTCCCACACCGAAATTGCCAGCTAGTCAAGCTCTTGCTGCTCCTCCCCGTCCATTGGCAGCGCAACTACAGCACCACAGACATCGGGGCTCCGGGCTTTCCCTGATGAACAGGGCTTCGACGTTTACCACCACCTGCACCTGGGCGCCCATTGGAAATAAACCCGAAAAATCACGAACGTCGGACGATTGCTCCCACACCGAAAGTGCCAGCCAGCCAAGCTCTTGCTGCTCCTCACCGGCCACTGGCAGCACATCTACAGCACCACAGACATCGGGGCTCCGGGCTTTCCCTGACGAACAGGGCTTCGACGTTTACCACCAGCTGCACCTGGGGGGCCCACTGAAAAAAACCCCGAAAAATCATGAACGTCGGACGATTGCTCCCACACAAAAAGTTCCAGCCAGTCAAGCTCTTGCTGCTCCTCCCCGGCCATTGGCAGCGCATCTACAGCACCACAGACATCGGGGCTCCGGGCTTTCCCTGACGAACAGGGCTTCGACGTTTACCACCAGCTGCACCTGGGGGGCCCACTGAAAAAAACCCCGAAAAAGCATGAACGTCGGACGATTGCTCCCACACTGAATGTGTGGGTCAATCAAGCTTCTGCTTCTCCTCACCGGCCATTGGCAGCGCATCTACAGCACCACAGACATCGGGGCTCCGGGATTTCCCTGACGAACAGGGCTTCGACGTTTACCACCACCTGCGCCTGGGCGCCCACTAAAAAAAACCGCTAAAAATCACAAACGTCGGACCATAGCTCCCACACCGAAAGTGCCAGCAACTCAAGCTCTTGCTGCTCCTCAGCGGCCATTGGCAGCGCATCTACAGCACCACAGACATCGGGGCTCCGGGCTTTCCCTGACGAACAGAGCTTCGATGTTTACCACCAGCTGCACCTGGGCATTCATTGGAAAAAATCCCAAAAAAATCACGAATGTCGGACGATTGCTCCCACACCGAAAGTACCAACAACTCAAGCTCTTGCTGCTCCTCACCGGCCATTGGCAGCGCATCTACAGCACCGCAGACATCGGGGCTCCGGGCTTTCCCTGACGAACAGGGCTTCGACGTTTACCACCAGCTGCACCTGGGCGCCCACTGAAAAAAAACCCCGAAAAATCACGAACGTCGGACGATTGCTCCCACACTGAAAGTGCCAGCCAGTCAAGCTCTTGCTGCTCCTCACCGGCCATTGGCAGCGCATCTACAGCACCACAGACATCGGGGCTCCGGGCTTTCCCTGACGAACAGGGCTTCGACGTTTACCACCACCTGCACCTCTGCCCCCATTGGAAAAAAACCCCGAAAATTCACGACCGTCGGACGATTGCTCCCACACCAAAAGTGCCAGCCAGTCAAGACCTTGCTGCTCCTCCCCGGCCATCGGCAGCGCATCTACAGCACCACAGACATCGGGGCTCCGGGCTTTCCCTGACGAACAGGGGTTCGACGTTTACCACCAGCTGCACCTGGGCGCCCATTGGAAAAAAAACCAAGAAAAATCACAAACTTTGGACGATTGCTCCCACACCAAAAGTGCCAGCAACTCAAGCTCTTGCTGTGCCTCACCGGCCATTGGCAGCCCATCTACAGCACCACAGACGTCGGGGCTCCGGGCTTTCCCTGACGAACAGGGCTTTGACGTTTACCACAACCTGCACCTGGGGGGCCCACTGAAAAAAACCCCGAAAAATCATGAACGTCGGACGATTGCTCCCACACCGAAAGTGCCAGCCAGTCAAGCTTCTGCTGCTCCTCACCGGCCATTGGCAGCGCATCTACAGCACCACAGACATCGGGGCTCCGGGCTTTCCCTGACGAACAGGGCTTCGAGGTTTACCACCACCTGCACCTGGGCGCTCATTGGAAAAAAAACGAAGAAAAATCACGAACGTTGGACGATTGCTCCCACACCAAAAGTGCCAGCAACTCAAGCTCTTGCTGCTCCTCACCGGCCATTGGCAGCCCATCTACAGCACCACAGACATCGGGGCTCCGGGCTTTCCCTGACGAACAGGGCTTCGACGTTTACCACCAGCTGCACCTGGGCACCCACTGGAAAAAAACGCAAAAAATCACGAATGTGGGACGATTGCTCCCACACCGAAAGTGCCAGCCAGTCAAGCTCCTGCTGCTGCTCCCCGGCCATTGGCAGCGCATGTACAGCACCACAGACATCAGGGCTCCGGGCTTTCCCTGACGAACAGGGCTTCGACCTTTACCACCACCTGCACCTGGGGGGCCCCTGAAAAAAACCCTAGAAATCATGAACGTCGGACGATTGCTCCCACACCGAAAGTGCCAGCCAGTCAAGCTCTTGCTGCTCCTCACCGGCCATTGGCAGCGCATCTACAGCACCACAGACATCGGGGCTCCGGGCTTTCCCTGATGAACAGGGCGTCGACATTTACCACCAGCTGCGCCTGGGCGCCCACTGGAAAAAAACCCCGAAAAATCATGAACGTCGGACGATTGCTTTCACACCAAAAGTGCCAGCCAGTCAAGCTCTTGCTGCTCCTCCCCAGCCATTGGCAGCGCATCTACAGCACCACAGACATCGGGGCTCCGGGCATTCCCTGACGAACAGGGCTTCGACGTTTACCACCAGCTGCACCTGGGCACGCACTAAAAAAAAAACGCTAAAAATCACGAGCGTCGGACGATTACTCCCACACCGAAAGTGCCAGCCAGTCAAGCTCCTGCTGCTCCTCCCCGGCCATTGGCAGCACATCTACAGCACCACAGACATCGGGGCTCCGGGCTTTCCCTGACGAACAAAGCTTGAACCTTTACCACCAGCTGCACCTGGGGGGCCCACTGAAAGAAACCCCGAAAAATCGGGAACGTCGGATGATTACTCCCACACCGAAAGTGCCAGCCAGTCAAGCTCTTGCTGCTCCTCACCGGCCATTGGCAGCGCATCTACAGCACCACAGACATCGGGGCTCCGGGCTTTCCCTGACGAACAGGGCTTCGACGTTTACCACCAGCTGCACCTGGGGGGCCCAATGAAAAAAACCCCGAAAAATCATGAATGTCGGACGATTGCTCCCACACAAAAAGTTCCAGCCAGTCAAGCTCTTGCTGCTCCTCACCGGCCATTGGCAGCGCATCTACAGCACCACAGACATCGGGGCTCCGGGCTTTCCCTGACGAACAGGGCTTCGACGTTTACCACCAGCTGCACCTGGGCGCCCATTGGAAAAAAACCCAAGAAAAATCACGAACGTTGGACAATTGCTCCCACACCGAAAGTGCCAGCAACTCAAGCTGTTGCTGCTCCTCACCGGCCATTGGCAGCGCATCTACAGCACCACAGACATCGGGGCTCCGGGCTTTCCCTGACGAACAGGGCTTCGACCTTTACCATCAGCTGCACCTGGTCGCCCACTCCAAAAAAACACGAAAAATCGGGAACGTCGGATGATTACTCCCACACCGAAAGTGCCAGCCAGTCAAGCTCTTGCTGCTCCTCACCGGCCATTGGCAGCGCATCTACAGCACCACAGACATCGGGGCTCCGGGCTTTCCCTGACGATTAGGGCTTCGACGCTTAACACCAGCTGCACCTGGGCGCCCATTGGAAAAAAACCCAAGAAAAATCAAAACGTCGGACGATTGCTCCCACAGAAAAAGTGCCAGCCAGTGAAGCTCCTGCTGCTCCTCCCCGGCCACTGGCAGCGCATCTACAGCACCACAGACATCGGGGCTCCGGGCTTTCCCTGACGAACAGGGCTTCGACGTTTACCACCACCTGCACCTGGGCGCCCATTGGAAAAAAACCCAAGAAAAATCACGAACGTTGGACAATTGCTCCCACACCGAAAGTGCCAGCAACTCAAGCTGTTGCTGCTCCTCACCGGCCATTGGCAGCGCATCTACAGCACCACAGACATCGGGGCTCTGGGCTCTCCCTGACGAACAGGGCTTCGACGTTTACCACCAGCTGCACCTGGGCGCCCACTGAAAAAAACCCCGAAAAATCACAAACGTTGGACGATTGCTCCCACACAAAAAGTGCCAGCCAGTCAAGCTCTTGCTGCTCCTCCCCGGCCGTTGGCAGCGCATCTACAGCACCACAGACATCGGGGCTCCGGGCTTTCCCTGACGAACAGGGCTTCGACGTTTACCACCAGCTGCACCTGGTCGCTCACTCCAAAAAAACCCGAAAAATCACGAACGTCACACGATTGCTACCACACAAAAAGTGCCAGCCAGTCAAGCTCCTGCTGCTCCTCACTGGCCATTGGCAGCGCATCTACAGCACCACAAACATCGGGGCTCTGAGCTTTCCCTGACGAACAGGGCTTCGATATTTACCACCAGCTGCACCTAGGGGCCCCACTGAAAAAATCCCCGAAAAAGCATGAACGTCGGACGATTGCTCCCACACCGAAAGTGCCAGCCAGTCAAGCTCTTGCTGCTCCTCCCCGGCCATTGGCAGCACATCTACAGTACCACAGACATCGGGGTTCCGGGCTTTCCCTGACGAACAGGGCTTCGACTTTTACCACCACCTGCGCCTGGGAGTCCTCTCAAAAAAAACCCGAAAAATCACAAACGTCGGACGATTGCTCCCACACCGAAAGTGCCAGCCAGTCAAGCTCTTGCTGCTCCTCCCCGGCCATTGGCAGCGCATCTACAGCACCACAGACATCGGGGTTCCGGGCTTTCCCTGACGAACAGGGCTTCGACTTTTACCACCACCTGCGCCTGGGAGTCCTCTCAAAAAAAACCCGAAAAATCACAAACGTTGGACGATTGCTCCCACACCAAAAGTGCCAGCCAGTCAAGCTCTTGCTGCTCATCACCGGCCATTGGCAGCACATCTACAGCACCACAGACATCGGGGTTTAGGGCTTTCCCTGACGAACAGGGCTTCGACGTTTACCACCAGCTGCACCTGGGAGTCCACTCCAAAAAAACCCAAAAAATCACAAACGTCGGACGATTGCTCCCACACCGAAAGTGCCAGCCAGTCAAGCTCTTGCTGCTCCTCACCGGCCATTGGCAGCGCATCTACAGCACCACAGACATCGGGGCTTCGGGCTTTCCCTGACGAACAGGGCTTCGACGTTTACCACCAGCTGCACCTGGGCGCCCATTGGAAAAAAACCCAAGAAAAATCATGAACGTCGGATGATTGCTCCCACACAAAAAGTGCCAGCCAGTCAAGCACTTGCTGCTCCTCCCCGGCCATTGGCAGCGCATCTACAGCACCACAGACATCGGGGCTCCGGGCTTTCCCTGACGAACAGGGCTTCGACGTTTACCACCAGCTGCACCTGGGCGCCCACTCCAAAAAAACCCGAAAAATCACGAATGTCGGACGATTGCTCCCACACTGAAAGTGCCAGCCAGTCAAGCTCTTGCTGCTCCTCCCCGGCCATTGGCAGCGCATCTACAGCACCACAGACATCGGGGCTCCGGGCTTTCCCTGACGAACAGGGCTTCAACGTTTACCACCAGCTGCACCTGGGGGCCCCACTGAAAAAACCCCGAAAAAGCATGAACTTCGGACGATTGCTCCGACACCGAAAGCGCCAGCCAGTCAAGCTCTTGCTGCTCCTCCCCGGCCATTGGCAGCACATCTACAGCACCACAGACATCGGGGCTCCGGGCTTTCCCTGACGAACAAAGCTTGAACCTTTACCACCAGCTGCACCTGGGGGGCCCACTGAAAGAAACCCCGAAAAATCGGGAACGTCGGATGATTACTCCCACACCGAAAGTGCCAGCCAGTCAAGCTCTTGCTGCTCCTCACCGGCCATTGGCAGCGCATCTACAGCACCACAGACATCGGGGCTCCGGGCTTTCCCTGACGAACAGGGCTTCGACGTTTACCACCAGCTGCACCTGGGGGGCCCAATGAAAAAAACCCCGAAAAATCATGAATGTCGGACGATTGCTCCCACACAAAAAGTTCCAGCCAGTCAAGCTCTTGCTGCTCCTCACCGGCCATTGGCAGCGCATCTACAGCACCACAGACATCGGGGCTCCGGGCTTTCCCTGACGAACAGGGCTTCGACGTTTACCACCAGCTGCACCTGGGGGGCCCACTGAAAAAAACCCCGAAAAATCATGAACGTCGGACGATTGCTCCCACACCGAAAGTACCAGCCAGTCAAGCTCTTGCTGCTCCTCACCGGCCATTGGCAGCGCATCTACAGCACCACAGACATCGGGGCTCCGGGCTTTCCCTGACGAACAGGGCTTCGACCTTTACCACCACCTGCACCTGGGCGCCCATTGGAAAAAAACCCAAGAAAAATCACGAATGTCGGACGATTGCTCCCACACCGAAAGTGCCAGCCAGTCAAGCTCTTGCTGCTCATCACCGGCCATTGGCAGCGCATCTACAGCACCACAGACATCGGGGCTCTGGGCTTTCCCTAACGAACAGGGCTTCGACGTTTACCACCAGCTGCCCCTGGGGAGCCAACTGAAAAAAGCCCCGAAAAATCATGAACGTCGGACGATTGCTCCCACACCGAAAGTGCCAGCCAGTCAAGCTCTTGCTGCTCCTCACCGGCCATTGGCAGCGCATTTACAGCACCACAGACATCGGGGCTCCGGGCTTTCCCTGACGAACAGGGCTTCGACCTTTACCACCAGCTGCACCTGGTCGCCCACTCCAAAAAAACCCGAAAAATCACGAACGTCGGACGATTGCTCCCACACAAAAAGTGCCAGCCAGTCAAGCTCCTGCTGCTCCTCCCCGGCCATTGGCAGCGCATCTACAGCACCACAGACATCGGGGCTCCGGGCTTTCCCTGACGAACAGGGCTTCGACTTTTACCACCACCTGCGCCTCGGAGTCCACTCCAAAAAACCCCGAAAAATCACAAACGTCGGACGATTGCTCCCACACCGAAAGTGCCAGCCAGTCAAGCTCTTGCTGCTCCTCACCGGCCACTGGCAGCGCATCTACAGCACCACAGACATCGGGGCTCCGGGCTTTCCCTGACGAACAGGGCTTCGACGTTTACCATCACCTGCACCTGGGCGCCCATTGGAATAAAACCCAAGAAAAATCACAAATGTCGGACGATTCCTCCCACACCGAAAGTGCCAGCCAGTCAAGCTCTTGCTGCTCCTCACCGGCCATTGGCAGCGCATCTACAGCACCACAGACATCGGGGCTCCGGGCTTTCCCTGACGAACAGGGCTTCGACCTTTACCACCAGCTGCACCTGGTCGCACACTCCAAAAAACCCCGAAAAATCACGAACGTCGGACGATTCCTGCCACACCAAAAGTGCCAGCCAGTCAAGCTCTTGCTGCTCACCACCGGCCATTGGCAGCGCATGTACAGCACCACAGACATCGGAGCTCCGGGTTTCCCTGACGAACAGGGCTTCGACGTTTACCACCAACTGCACCTGGTCGCCCACTCCAGAAAAACCCGAAAAATCACGAACGTCAGACGATTGCTCCCACACAAAAAGTGCCAGCCAGTCAAGCTCCTACTGCTCCTCACCGGCCATTGGCAGCGCATCTACAGCACCACAAACATCGGGGCTCCGTACTTTCCTTGACGAACAGGGCTTCGATATTTACCACCTGCTGCACCTGGGCGCCCACTGGAAAAATCCCTGAAAAATCACGAATGTCGGACGATTGCTCCCACACCGAATGTGCCAGCCAGTCAAGCTCTTGCTGCTCATCACCGGCCATTGGCAGCGCATCTACAGCACCACAGACATCGGGGCTCCGGGCTTTCCCTGACGAACAGGGCTTGAACGTTTACCACCAGCTGCGCCTGCGCGCCCACTAAATAAAAACCCAAAAAATCACGAACGTCGGACGATTGCTCCCACACCGAAAGTGCCAGCAACTCAAGCTCTTGCTGTTCCTCACCGGCCATTGGCAGCGCATCTACAGCACCACAGACATCGGGGCTCCGGGCTTTCCCTGACGAACAGGGCTTCGACTTTTACCACCACCTGCGCCTCGGAGTCCACTCCAAAAAACCCCGAAAAATCACAAACGTCGGACGATTGCTCCCACACCGAAAGTGCCAGCCAGTCAAGCTCTTGCTGCTCCTCACCGGCCACTGGCAGCGCATCTACAGCACCACAGACATCGGGGCTCCGGGCTTTCCCTGACGAACAGGGCTTCGACGTTTACCATCACCTGCACCTGGGCGCCCATTGGAATAAAACCCAAGAAAAATCACAAATGTCGGACGATTCCTCCCACACCGAAAGTGCCAGCCAGTCAAGCTCTTGCTGCTCCTCACCGGCCATTGGCAGCGCATCTACAGCACCACAGACATCGGGGCTCCGGGCTTTCCCTGACGAACAGGGCTTTGACGTTTACCACCAGCTGCACCTGGGGGGCCCACTGAAAAAAACCCAAGAAAAATCATGAACGTCGGACGATTGCTCCCACACTGAAAGTGCCAGCCAGTCAAGCTCTTGCTGCTCCTCACCGGCCATTGGCAGCGCATCTACAGCACCACAGACATCGGGGCTCCGGGCTTTCCCTAACGAACAGGGCTTCGACGTTTACCACCACCTGCACCTGGGGAGCCAACTGAAAAAAGCCCCGAAAAATCATGAACGTCGGACGATTGCTCCCACACCGAAATTGCCAGCCAGACAAGCTCTTGCTGCTCCTCACCGGCCATTGGCAGCGCATCTACAGCACCACAGACATCGGGGCTCCGGGCTTTCCCTGACGAACAGGGCTTCGATGTTTACCACCAGCTGCACCTGGGCACCCACTGGAAAAAAACCCCGAAAAATCACGAACGTGGGACGATTGCTCCCACACCGAAAGTGCCAGCAACTCAAGCTCTTGCTGCTCATCACCGGCCATTGGCAGCGCATCTACAGCACCACAGACATCGGGGCTCCGGGCTTTCCCTGACGAACAGGGCTTCGACGTTTACCACCAGCTGCACCTGGGGGGCCCACTGAAAATACATCGAAAAATCATGAACGTCGGACGATTGCTCCCACACCGAAATTGCCAGCTAGTCAAGCTCTTGCTGCTCCTCCCCGTCCATTGGCAGCGCAACTACAGCACCACAGACATCGGGGCTCCGGGCTTTCCCTGATGAACAGGGCTTCGACGTTTACCACCACCTGCACCTGGGCGCCCATTGGAAATAAACCCGAAAAATCACGAACGTCGGACGATTGCTCCCACACCGAAAGTGCCAGCCAGCCAAGCTCTTGCTGCTCCTCACCGGCCACTGGCAGCACATCTACAGCACCACAGACATCGGGGCTCCGGGCTTTCCCTGACGAACAGGGCTTCGACGTTTACCACCAGCTGCACCTGGGGGGCCCACTGAAAAAAACCCCGAAAAATCATGAACGTCGGACGATTGCTCCCACACAAAAAGTTCCAGCCAGTCAAGCTCTTGCTGCTCCTCCCCGGCCATTGGCAGCGCATCTACAGCACCACAGACATCGGGGCTCCGGGCTTTCCCTGACGAACAGGGCTTCGACGTTTACCACCAGCTGCACCTGGGGGGCCCACTGAAAAAAACCCCGAAAAAGCATGAACGTCGGACGATTGCTCCCACACTGAATGTGTGGGTCAATCAAGCTTCTGCTTCTCCTCACCGGCCATTGGCAGCGCATCTACAGCACCACAGACATCGGGGCTCCGGGATTTCCCTGACGAACAGGGCTTCGACGTTTACCACCACCTGCGCCTGGGCGCCCACTAAAAAAAACCGCTAAAAATCACAAACGTCGGACCATAGCTCCCACACCGAAAGTGCCAGCAACTCAAGCTCTTGCTGCTCCTCAGCGGCCATTGGCAGCGCATCTACAGCACCACAGACATCGGGGCTCCGGGCTTTCCCTGACGAACAGAGCTTCGATGTTTACCACCAGCTGCACCTGGGCATTCATTGGAAAAAATCCCAAAAAAATCACGAATGTCGGACGATTGCTCCCACACCGAAAGTACCAACAACTCAAGCTCTTGCTGCTCCTCACCGGCCATTGGCAGCGCATCTACAGCACCGCAGACATCGGGGCTCCGGGCTTTCCCTGACGAACAGGGCTTCGACGTTTACCACCAGCTGCACCTGGGCGCCCACTGAAAAAAAACCCCGAAAAATCACGAACGTCGGACGATTGCTCCCACACTGAAAGTGCCAGCCAGTCAAGCTCTTGCTGCTCCTCACCGGCCATTGGCAGCGCATCTACAGCACCACAGACATCGGGGCTCCGGGCTTTCCCTGACGAACAGGGCTTCGACGTTTACCACCACCTGCACCTCTGCCCCCATTGGAAAAAAACCCCGAAAATTCACGACCGTCGGACGATTGCTCCCACACCAAAAGTGCCAGCCAGTCAAGACCTTGCTGCTCCTCCCCGGCCATCGGCAGCGCATCTACAGCACCACAGACATCGGGGCTCCGGGCTTTCCCTGACGAACAGGGGTTCGACGTTTACCACCAGCTGCACCTGGGCGCCCATTGGAAAAAAAACCAAGAAAAATCACAAACTTTGGACGATTGCTCCCACACCAAAAGTGCCAGCAACTCAAGCTCTTGCTGTGCCTCACCGGCCATTGGCAGCCCATCTACAGCACCACAGACGTCGGGGCTCCGGGCTTTCCCTGACGAACAGGGCTTTGACGTTTACCACAACCTGCACCTGGGGGGCCCACTGAAAAAAACCCCGAAAAATCATGAACGTCGGACGATTGCTCCCACACCGAAAGTGCCAGCCAGTCAAGCTTCTGCTGCTCCTCACCGGCCATTGGCAGCGCATCTACAGCACCACAGACATCGGGGCTCCGGGCTTTCCCTGACGAACAGGGCTTCGAGGTTTACCACCACCTGCACCTGGGCGCTCATTGGAAAAAAAACGAAGAAAAATCACGAACGTTGGACGATTGCTCCCACACCAAAAGTGCCAGCAACTCAAGCTCTTGCTGCTCCTCACCGGCCATTGGCAGCCCATCTACAGCACCACAGACATCGGGGCTCCGGGCTTTCCCTGACGAACAGGGCTTCGACGTTTACCACCAGCTGCACCTGGGCACCCACTGGAAAAAAACGCAAAAAATCACGAATGTGGGACGATTGCTCCCACACCGAAAGTGCCAGCCAGTCAAGCTCCTGCTGCTGCTCCCCGGCCATTGGCAGCGCATGTACAGCACCACAGACATCAGGGCTCCGGGCTTTCCCTGACGAACAGGGCTTCGACCTTTACCACCACCTGCACCTGGGGGGCCCCTGAAAAAAACCCTAGAAATCATGAACGTCGGACGATTGCTCCCACACCGAAAGTGCCAGCCAGTCAAGCTCTTGCTGCTCCTCACCGGCCATTGGCAGCGCATCTACAGCACCACAGACATCGGGGCTCCGGGCTTTCCCTGATGAACAGGGCGTCGACATTTACCACCAGCTGCGCCTGGGCGCCCACTGGAAAAAAACCCCGAAAAATCATGAACGTCGGACGATTGCTTTCACACCAAAAGTGCCAGCCAGTCAAGCTCTTGCTGCTCCTCCCCAGCCATTGGCAGCGCATCTACAGCACCACAGACATCGGGGCTCCGGGCATTCCCTGACGAACAGGGCTTCGACGTTTACCACCAGCTGCACCTGGGCACGCACTAAAAAAAAAACGCTAAAAATCACGAGCGTCGGACGATTACTCCCACACCGAAAGTGCCAGCCAGTCAAGCTCCTGCTGCTCCTCCCCGGCCATTGGCAGCACATCTACAGCACCACAGACATCGGGGCTCCGGGCTTTCCCTGACGAACAAAGCTTGAACCTTTACCACCAGCTGCACCTGGGGGGCCCACTGAAAGAAACCCCGAAAAATCGGGAACGTCGGATGATTACTCCCACACCGAAAGTGCCAGCCAGTCAAGCTCTTGCTGCTCCTCACCGGCCATTGGCAGCGCATCTACAGCACCACAGACATCGGGGCTCCGGGCTTTCCCTGACGAACAGGGCTTCGACGTTTACCACCAGCTGCACCTGGGGGGCCCAATGAAAAAAACCCCGAAAAATCATGAATGTCGGACGATTGCTCCCACACAAAAAGTTCCAGCCAGTCAAGCTCTTGCTGCTCCTCACCGGCCATTGGCAGCGCATCTACAGCACCACAGACATCGGGGCTCCGGGCTTTCCCTGACGAACAGGGCTTCGACGTTTACCACCAGCTGCACCTGGGCGCCCATTGGAAAAAAACCCAAGAAAAATCACGAACGTTGGACAATTGCTCCCACACCGAAAGTGCCAGCAACTCAAGCTGTTGCTGCTCCTCACCGGCCATTGGCAGCGCATCTACAGCACCACAGACATCGGGGCTCCGGGCTTTCCCTGACGAACAGGGCTTCGACCTTTACCATCAGCTGCACCTGGTCGCCCACTCCAAAAAAACACGAAAAATCGGGAACGTCGGATGATTACTCCCACACCGAAAGTGCCAGCCAGTCAAGCTCTTGCTGCTCCTCACCGGCCATTGGCAGCGCATCTACAGCACCACAGACATCGGGGCTCCGGGCTTTCCCTGACGATTAGGGCTTCGACGCTTAACACCAGCTGCACCTGGGCGCCCATTGGAAAAAAACCCAAGAAAAATCAAAACGTCGGACGATTGCTCCCACAGAAAAAGTGCCAGCCAGTGAAGCTCCTGCTGCTCCTCCCCGGCCACTGGCAGCGCATCTACAGCACCACAGACATCGGGGCTCCGGGCTTTCCCTGACGAACAGGGCTTCGACGTTTACCACCACCTGCACCTGGGCGCCCATTGGAAAAAAACCCAAGAAAAATCACGAACGTTGGACAATTGCTCCCACACCGAAAGTGCCAGCAACTCAAGCTGTTGCTGCTCCTCACCGGCCATTGGCAGCGCATCTACAGCACCACAGACATCGGGGCTCTGGGCTCTCCCTGACGAACAGGGCTTCGACGTTTACCACCAGCTGCACCTGGGCGCCCACTGAAAAAAACCCCGAAAAATCACAAACGTTGGACGATTGCTCCCACACAAAAAGTGCCAGCCAGTCAAGCTCTTGCTGCTCCTCCCCGGCCGTTGGCAGCGCATCTACAGCACCACAGACATCGGGGCTCCGGGCTTTCCCTGACGAACAGGGCTTCGACGTTTACCACCAGCTGCACCTGGTCGCTCACTCCAAAAAAACCCGAAAAATCACGAACGTCACACGATTGCTACCACACAAAAAGTGCCAGCCAGTCAAGCTCCTGCTGCTCCTCACTGGCCATTGGCAGCGCATCTACAGCACCACAAACATCGGGGCTCTGAGCTTTCCCTGACGAACAGGGCTTCGATATTTACCACCAGCTGCACCTAGGGGCCCCACTGAAAAAATCCCCGAAAAAGCATGAACGTCGGACGATTGCTCCCACACCGAAAGTGCCAGCCAGTCAAGCTCTTGCTGCTCCTCCCCGGCCATTGGCAGCACATCTACAGTACCACAGACATCGGGGTTCCGGGCTTTCCCTGACGAACAGGGCTTCGACTTTTACCACCACCTGCGCCTGGGAGTCCTCTCAAAAAAAACCCGAAAAATCACAAACGTCGGACGATTGCTCCCACACCGAAAGTGCCAGCCAGTCAAGCTCTTGCTGCTCCTCCCCGGCCATTGGCAGCGCATCTACAGCACCACAGACATCGGGGTTCCGGGCTTTCCCTGACGAACAGGGCTTCGACTTTTACCACCACCTGCGCCTGGGAGTCCTCTCAAAAAAAACCCGAAAAATCACAAACGTTGGACGATTGCTCCCACACCAAAAGTGCCAGCCAGTCAAGCTCTTGCTGCTCATCACCGGCCATTGGCAGCACATCTACAGCACCACAGACATCGGGGTTTAGGGCTTTCCCTGACGAACAGGGCTTCGACGTTTACCACCAGCTGCACCTGGGAGTCCACTCCAAAAAAACCCAAAAAATCACAAACGTCGGACGATTGCTCCCACACCGAAAGTGCCAGCCAGTCAAGCTCTTGCTGCTCCTCACCGGCCATTGGCAGCGCATCTACAGCACCACAGACATCGGGGCTTCGGGCTTTCCCTGACGAACAGGGCTTCGACGTTTACCACCAGCTGCACCTGGGCGCCCATTGGAAAAAAACCCAAGAAAAATCATGAACGTCGGATGATTGCTCCCACACAAAAAGTGCCAGCCAGTCAAGCACTTGCTGCTCCTCCCCGGCCATTGGCAGCGCATCTACAGCACCACAGACATCGGGGCTCCGGGCTTTCCCTGACGAACAGGGCTTCGACGTTTACCACCAGCTGCACCTGGGCGCCCACTCCAAAAAAACCCGAAAAATCACGAATGTCGGACGATTGCTCCCACACTGAAAGTGCCAGCCAGTCAAGCTCTTGCTGCTCCTCCCCGGCCATTGGCAGCGCATCTACAGCACCACAGACATCGGGGCTCCGGGCTTTCCCTGACGAACAGGGCTTCAACGTTTACCACCAGCTGCACCTGGGGGCCCCACTGAAAAAACCCCGAAAAAGCATGAACTTCGGACGATTGCTCCGACACCGAAAGCGCCAGCCAGTCAAGCTCTTGCTGCTCCTCCCCGGCCATTGGCAGCACATCTACAGCACCACAGACATCGGGGCTCCGGGCTTTCCCTGACGAACAAAGCTTGAACCTTTACCACCAGCTGCACCTGGGGGGCCCACTGAAAGAAACCCCGAAAAATCGGGAACGTCGGATGATTACTCCCACACCGAAAGTGCCAGCCAGTCAAGCTCTTGCTGCTCCTCACCGGCCATTGGCAGCGCATCTACAGCACCACAGACATCGGGGCTCCGGGCTTTCCCTGACGAACAGGGCTTCGACGTTTACCACCAGCTGCACCTGGGGGGCCCAATGAAAAAAACCCCGAAAAATCATGAATGTCGGACGATTGCTCCCACACAAAAAGTTCCAGCCAGTCAAGCTCTTGCTGCTCCTCACCGGCCATTGGCAGCGCATCTACAGCACCACAGACATCGGGGCTCCGGGCTTTCCCTGACGAACAGGGCTTCGACGTTTACCACCAGCTGCACCTGGGGGGCCCACTGAAAAAAACCCCGAAAAATCATGAACGTCGGACGATTGCTCCCACACCGAAAGTACCAGCCAGTCAAGCTCTTGCTGCTCCTCACCGGCCATTGGCAGCGCATCTACAGCACCACAGACATCGGGGCTCCGGGCTTTCCCTGACGAACAGGGCTTCGACCTTTACCACCACCTGCACCTGGGCGCCCATTGGAAAAAAACCCAAGAAAAATCACGAATGTCGGACGATTGCTCCCACACCGAAAGTGCCAGCCAGTCAAGCTCTTGCTGCTCATCACCGGCCATTGGCAGCGCATCTACAGCACCACAGACATCGGGGCTCTGGGCTTTCCCTAACGAACAGGGCTTCGACGTTTACCACCAGCTGCCCCTGGGGAGCCAACTGAAAAAAGCCCCGAAAAATCATGAACGTCGGACGATTGCTCCCACACCGAAAGTGCCAGCCAGTCAAGCTCTTGCTGCTCCTCACCGGCCATTGGCAGCGCATTTACAGCACCACAGACATCGGGGCTCCGGGCTTTCCCTGACGAACAGGGCTTCGACCTTTACCACCAGCTGCACCTGGTCGCCCACTCCAAAAAAACCCGAAAAATCACGAACGTCGGACGATTGCTCCCACACAAAAAGTGCCAGCCAGTCAAGCTCCTGCTGCTCCTCCCCGGCCATTGGCAGCGCATCTACAGCACCACAGACATCGGGGCTCCGGGCTTTCCCTGACGAACAGGGCTTCGACTTTTACCACCACCTGCGCCTCGGAGTCCACTCCAAAAAACCCCGAAAAATCACAAACGTCGGACGATTGCTCCCACACCGAAAGTGCCAGCCAGTCAAGCTCTTGCTGCTCCTCACCGGCCACTGGCAGCGCATCTACAGCACCACAGACATCGGGGCTCCGGGCTTTCCCTGACGAACAGGGCTTCGACGTTTACCATCACCTGCACCTGGGCGCCCATTGGAATAAAACCCAAGAAAAATCACAAATGTCGGACGATTCCTCCCACACCGAAAGTGCCAGCCAGTCAAGCTCTTGCTGCTCCTCACCGGCCATTGGCAGCGCATCTACAGCACCACAGACATCGGGGCTCCGGGCTTTCCCTGACGAACAGGGCTTCGACCTTTACCACCAGCTGCACCTGGTCGCACACTCCAAAAAACCCCGAAAAATCACGAACGTCGGACGATTCCTGCCACACCAAAAGTGCCAGCCAGTCAAGCTCTTGCTGCTCACCACCGGCCATTGGCAGCGCATGTACAGCACCACAGACATCGGAGCTCCGGGTTTCCCTGACGAACAGGGCTTCGACGTTTACCACCAACTGCACCTGGTCGCCCACTCCAGAAAAACCCGAAAAATCACGAACGTCAGACGATTGCTCCCACACAAAAAGTGCCAGCCAGTCAAGCTCCTACTGCTCCTCACCGGCCATTGGCAGCGCATCTACAGCACCACAAACATCGGGGCTCCGTACTTTCCTTGACGAACAGGGCTTCGATATTTACCACCTGCTGCACCTGGGCGCCCACTGGAAAAATCCCTGAAAAATCACGAATGTCGGACGATTGCTCCCACACCGAATGTGCCAGCCAGTCAAGCTCTTGCTGCTCATCACCGGCCATTGGCAGCGCATCTACAGCACCACAGACATCGGGGCTCCGGGCTTTCCCTGACGAACAGGGCTTGAACGTTTACCACCAGCTGCGCCTGCGCGCCCACTAAATAAAAACCCAAAAAATCACGAACGTCGGACGATTGCTCCCACACCGAAAGTGCCAGCAACTCAAGCTCTTGCTGTTCCTCACCGGCCATTGGCAGCGCATCTACAGCACCACAGACATCGGGGCTCCGGGCTTTCCCTGACGAACAGGGCTTCGACTTTTACCACCACCTGCGCCTCGGAGTCCACTCCAAAAAACCCCGAAAAATCACAAACGTCGGACGATTGCTCCCACACCGAAAGTGCCAGCCAGTCAAGCTCTTGCTGCTCCTCACCGGCCACTGGCAGCGCATCTACAGCACCACAGACATCGGGGCTCCGGGCTTTCCCTGACGAACAGGGCTTCGACGTTTACCATCACCTGCACCTGGGCGCCCATTGGAATAAAACCCAAGAAAAATCACAAATGTCGGACGATTCCTCCCACACCGAAAGTGCCAGCCAGTCAAGCTCTTGCTGCTCCTCACCGGCCATTGGCATCTACAGCACCACAGACATCGGGGCTCCGGGCTTTCCCTGACGAACAGGGCTTTGACGTTTACCACCAGCTGCACCTGGGGGGCCCACTGAAAAAAACCCAAGAAAAATCATGAACGTCGGACGATTGCTCCCACACTGAAAGTGCCAGCCAGTCAAGCTCTTGCTGCTCCTCACCGGCCATTGGCAGCGCATCTACAGCACCACAGACATCGGGGCTCCGGGCTTTCCCTAACGAACAGGGCTTCGACGTTTACCACCACCTGCACCTGGGGAGCCAACTGAAAAAAGCCCCGAAAAATCATGAACGTCGGACGATTGCTCCCACACCGAAATTGCCAGCCAGACAAGCTCTTGCTGCTCCTCACCGGCCATTGGCAGCGCATCTACAGCACCACAGACATCGGGGCTCCGGGCTTTCCCTGACGAACAGGGCTTCGATGTTTACCACCAGCTGCACCTGGGCACCCACTGGAAAAAAACCCCGAAAAATCACGAACGTGGGACGATTGCTCCCACACCGAAAGTGCCAGCAACTCAAGCTCTTGCTGCTCATCACCGGCCATTGGCAGCGCATCTACAGCACCACAGACATCGGGGCTCCGGGCTTTCCCTGACGAACAGGGCTTCGACGTTTACCACCAGCTGCACCTGGGGGGCCCACTGAAAATACATCGAAAAATCATGAACGTCGGACGATTGCTCCCACACCGAAATTGCCAGCTAGTCAAGCTCTTGCTGCTCCTCCCCGTCCATTGGCAGCGCAACTACAGCACCACAGACATCGGGGCTCCGGGCTTTCCCTGATGAACAGGGCTTCGACGTTTACCACCACCTGCACCTGGGCGCCCATTGGAAATAAACCCGAAAAATCACGAACGTCGGACGATTGCTCCCACACCGAAAGTGCCAGCCAGCCAAGCTCTTGCTGCTCCTCACCGGCCACTGGCAGCACATCTACAGCACCACAGACATCGGGGCTCCGGGCTTTCCCTGACGAACAGGGCTTCGACGTTTACCACCAGCTGCACCTGGGGGGCCCACTGAAAAAAACCCCGAAAAATCATGAACGTCGGACGATTGCTCCCACACAAAAAGTTCCAGCCAGTCAAGCTCTTGCTGCTCCTCCCCGGCCATTGGCAGCGCATCTACAGCACCACAGACATCGGGGCTCCGGGCTTTCCCTGACGAACAGGGCTTCGACGTTTACCACCAGCTGCACCTGGGGGGCCCACTGAAAAAAACCCCGAAAAAGCATGAACGTCGGACGATTGCTCCCACACTGAATGTGTGGGTCAATCAAGCTTCTGCTTCTCCTCACCGGCCATTGGCAGCGCATCTACAGCACCACAGACATCGGGGCTCCGGGATTTCCCTGACGAACAGGGCTTCGACGTTTACCACCACCTGCGCCTGGGCGCCCACTAAAAAAAACCGCTAAAAATCACAAACGTCGGACCATAGCTCCCACACCGAAAGTGCCAGCAACTCAAGCTCTTGCTGCTCCTCAGCGGCCATTGGCAGCGCATCTACAGCACCACAGACATCGGGGCTCCGGGCTTTCCCTGACGAACAGAGCTTCGATGTTTACCACCAGCTGCACCTGGGCATTCATTGGAAAAAATCCCAAAAAAATCACGAATGTCGGACGATTGCTCCCACACCGAAAGTACCAACAACTCAAGCTCTTGCTGCTCCTCACCGGCCATTGGCAGCGCATCTACAGCACCGCAGACATCGGGGCTCCGGGCTTTCCCTGACGAACAGGGCTTCGACGTTTACCACCACCTGCACCTCTGCCCCCATTGGAAAAAAACCCCGAAAATTCACGACCGTCGGACGATTGCTCCCACACCAAAAGTGCCAGCCAGTCAAGACCTTGCTGCTCCTCCCCGGCCATCGGCAGCGCATCTACAGCACCACAGACATCGGGGCTCCGGGCTTTCCCTGACGAACAGGGGTTCGACGTTTACCACCAGCTGCACCTGGGCGCCCATTGGAAAAAAAACCAAGAAAAATCACAAACTTTGGACGATTGCTCCCACACCAAAAGTGCCAGCAACTCAAGCTCTTGCTGTGCCTCACCGGCCATTGGCAGCCCATCTACAGCACCACAGACGTCGGGGCTCCGGGCTTTCCCTGACGAACAGGGCTTTGACGTTTACCACAACCTGCACCTGGGGGGCCCACTGAAAAAAACCCCGAAAAATCATGAACGTCGGACGATTGCTCCCACACCGAAAGTGCCAGCCAGTCAAGCTTCTGCTGCTCCTCACCGGCCATTGGCAGCGCATCTACAGCACCACAGACATCGGGGCTCCGGGCTTTCCCTGACGAACAGGGCTTCGACGTTTACCACCAGCTGCACCTGGGCGCTCATTGGAAAAAAAACGAAGAAAAATCACGAACGTTGGACGATTGCTCCCACACCAAAAGTGCCAGCAACTCAAGCTCTTGCTGCTCCTCACCGGCCATTGGCAGCCCATCTACAGCACCACAGACATCGGGGCTCCGGGCTTTCCCTGACGAACAGGGCTTCGACGTTTACCACCAGCTGCACCTGGGCACCCAGTGGAAAAAAACGCAAAAAATCACGAATGTCGGACGATTGCTCCCACACCGAAAGTGCCAGCCAGTCAAGCTCCTGCTGCTCCTCCCCGGCCATTGGCAGCGCATGTACAGCACCACAGACATCAGGGCTCCGGGCTTTCCCTGACGAACAGGGCTTCGACGTTTACCACCAGCTGCACCTGGGCGCCCATTGGAAAAAAACCCAAGAAAAATCACGAACGTTGGACGATTGCTCCCACACCGAAAGTGCCAGCAACTCAAGCTCTTGCTGCTCCTCCCCGGCCATTGGCAGCGCATCTACAGCACCACAGACATCGGGGCTCCGGGCTTTCCCTGACGAACAGGGCTTCGACCTTTACCACCACCTGCACCTGGGGGGCCCCTGAAAAAAACCCTAGAAATCATGAACGTCGGACGATTGCTCCCACACCGAAAGTGCCAGCCAGTCAAGCTCTTGCTGCTCCTCACCGGCCATTGGCAGCGCATCTACAGCACCACAGACATCGGGGCTCCGGGCTTTCCCTGATGAACAGGGCGTCGACATTTACCACCAGCTGCGCCTGGGCGCCCACTGGAAAAAAACCCCGAAAAATCATGAACGTCGGACGATTGCTTTCACACCAAAAGTGCCAGCCAGTCAAGCTCTTGCTGCTCCTCCCCAGCCATTGGCAGCGCATCTACAGCACCACAGACATCGGGGCTCCGGGCATTCCCTGACGAACAGGGCTTCGACGTTTACCACCAGCTGCACCTGGGCACGCACTAGAAAAAAAACGCTAAAAATCACGAGCGTCGGACGATTACTCCCACACCGAAAGTGCCAGCCAGTCAAGCTCCTGCTGCTCCTCCCCGGCCATTGGCAGCGCATCTACAGCACCACAGACATCGGGGCTCCGGGCTTTCCCTGACGAACAGGGCTTCGACGTTTACCACCACCTGCACCTGGGGGGCCCACCGAAAAAAACCCGAAAAATCACGAATGTTGGACGATTGCTCCCACACCGAAAGTGCCAGCCAGTCAAGCTCTTGCTGCTCCTCACCGGCCATTGGCAGCGCATCTACAGCACCACAGACATCGGGGCTCCGGGCTTTCCCTGATGAACAGGGCTTCGACGTTTACCACCAGCTGCACCTGGGCACGCACTAAAAAAAAACCCAAAAAATCACGAACGTCGGACGATTGCTCCCACACCGAAAGTGCCAGCCAGTCAAGCTGTTGCTGCTCCTCACCGGCCATTGGCAGCGCATCTACAGCACCACAGACATCGGGGCTCCGGGCTTTCCCTGACGAACAGGGCTTCAACGTTTACCACCAGCTGCACCTGGGGGCCCCACTGAAAAAACCCCGAAAAAGCATGAACTTCGGACGATTGCTCCGACACCGAAAGCGCCAGCCAGTCAAGCTCTTGCTGCTCCTCCCCGGCCATTGGCAGCACATCTACAGCACCACAGACACAGGGGCTCCGGGCTTTCCCTGACGAACAAAGCTTGAACCTTTACCACCAGCTGCACCTGGGGGGCCCACTGAAAGAAACCCCGAAAAATCGGGAACGTCGGATGATTACTCCCACACCGAAAGTGCCAGCCAGTCAAGCTCTTGCTGCTCCTCACCGGCCATTGGCAGCGCATCTACAGCACCACAGACATCGGGGCTCCGGGCTTTCCCTGACGAACAGGGCTTCGACGTTTACCACCAGCTGCACCTGGGCGCCCATTGGAAAAAAACCCAAGAAAAATCACGAACGTGGGACGATTGCTTCCACACCAAAAGTGCCAGCCAGTCAAGCTCTTGCTGCTCCTCAGCGGCCATTGGCAGCGCATCTACAGCACCACAGACATCGGGGCTCCGGGCTTTCCCTGACGAACAGGTCTTCGACGTTTACCACCAGCTGCACCTGGGGGGCCCACTGAAAAAAATCCCGAAAAAGCATGAATGTCGGAAGATTGCTCCGACACCGAAAGTGCCAGCCAGTCAAGCTCTTGCTGCTCATCACTGGCCATTGGCAGCGCATCTACAGCACCACAGACATCGGGGCTCCGGGCTTTCCCTGACGAACAGGGCTTCGACGTTTACCACCAGCTGCACCTGGGGGGCCCAATGAAAAAAACCCCGAAAAATCACGAACGTCGGACGATTGCTCCCACACAAAAAGTTCCAGCCAGTCAAGCTCTTGCTGCTCCTCACCGGCCATTGGCAGCGCATCTACAGCACCACAGACATCGGGGCTCCGGGCTTTCCCTGACGAACAGGGCTTCGACGTTTACCACCAGCTGCACCTGGGGGGCCCACTGAAAAAAACCCCGAAAAATCATGAACGTCGGACGATTGCTCCCACACCGAAAGTACCAGCCAGTCAAGCTCTTGCTGCTCCTCACCGGCCATTGGCAGCGCATCTACAGCACCACAGACATCGGGGCTCCGGGCTTTCCCTGACGAACAGTGCTTTGACGTTTACCACCACCTGCACCTGGGCGCCCATTGGAAAGAAACCCAAGAAAAATCATGAACGTCGGACGATTGCTCCCACACCGAAAGTGCCAGCCAGTCAAGCTCTTGCTGCTCATCACCGGCCATTGGCAGCGCATTTACAGCACCACAGACATCGGGGCTCCGGGCTTTCCCTGACGAACAGGGCTTCGACTTTTACCACCACCTGCGCCTCGGAGTCCACTCCAAAAAACCCCGAAAAATCACAAACGTCGGACGATTGCTCCCACACCGAAAGTGCCAGCCAGTCAAGCTCTTGCTGCTCCTCACCGGCCATTGGCAGCGCATCTACAGCACCACAGACATCGGGGCTCCGGGCTTTCCCTGACGAACAGGGCTTCGATATTTACCACCTGCTGCACCTCGGCGCCCACTAGAAAAATCCCTGAAAAATCACGAACGTCGGACGATTGCTCCCACACCGAATGTGCCAGCCAGTCAAGCTCTTGCTGCTCCTCAGCGGCCATTGGCAGCGCATCTACAGCACCACAGACATCGGGGCTCCGGGCTTTCCTTGACGAACAGGGCTTGAACATTTACCACCAGCTGCGCCTGGGCGCCCACTAAAAAAAAACCCAAAAAATCACGAACGTCGGACGATTGCTCCCACACCGAAAGTGCCAGCAACTCAAGCTCTTGCTGTTCCTCACCGGCCATTGGCAGCGCATCTACAGCACCACAGACATCGGGGCTCCAGGCTTTCCCTGACGAACAGGGCTTCGACGTTTACCACCAGCTGCACCTGGGGGGCCCACTGAAAGAAACCCCGAAAAAGCATGAACGTCGGACGATTGCTCCGACACCGAAAGTGCCAGCCAGTCAAGCTCTTGCTGCTCCTCACCGGCCATTGGCAGCACATCTACAGCACCACAGACATCGGGGCTCCGGGCTTTCCCTGACGAACAGGGCTTCGACGTTTACCATCACCTGCACCTGGGCGCCCATTGGAATAAAACCCAAGAAAAATCACAAATGTCGGACGATTGCTCCCACACCAAAAGTGCCAGCCAGTCAAGCTCTTGCTGCTCCTCACCGGCCATTGGCAGCGCATCTACAGCACCACAGACATCGGGGCTCCGGGCTTTCCCTGACGAACAGGGCTTCGACCTTTACCACCAGCTGCACCTGGTCGCACACTCCAAAAAACCCCGAAAAATCACGAACGTCGGACGATTGCTCCCACACAAAAAGTTCCAGCCAGTCAAGCTCTTGCTGCTCCTCACCGGCCATTGGCAGCGCATCTACAGCACCACAGACATCGGGGCTCCGGGCTTTCCCTGACGAACAGGGCTTCGACGTTTACCACCAGCTGCACCTGGGGGGCCCACTGAAAAAAACCCCGAAAAATCATGAACGTCGGACGATTGCTCCCACACCGAAAGTACCAGCCAGTCAAGCTCTTGCTGCTCCTCACCGGCCATTGGCAGCGCATCTACAGCACCACAGACATCGGGGCTCCGGGCTTTCCCTGACGAACAGTGCTTTGACGTTTACCACCACCTGCACCTGGGCGCCCATTGGAAAGAAACCCAAGAAAAATCATGAACGTCGGACGATTGCTCCCACACCGAAAGTGCCAGCCAGTCAAGCTCTTGCTGCTCATCACCGGCCATTGGCAGCGCATTTACAGCACCACAGACATCGGGGCTCCGGGCTTTCCCTGACGAACAGGGCTTCGACTTTTACCACCACCTGCGCCTCGGAGTCCACTCCAAAAAACCCCGAAAAATCACAAACGTCGGACGATTGCTCCCACACCGAAAGTGCCAGCCAGTCAAGCTCTTGCTGCTCCTCACCGGCCATTGGCAGCGCATCTACAGCACCACAGACATCGGGGCTCCGGGCTTTCCCTGACGAACAGGGCTTCGATATTTACCACCTGCTGCACCTCGGCGCCCACTAGAAAAATCCCTGAAAAATCACGAACGTCGGACGATTGCTCCCACACCGAATGTGCCAGCCAGTCAAGCTCTTGCTGCTCCTCACCGGCCATTGGCAGCGCATCTACAGCACCACAGACATCGGGGCTCCGGGCTTTCCTTGACGAACAGGGCTTGAACATTTACCACCAGCTGCGCCTGGGCGCCCACTAAAAAAAAACCCAAAAAATCACGAACGTCGGACGATTGCTCCCACACCGAAAGTGCCAGCAACTCAAGCTCTTGCTGTTCCTCACCGGCCATTGGCAGCGCATCTACAGCACCACAGACATCGGGGCTCCAGGCTTTCCCTGACGAACAGGGCTTCGACGTTTACCACCAGCTGCACCTGGGGGGCCCACTGAAAGAAACCCCGAAAAAGCATGAACGTCGGACGATTGCTCCGACACCGAAAGTGCCAGCCAGTCAAGCTCTTGCTGCTCCTCACCGGCCATTGGCAGCACATCTACAGCACCACAGACATCGGGGCTCCGGGCTTTCCCTGACGAACAGGGCTTCGACGTTTACCATCACCTGCACCTGGGCGCCCATTGGAATAAAACCCAAGAAAAATCACAAATGTCGGACGATTCCTCCCACACCGAAAGTGCCAGCCAGTCAAGCTCTTGCTGCTCCTCACCGGCCATTGGCAGCGCATCTACAGCACCACAGACATCGGGGCTCCGGGCTTTCCCTGACGAACAGGGCTTCGACCTTTACCACCAGCTGCACCTGGTCGCACACTCCAAAAAACCCCGAAAAATCACGAACGTCAGACGATTGCTCCCACACAAAAAGTGCCAGCCAGTAAAGCTCCTACTGCTCCTCACCGGCCATTGGCAGCGCATCTACAGCACCACAAACATCGGGGCTCCGTACTTTCCTTGACGAACAGAGCTTCGATATTTACCACCTGCTGCACCTGGGCGCCCACTGGAAAAATCCCTGAAAAATCACGAACGTCGGACGATTGCTCCCACGCCGAATGTGCCAGCCAGTCAAGCTCTTGCTGCTCATCACCGGCCATTGGCAGCGCATCTACAGCACCACAGACATCGGGGCTCCGGGCTTTCCCTGACGAACAGGGCTTGAACGTTTACCACCAGCTGCGCCTGCGCGCCCACTAAATAAAAACCCAAAAAATCACGAACGTCGGACGATTGCTCCCACACCGAAAGTGCCAGCAACTCAAGCTCTTGCTGTTCCTCACCGGCCATTGGCAGCGCATCTACAGCACCACAGACATCGGGGCTCTGGGCTTTCCCTGACGAACAGGGCTTCGACGTTTACCACCAGCTGCACCTGGGCGCCCACTCAAAAAAAGCCCCGAAAAATCACGAACGTCGGACGATTGCTCCCACACCAAAAGTGCCAGCCAGTCAAGCTCTTGCTGCTCCTCCCCGGCCATTGGCAGCGCATCTACAGCACCACAGACATCGGGGCTCCGGGCTTTCCCTGACGAACAGGGCTTCGATATATACCACCTGCTACACCTGGGCGCCTACTGGAAAAATCCCTGAAAAATCACGAACGTCGGACGATTGCTCCCACACCGAATGTGCCAGCCAGTCAAGCTCTTGCTGCTCCTCACCGGCCATTGGCAGCGCATCTACAGCACCACAGACATCGGGGCTCCGGGCTTTCCCTGACGAACAGGGCTTTGACATTTACCACCAGCTGCACCTGGGGGGCCCACTGAAAAAAACCCCGAAAAATCATGAACGTCGGACGATTGCTCCCACACCGAAAGTGCCAGCCAGTCAAGCTCTTGCTGCTCCTCAGCGGCCATTGGCAGCGCATCTACAGCACCACAGACATCGGGGCTCCGGGCTTTCCCTAACGAACAGGGCTTCGACGTTTACCACCACCTGCACCTGGGGAGCCAACTGAAAAAAAGCCCCGAAAAATCATGAACGTCGGACGATTGCTCCCACACCGAAATTGCCAGCCAGACAAGCTCTTGCTGCTCCTCACCGGCCATTGGCAGCGCATCTACAGCACCACAGACATCGGGGCTCCGGGCTTTCCCTGACGAACAGGGCTTCGACGTTTACCACCAGCTGCACCTGGGCGCCCACTGAAAAAAAACCCCGAAAAATCACGAATGTCGGACGATTGCTCCCACACCGAAAGTGCCAACAACTCAAGCTCTTGCTGCTCCTCACCGGCCATTGGCAGCGCATCTACAGCACCACAGACATCGGGGCTCCGGGCTTTCCCTGACGAACAGGGCTTCGACGTTTACCACCAGCTGCACCTGGGCGCCCACTGAAAAAAAACCCCGAAAAATCACGAACGTCGGACGATTGCTCCCACACCAAAAGTGCCAGCCAGTCAAGCTCTTGCTGCTCCTCACCGGCCATTGGCAGCGCATCTACAGCACCACAGACATCGGGGCTCCGGGCTTTCCCTGACGAACAGGGCTTCGACGTTTACCACCACCTGCACCTCTGCCCCCATTGGAAAAAAACCCCGAAAATTCACGACCGTCGGACGATTGCTCCCACACCAAAAGTGCCAGCCAGTCAAGACCTTGCTGCTCCTCCCCGGCCATTGGCAGCCCATCTACAGCACCACAGACGTCGGGGCTCCGGGCTTTCCCTGACGAACAGGGCTTTGACGTTTACCACAACCTGCACCTGGGGGGCCCACTGAAAAAAAACCCGATAAATCATGAACGTCGGACGATTGCTCCCACACCGAAAGTGCCAGCCAGTCAAGCTTCTGCTGCTCCTCACCGGCCATTGGCAGCGCATCTACAGCACCACAGACATCGGGGCTCCGGGCTTTCCCTGACGAACAGGGCTTCGAGGTTTACCACCACCTGCACCTGGGCGCTCATTGGAAAAAAAACGAAGAAAAATCACGAATGTCGGACGATTGCTCCCACACCGAAAGTGCCAGCCAGTCAAGCTCCTGCTGCTCCTCACTGGCCATTGGCAGCGCATGTACAGCACCACAGACATCAGGGCTCCGGGCTTTCCCTGACGAACAGGGCTTCGACGTTTACCACCAGCTGCACCTGGGCGCCCATTGGAAAAAAACCCAAGAAAAATCACGAACGTTGGACGATTGCTCCCACACCGAAAGTGCCAGCAACTCAAGCTCTTGCTGCTCCTCCCCGGCCATTGGCAGCGCATCTACAGCACCACAGACATCGGGGCTCCGGGCTTTCCCTGACGAACAGGGCTTCGACCTTTACCACCACCTGCACCTGGGGGGGCCCTGAAAAAAACCCTAGAAATCATGAACGTCGGACGATTGCTCCCACACCGAAAGTGCCAGCCAGTCAAGCTCTTGCTGCTCCTCACCGGCCATTGGCAGCGCATCTACAGCACCACAGACATCGGGGCTCCGGGCTTTCCCTGATGAACAGGGCGTCGACATTTACCACCAGCTGCGCCTGGGCGCCCACTGGAAAAAAACCCCGAAAAATCATGAACGTCGGACGATTGCTTTCACACCAAAAGTGCCAGCCAGTCAAGCTCTTGCTGCTCCTCCCCAGCCATTGGCAGCGCATCTACAGCACCACAGACATCGGGGCTCCGGGCATTCCCTGACGAACAGGGCTTCGACGTTTACCACCAGCTGCGTCTGGGCGCCCACTCCAAAAAAAACGCTAAAAATCACGAGCGTCGGACGATTACTCCCACACCGAAAGTGCCAGCCAGTCAAGCTCCTGCTGCTCCTCCCTGGCCACTGGCAGCGCATCTACAGCACCACAGACATCGGGGCTCCGGGCTTTCCCTGACGAACAGGGCTTCGACGTTTACCACCACCTGCACCTGGGGGGCCCACCGAAAAAAACCCGAAAAATCACGAATGTTGGACGATTGCTCCCACACCAAAAGTGCCAGCCAGTCAAGCTCTTGCTGCTCCTCACCGGCCATTGGCAGCGCATCTACAGCACCACAGACATCGGGGCTCCGGGCTTTCCCTGATGAACAGGGCTTCGACGTTTACCACCAGCTGCGCTTGGGCGCCCACTGGAAAAAAACCCCGAAAAATCATGAACGTCGGACGATTGCTCCCACACAAAAAGTGCCAGCCAGTCAAGCTCTTGCTGCTCCTCCCCACCCATTGGCAGCGCATCTACAGCACCACAGACATCGGGGCTCCGGGCATTCCCTGACGAACAGGGCTTCGACGTTTACCACCAGCTGCACCTGGGCACGCACTAAAAAAAAAACGCAAAAAATCACGAACGTCGGACGATTGCTCCCACACGGAAAGTGCCAGCCAGTCAAGCTCCTGCTGCTCCTCCCCGGCCATTGGCAGCGCATCTACAGCACCACAGACATCGGGGCTCCGGGTTTCCCTGACGAACAGGGCTTCGACGTTTACCACCACCTGCACCTGGGCGCCCACTCCAAAAAAAACCCGAAAAAACACGAACGTCGGACGATTGCTCCCACACAAAAAGTTCCAGCCAGTCAAGCTCTTGCTGCTCCTCCCCGGCCATTGGCAGCGCATCTACAGCACCACAGACATCGGGGCTCCGGGCATTCCCTGACGAACAGGGCTTCGACGTTTACCACCACCTGCACCTGGGGGGCCCACTGAAAAAAACCCGGAAAAATCACGACCGTCGGACGATTGCTCCCACACAAAAAGTTCCAGCCAGTCAAGCTCTTGCTGCTCCTCCCCGGCCATTGGCAGCGCATCTACAGCACCACAGACATCGGGGCTCCGGGCTTTCCCTGACGAACAGGGCTTCGACCTTTACCACCACCTGCACCTGGGGGGCCCACTGAAAAAAACCCGAAAAATCACGAACGTTGGACAATTGCTCCCACACCGAAAGTTCCAGCCAGTCAAGCTCTTGCTGCTCCTCACCGGCCATTGGCAGCGCATCTACAGCACCACAGACATCGGGGCTCCGGGCTTTCCCTGATGAACAGGGCTTCGACGTTTACCACCAGCTGCACCTGGGCGCCCACTGGAAAAAAACCCCGAAAAATCATGAACGTCGGACGATTGCTCCCACACCAAAAGTGCCAGCCAGTCAAGCTCTTGCTGCTCCTCCCCAGCCATTGGCAGCGCATCTACAGCACCACAGACATCGGGGCTCCGGGCTTTCCCTGACGAACAGGGCTTCGACGTTTACCACCAGCTGCACATGGGCACGCACTAAAAAAAAAACGCAAAAAATCACGAACGTCGGACGATTGCTCCCACACCGAAAGTGCCAGCCAGTCAAGCTCCTGCTGCTCCTCCCCGGCCACTGGCAGCGCATCTACAGCACCACAGACATCGGGGCTCCGGGTTTCCCTGACGAACAGGGCTTCGACGTTTACCACCACCTGCACCTGGGCGCCCACTGGAAAAAAACCCCGAAAAATCACGACCGTCGGACGATTGCTCCCACACCAAAAGTGCCAGCCAGTCAAGCTCTTGCTGCTCCTCCCCGGCCATTGGCAGCGCATCTACAGCACCACAGACATCGGGGCTCCGGGCTTTCCCTGAGGAACAGGCCTTCGACGTTTACCACCAGCTGCACCTGGGCGGCCCACTGAAAAAAACCCCGAAAAATCATGATCGTCAGACGATTGCTCCCACACTGAATGTGCCAGCCAGTCAAGCTTCTGCTGCTCCTCACCGGCCATTGGCAGCGCATCTACAGCATCACAGACATCGGGGCTCCGGGCTTTTCCTGACGAACAGGGCTTCGACGTTTACCACCAGCTGCGTCTGGGCGCCCACTAAAAAAAAACGCAAAAAAATCACGAACGTGGGACGATTGCTCCCACACCGAAAGTGCCAGCCAGTCAAGCTCCTGCTGCTCCTCCCCGGCCACTGGCAGCGCATCTACAGCACCACAGACATCGGGGCTCCGGGCTTTCCCTGACGAACAGGGCTTCGACGTTTACCACCACCCGCACCTGTGGGGCCCACTGAAAAAAACCCCGAAAAATCATGAACGTCGGACGATTGCTCCCACACCGAAATTGCCAGCTAGTCAAGCTCTTGCTGCTCCTCCCCGGCCATTGGCAGCGCATCTACAGCACCACAGACATCGGGGCTCCGGGCTTTCCCTGACGAACAAGGCTTCGACGTTTACCACCAGCTGCACCTGGGCGCCCACTGGAAAAAAACCCCGAAAAATCACGAACGTCGGACGATTGCTCCCACACCAAAAGTGCCAGCCAGTCAAGCTCTTGCTGCTCCTCCCCGGCCATTGGCAGCGCATCTACAGCACCACAGACATCGGGGCTCCGGGCTTTCCCTGACGAACAGGGCTTCGACGTTTACCACCACCTGCACCTGGGGGGCCCACTGAAAAAAACCCGGAAAAATCACGACCGTCGGACGATTGCTCCCACACAAAAAGTTCCAGCCAGTCAAGCTCTTGCTGCTCCTCCCCGGCCATTGGCAGCGCATCTACAGCACCACAGACATCGGGGCTCCGGGCTTTCCCTGAGGAACAGGCCTTCGACGTTTACCACCAGCTGCACCTGGGCGCCCACTGAAAAAAAACCCCGAAAATCACGAACGTCGGACGATTGCTCCCACACCGAAAGTGCCAGCCAGTCAAGCTCTTGCTGCTCCTCACCGGCCATTGGCAGCGCATCTACAGCACCACAGACATGGGGGCTTCGGGCTTTCCCTGACGAACAGGGCTTCGACGTTTACCACCACCTGCACCTCTGCCCCCATTGGAAAAAAACCCCGAAAAATCATGAACGTCGGACGATTGCTCCCACACCGAAAGTGCCAGCCAGTCAAGCTCTTGCTGCTCCTCACCGGCCATTGGCAGCCCATCTACAGCACCACAGACATCGGGGCTCCGGGCTTTCCCTGACGAACAGGGCTTCGATGTTTACCACCAGCTGCACCTGGGCGCGCACTCCAGAAAAACCCGAAAAATCACGAACGTCGGACGATTGCTCCCACACCAAAAGTGCCAGCCAGTCAAGCTCCTGCTGCTCCTCACCGGCCATTGGCAGCGCATCTACAGCGCCGCAGACATCAGGGCTCCGGGCTTTCCCTGACGAACAGGGGTTCGACGTTTACCACCAGCTGCACCTGGGCGCCCATTGGAAAAAAACCCAAGAAAAATCACAAACTTTGGACTATTGCTCCCACACCAAAAGTGCCAGCCAGTCAAGCTCTTGCTGCTCATCACCGGCCATTGGCAGCCCATCTACAGCACCACAGACGTCGGGGCTCCGGGCTTTCCCTGACGAACAGGGCTTCGACGTTTACCACCACCTGCACCTGGGGGGCCCACTGAAAAAAACCCGAAAAATCATGAACGTCAGACGATTGCTCCCACACCGAAAGTGCCAGCCAGTCAAGCTCCTGCTGCTCCTCACCAGCCATTGGCAGCGCATCTATAGCACCACAGACATCGGGGCTCTGGGCTTTCCCTGACGAACAGGGCTTCGATGTTTACCACCAGCTGCACCTGGGCACCGACTGGAAAAAAACCCCGAAAAATCACGAACGTGGGACGATTGCTCCCAGACAAAAAGTGCCAGCAACTCAAGCTCTTGCTGCTCCTCCCCGGCCATTGGCAGCCCATCTACAGCATCACAGACATCGGGGCTCCGGGCTTTCCCTGACGAACAGGGCTTCGACGTTTACCACCAGCTGCACCTGGGCGCCCATTGGAAAAAAACCCAAGAATAATCACGAACGTCGGACGATTGCTCCCACACCGAAAGTTCCAGCCAGTCAAGCTCTTGCTGCTCCTCCCCGGCCATTGGCAGCGCATCTACAGCACCACAGACATCGGGGCTCCGGGCTTTCCCTGACAAACAGGGCTTCGACGTTTACCACCACCTGCACCTGGGAGTCCACTCCAAAAAAACCCGAAAAATCACGAACGTCAGACGATTGCTCCCACACCGAAAGTGCCAGGCAGTCAAGCTCTTGCTGCTCCTCACCGGCCATTGGCAGCGCATCTACAGCACCACAGACATCGGGGCTCCGGGCTTTCCCTGACGAACAGGGCTTCGACCTTTACCACCAGCTGCGCCTGGGCGCCCACTAAAAAAAAACCCAAAAAATCATGAACGTCGGACGATTGCTCCCACACCGAAGGTGCCAGCCAGACAAGCTCTTGCTGCTCCTCCCCGGCCATTGGCAGCGCATCTACAGCACCACAGACATCGGGGCTCCGGGCTTTCCCTGACGAACAGGGCTTCGACGTTTACCACCAGCTGCACCTGGGGGGCCCACTGAAAAAAAACCCGATAAATCATGAACGTCGGACGATTGCTCCCACACTGAAAGTGCCAGCCAGTCAAGCTCTTGCTGCTCCTCCCCGGCCATTGGCAGCGCATCTACAGCACCACAGACATCGGGGCTCCGGGCTTTCCCTGACGAACAGGACTTCGACGTTTACCACCACCTGCGCCTGGGCGCCCAATTAAAAAAAACCCGAAAAATCACGAACGTCGGACGATTGCTCCCACACCGAAAGTGCCAGGCAGTCAAGCTCTTGCTGCTCCTCACCGGGCATTGGCAGCGCATCTACAGCACCACAGACATCGGGGCTCCGGGCTTTCCCTGACGAACAGGGCTTCGACTTTTACCACCAGCTGCACCTGGGCGCCCACTCCAAAAAAACCCCGAAAAATCACGAACGTCGGACGATTGCTCCCACACCAAAAGTGCCAGCCAGTGAAGCTCCTGCTGCTCCTCAGCGGCCATTGGCAGCGCATCTACAGCACCACAGACATCGGGGCTCCGGGCTTTCCCTGACGAACAGGGCTTCGACGTTTACCACCAGCTGCACCTGGGCGCCCACTGAAAAAAACCCCGAAGAATCACGAACGTCGGACGATTGCTCCCACACCAAAAGTGCCAGCCAGTCAAGCTCTTGCTGCTCCTCCCCGGCCATTGGCAGCACATCTACAGCACCACAGACATCGGGTTTCCGGGCTTTCCCTGACGAACAGGGCTTCGACTTTTACCACCAGCTGCGCCTGGGAGTCCACGCCAAAAAAACCCGAAAAATCACGAACGTCGGACGATTGCTCCCACACCGAAAGTGCCAGCAACTCAAGCTCTTGCTGCTCCTCACCGGCCATTGGCAGCGCATTTACAGCACCACAGACATCGGGGCCCCGGGCTTTCCCTGACGAACAGGGCTTCGACAATTACCACCACCTGCGCCTGGGCGCCTACTCCAAAAAAACCCCGAAAAATCACGAACGTCGGACGATTGCTCCCACACCGAAAGTGCCAGCCAGTCAAGCTCTTGCTGCTCCTCACCGGCCATTGGCAGCGCATCTACAGCACCACAGACATCGGGGCTCCGGGCTTTCCCTGACGAACAGGGCTTTGACGTTTACCACCAGCTGCACCTGGGGGGCCCACTGAAAAAAAACCCAAAAAATCATGAACGTTGGACGATTGCTCCCACACCGAAAGTGCCAGCCAGTCAAGCTCCTGCTGCTCCTCACCGGCCATTGGCAGTGCATCTACAGCACCACAGACATCGGGGCTCCGGGCTTTCCCTGACGAACAGGGCTTCGACCTTTACCACCACCTGCACCTCTGCCCCCATTGTAAAAAAACCCAAGAAAAATCACGAACGTTGGACGATTGCTCCCACACCGAAAGTGCCAGACAGTCAAGCTCTTGCTGCTCCTCACCGGCCATTGGCAGCGCATCTACAGCACCACAGACATCGGGGCTCCGGGCTTTCCCTGACGAACAGGGCTTCGACGTTTACCACCAGCTGCGCCTGGGCGCCCACTAAAAAAAAACCCAAAAAATCACGAACGTCGGACGATTGCTCCCACACCGAATGTGCCAGCCAGTCAAGCTCTTGCTGCTCCTCACCGGCCATTGGCAGTGCATCTACAGCACCACAGACATCGGGGCTCCGGGCTTTCCCTGACAAACAGGGCTTCGACGTTTACCACCACCTGCACCTGGGAGTCCACTCCAAAAAAACCCGAAAAATCACGAACGTCGGACGATTGCTCCCACACCGAAAGTGCCAGGCAGTCAAGCTCTTGCTGCTCATCACCGGCCATTGGCAGCGCATCTACAGCACCACAGACATCGGGGCTCCGGGCTTTCCCTGACGAACAGGGCTTCGACCTTTACCACCAGCTGCGCCTGGGCGCCCACTGAAAAAAAACCCGATAAATCATGAACGTCGGACGATTGCTCCCACACTGAAAGTGCCAGCCAGTCAAGCTCTTGCTGCTCCTCCCCGGCCATTGGCAGCGCATCTACAGCACCACAGACATCGGGGCTCCGGGCTTTCCCTGACGAACAGGACTTCGACGTTTACCACCACCTGCGCCTGGGCGCCCACTAAAAAAAAACCCGAAAAATCACGAACGTCGGACGATTGCTCCCACACCGAAAGTGCCAGGCAGTCAAGCTCTTGCTGCTCCTCACCGGGCATTGGCAGCGCATCTACAGCACCACAGACATCGGGGCTCCGGGCTTTCCCTGACGAACAGGGCTTCGACTTTTACCACCAGCTGCACCTGGGCGCCCACTCCAAAAAAACCCCGAAAAATCACGAACGTCGGACGATTGCTCCCACACCAAAAGTGCCAGCCAGACAAGCT
Organism: Chlamydotis macqueenii; assembly: GCF_036417535.1. Lineage (NCBI taxonomy): Eukaryota > Metazoa > Chordata > Aves > Otidiformes > Otididae > Chlamydotis > Chlamydotis macqueenii. Next base: position 24,759,848 of record NC_141592.1, on the reverse strand, counting down.
CTTGCTGCTCCTCACCGGCCATTGGCAGCGCATCTACAGCACCACAGACATCGGGGCTCCGGGCTTTCCCTGACGAACAGGGCTTCGACGTTTACCACCACCTGCACCTGGGCGCCCATTGGAAAAAAACCCAAGAAAAATCACGAACGTTGGACGATTGCTCCCACACTGAAAGTGCCAGCCAGTCAAGCTCCTGCTGCTCCTCACCGGCCATTGGCAGGGCATCTACAGCACCACAGACATCGGGGCTCCGGGCTTTCCCTGACGAACAGGGCTTCGACTTTTACCACCAGCTGCACCTGGGCGCCCACTCCAAAAAAACCCCGAAAAATCACGAACGTCGGACGATTGCTCCCACACCAAAAGTGCCAGCCAGACAAGCTCTTGCTGCTCCTCACCGGCCATTGGCAGCGCATCTACAGCACCACAGACATCGGGGCTCCGGGCTTTCCCTGACGAACAGGGCTTCGACGTTTACCACCAGCTGCACCTGGGCGCCCACTCAAAAAAAGCCCCGAAAAATCACGAACGTCGGATGATTGCTCCCACACCGAAAGTGCCAGCCAGTCAAGCTCTTGCTGCTCCTCCCCGGCCACTGGCAGCGCATCTACAGCACCACAGACATCGGGGCTCCGGGCTTTCCCTGACGAACAGGGCTTCGACGTTTACCATTAGCTGCACCTGGGGGGCCCACTGAAAAAAACCCCGATAAATCACGAAGATCGGACGATTGCTCCCACACCGAAAGTGCCAGGCAGTCAAGCTCTTGCTGCTCCTCACCGGCCATTGGCAGCGCATCTACAGCACCACAGACATCGGGGCTCCGGGCTTTCCCTGACGAACAGGGCTTCGACTTTTACCACCAGCTGCACCTGGGCGCCCACTCCAAAAAAACCCCGAAAAATCACGAACGTCGGACGATTGCTCCCACACCAAAAGTGCCAGCCAGACAAGCTCTTGCTGCTCCTCACCGGCCATTGGCAGGGCATCTACAGCACCACAGACATCGGGGCTCCGGGCTTTCCCTGACGAACAGGGCTTCGACGTTTACCATTAGCTGCACCTGGGGGGCCCACTGAAAAAAACCCCGATAAATCACGAACATCGGACGATTGCTCCCACACAAAAAGTGCCAGCCAGTCAAGCTCCTGCTGCTCCTCACCGGCCATTGGCAGCGCATCTACAGCACCACAGACATCGGGGCTCCGGGCTTTCCCTGACGAACAGGGCTTCGACGTTTACCACCAGCTGCGCCTGGGCGCCCACTTGAAAATTCCCTGAAAAATCACGAACGTCGGACGATTGCTCCCACACCGAAAGTGTCATCCAGTCAAGCTCTTGCTGCTCCTCACCGGCCATTGGCAGCGCATCTACAGCACCACAGACATCGGGGCTCCGGGCTTTCCCTGACGAACAGGGCTTGAACGTTTACCACCAGCTGCGCCTGGGCGCCCACTAAAAAAAAACCCAAAAGAATCACGAACGTCGGACGATTGCTCCCACACCGAAAGTGCCAGCCAGTCAAGCTCTTGCTGCTCCTCACCGGCCATTGGCAGCGCATCTACAGCACCACAGACATCGGGGCTCCGGGCTTTCCCTGACGAACAGGGCTTCGACGTTTACCACCAGCTGCACCTGGTCGCCCACTCCAGAAAAACCCGAAAAATCACGAACGTCGGACGATTGCTCCCACACAAAAAGGGCCAGCCAGTCAAGCTCTTGCTGCTCCTCAGCGGCCATTGGCAGCGCATCTACAGCACCACAGACATTGGGGCTCCGGGCTTTCCCTGACGAACAGGGCTTCGACAATTACCACCACCTGCGCCTGGGCGCCTACTCCAAAAAAACCCCGAAAAATCGGGAACGTCGGATGATTACTCCCACAACGAAAGTGCCAGCCAGTCAAGCTCTTTCTGCTCCTCACCGGCCATTGGCAGCGCATCTACAGCACCACAGACATCGGGGCTCCGGGCTTTCCCTGACGAACAGGGCTTCGACGTTTACCACCAGCTGCACCTGGGGGGCCCACTGAAAAAAACCCCGAAAAATCATGAACGTTGGATGATTGCTCCCACACCGAAAGTGCCAGCCAGTCAAGCTCTTGCTGCTCCTCACCGGCCATTGGCAGTGCATCTACAGCACCACAGACATCGGGGCTCCGGGCTTTCCCTGACGAACAGGGCTTCGACCTTTACCACCACCTGCACCTCTGCCCCCATTGGAAAAAAACCCAAGAAAAATCACGAACGTTGGACGATTGCTCCCACACCGAAAGTGCCAGCCAGTCAAGCTCTTGCTGCTCATCACCGGCCATTGGCAGCGCATCTACAGCACCACAGACATCGGGGCTCCGGGCTTTCCCTGACGAACAGGGCTTCGACCTTTACCACCAGCTGCGCCTGGTCGCCCACTAAAAAAAAACCCAAAAAATCACGAACGTCGGACGATTGCTCCCACACCGAAGGTGCCAGCCAGACAAGCTCTTGCTGCTCCTCCCCGGCCATTGGCAGCGCATCTACCGCACCACAGACATCGGGGCTCCAAGCTTTCCCTGACGAACAGGGCTTCGACGTTTACCACAAGCTGCACCTGGGGGGCCCACTGAAAAAAAACCCGATAAATCATGAACGTCGGACGATTGCTCCCACACTGAAAGTGCCAGCCAGTCAAGCTCTTGCTGCTCCTCACCGGCCATTGGCAGCGCATCTACAGCACCACAGACATCGGGGCTCCGGGCTTTCCCTGACGAACAGGGCTTCGACGTTTAACACCAGCTGCACCTGGGCGCCCACTCAAAAAAAGCCCCGAAAAATCACGAACGTCGGACGATTGCTCCCACACCGAAAGTGCCAGCCAGTCAAGCTCTTGCTGCTCCTCCCCGGCCATTGGCAGCGCATCTACAGCACCACAGACATCGGGGCTCCGGGCTTTCCGTGACGAACAGGGCTTCGACGTTTACCATTAGCTGCACCTGGGGGGCCCACTGAAAAAAACCCCGATAAATCACGAACATCGGACGATTGCTCCCACACAAAAAGTGCCAGCCAGTCAAGCTCCTGCTGCTCCTCACCGGCCATTGGCAGCGCATCTACAGCACCACAGACATCGGGGCTCCGGGCTTTCCCTGACGAACAGGGCTTCGACGTTTACCACCAGCTGCACCTGGGGGGCCCACTGAAAAAAACCCCGAAAAATCATGAACGTTGGACGATTGCTCCCACACCGAAAGTGCCAGCCAGTCAAGCTCTTGCTGCTCCTCACCGGCCATTGGCAGTGCATCTACAGCACCACAGACATCGGGGCTCCGGGCTTTCCCTGACGAACAGGGCTTCGACCTTTACCACCACCTGCACCTCTGCCCCCATTGGAAAAAAACCCAAGAAAAATCACGAACGTTGGACGATTGCTCCCACACCGAAAGTGCCAGCCAGTCAAGCTCTTGCTGCTCATCACCGGCCATTGGCAGCGCATCTACAGCACCACAGACATCGGGGCTCCGGGCTTTCCCTGACGAACAGGGCTTCGACCTTTACCACCAGCTGCGCCTGGTCGCCCACTAAAAAAAAACCCAAAAAATCACGAACGTCGGACGATTGCTCCCACACCGAAGGTGCCAGCCAGACAAGCTCTTGCTGCTCCTCCCCGGCCATTGGCAGCGCATCTACCGCACCACAGACATCGGGGCTCCAATCTTTCCCTGACGAACAGGGCTTCGACGTTTACCACAAGCTGCACCTGGGGGGCCCACTGAAAAAAAACCCGATAAATCATGAACGTCGGACGATTGCTCCCACACTGAAAGTGCCAGCCAGTCAAGCTCTTGCTGCTCCTCACCGGCCATTGGCAGCGCATCTACAGCACCACAGACATCGGGGCTCCGGGCTTTCCCTGACGAACAGGGCTTCGACGTTTACCACCAGCTGCACCTGGGCGCCCACTCAAAAAAAACACGAAAAATCACGAACGTCGGACGATTGCTCCCACACCGAAAGTGCCAGGCAGTCAAGCTCTTGCTGCTCCTCACCGGCCATTGGCAGCGCATCTACAGCACCACAGACATCGGGGCTCCGGGCTTTCCCTGACGAACAGGGCTTCGACGTTTACCACCAGCTGCACCTGGTCGCCCACTCCAAAAGAACACGAAAAATCACGAACGTCGGACGATTGCTCCCACACAAAAAGTGCCAGCCAGTGAAGCTCCTGCTGCTCCTCAGCGGCCATTGGCAGCGCATCTAAAGCACCACAGACATCGGGCCTCCGGGCTTTCCCTGAGGAACAGGGCTTCGACGTTTACCACCAGCTGCACCTGGGCGCCCACTGAAAAAAACCCCGAAGAATCACGAACGTCGGACGATTGCTCCCACACCGAAAGTGCCAGCCAGTCAAGCTCTTGCTGCTCCTCAGCGGCCATTGGCAGCACATCTACAGCACCACAGACATCGGGTTTCCGGGCTTTCCCTGACGAACAGGGCTTCGACTTTTACCACCAGCTGCGCCTGGGAGTCCACGCCAAAAAAACCCGAAAAATCACAAACGTCGGACGATTGCTCCCACACCGAAAGTGCCAGCAACTCAAGCTCTTGCTGCTCCTCACCGGCCATTGGCAGCGCATCTACAGCACCACAGACATCGGGGCTCCGGGCTTTCCCTGACGAACAGGGCTTCGACAATTACCACCACCTGCGCCTGGGCGCCTACTCCAAAAAAACCCCGAAAAATCACGAACGTCGGACGATTGCTCCCACACCGAAAGTGCCAGCCAGTCAAGCTCCTGCTGCTCCTCCCCGGCCACTGGCAGCGCATCTACAGCACCACAGACATCGGGGCTCCGGGTTTCCCTGACGAACAGGGCTTCGACGTTTACCACCACCTGCACCTGGGCGCCCACTCCAAAAAAAACCCGAAAAAACACGAACGTCGGACGATTGCTCCCACACAAAAAGTTCCAGCCAGTCAAGCTCTTGCTGCTCCTCCCCGGCCATTGGCAGCGCATCTACAGCACCACAGACATCGGGGCTCCGGGCTTTCCCTGACGAACAGGGCTTCGACGTTTACCACCAGCTGCACCTGGGCGCCCACTGGAAAAAAACCCCGAAAAATCACGACCGTCGGACGATTGCTCCCACACCAAAAGTGCCAGCCAGTCAAGCTCTTGCTGCTCCTCCCCGGCCATTGGCAGCGCATCTACAGCACCACAGACATCGGGGCTCCGGGCTTTCCCTGAGGAACAGGCCTTCGACGTTTACCACCAGCTGCACCTGGGCGGCCCACTGAAAAAAACCCCGAAAAATCATGATCGTCAGACGATTGCTCCCACACTGAATGTGCCAGCCAGTCAAGCTTCTGCTGCTCCTCACCGGCCATTGGCAGTGCATCTACAGCACCACAGACATCGGGGCTCCGGGCTTTCCCTGACGAACAGGGCTTCGACGTTTACCACCAGCTGCGCCTGGGCGCCCACTAAAAAAAAACACAAAAAATCACGAATGTCGGACCATTGCTCGCACACCGAAAGTGCCAGCCAGTCAAGCTCTTGCTGCTCCTCACCGGCCATTGGCAGCGCATCTACAGCATCACAGACATCGGGGCTCCGGGCTTTTCCTGACGAACAGGGCTTCGACGTTTACCACCAGCTGCACCTGGGCACGCACTAAAAAAAAACGCAAAAAAATCACGAACGTCGGACGATTGCTCCCACACCGAAAGTGCCAGCCAGTCAAGCTCCTGCTGCTCCTCCCCGGCCACTGGCAGCGCATCTACAGCACCACAGACATCGGGGCTCCGGGCTTTCCCTGACGAACAGGGCTTCGACGTTTACCACCACCCGCACCTGTGGGGCCCACTGAAAAAAACCCCGAAAAATCATGAACGTCGGACGATTGCTCCCACACCGAAATTGCCAGCTAGTCAAGCTCTTGCTGCTCCTCCCCGGCCATTGGCAGCGCATCTACAGCACCACAGACATCGGGGCTCCGGGCTTTCCCTGACGAACAAGGCTTCGACGTTTACCACCAGCTGCACCTGGGCGCCCACTGGAAAAAAACCCCGAAAAATCACGAACGTCGGACGATTGCTCCCACACCAAAAGTGCCAGCCAGTCAAGCTCTTGCTGCTCCTCCCCGGCCATTGGCAGCGCATCTACAGCAGCACAGACATCGGGGCTCCGGGCATTCCCTGACGAACAGGGCTTCGACGTTTACCACCACCTGCACCTGGGGGGCCCACTGAAAAAAACCCGGAAAAATCACGACCGTCGGACGATTGCTCCCACACAAAAAGTTCCAGCCAGTCAAGCTCTTGCTGCTCCTCCCCGGCCATTGGCAGCGCATCTACAGCACCACAGACATCGGGGCTCCGGGCTTTCCCTGAGGAACAGGCCTTCGACGTTTACCACCAGCTGCACCTGGGGGGCCCACTGAAAAAAACCCCGAAAAATCATGAACGTTGGACGATTGCTCCCACACCGAAAGTGCCAGCCAGTCAAGCTCTTGCTGCTCCTCACCGGCCATTGGCAGTGCATCTACAGCACCACAGACATCGGGGCTCCGGGCTTTCCCTGACGAACAGGGCTTCGACCTTTACCACCACCTGCACCTCTGCCCCCATTGGAAAAAAACCCAAGAAAAATCACGAACGTTGGACGATTGCTCCCACACCGAAAGTGCCAGCCAGTCAAGCTCTTGCTGCTCATCACCGGCCATTGGCAGCGCATCTACAGCACCACAGACATCGGGGCTCCGGGCTTTCCCTGACGAACAGGGCTTCGACCTTTACCACCAGCTGCGCCTGGTCGCCCACTAAAAAAAAACCCAAAAAATCACGAACGTCGGACGATTGCTCCCACACCGAAGGTGCCAGCCAGACAAGCTCTTGCTGCTCCTCCCCGGCCATTGGCAGCGCATCTACCGCACCACAGACATCGGGGCTCCAAGCTTTCCCTGACGAACAGGGCTTCGACGTTTACCACAAGCTGCACCTGGGGGGCCCACTGAAAAAAAACCCGATAAATCATGAACGTCGGACGATTGCTCCCACACTGAAAGTGCCAGCCAGTCAAGCTCTTGCTGCTCCTCACCGGCCATTGGCAGCGCATCTACAGCACCACAGACATCGGGGCTCCGGGCTTTCCCTGACGAACAGGGCTTCGACGTTTACCACCAGCTGCACCTGGGCGCCCACTCAAAAAAAACACGAAAAATCACGAACGTCGGACGATTGCTCCCACACCGAAAGTGCCAGGCAGTCAAGCTCTTGCTGCTCCTCACCGGCCATTGGCAGCGCATCTACAGCACCACAGACATCGGGGCTCCGGGCTTTCCCTGACGAACAGGGCTTCGACGTTTACCACCAGCTGCACCTGGTCGCCCACTCCAAAAAAACACGAAAAATCACGAACGTCGGACGATTGCTCCCACACAAAAAGTGCCAGCCAGTGAAGCTCCTGCTGCTCCTCAGCGGCCATTGGCAGCGCATCTACAGCACCACAGACATCGGGCCTCCGGGCTTTCCCTGAGGAACAGGGCTTCGACGTTTACCACCAGCTGCACCTGGGCGCCCACTGAAAAAAACCCCGAAGAATCACGAACGTCGGACGATTGCTCCCACACCGAAAGTCCCAGCCAGTCAAGCTCTTGCTGCTCCTCAGCGGCCATTGGCAGCACATCTACAGCACCACAGACATCGGGTTTCCGGGCTTTCCCTGACGAACAGGGCTTCGACTTTTACCACCAGCTGCGCCTGGGAGTCCACGCCAAAAAAACCCGAAAAATCACAAACGTCGGACGATTGCTCCCACACCGAAAGTGCCAGCAACTCAAGCTCTTGCTGCTCCTCACCGGCCATTGGCAGCGCATCTACAGCACCACAGACATCGGGGCTCCGGGCTTTCCCTGACGAACAGGGCTTCGACAATTACCACCACCTGCGCCTGGGCGCCTACTCCAAAAAAACCCCGAAAAATCACGAACGTCGGACGATTGCTCCCACACCGAAAGTGCCAGCCAGTCAAGCTCCTGCTGCTCCTCCCCGGCCACTGGCAGCGCATCTACAGCACCACAGACATCGGGGCTCCGGGTTTCCCTGACGAACAGGGCTTCGACGTTTACCACCACCTGCACCTGGGCGCCCACTCCAAAAAAAACCCGAAAAAACACGAACGTCGGACGATTGCTCCCACACAAAAATTTCCAGCCAGTCAAGCTCTTGCTGCTCCTCCCCGGCCATTGGCAGCGCATCTACAGCACCACAGACATCGGGGCTCCGGGCTTTCCCTGACGAACAGGGCTTCGACGTTTACCACCAGCTGCACCTGGGCGCCCACTGGAAAAAAACCCCGAAAAATCACGACCGTCGGACGATTGCTCCCACACCAAAAGTGCCAGCCAGTCAAGCTCTTGCTGCTCCTCCCCGGCCATTGGCAGCGCATCTACAGCACCACAGACATCGGGGCTCCGGGCTTTCCCTGAGGAACAGGCCTTCGACGTTTACCACCAGCTGCACCTGGGCGGCCCACTGGAAAAAAACCCCGAAAAATCACGAACGTCGGACGATTGCTCCCACACCAAAAGTGCCAGCCAGTCAAGCTCTTGCTGCTCCTCCCCGGCCATTGGCAGCGCATCTATAGCACCACAGACATCGGGGCTCCGGGCATTCCCTGACGAACAGGGCTTCGACGTTTACCACCACCTGCACCTGGGGGGCCCACTGAAAAAAACCCGGAAAAATCACGACCGTCGGACGATTGCTCCCACACAAAAAGTTCCAGCCAGTCAAGCTCCTGCTGCTCCTCCCCGGCCATTGGCAGCGCATCTACAGCACCACAGACATCGGGGCTCCGGGCTTTCCCTGAGGAACAGGCCTTCGACGTTTACCACCAGCTGCACCTGGGCGCCCACTGAAAAAAAACCCCGAAAATCACGAACGTCGGACGATTGCTCCCACACCGAAAGTGCCAGCCAGTCAAGCTCTTGCTGCTCCTCACCGGCCATTGGCAGCGCATCTACAGCACCACAGACATGGGGGCTTCGGGCTTTCCCTGACGAACAGGGCTTCGACGTTTACCACCACCTGCACCTCTGCCCCCATTGGAAAAAAACCCCGAAAAATCATGAACGTCGGACGATTGCTCCCACACCGAAAGTGCCAGCCAGTCAAGCTCTTGCTGCTCCTCACCGGCCATTGGCAGCCCATCTACAGCACCACAGACATCGGGGCTCCGGGCTTTCCCTGACGAACAGGGCTTCGATGTTTACCACCAGCTGCACCTGGGCGCGCACTCCAGAAAAACCCGAAAAATCACGAACGTCGGACGATTGCTCCCACACCAAAAGTGCCAGCCAGTCAAGCTCCTGCTGCTCCTCACCGGCCATTGGCAGCGCATCTACAGCACCACAGACATCAGGGCTCCGGGCTTTCCCTGACGAACAGGGGTTCGACGTTTACCACCAGCTGCACCTGGGCGCCCATTGGAAAAAAACCCAAGAAAAATCACAAACTTTGGACTATTGCTCCCACACCAAAAGTGCCAGCCAGTCAAGCTCTTGCTGCTCATCACCGGCCATTGGCAGCCCATCTACAGCACCACAGACGTCGGGGCTCCGGGCTTTCCCTGACGAACAGGGCTTCGACGTTTACCACCACCTGCACCTGGGGGGCCCACTGAAAAAAACCCGAAAAATCATGAACGTCAGACGATTGCTCCCACACCGAAAGTGCCAGCCAGTCAAGCTCCTGCTGCTCCTCACCAGCCATTGGCAGCGCATCTATAGCACCACAGACATCGGGGCTCTGGGCTTTCCCTGACGAACAGGGCTTCGATGTTTACCACCAGCTGCACCTGGGCACCGACTGGAAAAAAACCCCGAAAAATCACGAACGTGGGACGATTGCTCCCAGACAAAAAGTGCCAGCAACTCAAGCTCTTGCTGCTCCTCACCGGCCATTGGCAGCCCATCTACAGCATCACAGACATCGGGGCTCCGGGCTTTCCCTGACGAACAGGGCTTCGACGTTTACCACCAGCTGCACCTGGGCGCCCATTGGAAAAAAACCCAAGAATAATCACGAACGTCGGACGATTGCTCCCACACCGAAAGTTCCAGCCAGTCAAGCTCTTGCTGCTCCTCCCCGGCCATTGGCAGCGCATCTACAGCACCACAGACATCGGGGCTCCGGGCTTTCCCTGACGAACAGGGCTTCGACGTTTACCACCAGCTGCACCTGGGGGGCCCACTGAAAAAAAACCCGATAAATCATGAACGTCGGACGATTGCTCCCACACTGAAAGTGCCAGCCAGTCAAGCTCTTGCTGCTCCTCCCCGGCCATTGGCAGCGCATCTACAGCACCACAGACATCGGGGCTCCGGGCTTTCCCTGACGAACAGGACTTCGACGTTTACCACCACCTGCGCCTGGGCGCCCAATAAAAAAAAACCCGAAAAATCACGAACTTCGGACGATTGCTCCCACACCGAAAGTGCCAGGCAGTCAAGCTCTTGCTGCTCCTCACCGGGCATTGGCAGCGCATCTACAGCACCACAGACATCGGGGCTCCGGGCTTTCCCTGACGAACAGGGCTTCGACTTTTACCACCAGCTGCACCTGGGCGCCCACTCCAAAAAAACCCCGAAAAATCACGAACGTCGGACGATTGCTCCCACACCAAAAGTGCCAGCCACTGAAGCTCCTGCTGCTCCTCAGCGGCCATTGGCAGCGCATCTACAGCACCACAGACATCGGGGCTCCGGGCTTTCCCTGACGAACAGGGCTTCGACGTTTACCACCACCTGCACCTGGGAGTCCACTCCAAAAAAACCCGAATAATCACGAACGTCAGACGATTGCTCCCACACCGAAAGTGCCAGGCAGTCAAGCTCTTGCTGCTCCTCACCGGCCATTGGCAGCGCATCTACAGCACCACAGACATCGGGGCTCCGGGCTTTCCCTGACGAACAGGGCTTCGACCTTTACCACCAGCTGCGCCTGGGCGCCCACTAAAAAAAAACCCAAAAAATCATGAACGTCGGACGATTGCTCCCACACCGAAGGTGCCAGCCAGACAAGCTCTTGCTGCTCCTCCCCGGCCATTGGCAGCGCATCTACAGCACCACAGACATCGGGGCTCCGGGCTTTCCCTGACGAACAGGGCTTCGACGTTTACCACCAGCTGCACCTGGGGGGCCCACTGAAAAAAAACCCGATAAATCATGAACGTCGGACGATTGCTCCCACACTGAAAGTGCCAGCCAGTCAAGCTCTTGCTGCTCCTCCCCGGCCATTGGCAGCGCATCTACAGCACCACAGACATCGGGGCTCCGGGCTTTCCCTGACGAACAGGACTTCGACGTTTACCACCACCTGCGCCTGGGCGCCCAATAAAAAAAAACCCGAAAAATCACGAACTTCGGACGATTGCTCCCACACCGAAAGTGCCAGGCAGTCAAGCTCTTGCTGCTCCTCACCGGGCATTGGCAGCGCATCTACAGCACCACAGACATCGGGGCTCCGGGCTTTCCCTGACGAACAGGGCTTCGACTTTTACCACCAGCTGCACCTGGGCGCCCACTCCAAAAAAACCCCGAAAAATCACGAACGTCGGACGATTGCTCCCACACCAAAAGTGCCAGCCACTGAAGCTCCTGCTGCTCCTCAGCGGCCATTGGCAGCGCATCTACAGCACCACAGACATCGGGGCTCCGGGCTTTCCCTGACGAACAGGGCTTCGACGTTTACCACCAGCTGCACCTGGGCGCCCACTGAAAAAAACCCCGAAGAATCACGAACGTCGGACGATTGCTCCCACACCGAAAGTGCCAGCCAGTCAAGCTCTTGCTGCTCCTCACCGGCCATTGGCAGCGCATCTACAGCACCACAGACATCGGGGCTCCGGGCTTTCCCTGACGAACAGGGCTTCGACCTTTACCACCACCTGCACCTCTGCCCCCATTGTAAAAAAACCCAAGAAAAATCACGAACGTTGGACGATTGCTCCCACACCGAAAGTGCCAGCCAGTCAAGCTCTTGCTGCTCCTCACCGGCCATTGGCAGCGCATCTACAGCACCACAGACATCGGGGCTCCGGGCTTTCCCTGACGAACAGGGCTTCGACGTTTACCACCAGCTGCGCCTGGGCGCCCACTAAAAAAAAACCCAAAAAATCACGAACGTCGGACGATTGCTCCCACACCGAATGTGCCAGCCAGTCAAGCTCTTGCTGCTCCTCACCGGCCATTGGCAGCGCATCTACAGCACCACAGACATCGGGGCTCCGGGCTTTCCCTGACAAACAGGGCTTCGACGTTTACCACCACCTGCACCTGGGAGTCCACTCCAAAAAAACCCGAAAAATCACGAACGTTGGACGATTGCTCCCACACCGAAAGTGCCAGGCAGTCAAGCTCTTGCTGCTCCTCACCGGCCATTGGCAGCGCATCTACAGCACCACAGACATCGGGGCTCCGGGCTTTCCCTGACGAACAGGGCTTCGACCTTTACCACCAGCTGCGCCTGGGCGCCCACTAAAAAAAAACCCAAAAAATCATGAACGTCGGACGATTGCTCCCACACCGAAGGTGCCAGCCAGACAAGCTCTTGCTGCTCCTCCCCGGCCATTGGCAGCGCATCTACAGCACCACAGACATCGGGGCTCCGGGCTTTCCCTGACGAACAGGGCTTCGACGTTTACCACCAGCTGCACCTGGGGGGCCCACTGAAAAAAAACCCGATAAATCATGAACGTCGGACGATTGCTCCCACACTGAAAGTGCCAGCCAGTCAAGCTCTTGCTGCTCCTCCCCGGCCATTGGCAGCGCATCTACAGCACCACAGACATCGGGGCTCCGGGCTTTCCCTGACGAACAGGACTTCGACGTTTACCACCACCTGCGCCTGGGCGCCCACTAAAAAAAAACCCGAAAAATCACGAACGTCGGACGATTGCTCCCACACCGAAAGTGCCAGGCAGTCAAGCTCTTGCTGCTCCTCACCGGGCATTGGCAGCGCATCTACAGCACCACAGACATCGGGGCTCCGGGCTTTCCCTGACGAACAGGGCTTCGACTTTTACCACCAGCTGCACCTGGGCGCCCACTCCAAAAAAACCCCGAAAAATCACGAACGTCGGACGATTGCTCCCACACCAAAAGTGCCAGCCAGACAAGCTCTTGCTGCTCCTCACCGGCCATTGGCAGCGCATCTACAGCACCACAGACATCGGGGCTCCGGGCTTTCCCTGACGAACAGGGCTTCGACGTTTACCACCACCTGCACCTGGGCGCCCATTGGAAAAAAACCCAAGAAAAATCACGAACGTTGGACGATTGCTCCCACACTGAAAGTGCCAGCCAGTCAAGCTCCTGCTGCTCCTCACCGGCCATTGGCAGGGCATCTACAGCACCACAGACATCGGGCCTCCGGGCTTTCCCTGACGAACAGGGCTTCGACGTTTACCACCAGCTGCACCTGGGCGCCCACTCAAAAAAAGCCCCGAAAAATCACGAACGTCGGACGATTGCTCCCACACCGAAAGTGCCAGCCACTCAAGCTCTTGCTGCTCCTCCCCGGCCACTGGCAGCGCATCTACAGCACCACAGACATCGGGGCTCCGGGCTTTCCCTGACGAACAGGGCTTCGACGTTTACCATTAGCTGCACCTGGGGGGCCCACTGAAAAAAACCCCGAAAAATCACGAACATCGGACGATTGCTCCCACACAAAAAGTGCCAGCCAGTCAAGCTCCTGCTGCTCCTCACCGGCCATTGGCAGCGCATCTACAGCACCACAGACATCGGGCCTCCGGGCTTTCCCTGAGGAACAGGGCTTCGACGTTTACCACCAGCTGCACCTGGGCGCCCACTGAAAAAAACCCCGAAGAATCACGAACGTCGGACGATTGCTCCCACACCGAAAGTGCCAGCCAGTCAAGCTCTTGCTGCTCCTCAGCGGCCATTGGCAGCACATCTACAGCACCACAGACATCGGGTTTCCGGGCTTTCCCTGACGAACAGGGCTTCGACTTTTACCACCAGCTGCGCCTGGGAGTCCACGCCAAAAAAACCCGAAAAATCACAAACGTCGGACGATTGCTCCCACACCGAAAGTGCCAGCAACTCAAGCTCTTGCTGCTCCTCACCGGCCATTGGCAGCGCATCTACAGCACCACAGACATCGGGGCTCCGGGCTTTCCCTGACGAACAGGGCTTCGACAATTACCACCACCTGCGCCTGGGCGCCTACTCCAAAAAAACCCCGAAAAATCACGAACGTCGGACGATTGCTCCCACACCGAAAGTGCCAGCCAGTCAAGCTCCTGCTGCTCCTCCCCGGCCACTGGCAGCGCATCTACAGCACCACAGACATCGGGGCTCCGGGTTTCCCTGACGAACAGGGCTTCGACGTTTACCACCACCTGCACCTGGGCGCCCACTCCAAAAAAAACCCGAAAAAACACGAACGTCGGACGATTGCTCCCACACAAAAAGTTCCAGCCAGTCAAGCTCTTGCTGCTCCTCCCCGGCCATTGGCAGCGCATCTACAGCACCACAGACATCGGGGCTCCGGGCTTTCCCTGACGAACAGGGCTTCGACGTTTACCACCAGCTGCACCTGGGCGCCCACTGGAAAAAAACCCCGAAAAATCACGACCGTCGGACGATTGCTCCCACACCAAAAGTGCCAGCCAGTCAAGCTCTTGCTGCTCCTCCCCGGCCATTGGCAGCGCATCTACAGCACCACAGACATCGGGGCTCCGGGCTTTCCCTGAGGAACAGGCCTTCGACGTTTACCACCAGCTGCACCTGGGCGGCCCACTGAAAAAAACCCCGAAAAATCATGATCGTCAGACGATTGCTCCCACACTGAATGTGCCAGCCAGTCAAGCTTCTGCTGCTCCTCACCGGCCATTGGCAGTGCATCTACAGCACCACAGACATCGGGTTTCCGGGCTTTCCCTGACGAACAGGGCTTCGACTTTTACCACCAGCTGCGCCTGGGCGCCCACTAAAAAAAAACACAAAAAATCACGAATGTCGGACCATTGCTCGCACACCGAAAGTGCCAGCCAGTCAAGCTCTTGCTGCTCCTCACCGGCCATTGGCAGCGCATCTACAGCATCACAGACATCGGGGCTCCGGGCTTTTCCTGACGAACAGGGCTTCGACGTTTACCACCAGCTGCACCTGGGCACGCACTAAAAAAAAACGCAAAAAAATCACGAACGTCGGACGATTGCTCCCACACCGAAAGTGCCAGCCAGTCAAGCTCCTGCTGCTCCTCCCCGGCCACTGGCAGCGCATCTACAGCACCACAGACATCGGGGCTCCGGGCTTTCCCTGACGAACAGGGCTTCGACGTTTACCACCACCCGCACCTGTGGGGCCCACTGAAAAAAACCCCGAAAAATCATGAACGTCGGACGATTGCTCCCACACCGAAATTGCCAGCTAGTCAAGCTCTTGCTGCTCCTCCCCGGCCATTGGCAGCGCATCTACAGCACCACAGACATCGGGGCTCCGGGCTTTCCCTGACGAACAAGGCTTCGACGTTTACCACCAGCTGCACCTGGGCGCCCACTGGAAAAAAACCCCGAAAAATCACGAACGTCGGACGATTGCTCCCACACCAAAAGTGCCAGCCAGTCAAGCTCTTGCTGCTCCTCCCCGGCCATTGGCAGCGCATCTACAGCACCACAGACATCGGGGCTCCGGGCATTCCCTGACGAACAGGGCTTCGACGTTTACCACCACCTGCACCTGGGGGGCCCACTGAAAAAAACCCGGAAAAATCACGACCGTCGGACGATTGCTCCCACACAAAAAGTTCCAGCCAGTCAAGCTCTTGCTGCTCCTCCCCGGCCATTGGCAGCGCATCTACAGCACCACAGACATCGGGGCTCCGGGCTTTCCCTGAGGAACAGGCCTTCGACGTTTACCACCAGCTGCACCTGGGGGGCCCACTGAAAAAAACCCCGAAAAATCATGAACGTTGGACGATTGCTCCCACACCGAAAGTGCCAGCCAGTCAAGCTCTTGCTGCTCCTCACCGGCCATTGGCAGTGCATCTACAGCACCACAGACATCGGGGCTCCGGGCTTTCCCTGACGAACAGGGCTTCGACCTTTACCACCACCTGCACCTCTGCCCCCATTGGAAAAAAACCCAAGAAAAATCACGAACGTTGGACGATTGCTCCCACACCGAAAGTGCCAGCCAGTCAAGCTCTTGCTGCTCATCACCGGCCATTGGCAGCGCATCTACAGCACCACAGACATCGGGGCTCCGGGCTTTCCCTGACGAACAGGGCTTCGACCTTTACCACCAGCTGCGCCTGGTCGCCCACTAAAAAAAAACCCAAAAAATCACGAAAGTCGGACGATTGCTCCCACACCGAAGGTGCCAGCCAGACAAGCTCTTGCTGCTCCTCCCCGGCCATTGGCAGCGCATCTACCGCACCACAGACATCGGGGCTCCAAGCTTTCCCTGATGAACAGGGCTTCGACGTTTACCACAAGCTGCACCTGGGGGGCACACTGAAAAAAAACCCGATAAATCATGAACGTCGGACGATTGCTCCCACACTGAAAGTGCCAGCCAGTCAAGCTCTTGCTGCTCCTCACCGGCCATTGGCAGCGCATCTACAGCACCACAGACATCGGGGCTCCGGGCTTTCCCTGACGAACAGGGCTTCGACGTTTACCACCAGCTGCACCTGGGCGCCCACTCAAAAAAAACACGAAAAATCACGAACGTCGGACGATTGCTCCCACACCGAAAGTGCCAGGCAGTCAAGCTCTTGCTGCTCCTCACCGGCCATTGGCAGCGCATCTACAGCACCACAGACATCGGGGCTCCGGGCTTTCCCTGACGAACAGGGCTTCGACGTTTACCACCAGCTGCACCTGGTCGCCCACTCCAAAAGAACACGAAAAATCACGAACGTCGGACGATTGCTCCCACACAAAAAGTGCCAGCCAGTCAAGCTCCTGCTGCTCCTCAGCGGCCATTGGCAGCGCATCTACAGCACCACAGACATCGGGCCTCCGGGCTTTCCCTGAGGAACAGGGCTTCGACGTTTACCACCAGCTGCACCTGGGCGCCCACTGAAAAAAACCCCGAAGAATCACGAACGTCGGACGATTGCTCCCACACCGAAAGTGCCAGCCAGTCAAGCTCTTGCTGCTCCTCAGCGGCCATTGGCAGCACATCTACAGCACCACAGACATCGGGTTTCCGGGCTTTCCCTGACGAACAGGGCTTCGACTTTTACCACCAGCTGCGCCTGGGAGTCCACGCCAAAAAAACCCGAAAAATCACAAACGTCGGACGATTGCTCCCACACCGAAAGTGCCAGCAACTCAAGCTCTTGCTGCTCCTCACCGGCCATTGGCAGCGCATCTACAGCACCACAGACATCGGGGCTCCGGGCTTTCCCTGACGAACAGGGCTTCGACAATTACCACCACCTGCGCCTGGGCGCCTACTCCAAAAAAACCCCGAAAAATCACGAACGTCGGACGATTGCTCCCACACCGAAAGTGCCAGCCAGTCAAGCTCCTGCTGCTCCTCCCCGGCCACTGGCAGCGCATCTACAGCACCACAGACATCGGGGCTCCGGGTTTCCCTGACGAACAGGGCTTCGACGTTTACCACCACCTGCTCCTGGGCGCCCACTCCAAAAAAAACCCGAAAAAACACGAACGTCGGACGATTGCTCCCACACAAAAATTTCCAGCCAGTCAAGCTCTTGCTGCTCCTCCCCGGCCATTGGCAGCGCATCTACAGTACCACAGACATCGGGGCTCCGGGCTTTCCCTGACGAACAGGGCTTCGACGTTTACCACCAGCTGCACCTGGGCGCCCACTGGAAAAAAACCCCGAAAAATCACGACCGTCGGACGATTGCTCCCACACCAAAAGTGCCAGCCAGTCAAGCTCTTGCTGCTCCTCCCCGGCCATTGGCAGCGCATCTACAGCACCACAGACATCGGGGCTCCGGGCTTTCCCTGAGGAACAGGCCTTCGACGTTTACCACCAGCTGCACCTGGGCGGCCCACTGGAAAAAAACCCCGAAAAATCACGAACGTCGGACGATTGCTCCCACACCAAAAGTGCCAGCCAGTCAAGCTCTTGCTGCTCCTCCCCGGCCATTGGCAGCGCATCTACAGCACCACAGACATCGGGGCTCCGGGCATTCCCTGACGAACAGGGCTTCGACGTTTACCACCACCTGCACCTGGGGGGCCCACTGAAAAAAACCCGGAAAAATCACGACCGTCGGACGATTGCTCCCACACAAAAAGTTCCAGCCAGTCAAGCTCTTGCTGCTCCTCCCCGGCCATTGGCAGCGCATCTACAGCACCACAGACATCGGGGCTCCGGGCTTTCCCTGAGGAACAGGCCTTCGACGTTTACCACCAGCTGCACCTGGGCGCCCACTGAAAAAAAACCCCGAAAATCACGAACGTCGGACGATTGCTCCCACACCGAAAGTGCCAGCCAGTCAAGCTCTTGCTGCTCCTCACCGGCCATTGGCAGCGCATCTACAGCACCACAGACATGGGGGCTTCGGGCTTTCCCTGACGAACAGGGCTTCGACGTTTACCACCACCTGCACCTCTGCCCCCATTGGAAAAAAACCCCGAAAAATCATGAACGTCGGACGATTGCTCCCACACCGAAAGTGCCAGCCAGTCAAGCTCTTGCTGCTCCTCACCGGCCATTGGCAGCCCATCTACAGCACCACAGACATCGGGGCTCCGGGCTTTCCCTGACGAACAGGGCTTCGATGTTTACCACCAGCTGCACCTGGGCGCGCACTCCAGAAAAACCCGAAAAATCACGAACGTCGGACGATTGCTCCCACACCAAAAGTGCCAGCCAGTCAAGCTCCTGCTGCTCCTCACCGGCCATTGGCAGCGCATCTACAGCGCCGCAGACATCAGGGCTCCGGGCTTTCCCTGACGAACAGGGGTTCGACGTTTACCACCAGCTGCACCTGGGCGCCCATTGGAAAAAAACCCAAGAAAAATCACAAACTTTGGACTATTGCTCCCACACCAAAAGTGCCAGCCAGTCAAGCTCTTGCTGCTCATCACCGGCCATTGGCAGCCCATCTACAGCACCACAGACGTCGGGGCTCCGGGCTTTCCCTGACGAACAGGGCTTCGACGTTTACCACCACCTGCACCTGGGGGGCCCACTGAAAAAAACCCGAAAAATCATGAACGTCAGACGATTGCTCCCACACCGAAAGTGCCAGCCAGTCAAGCTCCTGCTGCTCCTCACCAGCCATTGGCAGCGCATCTATAGCACCACAGACATCGGGGCTCTGGGCTTTCCCTGACGAACAGGGCTTCGATGTTTACCACCAGCTGCACCTGGGCACCGACTGGAAAAAAACCCCGAAAAATCACGAACGTGGGACGATTGCTCCCAGACAAAAAGTGCCAGCAACTCAAGCTCTTGCTGCTCCTCACCGGCCATTGGCAGCCCATCTACAGCATCACAGACATCGGGGCTCCGGGCTTTCCCTGACGAACAGGGCTTCGACGTTTACCACCAGCTGCACCTGGGCGCCCATTGGAAAAAAACCCAAGAATAATCACGAACGTCGGACGATTGCTCCCACACCGAAAGTTCCAGCCAGTCAAGCTCTTGCTGCTCCTCCCCGGCCATTGGCAGCGCATCTACAGCACCACAGACATCGGGGCTCCGGGCTTTCCCTGACGAACAGGGCTTCGACGTTTACCACCAGCTGCACCTGGGGGGCCCACTGAAAAAAAACCCGATAAATCATGAACGTCGGACGATTGCTCCCACACCGAAAGTGCCAGCCAGTCAAGCTCTTGCTGCTCCTCACCGGCCATTGGCAGCGCATCTACAGCACCACAGACATCGGGGCTCCGGGCTTTCCCTGACGAACAGGGCTTCGACCTTTACCACCAGCTGCGCCTGGGCGCCCACTAAAAAAAAACCCAAAAAATCATGAACGTCGGACGATTGCTCCCACACCGAAGGTGCCAGCCAGACAAGCTCTTGCTGCTCCTCCCCGGCCATTGGCAGCGCATCTACAGCACCACAGACATCGGGGCTCCGGGCTTTCCCTGACGAACAGGGCTTCGACGTTTACCACCAGCTGCACCTGGGGGGCCCACTGAAAAAAAACCCGATAAATCATGAACGTCGGACGATTGCTCCCACACTGAAAGTGCCAGCCAGTCAAGCTCTTGCTGCTCCTCCCCGGCCATTGGCAGCGCATCTACAGCACCACAGACATCGGGGCTCCGGGCTTTCCCTGACGAACAGGACTTCGACGTTTACCACCACCTGCGCCTGGGCGCCCAATAAAAAAAAACCCGAAAAATCACGAACTTCGGACGATTGCTCCCACACCGAAAGTGCCAGGCAGTCAAGCTCTTGCTGCTCCTCACCGGGCATTGGCAGCGCATCTACAGCACCACAGACATCGGGGCTCCGGGCTTTCCCTGACGAACAGGGCTTCGACTTTTACCACCAGCTGCACCTGGGCGCCCACTCCAAAAAAACCCCGAAAAATCACGAACGTCGGACGATTGCTCCCACACCAAAAGTGCCAGCCACTGAAGCTCCTGCTGCTCCTCAGCGGCCATTGGCAGCGCATCTACAGCACCACAGACATCGGGGCTCCGGGCTTTCCCTGACGAACAGGGCTTCGACGTTTACCACCAGCTGCACCTGGGCGCCCACTGAAAAAAACCCCGAAGAATCACGAACGTCGGACGATTGCTCCCACACCGAAAGTGCCAGCCAGTCAAGCTCTTGCTGCTCCTCACCGGCCATTGGCAGCGCATCTACAGCACCACAGACATCGGGGCTCCGGGCTTTCCCTGACGAACAGGGCTTTGACGTTTACCACCAGCTGCACCTGGGGGGCCCACTGAAAAAAACCCCAAAAAATCATGAACGTTGGACGATTGCTCCCACACCGAAAGAGCCAGCCAGTCAAGCTCCTGCTGCTCCTCACCGGCCATTGGCAGTGCATCTACAGCACCACAGACATCGGGGCTCCGGGCTTTCCCTGACGAACAGGGCTTCGACGTTTACCACCAGCTGCGCCTGGGCGCCCACTAAAAAAAAACCCAAAAAATCACGAACGTCGGACGATTGCTCCCACACCGAATGTGCCAGCCAGTCAAGCTCTTGCTGCTCCTCACCGGCCATTGGCAGCGCATCTACAGCACCACAGACATCGGGGCTCCGGGCTTTCCCTGACAAACAGGGCTTCGACGTTTACCACCACCTGCACCTGGGAGTCCACTCCAAAAAAACCCGAAAAATCACGAACGTCGGACGATTGCTCCCACACCGAAAGTGCCAGGCAGTCAAGCTCTTGCTGCTCCTCACCGGCCATTGGCAGCGCATCTACAGCACCACAGACATCGGGGCTCCGGGCTTTCCCTGACGAACAGGGCTTCGACTTTTACCACCAGCTGCACCTGGGCGCCCACTCCAAAAAAACCCCGAAAAATCACGAACGTCGGACGATTGCTCCCACACTGAAAGTGCCAGCCAGACAAGCTCTTGCTGCTCCTCACCGGCCATTGGCAGCGCATCTACAGCACCACAGACATCGGGGCTCCGGGCTTTCCCTGACGAACAGGGCTTCGACGTTTACCACCACCTGCACCTGGGCGCCCATTGGAAAAAAACCCAAGAAAAATCACGAACGTTGGACGATTGCTCCCACACTGAAAGTGCCAGCCAGTCAAGCTCCTGCTGCTCCTCCCCGGCCATTGGCAGGGCATCTACAGCACCACAGACATCGGGGCTCCGGGCTTTCCCTGACGAACAGGGCTTCGACTTTTACCACCAGCTGCACCTGGGCGCCGACTCAAAAAAAACCCTGAAAAATCACGAACGTCGGATGATTGCTCCCACACCGAAAGTGCCAGCCAGTCAAGCTCTTGCTGCTCCTCAGCGGCCATTGGCAGCCCATCTACAGCACCACAGACATCGGGGCTCCGGGCTTTCCCTGACGAACAGGGCTTCGACGTTTACCACCAGCTGCACCTGGGCGCCCACTCAAAAAAAGCCCCGAAAAATCACGAACGTCGGATGATTGCTCCCACACCGAAAGTGCCAGCCAGTCAAGCTCTTGCTGCTCCTCCCCGGCCACTGGCAGCGCATCTACAGCACCACAGACATCGGGGCTCCGGGCTTTCCCTGACGAACAGGGCTTCGACGTTTACCATTAGCTGCACCTGGGGGGCCCACTGAAAAAAACCCCGATAAATCACGAAGATCGGACGATTGCTCCCACACCGAAAGTGCCAGGCAGTCAAGCTCTTGCTGCTCCTCACCGGGCATTGGCAGCGCATCTACAGCACCACAGACATCGGGGCTCCGGGCTTTCCCTGACGAACAGGGCTTCGACTTTTACCACCAGCTGCACCTGGGCGCCCACTCCAAAAAAACCCCGAAAAATCACGAACGTCGGACGATTGCTCCCACACCAAAAGTGCCAGCCAGACAAGCTCTTGCTGCTCCTCACCGGCCATTGGCAGCGCATCTACAGCACCACAGACATCGGGGCTCCGGGCTTTCCCTGACGAACAGGGCTTCGACGTTTACCACCAGCTGCGCCTGGGCGCCCACTTGAAAATTCCCTGAAAAATCACGAACGTCGGACGATTGCTCCCACACCGAAAGTGTCATCCAGTCAAGCTCTTGCTGCTCCTCACCGGCCATTGGCAGCGCATCTACAGCACCACAGACATCGGGGCTCCGGGCTTTCCCTGACGAACAGGGCTTGAACGTTTACCACCAGCTGCGCCTGGGCGCCCACTAAAAAAAAACCCAAAAGAATCACGAACGTCGGACGATTGCTCCCACACCGAAAGTGCCAGCCAGTCAAGCTCTTGCTGCTCCTCACCGGCCATTGGCAGCGCATCTACAGCACCACAGACATCGGGGCTCCGGGCTTTCCCTGACGAACAGGGCTTCGACGTTTACCACCAGCTGCACCTGGTCGCCCACTCCAGAAAAACCCGAAAAATCACGAACGTCGGACGATTGCTCCCACACAAAAAGGGCCAGCCAGTCAAGCTCCTACTGCTCCTCAGCGGCCATTGGCAGCGCATCTACAGCACCACAGACATTGGGGCTCCGGGCTTTCCCTCACGAACAGGGCTTCGACAATTACCACCACCTGCGCCTGGGCGCCTACTCCAAAAAAACCCCGAAAAATCGGGAACGTCGGATGATTACTCCCACAACGAAAGTGCCAGCCAGTCAAGCTCTTTCTGCTCCTCACCGGCCATTGGCAGCGCATCTACAGCACCACAGACATCGGGGCTCCGGGCTTTCCCTGACGAACAGGGCTTCGACGTTTACCACCAGCTGCACCTGGGGGGCCCACTGAAAAAAACCCCGAAAAATCATGAACGTTGGATGATTGCTCCCACACCGAAAGTGCCAGCCAGTCAAGCTCTTGCTGCTCCTCACCGGCCATTGGCAGTGCAGCTACAGCACCACAGACATCGGGGCTCCGGGCTTTCCCTGACGAACAGGGCTTCGACCTTTACCACCACCTGCACCTCTGCCCCCATTGGAAAAAAACCCAAGAAAAATCACGAACGTTGGACGATTGCTCCCACACCGAAAGTGCCAGCCAGTCAAGCTCTTGCTGCTCATCACCGGCCATTGGCAGCGCATCTACAGCACCACAGACATCGGGGCTCCGGGCTTTCCCTGACGAACAGGGCTTCGACCTTTACCACCAGCTGCGCCTGGTCGCCCACTAAAAAAAAACCCAAAAAATCACGAACGTCGGACGATTGCTCCCACACCGAAGGTGCCAGCCAGACAAGCTCTTGCTGCTCCTCCCCGGCCATTGGCAGCGCATCTACCGCACCACAGACATCGGGGCTCCAAGCTTTCCCTGACGAACAGGGCTTCGACGTTTACCATTAGCTGCACCTGGGGGGCCCACTGAAAAAAACCCCGATAAATCACGAACATCGGACGATTGCTCCCACACAAAAAGTGCCAGCCAGTCAAGCTCCTGCTGCTCCTCACCGGCCATTGGCAGCGCATCTACAGCACCACAGACATCGGGGCTCCGGGCTTTCCCTGACGAACAGGGCTTCGACGTTTACCACCAGCTGCGCCTGGGCGCCCACTTGAAAATTCCCTGAAAAATCACGAACGTCGGACGATTGCTCCCACACCGAAAGTGCCAGCCAGTCAAGCTCTTGCTGCTCCTCACCGGCCATTGGCAGCGCATCTACAGCACCACAGACATCGGGGCTCCGGGCTTTCCCTGACGAACAGGGCTTGAACGTTTACCACCAGCTGCGCCTGGGCGCCCACTAAAAAAAAACCCAAAAGAATCACGAACGTCGGACGATTGCTCCCACACAAAAAGGGCCAGCCAGTCAAGCTCTTGCTGCTCCTCACCGGCCATTGGCAGCGCATCTACAGCACCACAGACATCGGGGCTCCGGGCTTTCCCTGACGAACAGGGCTTCGACGTTTACCACCAGCTGCACCTGGTCGCCCACTCCAGAAAAACCCGAAAAATCACGAACGTCGGACGATTGCTCCCACACAAAAAGGGCCAGCCAGTCAAGCTCCTACTGCTCCTCAGCGGCCATTGGCAGCGCATCTACAGCACCACAGACATTGGGGCTCCGGGCTTTCCCTGACGAACAGGGCTTCGACAATTACCACCACCTGCGCCTGGGCGCCTACTCCAAAAAAACCCCGAAAAATCACGAACGTCGGACGATTGCTCCCACACCGAAAGTGCCAGCCAGTCAAGCTCTTGCTGCTCCTCACCGGCCATTGGCAGCGCATCTACAGCACCACAGACATCGGGGCTCCGGGCTTTCCCTGACGAACAGGGCTTCGACGTTTACCACCAGCTGCACCTGGGGGGCCCACTGAAAAAAACCCCGAAAAATCATGAACGTTGGACGATTGCTCCCACTCCGAAAGTGCCAGCCAGTCAAGCTCTTGCTGCTCCTCACCGGCCATTGGCAGCACATCTACAGCACCACAGACATCGGGGCTCCGGGCTTTCCCTGACGAACAGGGCTTCGACGTTTACCACCAGCTGCACCTGGGCGCCCACTGAAAAAAACCCCGAAGAATCACGAACGTCGGACGATTGCTCCCACACCGAAAGTGCCAGCCAGTCAAGCTCTTGCTGCTCCTCACCGGCCATTGGCAGCGCATCTACAGCACCACAGACATCGGGGCTCCGGGCTTTCCCTGACGAACAGGGCTTTGACGTTTACCACCAGCTGCACCTGGGGGGCCCACTGAAAAAAACCCCAAAAAATCATGAACGTTGGACGATTGCTCCCACACCGAAAGTGCCAGCCAGTCAAGCTCCTGCTGCTCCTCACCGGCCATTGGCAGTGCATCTACAGCACCACAGACATCGGGGCTCCGGGCTTTCCCTGACGAACAGGGCTTCGACCTTTACCACCACCTGCACCTCTGCCCCCATTGTAAAAAAACCCAAGAAAAATCACGAACGTTGGACGATTGCTCCCACACCGAAAGTGCCAGCCAGTCAAGCTCTTGCTGCTCCTCACCGGCCATTGGCAGCGCATCTACAGCACCACAGACATCGGGGCTCCGGGCTTTCCCTGACGAACAGGGCTTCGACGTTTACCACCAGCTGCGCCTGGGCGCCCACTAAAAAAAAACCCAAAAAATCACGAACGTCGGACGATTGCTCCCACACCGAATGTGCCAGCCAGTCAAGCTCTTGCTGCTCCTCACCGGCCATTGGCAGCGCATCTACAGCACCACAGACATCGGGGCTCCGGGCTTTCCCTGACGAACAGGACTTCGACGTTTACCACCACCTGCGCCTGGGCGCCCACTAAAAAAAAACCCGAAAAATCACGAACGTCGGACGATTGCTCCCACACCGAAAGTGCCAGCCAGTCAAGCTCTTGCTGCTCCTCACCGGCCATTGGCAGCGCATCTACAGCACCACAGACATCGGGGCTCCGGGCTTTCCCTGACGAACAGGGCTTCGACGTTTACCACCAGCTGCACCTGGGGGGCCCACTGAAAAAAACCCCGAAAAATCATGAACGTTGGACGATTGCTCCCACTCCGAAAGTGCCAGCCAGTCAAGCTCTTGCTGCTCCTCACCGGCCATTGGCAGCACATCTACAGCACCACAGACATCGGGGCTCCGGGCTTTCCCTGACGAACAGGGCTTCGACGTTTACCACCAGCTGCACCTGGGCGCCCACTGAAAAAAACCCCGAAGAATCACGAACGTCGGACGATTGCTCCCACACCGAAAGTGCCAGCCAGTCAAGCTCTTGCTGCTCCTCACCGGCCATTGGCAGCGCATCTACAGCACCACAGACATCGGGGCTCCGGGCTTTCCCTGACGAACAGGGCTTTGACGTTTACCACCAGCTGCACCTGGGGGGCCCACTGAAAAAAACCCCAAAAAATCATGAACGTTGGACGATTGCTCCCACACCGAAAGTGCCAGCCAGTCAAGCTCCTGCTGCTCCTCACCGGCCATTGGCAGTGCATCTACAGCACCACAGACATCGGGGCTCCGGGCTTTCCCTGACGAACAGGGCTTCGACCTTTACCACCACCTGCACCTCTGCCCCCATTGTAAAAAAACCCAAGAAAAATCACGAACGTTGGACGATTGCTCCCACACCGAAAGTGCCAGCCAGTCAAGCTCTTGCTGCTCCTCACCGGCCATTGGCAGCGCATCTACAGCACCACAGACATCGGGGCTCCGGGCTTTCCCTGACGAACAGGGCTTCGACGTTTACCACCAGCTGCGCCTGGGCGCCCACTAAAAAAAAACCCAAAAAATCACGAACGTCGGACGATTGCTCCCACACCGAATGTGCCAGCCAGTCAAGCTCTTGCTGCTCCTCACCGGCCATTGGCAGCGCATCTACAGCACCACAGACATCGGGGCTCCGGGCTTTCCCTGACGAACAGGACTTCGACGTTTACCACCACCTGCGCCTGGGCGCCCACTAAAAAAAAACCCGAAAAATCACGAACGTCGGACGATTGCTCCCACACCGAAAGTGCCAGGCAGTCAAGCTCTTGCTGCTCCTCACCGGGCATTGGCAGCGCATCTACAGCACCACAGACATCGGGGCTCCGGGCTTTCCCTGACGAACAGGGCTTCGACTTTTACCACCAGCTGCACCTGGGCGCCCACTCCAAAAAAACCCCGAAAAATCACGAACGTCGGACGATTGCTCCCACACCAAAAGTGCCAGCCAGACAAGCTCTTGCTGCTCCTCACCGGCCATTGGCAGCGCATCTACAGCACCACAGACATCGGGGCTCCGGGCTTTCCCTGACGAACAGGGCTTCGACGTTTACCACCAGCTGCACCTGGGCGCCCATTGGAAAAAAACCCAAGAAAAATCACGAACGTTGGACGATTGCTCCCACACTGAAAGTGCCAGCCAGTCAAGCTCCTGCTGCTCCTCACCGGCCATTGGCAGGGCATCTACAGCACCACAGACATCGGGGCTCCGGGCTTTCCCTGACGAACAGGGCTTCGACTTTTACCACCAGCTGCACCTGGGCGCCGACTCCAAAAAAACCCTGAAAAATCACGAACGTCGGATGATTGCTCCCACACCGAAAGTGCCAGCCAGTCAAGCTCTTGCTGCTCCTCAGCGGCCATTGGCAGCCCATCTACAGCACCACAGACATCGGGGCTCCGGGCTTTCCCTGACGAACAGGGCTTCGACGTTTACCACCAGCTGCACCTGGGCGCCCACTCAAAAAAAGCCCCGAAAAATCACGAACGTTGGATGATTGCTCCCACACCGAAAGTGCCAGCCAGTCAAGCTCTTGCTGCTCCTCCCCGGCCACTGGCAGCGCATCTACAGCACCACAGACATCGGGGCTCCGGGCTTTCCCTGACGAACAGGGCTTCGACGTTTACCATTAGCTGCACCTGGGGGGCCCACTGAAAAAAACCCCGATAAATCACGAAGATCGGACGATTGCTCCCACACCGAAAGTGCCAGGCAGTCAAGCTCTTGCTGCTCCTCACCGGGCATTGGCAGCGCATCTACAGCACCACAGACATCGGGGCTCCGGGCTTTCCCTGACGAACAGGGCTTCGACTTTTACCACCAGCTGCACCTGGGCGCCCACTCCAAAAAAACCCCGAAAAATCACGAACGTCGGACGATTGCTCCCACACCAAAAGTGCCAGCCAGACAAGCTCTTGCTGCTCCTCACCGGCCATTGGCAGGGCATCTACAGCACCACAGACATCGGGGCTCCGGGCTTTCCCTGACGAACAGGGCTTCGACGTTTACCATTAGCTGCACCTGGGGGGCCCACTGAAAAAAACCCCGATAAATCACGAACATCGGACGATTGCTCCCACACAAAAAGTGCCAGCCAGTCAAGCTCCTGCTGCTCCTCACCGGCCATTGGCAGCGCATCTACAGCACCACAGACATCGGGGCTCCGGGCTTTCCCTGACGAACAGGGCTTCGACGTTTACCACCAGCTGCGCCTGGGCGCCCACTTGAAAATTCCCTGAAAAATCACGAACGTCGGACGATTGCTCCCACACCGAAAGTGTCATCCAGTCAAGCTCTTGCTGCTCCTCACCGGCCATTGGCAGCGCATCTACAGCACCACAGACATCGGGGCTCCGGGCTTTCCCTGACGAACAGGGCTTGAACGTTTACCACCAGCTGCGCCTGGGCGCCCACTAAAAAAAAACCCAAAAGAATCACGAACGTCGGACGATTGCTCCCACACCGAAAGTGCCAGCCAGTCAAGCTCTTGCTGCTCCTCACCGGCCATTGGCAGCGCATCTACAGCACCACAGACATCGGGGCTCCGGGCTTTCCCTGACGAACAGGGCTTCGACGTTTACCACCAGCTGCACCTGGTCGCCCACTCCAGAAAAACCCGAAAAATCACGAACGTCGGACGATTGCTCCCACACAAAAAGGGCCAGCCAGTCAAGCTCTTGCTGCTCCTCAGCGGCCATTGGCAGCGCATCTACAGCACCACAGACATTGGGGCTCCGGGCTTTCCCTGACGAACAGGGCTTCGACAATTACCACCACCTGCGCCTGGGCGCCTACTCCAAAAAAACCCCGAAAAATCGGGAACGTCGGATGATTACTCCCACAACGAAAGTGCCAGCCAGTCAAGCTCTTTCTGCTCCTCACCGGCCATTGGCAGCGCATCTACAGCACCACAGACATCGGGGCTCCGGGCTTTCCCTGACGAACAGGGCTTCGACGTTTACCACCAGCTGCACCTGGGGGGCCCACTGAAAAAAACCCCGAAAAATCATGAACGTTGGATGATTGCTCCCACACCGAAAGTGCCAGCCAGTCAAGCTCTTGCTGCTCCTCACCGGCCATTGGCAGTGCATCTACAGCACCACAGACATCGGGGCTCCGGGCTTTCCCTGACGAACAGGGCTTCGACCTTTACCACCACCTGCACCTCTGCCCCCATTGGAAAAAAACCCAAGAAAAATCACGAACGTTGGACGATTGCTCCCACACCGAAAGTGCCAGCTAGTCAAGCTCTTGCTGCTCATCACCGGCCATTGGCAGCGCATCTACAGCACCACAGACATCGGGGCTCCGGGCTTTCCCTGACGAACAGGGCTTCGACCTTTACCACCAGCTGCGCCTGGTCGCCCACTAAAAAAAAACCCAAAAAATCACGAACGTCGGACGATTGCTCCCACACCGAAGGTGCCAGCCAGACAAGCTCTTGCTGCTCCTCCCCGGCCATTGGCAGCGCATCTACCGCACCACAGACATCGGGGCTCCAAGCTTTCCCTGACGAACAGGGCTTCGACGTTTACCACAAGCTGCACCTGGGGGGCCCACTGAAAAAAAACCCGATAAATCATGAACGTCGGACGATTGCTCCCACACTGAAAGTGCCAGCCAGTCAAGCTCTTGCTGCTCCTCACCGGCCATTGGCAGCGCATCTACAGCACCACAGACATCGGGGCTCCGGGCTTTCCCTGACGAACAGGGCTTCGACGTTTAACACCAGCTGCACCTGGGCGCCCACTCAAAAAAAGCCCCGAAAAATCACGAACGTCGGACGATTGCTCCCACACCGAAAGTGCCAGCCAGTCAAGCTCTTGCTGCTCCTCCCCGGCCATTGGCAGCGCATCTACAGCACCACAGACATCGGGGCTCCGGGCTTTCCCTGACGAACAGGGCTTGAACGTTTACCCCCAGCTGCGCCTGGGCGCCCACTAAAAAAAAACCCAAAAGAATCACGAACGTCGGACGATTGCTCCCACACAAAAAGGGCCAGCCAGTCAAGCTCTTGCTGCTCCTCACCGGCCATTGGCAGCGCATCTACAGCACCACAGACATCGGGGCTCCGGGCTTTCCCTGACGAACAGGGCTTCGACGTTTACCACCAGCTGCACCTGGTCGCCCACTCCAGAAAAACCCGAAAAATCACGAACGTCGGACGATTGCTCCCACACAAAAAGGGCCAGCCAGTCAAGCTCCTACTGCTCCTCAGCGGCCATTGGCAGCGCATCTACAGCACCACAGACATCGGGGCTCCGGGCTTTCCCTGACGAACAGGGCTTCGACAATTACCACCACCTGCGCCTGGGCGCCTACTCCAAAAAAACCCCGAAAAATCACGAACGTCGGACGATTGCTCCCACACCGAAAGTGCCAGCCAGTCAAGCTCTTGCTGCTCCTCACCGGCCATTGGCAGCGCATCTACAGCACCACAGACATCGGGGCTCCGGGCTTTCCCTGACGAACAGGGCTTCGACGTTTACCACCAGCTGCACCTGGGGGGCCCACTGAAAAAAACCCCGAAAAATCATGAACGTTGGACGATTGCTCCCACACCGAAAGTGCCAGCCAGTCAAGCTCTTGCTGCTCCTCACCGGCCATTGGCAGTGCATCTACAGCACCACAGACATCGGGGCTCCGGGCTTTCCCTGACGAACAGGGCTTCGACCTTTACCACCACCTGCACCTCTGCCCCCATTGGAAAAAAACCCAAGAAAAATCACGAACGTTGGACGATTGCTCCCACACCGAAAGTGCCAGCCAGTCAAGCTCTTGCTGCTCATCACCGGCCATTGGCAGCGCATCTACAGCACCACAGACATCGGGGCTCCGGGCTTTCCCTGACGAACAGGGCTTCGACCTTTACCACCAGCTGCGCCTGGTCGCCCACTAAAAAAAAACCCAAAAAATCACGAACGTCGGACGATTGCTCCCACACCGAAGGTGCCAGCCAGACAAGCTCTTGCTGCTCCTCCCCGGCCATTGGCAGCGCATCTACCGCACCACAGACATCGGGGCTCCAAGCTTTCCCTGACGAACAGGGCTTCGACGTTTACCACAAGCTGCACCTGGGGGGCCCACTGAAAAAAAACCCGATAAATCATGAACGTCGGACGATTGCTCCCACACTGAAAGTGCCAGCCAGTCAAGCTCTTGCTGCTCCTCACCGGCCATTTGCAGCGCATCTACAGCACCACAGACATCGGGGCTCCGGGCTTTCCCTGACGAACAGGGCTTCGACGTTTACCACCAGCTGCACCTGGGCGCCCACTCAAAAAAAACACGAAAAATCACGAACGTCGGACGATTGCTCCCACACCGAAAGTGCCAGGCAGTCAAGCTCTTGCTGCTCCTCACCGGCCATTGGCAGCGCATCTACAGCACCACAGACATCGGGGCTCCGGGCTTTCCCTGACGAACAGGGCTTCGACGTTTACCACCAGCTGCACCTGGTCGCCCACTCCAAAAAAACACGAAAAATCACGAACGTCGGACGATTGCTCCCACACAAAAAGTGCCAGCCAGTGAAGCTCCTGCTGCTCCTCAGCGGCCATTGGCAGCGCATCTACAGCACCACAGACATCGGGCCTCCGGGCTTTCCCTGAGGAACAGGGCTTCGACGTTTACCACCAGCTGCACCTGGGCGCCCACTGAAAAAAACCCCGAAGAATCACGAACGTCGGACGATTGCTCCCACACCGAAAGTGCCAGCCAGTCAAGCTCTTGCTGCTCCTCAGCGGCCATTGGCAGCACATCTACAGCACCACAGACATCGGGTTTCCGGGCTTTCCCTGACGAACAGGGCTTCGACTTTTACCACCAGCTGCGCCTGGGAGTCCACGCCAAAAAAACCCGAAAAATCACAAACGTCGGACGATTGCTCCCACACCGAAAGTGCCAGCAACTCAAGCTCTTGCTGCTCCTCACCGGCCATTGGCAGCGCATCTACAGCACCACAGACATCGGGGCTCCGGGCTTTCCCTGACGAACAGGGCTTCGACAATTACCACCACCTGCGCCTGGGCGCCTACTCCAAAAAAACCCCGAAAAATCACGAACGTCGGACGATTGCTCCCACACCGAAAGTGCCAGCCAGTCAAGCTCCTGCTGCTCCTCCCCGGCCACTGGCAGCGCATCTACAGCACCACAGACATCGGGGCTCCGGGTTTCCCTGACGAACAGGGCTTCGACGTTTACCACCACCTGCACCTGGGCGCCCACTCCAAAAAAAACCCGAAAAAACACGAACGTCGGACGATTGCTCCCACACAAAAAGTTCCAGCCAGTCAAGCTCTTGCTGCTCCTCCCCGGCCATTGGCAGCGCATCTACAGCACCACAGACATCGGGGCTCCGGGCTTTCCCTGACGAACAGGGCTTCGACGTTTACCACCAGCTGCACCTGGGCGCCCACTGGAAAAAAACCCCGAAAAATCACGACCGTCGGACGATTGCTCCCACACCAAAAGTGCCAGCCAGTCAAGCTCTTGCTGCTCCTCCCCGGCCATTGGCAGCGCATCTACAGCACCACAGACATCGGGGCTCCGGGCTTTCCCTGAGGAACAGGCCTTCGACGTTTACCACCAGCTGCACCTGGGCGGCCCACTGAAAAAAACCCCGAAAAATCATGATCGTCAGACGATTGCTCCCACACTGAATGTGCCAGCCAGTCAAGCTTCTGCTGCTCCTCACCGGCCATTGGCAGTGCATCTACAGCACCACAGACATCGGGGCTCCGGGCTTTCCCTGACGAACAGGGCTTCGACGTTTACCACCAGCTGCGCCTGGGCGCCCACTAAAAAAAAACACAAAAAATCACGAATGTCGGACCATTGCTCGCACACCGAAAGTGCCAGCCAGTCAAGCTCTTGCTGCTCCTCACCGGCCATTGGCAGCGCATCTACAGCATCACAGACATCGGGGCTCCGGGCTTTTCCTGACGAACAGGGCTTCGACGTTTACCACCAGCTGCACCTGGGCACGCACTAAAAAAAAACGCAAAAAAATCACGAACGTCGGACGATTGCTCCCACACCGAAAGTGCCAGCCAGTCAAGCTCCTGCTGCTCCTCCCCGGCCACTGGCAGCGCATCTACAGCACCACAGACATCGGGGCTCCGGGCTTTCCCTGACGAACAGGGCTTCGACGTTTACCACCACCCGCACCTGTGGGGCCCACTGAAAAAAACCCCGAAAAATCATGAACGTCGGACGATTGCTCCCACACCGAAATTGCCAGCTAGTCAAGCTCTTGCTGCTCCTCCCCGGCCATTGGCAGCGCATCTACAGCACCACAGACATCGGGGCTCCGGGCTTTCCCTGACGAACAAGGCTTCGACGTTTACCACCAGCTGCACCTGGGCGCCCACTGGAAAAAAACCCCGAAAAATCACGAACGTCGGACGATTGCTCCCACACCAAAAGTGCCAGCCAGTCAAGCTCTTGCTGCTCCTCCCCGGCCATTGGCAGCGCATCTACAGCACCACAGACATCGGGGCTCCGGGCATTCCCTGACGAACAGGGCTTCGACGTTTACCACCACCTGCACCTGGGGGGCCCACTGAAAAAAACCCGGAAAAATCACGACCGTCGGACGATTGCTCCCACACAAAAAGTTCCAGCCAGTCAAGCTCTTGCTGCTCCTCCCCGGCCATTGGCAGCGCATCTACAGCACCACAGACATCGGGGCTCCGGGCTTTCCCTGAGGAACAGGCCTTCGACGTTTACCACCAGCTGCACCTGGGGGGCCCACTGAAAAAAACCCCGAAAAATCATGAACGTTGGACGATTGCTCCCACACCGAAAGTGCCAGCCAGTCAAGCTCTTGCTGCTCCTCACCGGCCATTGGCAGTGCATCTACAGCACCACAGACATCGGGGCTCCGGGCTTTCCCTGACGAACAGGGCTTCGACCTTTACCACCACCTGCACCTCTGCCCCCATTGGAAAAAAACCCAAGAAAAATCACGAACGTTGGACGATTGCTCCCACACCGAAAGTGCCAGCCAGTCAAGCTCTTGCTGCTCATCACCGGCCATTGGCAGCGCATCTACAGCACCACAGACATCGGGGCTCCGGGCTTTCCCTGACGAACAGGGCTTCGACCTTTACCACCAGCTGCGCCTGGTCGCCCACTAAAAAAAAACCCAAAAAATCACGAAAGTCGGACGATTGCTCCCACACCGAAGGTGCCAGCCAGACAAGCTCTTGCTGCTCCTCCCCGGCCATTGGCAGCGCATCTACCGCACCACAGACATCGGGGCTCCAAGCTTTCCCTGACGAACAGGGCTTCGACGTTTACCACAAGCTGCACCTGGGGGGCCCACTGAAAAAAAACCCGATAAATCATGAACGTCGGACGATTGCTCCCACACTGAAAGTGCCAGCCAGTCAAGCTCTTGCTGCTCCTCACCGGCCATTGGCAGCGCATCTACAGCACCACAGACATCGGGGCTCCGGGCTTTCCCTGACGAACAGGGCTTCGACGTTTACCACCAGCTGCACCTGGGCGCCCACTCAAAAAAAACACGAAAAATCACGAACGTCGGACGATTGCTCCCACACCGAAAGTGCCAGGCAGTCAAGCTCTTGCTGCTCCTCACCGGCCATTGGCAGCGCATCTACAGCACCACAGACATCGGGGCTCCGGGCTTTCCCTGACGAACAGGGCTTCGACGTTTACCACCAGCTGCACCTGGTCGCCCACTCCAAAAGAACACGAAAAATCACGAACGTCGGACGATTGCTCCCACACAAAAAGTGCCAGCCAGTGAAGCTCCTGCTGCTCCTCAGCGGCCATTGGCAGCGCATCTACAGCACCACAGACATCGGGCCTCCGGGCTTTCCCTGAGGAACAGGGCTTCGACGTTTACCACCAGCTGCACCTGGGCGCCCACTGAAAAAAACCCCGAAGAATCACGAACGTCGGACGATTGCTCCCACACCGAAAGTGCCAGCCAGTCAAGCTCTTGCTGCTCCTCAGCGGCCATTGGCAGCACATCTACAGCACCACAGACATCGGGTTTCCGGGCTTTCCCTGACGAACAGGGCTTCGACTTTTACCACCAGCTGCGCCTGGGAGTCCACGCCAAAAAAACCCGAAAAATCACAAACGTCGGACGATTGCTCCCACACCGAAAGTGCCAGCAACTCAAGCTCTTGCTGCTCCTCACCGGCCATTGGCAGCGCATCTACAGCACCACAGACATCGGGGCTCCGGGCTTTCCCTGACGAACAGGGCTTCGACAATTACCACCACCTGCGCCTGGGCGCCTACTCCAAAAAAACCCCGAAAAATCACGAACGTCGGACGATTGCTCCCACACCGAAAGTGCCAGCCAGTCAAGCTCCTGCTGCTCCTCCCCGGCCACTGGCAGCGCATCTACAGCACCACAGACATCGGGGCTCCGGGTTTCCCTGACGAACAGGGCTTCGACGTTTACCACCACCTGCACCTGGGCGCCCACTCCAAAAAAAACCCGAAAAAACACGAACGTCGGACGATTGCTCCCACACAAAAATTTCCAGCCAGTCAAGCTCTTGCTGCTCCTCCCCGGCCATTGGCAGCGCATCTACAGTACCACAGACATCGGGGCTCCGGGCTTTCCCTGACGAACAGGGCTTCGACGTTTACCACCAGCTGCACCTGGGCGCCCACTGGAAAAAAACCCCGAAAAATCACGACCGTCGGACGATTGCTCCCACACCAAAAGTGCCAGCCAGTCAAGCTCTTGCTGCTCCTCCCCGGCCATTGGCAGCGCATCTACAGCACCACAGACATCGGGGCTCCGGGCTTTCCCTGAGGAACAGGCCTTCGACGTTTACCACCAGCTGCACCTGGGCGGCCCACTGGAAAAAAACCCCGAAAAATCACGAACGTCGGACGATTGCTCCCACACCAAAAGTGCCAGCCAGTCAAGCTCTTGCTGCTCCTCCCCGGCCATTGGCAGCGCATCTACAGCACCACAGACATCGGGGCTCCGGGCATTCCCTGACGAACAGGGCTTCGACGTTTACCACCACCTGCACCTGGGGGGCCCACTGAAAAAAACCCGGAAAAATCACGACCGTCGGACGATTGCTCCCACACAAAAAGTTCCAGCCAGTCAAGCTCTTGCTGCTCCTCCCCGGCCATTGGCAGCGCATCTACAGCACCACAGACATCGGGGCTCCGGGCTTTCCCTGAGGAACAGGCCTTCGACGTTTACCACCAGCTGCACCTGGGCGCCCACTGAAAAAAAACCCCGAAA
Source organism: Chlamydotis macqueenii (assembly GCF_036417535.1). Classification (NCBI taxonomy): domain Eukaryota; kingdom Metazoa; phylum Chordata; class Aves; order Otidiformes; family Otididae; genus Chlamydotis; species Chlamydotis macqueenii. The sequence goes on along the minus strand of NC_141592.1, from coordinate 24,723,282 downwards.
ATCACGAACGTCGGACGATTGCTCCCACACCGAAAGTGCCAGCCAGTCAAGCTCTTGCTGCTCCTCACCGGCCATTGGCAGCGCATCTACAGCACCACAGACATGGGGGCTTCGGGCTTTCCCTGACGAACAGGGCTTCGACGTTTACCACCACCTGCACCTCTGCCCCCATTGGAAAAAAACCCCGAAAAATCATGAACGTCGGACGATTGCTCCCACACCGAAAGTGCCAGCCAGTCAAGCTCTTGCTGCTCCTCACCGGCCATTGGCAGCCCATCTACAGCACCACAGACATCGGGGCTCCGGGCTTTCCCTGACGAACAGGGCTTCGATGTTTACCACCAGCTGCACCTGGGCGCGCACTCCAGAAAAACCCGAAAAATCACGAACGTCGGACGATTGCTCCCACACCAAAAGTGCCAGCCAGTCAAGCTCCTGCTGCTCCTCACCGGCCATTGGCAGCGCATCTACAGCGCCGCAGACATCAGGGCTCCGGGCTTTCCCTGACGAACAGGGGTTCGACGTTTACCACCAGCTGCACCTGGGCGCCCATTGGAAAAAAACCCAAGAAAAATCACAAACTTTGGACTATTGCTCCCACACCAAAAGTGCCAGCCAGTCAAGCTCTTGCTGCTCATCACCGGCCATTGGCAGCCCATCTACAGCACCACAGACGTCGGGGCTCCGGGCTTTCCCTGACGAACAGGGCTTCGACGTTTACCACCACCTGCACCTGGGGGGCCCACTGAAAAAAACCCGAAAAATCATGAACGTCAGACGATTGCTCCCACACCGAAAGTGCCAGCCAGTCAAGCTCCTGCTGCTCCTCACCAGCCATTGGCAGCGCATCTATAGCACCACAGACATCGGGGCTCTGGGCTTTCCCTGACGAACAGGGCTTCGATGTTTACCACCAGCTGCACCTGGGCACCGACTGGAAAAAAACCCCGAAAAATCACGAACGTGGGACGATTGCTCCCAGACAAAAAGTGCCAGCAACTCAAGCTCTTGCTGCTCCTCACCGGCCATTGGCAGCCCATCTACAGCATCACAGACATCGGGGCTCCGGGCTTTCCCTGACGAACAGGGCTTCGACGTTTACCACCAGCTGCACCTGGGCGCCCATTGGAAAAAAACCCAAGAATAATCACGAACGTCGGACGATTGCTCCCACACCGAAAGTTCCAGCCAGTCAAGCTCTTGCTGCTCCTCCCCGGCCATTGGCAGCGCATCTACAGCACCACAGACATCGGGGCTCCGGGCTTTCCCTGACGAACAGGGCTTCGACGTTTACCACCAGCTGCACCTGGGGGGCCCACTGAAAAAAAACCCGATAAATCATGAACGTCGGACGATTGCTCCCACACCGAAAGTGCCAGCCAGTCAAGCTCTTGCTGCTCCTCACCGGCCATTGGCAGCGCATCTACAGCACCACAGACATCGGGGCTCCGGGCTTTCCCTGACGAACAGGGCTTCGACCTTTACCACCAGCTGCGCCTGGGCGCCCACTAAAAAAAAACCCAAAAAATCATGAACGTCGGACGATTGCTCCCACACCGAAGGTGCCAGCCAGACAAGCTCTTGCTGCTCCTCCCCGGCCATTGGCAGCGCATCTACAGCACCACAGACATCGGGGCTCCGGGCTTTCCCTGACGAACAGGGCTTCGACGTTTACCACCAGCTGCACCTGGGGGGCCCACTGAAAAAAAACCCGATAAATCATGAACGTCGGACGATTGCTCCCACACTGAAAGTGCCAGCCAGTCAAGCTCTTGCTGCTCCTCCCCGGCCATTGGCAGCGCATCTACAGCACCACAGACATCGGGGCTCCGGGCTTTCCCTGACGAACAGGACTTCGACGTTTACCACCACCTGCGCCTGGGCGCCCAATAAAAAAAAACCCGAAAAATCACGAACTTCGGACGATTGCTCCCACACCGAAAGTGCCAGGCAGTCAAGCTCTTGCTGCTCCTCACCGGGCATTGGCAGCGCATCTACAGCACCACAGACATCGGGGCTCCGGGCTTTCCCTGACGAACAGGGCTTCGACTTTTACCACCAGCTGCACCTGGGCGCCCACTCCAAAAAAACCCCGAAAAATCACGAACGTCGGACGATTGCTCCCACACCAAAAGTGCCAGCCACTGAAGCTCCTGCTGCTCCTCAGCGGCCATTGGCAGCGCATCTACAGCACCACAGACATCGGGGCTCCGGGCTTTCCCTGACGAACAGGGCTTCGACGTTTACCACCAGCTGCACCTGGGCGCCCACTGAAAAAAACCCCGAAGAATCACGAACGTCGGACGATTGCTCCCACACCGAAAGTGCCAGCCAGTCAAGCTCTTGCTGCTCCTCACCGGCCATTGGCAGCGCATCTACAGCACCACAGACATCGGGGCTCCGGGCTTTCCCTGACGAACAGGGCTTTGACGTTTACCACCAGCTGCACCTGGGGGGCCCACTGAAAAAAACCCCAAAAAATCATGAACGTTGGACGATTGCTCCCACACCGAAAGAGCCAGCCAGTCAAGCTCCTGCTGCTCCTCACCGGCCATTGGCAGTGCATCTACAGCATCACAGACATCGGGGCTCCGGGCTTTTCCTGACGAACAGGGCTTCGACGTTTACCACCAGCTGCACCTGGGTACGCACTAAAAAAAAACGCAAAAAAATCACGAACGTCGGACGATTGCTCCCACACCGAAAGTGCCAGCCAGTCAAGCTCCTGCTGCTCCTCCCCGGCCACTGGCAGCGCATCTACAGCACCACAGACATCGGGGCTCCGGGCTTTCCCTGACGAACAGGGCTTCGACGTTTACCACCACCCGCACCTGTGGGGCCCACTGAAAAAAACCCCGAAAAATCATGAACGTCGGACGATTGCTCCCACACCGAAATTGCCAGCTAGTCAAGCTCTTGCTGCTCCTCCCCGGCCATTGGCAGCGCATCTACAGCACCACAGACATCGGGGCTCCGGGCTTTCCCTGACGAACAAGGCTTCGACGTTTACCACCAGCTGCACCTGGGCGCCCACTGGAAAAAAACCCCGAAAAATCACGAACGTCGGACGATTGCTCCCACACCAAAAGTGCCAGCCAGTCAAGCTCTTGCTGCTCCTCCCCGGCCATTGGCAGCGCATCTACAGCACCACAGACATCGGGGCTCCGGGCATTCCCTGACGAACAGGGCTTCGACGTTTACCACCACCTGCACCTGGGGGGCCCACAGAAAAAAACCCGGAAAAATCACGACCGTCGGACGATTGCTCCCACACAAAAAGTTCCAGCCAGTCAAGCTCTTGCTGCTCCTCCCCGGCCATTGGCAGCGCATCTACAGCACCACAGACATCGGGGCTCCGGGCTTTCCCTGAGGAACAGGCCTTCGACGTTTACCACCAGCTGCACCTGGGGGGCCCACTGAAAAAAACCCCGAAAAATCATGAACGTTGGACGATTGCTCCCACACCGAAAGTGCCAGCCAGTCAAGCTCTTGCTGCTCCTCACCGGCCATTGGCAGTGCATCTACAGCACCACAGACATCGGGGCTCCGGGCTTTCCCTGACGAACAGGGCTTCGACCTTTACCACCACCTGCACCTCTGCCCCCATTGGAAAAAAACCCAAGAAAAATCACGAACGTTGGACGATTGCTCCCACACCGAAAGTGCCAGCCAGTCAAGCTCTTGCTGCTCATCACCGGCCATTGGCAGCGCATCTACAGCACCACAGACATCGGGGCTCCGGGCTTTCCCTGACGAACAGGGCTTCGACCTTTACCACCAGCTGCGCCTGGTCGCCCACTAAAAAAAAACCCAAAAAATCACGAAAGTCGGACGATTGCTCCCACACCGAAGGTGCCAGCCAGACAAGCTCTTGCTGCTCCTCCCCGGCCATTGGCAGCGCATCTACCGCACCACAGACATCGGGGCTCCAAGCTTTCCCTGACGAACAGGGCTTCGACGTTTACCACAAGCTGCACCTGGGGGGCCCACTGAAAAAAAACCCGATAAATCATGAACGTCGGACGATTGCTCCCACACTGAAAGTGCCAGCCAGTCAAGCTCTTGCTGCTCCTCACCGGCCATTGGCAGCGCATCTACAGCACCACAGACATCGGGGCTCCGGGCTTTCCCTGACGAACAGGGCTTCGACGTTTACCACCAGCTGCACCTGGGCGCCCACTCAAAAAAAACACGAAAAATCACGAACGTCGGACGATTGCTCCCACACCGAAAGTGCCAGGCAGTCAAGCTCTTGCTGCTCCTCACCGGCCATTGGCAGCGCATCTACAGCACCACAGACATCGGGGCTCCGGGCTTTCCCTGACGAACAGGGCTTCGACGTTTACCACCAGCTGCACCTGGTCGCCCACTCCAAAAGAACACGAAAAATCACGAACGTCGGACGATTGCTCCCACACAAAAAGTGCCAGCCAGTGAAGCTCCTGCTGCTCCTCAGCGGCCATTGGCAGCGCATCTACAGCACCACAGACATCGGGCCTCCGGGCTTTCCCTGAGGAACAGGGCTTCGACGTTTACCACCAGCTGCACCTGGGCGCCCACTGAAAAAAACCCCGAAGAATCACGAACGTCGGACGATTGCTCCCACACCGAAAGTGCCAGCCAGTCAAGCTCTTGCTGCTCCTCAGCGGCCATTGGCAGCACATCTACAGCACCACAGACATCGGGTTTCCGGGCTTTCCCTGACGAACAGGGCTTCGACTTTTACCACCAGCTGCGCCTGGGAGTCCACGCCAAAAAAACCCGAAAAATCACAAACGTCGGACGATTGCTCCCACACCGAAAGTGCCAGCAACTCAAGCTCTTGCTGCTCCTCACCGGCCATTGGCAGCGCATCTACAGCACCACAGACATCGGGGCTCCGGGCTTTCCCTGACGAACAGGGCTTCGACAATTACCACCACCTGCGCCTGGGCGCCTACTCCAAAAAAACCCCGAAAAATCACGAACGTCGGACGATTGCTCCCACACCGAAAGTGCCAGCCAGTCAAGCTCCTGCTGCTCCTCCCCGGCCACTGGCAGCGCATCTACAGCACCACAGACATCGGGGCTCCGGGTTTCCCTGACGAACAGGGCTTCGACGTTTACCACCACCTGCACCTGGGCGCCCACTCCAAAAAAAACCCGAAAAAACACGAACGTCGGACGATTGCTCCCACACAAAAATTTCCAGCCAGTCAAGCTCTTGCTGCTCCTCCCCGGCCATTGGCAGCGCATCTACAGTACCACAGACATCGGGGCTCCGGGCTTTCCCTGACGAACAGGGCTTCGACGTTTACCACCAGCTGCACCTGGGCGCCCACTGGAAAAAAACCCCGAAAAATCACGACCGTCGGACGATTGCTCCCACACCAAAAGTGCCAGCCAGTCAAGCTCTTGCTGCTCCTCCCCGGCCATTGGCAGCGCATCTACAGCACCACAGACATCGGGGCTCCGGGCTTTCCCTGAGGAACAGGCCTTCGACGTTTACCACCAGCTGCACCTGGGCGGCCCACTGGAAAAAAACCCCGAAAAATCACGAACGTCGGACGATTGCTCCCACACCAAAAGTGCCAGCCAGTCAAGCTCTTGCTGCTCCTCCCCGGCCATTGGCAGCGCATCTACAGCACCACAGACATCGGGGCTCCGGGCATTCCCTGACGAACAGGGCTTCGACGTTTACCACCACCTGCACCTGGGGGGCCCACTGAAAAAAACCCGGAAAAATCACGACCGTCGGACGATTGCTCCCACACAAAAAGTTCCAGCCAGTCAAGCTCTTGCTGCTCCTCCCCGGCCATTGGCAGCGCATCTACAGCACCACAGACATCGGGGCTCCGGGCTTTCCCTGAGGAACAGGCCTTCGACGTTTACCACCAGCTGCACCTGGGCGCCCACTGAAAAAAAACCCCGAAAATCACGAACGTCGGACGATTGCTCCCACACCGAAAGTGCCAGCCAGTCAAGCTCTTGCTGCTCCTCACCGGCCATTGGCAGCGCATCTACAGCACCACAGACATGGGGGCTTCGGGCTTTCCCTGACGAACAGGGCTTCGACGTTTACCACCACCTGCACCTCTGCCCCCATTGGAAAAAAACCCCGAAAAATCATGAACGTCGGACGATTGCTCCCACACCGAAAGTGCCAGCCAGTCAAGCTCTTGCTGCTCCTCACCGGCCATTGGCAGCCCATCTACAGCACCACAGACATCGGGGCTCCGGGCTTTCCCTGACGAACAGGGCTTCGATGTTTACCACCAGCTGCACCTGGGCGCGCACTCCAGAAAAACCCGAAAAATCACGAACGTCGGACGATTGCTCCCACACCAAAAGTGCCAGCCAGTCAAGCTCCTGCTGCTCCTCACCGGCCATTGGCAGCGCATCTACAGCGCCGCAGACATCAGGGCTCCGGGCTTTCCCTGACGAACAGGGGTTCGACGTTTACCACCAGCTGCACCTGGGCGCCCATTGGAAAAAAACCCAAGAAAAATCACAAACTTTGGACTATTGCTCCCACACCAAAAGTGCCAGCCAGTCAAGCTCTTGCTGCTCATCACCGGCCATTGGCAGCGCATCTATAGCACCACAGACATCGGGGCTCTGGGCTTTCCCTGACGAACAGGGCTTCGATGTTTACCACCAGCTGCACCTGGGCACCGACTGGAAAAAAACCCCGAAAAATCACGAACGTGGGACGATTGCTCCCAGACAAAAAGTGCCAGCAACTCAAGCTCTTGCTGCTCCTCACCGGCCATTGGCAGCCCATCTACAGCATCACAGACATCGGGGCTCCGGGCTTTCCCTGACGAACAGGGCTTCGACGTTTACCACCAGCTGCACCTGGGCGCCCATTGGAAAAAAACCCAAGAATAATCACGAACGTCGGACGATTGCTCCCACACCGAAAGTTCCAGCCAGTCAAGCTCTTGCTGCTCCTCCCCGGCCATTGGCAGCGCATCTACAGCACCACAGACATCGGGGCTCCGGGCTTTCCCTGACGAACAGGGCTTCGACGTTTACCACCAGCTGCACCTGGGGGGCCCACTGAAAAAAAACCCGATAAATCATGAACGTCGGACGATTGCTCCCACACCGAAAGTGCCAGCCAGTCAAGCTCTTGCTGCTCCTCACCGGCCATTGGCAGCGCATCTACAGCACCACAGACATCGGGGCTCCGGGCTTTCCCTGACGAACAGGGCTTCGACCTTTACCACCAGCTGCGCCTGGGCGCCCACTAAAAAAAAACCCAAAAAATCATGAACGTCGGACGATTGCTCCCACACCGAAGGTGCCAGCCAGACAAGCTCTTGCTGCTCCTCCCCGGCCATTGGCAGCGCATCTACAGCACCACAGACATCGGGGCTCCGGGCTTTCCCTGACGAACAGGGCTTCGACGTTTACCACCAGCTGCACCTGGGGGGCCCACTGAAAAAAAACCCGATAAATCATGAACGTCGGACGATTGCTCCCACACTGAAAGTGCCAGCCAGTCAAGCTCTTGCTGCTCCTCCCCGGCCATTGGCAGCGCATCTACAGCACCACAGACATCGGGGCTCCGGGCTTTCCCTGACGAACAGGACTTCGACGTTTACCACCACCTGCGCCTGGGAGCCCAATAAAAAAAAACCCGAAAAATCACGAACTTCGGACGATTGCTCCCACACCGAAAGTGCCAGGCAGTCAAGCTCTTGCTGCTCCTCACCGGGCATTGGCAGCGCATCTACAGCACCACAGACATCGGGGCTCCGGGCTTTCCCTGACGAACAGGGCTTCGACTTTTACCACCAGCTGCACCTGGGCGCCCACTCCAAAAAAACCCCGAAAAATCACGAACGTCGGACGATTGCTCCCACACCAAAAGTGCCAGCCACTGAAGCTCCTGCTGCTCCTCAGCGGCCATTGGCAGCGCATCTACAGCACCACAGACATCGGGGCTCCGGGCTTTCCCTGACGAACAGGGCTTCGACGTTTACCACCAGCTGCACCTGGGCGCCCACTGAAAAAAACCCCGAAGAATCACGAACGTCGGACGATTGCTCCCACACCGAAAGTGCCAGCCAGTCAAGCTCTTGCTGCTCCTCACCGGCCATTGGCAGCGCATCTACAGCACCACAGACATCGGGGCTCCGGGCTTTCCCTGACGAACAGGGCTTTGACGTTTACCACCAGCTGCACCTGGGGGGCCCACTGAAAAAAACCCCAAAAAATCATGAACGTTGGACGATTGCTCCCACACCGAAAGAGCCAGCCAGTCAAGCTCCTGCTGCTCCTCACCGGCCATTGGCAGTGCATCTACAGCACCACAGACATCGGGGCTCCGGGCTTTCCCTGACGAACAGGGCTTCGACGTTTACCACCAGCTGCGCCTGGGCGCCCACTAAAAAAAAACCCAAAAAATCACGAACGTCGGACGATTGCTCCCACACCGAATGTGCCAGCCAGTCAAGCTCTTGCTGCTCCTCACCGGCCATTGGCAGCGCATCTACAGCACCACAGACATCGGGGCTCCGGGCTTTCCCTGACAAACAGGGCTTCGACGTTTACCACCACCTGCACCTGGGAGTCCACTCCAAAAAAACCCGAAAAATCACGAACGTCGGACGATTGCTCCCACACCGAAAGTGCCAGGCAGTCAAGCTCTTGCTGCTCCTCACCGGCCATTGGCAGCGCATCTACAGCACCACAGACATCGGGGCTCCGGGCTTTCCCTGACGAACAGGGCTTCGACTTTTACCACCAGCTGCACCTGGGCGCCCACTCCAAAAAAACCCCGAAAAATCACGAACGTCGGACGATTGCTCCCACACTGAAAGTGCCAGCCAGACAAGCTCTTGCTGCTCCTCACCGGCCATTGGCAGCGCATCTACAGCACCACAGACATCGGGGCTCCGGGCTTTCCCTGACGAACAGGGCTTCGACGTTTACCACCACCTGCACCTGGGCGCCCATTGGAAAAAAACCCAAGAAAAATCACGAACGTTGGACGATTGCTCCCACACTGAAAGTGCCAGCCAGTCAAGCTCCTGCTGCTCCTCCCCGGCCATTGGCAGGGCATCTACAGCACCACAGACATCGGGGCTCCGGGCTTTCCCTGACGAACAGGGCTTCGACTTTTACCACCAGCTGCACCTGGGCGCCGACTCAAAAAAAACCCTGAAAAATCACGAACGTCGGATGATTGCTCCCACACCGAAAGTGCCAGCCAGTCAAGCTCTTGCTGCTCCTCAGCGGCCATTGGCAGCCCATCTACAGCACCACAGACATCGGGGCTCCGGGCTTTCCCTGACGAACAGGGCTTCGACGTTTACCACCAGCTGCACCTGGGCGCCCACTCAAAAAAAGCCCCGAAAAATCACGAACGTCGGATGATTGCTCCCACACCGAAAGTGCCAGCCAGTCAAGCTCTTGCTGCTCCTCCCCGGCCACTGGCAGCGCATCTACAGCACCACAGACATCGGGGCTCCGGGCTTTCCCTGACGAACAGGGCTTCGACGTTTACCATTAGCTGCACCTGGGGGGCCCACTGAAAAAAACCCCGATAAATCACGAAGATCGGACGATTGCTCCCACACCGAAAGTGCCAGGCAGTCAAGCTCTTGCTGCTCCTCACCGGGCATTGGCAGCGCATCTACAGCACCACAGACATCGGGGCTCCGGGCTTTCCCTGACGAACAGGGCTTCGACTTTTACCACCAGCTGCACCTGGGCGCCCACTCCAAAAAAACCCCGAAAAATCACGAACGTCGGACGATTGCTCCCACACCAAAAGTGCCAGCCAGACAAGCTCTTGCTGCTCCTCACCGGCCATTGGCAGCGCATCTACAGCACCACAGACATCGGGGCTCCGGGCTTTCCCTGACGAACAGGGCTTCGACGTTTACCACCACCTGCACCTGGGCGCCCATTGGAAAAAAACCCAAGAAAAATCACGAACGTTGGACGATTGCTCCCACATTGAAAGTGCCAGCCAGTCAAGCTCCTGCTGCTCCTCACCGGCCATTGGCAGGGCATCTACAGCACCACAGACATCGGGCCTCCGGGCTTTCCCTGACGAACAGGGCTTCGACGTTTACCATTAGCTGCACCTGGGGGGCCCACTGAAAAAAACCCCGAAAAATCACGAACATCGGACGATTGCTCCCACACAAAAAGTGCCAGCCAGTCAAGCTCCTGCTGCTCCTCACCGGCCATTGGCAGCGCATCTACAGCACCACAGACATCGGGGCTCCGGGCTTTCCCTGACGAACAGGGCTTCGACGTTTACCACCAGCTGCGCCTGGGCGCCCACTTGAAAATTCCCTGAAAAATCACGAACGTGGGACGATTGCTCCCACACCGAAAGTGTCATCCAGTCAAGCTCTTGCTGCTCCTCACCGGCCATTGGCAGCGCATCTACAGCACCACAGACATCGGGGCTCCGGGCTTTCCCTGACGAACAGGGCTTGAACGTTTACCACCAGCTGCGCCTGGGCGCCCACTAAAAAAAAACCCAAAAGAATCACGAACGTCGGACGATTGCTCCCACACCGAAAGTGCCAGCCAGTCAAGCTCTTGCTGCTCCTCACCGGCCATTGGCAGCGCATCTACAGCACCACAGACATCGGGGCTCCGGGCTTTCCCTGACGAACAGGGCTTCGACGTTTACCACCAGCTGCACCTGGTCGCCCACTCCAGAAAAACCCGAAAAATCACGAACGTCGGACGATTGCTCCCACACAAAAAGGGCCAGCCAGTCAAGCTCCTACTGCTCCTCAGCGGCCATTGGCAGCGCATCTACAGCACCACAGACATTGGGGCTCCGGGCTTTCCCTGACGAACAGGGCTTCGACAATTACCACCACCTGCGCCTGGGCGCCTACTCCAAAAAAACCCCGAAAAATCACGAACGTCGGACGATTGCTCCCACACCGAAAGTGCCAGCCAGTCAAGCTCTTGCTGCTCCTCACCGGCCATTGGCAGCGCATCTACAGCACCACAGACATCGGGGCTCCGGGCTTTCCCTGACGAACAGGGCTTCGACGTTTACCACCAGCTGCACCTGGGGGGCCCACTGAAAAAAACCCCGAAAAATCATGAACGTTGGACGATTGCTCCCACTCCGAAAGTGCCAGCCAGTCAAGCTCTTGCTGCTCCTCACCGGCCATTGGCAGCACATCTACAGCACCACAGACATCGGGGCTCCGGGCTTTCCCTGACGAACAGGGCTTCGACGTTTACCACCAGCTGCACCTGGGCGCCCACTGAAAAAAACCCCGAAGAATCACGAACGTCGGACGATTGCTCCCACACCGAAAGTGCCAGCCAGTCAAGCTCTTGCTGCTCCTCACCGGCCATTGGCAGCGCATCTACAGCACCACAGACATCGGGGCTCCGGGCTTTCCCTGACGAACAGGGCTTTGACGTTTACCACCAGCTGCACCTGGGGGGCCCACTGAAAAAAACCCCAAAAAATCATGAACGTTGGACGATTGCTCCCACACCGAAAGTGCCAGCCAGTCAAGCTCCTGCTGCTCCTCACCGGCCATTGGCAGTGCATCTACAGCACCACAGACATCGGGGCTCCGGGCTTTCCCTGACGAACAGGGCTTCGACCTTTACCACCACCTGCACCTCTGCCCCCATTGTAAAAAAACCCAAGAAAAATCACGAACGTCGGACGATTGCTCCCACACCGAAAGTGCCAGCCAGTCAAGCTCTTGCTGCTCCTCACCGGCCATTGGCAGCGCATCTACAGCACCACAGACATCGGGGCTCCGGGCTTTCCCTGACGAACAGGGCTTCGACGTTTACCACCAGCTGCGCCTGGGCGCCCACTAAAAAAAAACCCAAAAAATCACGAACGTCGGACGATTGCTCCCACACCGAATGTGCCAGCCAGTCAAGCTCTTGCTGCTCCTCACCGGCCATTGGCAGCGCATCTACAGCACCACAGACATCGGGGCTCCGGGCTTTCCCTGACAAACAGGGCTTCGACGTTTACCACCACCTGCACCTGGGAGTCCACTCCAAAAAAACCCGAAAAATCACGAACGTCGGACGATTGCTCCCACACCGAAAGTGCCAGGCAGTCAAGCTCTTGCTGCTCCTCACCGGCCATTGGCAGCGCATCTACAGCACCACAGACATCGGGGCTCCGGGCTTTCCCTGACGAACAGGGCTTCGACGTTTACCACCAGCTGCACCTGGGGGGCCCACTGAAAAAAAACCCGATAAATCATGAACGTCGGACGATTGCTCCCACACTGAAAGTGCCAGGCAGTCAAGCTCTTGCTGCTCCTCCCCGGCCATTGGCAGCGCATCTACAGCACCACAGACATCGGGGCTCCGGGCTTTCCCTGACGAACAGGACTTCGACGTTTACCACCACCTGCGCCTGGGCGCCCACTAAAAAAAAACCCGAAAAATCACGAACGTCGGACGATTGCTCCCACACCGAAAGTGCCAGGCAGTCAAGCTCTTGCTGCTCCTCACCGGGCATTGGCAGCGCATCTACAGCACCACAGACATCGGGGCTCCGGGCTTTCCCTGACGAACAGGGCTTCGACTTTTACCACCAGCTGCACCTGGGCGCCCACTCCAAAAAAACCCCGAAAAATCACGAACGTCGGACGATTGCTCCCACACCAAAAGTGCCAGCCAGACAAGCTCTTGCTGCTCCTCACCGGCCATTGGCAGCGCATCTACAGCACCACAGACATCGGGGCTCCGGGCTTTCCCTGACGAACAGGGCTTCGACGTTTACCACCACCTGCACCTGGGCGCCCATTGGAAAAAAACCCAAGAAAAATCACGAACGTTGGACGATTGCTCCCACACTGAAAGTGCCAGCCAGTCAAGCTCCTGCTGCTCCTCACCGGCCATTGGCAGGGCATCTACAGCACCACAGACATCGGGGCTCCGGGCTTTCCCTGACGAACAGGGCTTCGACTTTTACCACCAGCTGCACCTGGGCGCCGACTCCAAAAAAACCCTGAAAAATCACGAACGTCGGATGATTGCTCCCACACCGAAAGTGCCAGCCAGTCAAGCTCTTGCTGCTCCTCAGCGGCCATTGGCAGCCCATCTACAGCACCACAGACATCGGGGCTCCGGGCTTTCCCTGACGAACAGGGCTTCGACGTTTACCACCAGCTGCACCTGGGCGCCCACTCAAAAAAAGCCCCGAAAAATCACGAACGTCGGATGATTGCTCCCACACCGAAAGTGCCAGCCAGTCAAGCTCTTGCTGCTCCTCCCCGGCCACTGGCAGCGCATCTACAGCACCACAGACATCGGGGCTCCGGGCTTTCCCTGACGAACAGGGCTTCGACGTTTACCATTAGCTGCACCTGGGGGGCCCACTGAAAAAAACCCCGATAAATCACGAAGATCGGACGATTGCTCCCACACCGAAAGTGCCAGGCAGTCAAGCTCTTGCTGCTCCTCACCGGGCATTGGCAGCGCATCTACAGCACCACAGACATCGGGGCTCCGGGCTTTCCCTGACGAACAGGGCTTCGACTTTTACCACCAGCTGCACCTGGGCGCCCACTCCAAAAAAACCCCGAAAAATCACGAACGTCGGACGATTGCTCCCACACCAAAAGTGCCAGCCAGACAAGCTCTTGCTGCTCCTCACCGGCCATTGGCAGCGCATCTACAGCACCACAGACATCGGGGCTCCGGGCTTTCCCTGACGAACAGGGCTTCGACGTTTACCACCACCTGCACCTGGGCGCCCATTGGAAAAAAACCCAAGAAAAATCACGAACGTTGGACGATTGCTCCCACACTGAAAGTGCCAGCCAGTCAAGCTCCTGCTGCTCCTCACCGGCCATTGGCAGGGCATCTACAGCACCACAGACATCGGGGCTCCGGGCTTTCCCTGACGAACAGGGCTTCGACTTTTACCACCAGCTGCACCTGGGCGCCGACTCCAAAAAAACCCTGAAAAATCACGAAGATCGGACGATTGCTCCCACACCGAAAGTGCCAGCCAGTCAAGCTCTTGCTGCTCCTCAGCGGCCATTGGCAGCGCATCTACAGCACCACAGACATCGGGGCTCCGGGCTTTCCCTGACGAACAGGGCTTCGACGTTTACCACCAGCTGCACCTGGGCGCCCACTCAAAAAAAGCCCCGAAAAATCACGAACGTCGGACGATTGCTCCCACACCGAAAGTGCCAGCCACTCAAGCTCTTGCTGCTCCTCCCCGGCCACTGGCAGCGCATCTACAGCACCACAGACATCGGGGCTCCGGGCTTTCCCTGACGAACAGGGCTTCGACGTTTACCATTAGCTGCACCTGGGGGGCCCACTGAAAAAAACCCCGATAAATCACGAACATCGGACGATTGCTCCCACACAAAAAGTGCCAGCCAGTCAAGCTCCTGCTGCTCCTCACCGGCCATTGGCAGCGCATCTACAGCACCACAGACATCGGGGCTCCGGGCTTTCCCTGACGAACAGGGCTTCGACGTTTACCACCAGCTGCGCCTGGGCGCCCACTTGAAAATTCCCTGAAAAATCACGAACGTCGGACGATTGCTCCCACACCGAAAGTGTCATCCAGTCAAGCTCTTGCTGCTCCTCACCGGCCATTGGCAGCGCATCTACAGCACCACAGACATCGGGGCTCCGGGCTTTCCCTGACGAACAGGGCTTGAACGTTTACCACCAGCTGCGCCTGGGCGCCCACTAAAAAAAAACCCAAAAGAATCACGAACGTCGGACGATTGCTCCCACACCGAAAGTGCCAGCCAGTCAAGCTCTTGCTGCTCCTCACCGGCCATTGGCAGCGCATCTACAGCACCACAGACATCGGGGCTCCGGGCTTTCCCTGACGAACAGGGCTTCGACGTTTACCACCAGCTGCACCTGGTCGCCCACTCCAGAAAAACCCGAAAAATCACGAACGTCGGACGATTGCTCCCACACAAAAAGGGCCAGCCAGTCAAGCTCCTACTGCTCCTCAGCGGCCATTGGCAGCGCATCTACAGCACCACAGACATTGGGGCTCCGGGCTTTCCCTCACGAACAGGGCTTCGACAATTACCACCACCTGCGCCTGGGCGCCGACTCCAAAAAAACCCCGAAAAATCGGGAACGTCGGATGATTACTCCCACAACGAAAGTGCCAGCCAGTCAAGCTCTTTCTGCTCCTCACCGGCCATTGGCAGCGCATCTACAGCACCACAGACATCGGGGCTCCGGGCTTTCCCTGACGAACAGGGCTTCGACGTTTACCACCAGCTGCACCTGGGGGGCCCACTGAAAAAAACCCCGAAAAATCATGAACGTTGGATGATTGCTCCCACACCGAAAGTGCCAGCCAGTCAAGCTCTTGCTGCTCCTCACCGGCCATTGGCAGTGCAGCTACAGCACCACAGACATCGGGGCTCCGGGCTTTCCCTGACGAACAGGGCTTCGACCTTTACCACCACCTGCACCTCTGCCCCCATTGGAAAAAAACCCAAGAAAAATCACGAACGTTGGACGATTGCTCCCACACCGAAAGTGCCAGCCAGTCAAGCTCTTGCTGCTCATCACCGGCCATTGGCAGCGCATCTACAGCACCACAGACATCGGGGCTCCGGGCTTTCCCTGACGAACAGGGCTTCGACCTTTACCACCAGCTGCGCCTGGTCGCCCACTAAAAAAAAACCCAAAAAATCACGAACGTCGGACGATTGCTCCCACACCGAAGGTGCCAGCCAGACAAGCTCTTGCTGCTCCTCCCCGGCCATTGGCAGCGCATCTACCGCACCACAGACATCGGGGCTCCAAGCTTTCCCTGACGAACAGGGCTTCGACGTTTACCACAAGCTGCACCTGGGGGGCCCACTGAAAAAAAACCCGATAAATCATGAACGTCGGACGATTGCTCCCACACTGAAAGTGCCAGCCAGTCAAGCTCTTGCTGCTCCTCACCGGCCATTGGCAGCGCATCTACAGCACCACAGACATCGGGGCTCCGGGCTTTCCCTGACGAACAGGGCTTCGACGTTTACCACCAGCTGCACCTGGGCGCCCACTCAAAAAAAGCCCCGAAAAATCACGAACGTCGGACGATTGCTCCCACACCGAAAGTGCCAGCCAGTCAAGCTCTTGCTGCTCCTCCCCGGCCATTGGCAGCGCATCTACAGCACCACAGACATCGGGGCTCCGGGCTTTCCCTGACGAACAGGGCTTCGACGTTTACCATTAGCTGCACCTGGGGGGCCCACTGAAAAAAACCCCGATAAATCACGAACATCGGACGATTGCTCCCACACAAAAAGTGCCAGCCAGTCAAGCTCCTGCTGCTCCTCACCGGCCATTGGCAGCGCATCTACAGCACCACAGACATCGGGGCTCCGGGCTTTCCCTGACGAACAGGGCTTCGACGTTTACCACCAGCTGCGCCTGGGCGCCCACTTGAAAATTCCCTGAAAAATCACGAACGTCGGACGATTGCTCCCACACCGAAAGTGTCATCCAGTCAAGCTCTTGCTGCTCCTCACCGGCCATTGGCAGCGCATCTACAGCACCACAGACATCGGGGCTCCGGGCTTTCCCTGACGAACAGGGCTTGAACGTTTACCACCAGCTGCGCCTGGGCGCCCACTAAAAAAAAACCCAAAAGAATCACGAACGTCGGACGATTGCTCCCACACAAAAAGGGCCAGCCAGTCAAGCTCTTGCTGCTCCTCACCGGCCATTGGCAGCGCATCTACAGCACCACAGACATCGGGGCTCCGGGCTTTCCCTGACGAACAGGGCTTCGACGTTTACCACCAGCTGCACCTGGTCGCCCACTCCAGAAAAACCCGAAAAATCACGAACGTCGGACGATTGCTCCCACACAAAAAGGGCCAGCCAGTCAAGCTCCTACTGCTCCTCAGCGGCCATTGGCAGCGCATCTACAGCACCACAGACATTGGGGCTCCGGGCTTTCCCTGACGAACAGGGCTTCGACAATTACCACCACCTGCGCCTGGGCGCCTACTCCAAAAAAACCCCGAAAAATCACGAACGTCGGACGATTGCTCCCACACCGAAAGTGCCAGCCAGTCAAGCTCTTGCTGCTCCTCACCGGCCATTGGCAGCGCATCTACAGCACCACAGACATCGGGGCTCCGGGCTTTCCCTGACGAACAGGGCTTCGACGTTTACCACCAGCTGCACCTGGGGGGCCCACTGAAAAAAACCCCGAAAAATCATGAACGTTGGACGATTGCTCCCACTCCGAAAGTGCCAGCCAGTCAAGCTCTTGCTGCTCCTCACCGGCCATTGGCAGTGCATCTACAGCACCACAGACATCGGGGCTCCGGGCTTTCCCTGACGAACAGGGCTTCGACCTTTACCACCACCTGCACCTCTGCCCCCATTGGAAAAAAACCCAAGAAAAATCACGAACGTTGGACGATTGCTCCCACACCGAAGGTGCCAGCCAGTCAAGCTCTTGCTGCTCATCACCGGCCATTGGCAGCGCATCTACAGCACCACAGACATCGGGGCTCCGGGCTTTCCCTGACGAACAGGGCTTCGACCTTTACCACCAGCTGCGCCTGGTCGCCCACTAAAAAAAAACCCAAAAAATCACGAACGTCGGACGATTGCTCCCACACCGAAGGTGCCAGCCAGACAAGCTCTTGCTGCTCCTCCCCGGCCATTGGCAGCGCATCTACCGCACCACAGACATCGGGGCTCCAAGCTTTCCCTGACGAACAGGGCTTCGACGTTTACCACAAGCTGCACCTGGGGGGCCCACTGAAAAAAAACCCAATAAATCATGAACGTCGGACGATTGCTCCCACACTGAAAGTGCCAGCCAGTCAAGCTCTTGCTGCTCCTCACCGGCCATTGGCAGCGCATCTACAGCACCACAGACATCGGGGCTCCGGGCTTTCCCTGACGAACAGGGCTTCGACGTTTACCACCAGCTGCACCTGGGCGCCCACTCAAAAAAAACACGAAAAATCACGAACGTCGGACGATTGCTCCCACACCGAAAGTGCCAGGCAGTCAAGCTCTTGCTGCTCCTCACCGGCCATTGGCAGCGCATCTACAGCACCACAGACATCGGGGCTCCGGGCTTTCCCTGACGAACAGGGCTTCGACGTTTACCACCAGCTGCACCTGGTCGCCCACTCCAAAAGAACACGAAAAATCACGAACGTCGGACGATTGCTCCCACACAAAAAGTGCCAGCCAGTGAAGCTCCTGCTGCTCCTCAGCGGCCATTGGCAGCGCATCTACAGCACCACAGACATCGGGCCTCCGGGCTTTCCCTGAGGAACAGGGCTTCGACGTTTACCACCAGCTGCACCTGGGCGCCCACTGAAAAAAACCCCGAAGAATCACGAACGTCGGACGATTGCTCCCACACCGAAAGTGCCAGCCAGTCAAGCTCTTGCTGCTCCTCAGCGGCCATTGGCAGCACATCTACAGCACCACAGACATCGGGTTTCCGGGCTTTCCCTGACGAACAGGGCTTCGACTTTTACCACCAGCTGCGCCTGGGAGTCCACGCCAAAAAAACCCGAAAAATCACAAACGTCGGACGATTGCTCCCACACCGAAAGTGCCAGCAACTCAAGCTCTTGCTGCTCCTCACCGGCCATTGGCAGCGCATCTACAGCACCACAGACATCGGGGCTCCGGGCTTTCCCTGACGAACAGGGCTTCGACAATTACCACCACCTGCGCCTGGGCGCCTACTCCAAAAAAACCCCGAAAAATCACGAACGTCGGACGATTGCTCCCACACCGAAAGTGCCAGCCAGTCAAGCTCTTGCTGCTCCTCACCGGCCATTGGCAGCGCATCTACAGCACCACAGACATCGGGGCTCCGGGCTTTCCCTGACGAACAGGGCTTTGACGTTTACCACCAGCTGCACCTGGGGGGCCCACTGAAAAAAACCCCGAAAAATCATGAACGTTGGACGATTGCTCCCACACGGAAAGTGCCAGCCAGTCAAGCTCCTGCTGCTCCTCACCGGCCATTGGCAGCCCATCTACAGCACCACAGACATCGGGGCTCCGGGCTTTCCCTGACGAACAGGGCTTCGACATTTACCACCACCTGCACCTCTGCCCCCATTGGAAAAAAAACCAATAAAAATCACGAACGTTGGACGATTGCTCCCACACCGAAAGTGCCAGCCAGTCAAGCTCTTGCTGCTCATCACCGGCCATTGGCAGCGCATCTACAGCACCACAGACATCGGGGCTCCGGGCTTTCCCTGACGAACAGGGCTTCGACGTTTACCACCAGCTGCGCCTGGGCGCCCAATAAAAAAAAACCCAAAAAATCACGAACGTCGGACGATTGCTCCCACACCGAAGGTGCCAGCCAGACAAGCTCTTGCTGCTCCTCCCCGGCCATTGGCAGCGCATCTACCGCACCACAGACATCGGGGCTCCAAGCTTTCCCTGACGAACAGGGCTTCGACGTTTACCACAAGCTGCACCTGAGGGGCCCACTGAAAAAAAACCCGATAAATCATGAACGTCGGACGATTGCTCCCACACCGAAAGTGCCAGCCAGTCAAGCTCTTGCTGCTCCTCACCGGCCATTGGCAGTGCATCTACAGCACCACAGACATCGGGGCTCCGGGCTTTCCCTGACGAACAGGGCTTCGACGTTTACCACCACCTGCACCTGGGAGTCCACTCCAAAAAAACCCGAAAAATCACGAACGTCGGACGATTGCTCCCACACCGAAAGTGCCAGGCAGTCAAGCTCTTGCTGCTCCTCACCGGGCATTGGCAGCGCATCTACAGCACCACAGACATCGGGGCTCCGGGCTTTCCCTGACGAACAGGGCTTCGACTTTTACCACTAGCTGCACCTGGGCGCCCATTGGAAAAAAACCCAAGAAAAATCACAAACGTTGGACGATTGCTCCCACACCGAAAGTGCCAGCCAGTCAAGCTCCTGCTGCTCCTCAGCGGCCATTGGCAGGGCATCTACAGCACCACAGACATCGGGGCTCCGGGCTTTCCCTGACGAACAGGGCTTCGACTTTTACCACCAGCTGCACCTGGGCGCCTACTCCAAAAAAACCCTGAAAAATCACGAACGTCGGACGATTGCTCCCACACCGAAAGTGCCAGCCAGTCAAGCTCTTGCTGCTCCTCAGCGGCCATTGGCAGCGCATCTACAGCACCACAGACATCGGGGCTCCAGGCTTTCCCTGACGAACAGGGCTTCGACGTTTACCACCAGCTGCACCTGGTCGCCCACTCCAGAAAAACCTGAAAAATCACGAACGTCGGACGATTGCTCCCACACAAAAAGGGCCAGCCAGACAAGCTCTTGCTGCTCCTCAGCGGCCATTGGCAGCGCATCTACAGCACCACAGACATCGGGGCTCCGGGCTTTCCCTGACGAACAGGGCTTCGACGTTTACCACCAGCTGCACCTGGTCGCCCACTCCAAAAAAACACGAAAAATCACGAACGTCGGACGATTGCTCCCACACAAAAAGTGCCAGCCAGTCAAGCTCCTGCTGCTCCTCAGCGGCCATTGGCAGCGCATCTACAGCACCACAGACATCAGGGCTCCGGGCTTTCCCTGACGAACAGGGCTTCGACGTTTACCACCACCTGCACCTGGGCGCCCATTGGAAAAAAACCCAAGAAAAATCACGAACGTTGGATGATTGCTCCCACACCAAAAGTGCCAGCCAGACAAGCTCTTGCTGCTCCTCACCGGACATTGGCAGCGCATCTACAGCACCACAGACATCGGGGCTCCGGGCTTTCCCTGACGAACAGGGCTTCGACGTTTACCACCAGCTGCACCTGGGCGCCCATTGGAAAAAAACCCAAGAAAAATCACGAACGTTGGACGATTGCTCCCACACCGAAAGTGCCAGCCAGTCAAGCTCCTGCTGCTCCTCACCGGCCATTGGCAGGGCATCTACAGCACCACAGACATCGGGGCTCCGGGCTTTCCCTGACGAACAGGGCTTCGACTTTTACCACCAGCTGCACCTGGGCGCTTACTCCAAAAAAACCCTGAAAAATCACGAACGTCGGACGATTGCTCCCACACCGAAAGTGCCAGCCAGTCAAGCTCTTGCTGCTCCTCACTGGCCATTGGCAGCGCATCTACAGCACCACAGACATCGGGGCTCCGGGCTTTCCCTGACGAACAGGGCTTCGACGTTTACCACCAGCTGCACCTGGGCGCCCACTCAAAAAAAACCCCAAAAAATCACGAACGTCGGACGATTGCTCCCACACCGAAAGTGCCAGGCAGTCAAGCTCTTGCTGCTCCTCACCGGCCATTGGCAGCGCATCTACAGCACCACAGACATCGGGGCTCCGGGCTTTCCCTGACGAACAGGGCTTCGACGTTTACCACCAGCTGCACCTGGGGGGCCCACTGAAAAAAACCCCGATAAATCACGAATGTCGGACGATTGCTCCCACACAAAAAGTGCCAGCCACTCAAGCTCCTGCTGCTTCTCACCGGCCATTGGCAGCACATCTACAGCACCACAGACATCGGGGCTCCGGGCTTTCCCTGACGAACAGGGCTTCGACGTTTACCACCAGCTGCACCTGGGCGCCCACTGAAAAAAACCCCGAAGAATCACGAACGTCGGACGATTGCTCCCACACCGAAAGTGCCAGCAACTCAAGCTCTTGCTGCTCCTCACCGGCCATTGGCAGCGCATCTACAGCACCACAGACATCGGGGCTCCGGGCTTTCCCTGACGAACAGGGCTTCGACAATTACCACCACCTGCGCCTGGGCGCCTACTCCAAAAAAACCCCGAAAAATCACGAACGTCGGACAATTGCTCCCACACAAAAAGTGCCAGCCAGTCAAGCTCTTGCTGCTCCTCACCGGCCATTGGCAGCGCATCTACAGCACCACAGACATCGGGGCTCCGGGCTTTCCCTGACGAACAGGGTTTTAACGTTTACCACCAGCTGCACCTGGGGGGCCCACTGAAAAAAACCCCGAAAAATCACGAACGTCGGACGATTGCTCCCACACCGAAGGTGCCAGCCAGTCAAGCTCCTGCTGCTCCTCACCGGCCATTGGCAGTGCATCTACAGCACCACAGACATCGGGGCTCCGGGCTTTCCCTGACGAACAGGGCTTCGACGTTTACCACCAGCTGCGCCTGGGCGCCCACTAAAAAAAAACCCAAAAAATCACGAACGTCGGACGATTGCTCCCACACCGAAGGTGCCAGCCAGACAAGCTCTTACTGCTCCTCCCCGGCCATTGGCAGCGCATCTGCAGCACCACAGACATCGGGGCTCCAAGCTTTCCCTGACGAACAGGGCTTCGACGTTTACCACAAGCTGCACCTGGGGGGCCCACTGAAAAAAAACCCGAAAAATCATGAACGTCGGACGATTGCTCCCACACTGAAAGTGCCAGCCAGTCAAGCTCTTGCTGCTCCTCACCGGCCATTGGCAGCACATCTACAGCACCACAGACATCGGGGCTCCGGGCTTTCCCTGACGAACAGGGCTTCGACGTTTACCACCAGCTGCACCTGGGCGCCCACTGAAAAAAACCCCGAAGAATCACGAACGTCGGACGATTGCTCCCACACCGAAAGTGCCAGCAACTCAAGCTCTTGCTACTCCTCACCGGCCATTGGCAGCGCATCTACAGCACCACAGACATCGGGGCTCCGGGCTTTCCCTGACGAACAGGGCTTCGACAATTACCACCACCTGCGCCTGGGCGCCTACTCCAAAAAAACCCCGAAAAATCACGAACGTCGGACGATTGCTCCCACACCGAAAGTGCCAGCCAGTCAAGCTCTTGCTGCTCCTCAGCGGCCATTGGCAGTGCATCTACAGCACCACAGACATCGGGGCTCCGGGCTTTCCCTGACAAACAGGGCTTCGACGTTTACCACCACCTGCACCTGGGAGTCCACTCCAAAAAAACCCGAAAAATCACGAACGTCGGACGATTGCTCCCACACCGAAAGTGCCAGGCAGTCAAGCTCTTGCTACTCCTCACCGGCCATTGGCAGCGCATCTACAGCACCACAGACATCGGGGCTCCGGGCTTTCCCTGACGAACAGGGCTTCGACCTTTACCACCAGCTGCACCTGGGCGCCCATTGGAAAAAAACCCAAGAAAAATCACGAACGTTGGACGATTGCTCCCACACTGAAAGTGCCAGCCAGTCAAGCTCCTGCTGCTCCTCACCGGCCATTGGCAGGGCATCTACAGCACCACAGACATCGGGGCTCCGGGCTTTCCCTGACGAACAGGGCTTCGACGTTTACCACCAGCTGCACCTGGGCGCCGACTCCAAAAAAACCCTGAAAAATCACGAACGTCGGACGATTGCTCCCACACCGAAAGTGCCAGCCAGTCAAGCTCTTGCTGCTCCTCAGCGGCCATTGGCAGCGCATCTACAGCACCACAGACATCGGGGCTCCGGGCTTTCCCTGACGAACAGGGCTTCGACGTTTACCACCAGCTGCACCTGGGCGCCCACTCAAAAAAAGCCCCGAAAAATCACGAACGTCGGACGATTGCTCCCACACCGAAAGTGCCAGCCAGTCAAGCTCTTGCTGCTCCTCACCGGCCATTGGCAGCGCATCTACAGCACCACAGACATCGGGGCTCCGGGCTTTCCCTGACGAACAGGGCTTCGACGTTTACCACCAGCTGCACCTGGGGGGCCCACTGAAAAAAACCCCGATAAATCACGAACATCGGACGATTGCTCCCACACCGAAAGTGTCATCCAGTCAAGCTCTTGCTGCTCCTCACCGGCCATTGGCAGCGCATCTACAGCACCACAGCCATCGGGGCTCTGGGCTTTCCCTGACGAACAGGGCTTGAACTTTTACCACCAGCTGCGCCTGGGCGCCCACTAAAAAAAAACCCAAAAGAATCACGAACGTCGGACGATTGCTCCCACACCGAAAGTGCCAGCCAGTCAAGCTCTTGCTGCTCCTCACCGGCCATTGGCAGCGCATCTACAGCACCACAGACATCGGGGCTGCGGGCTTTCCCTGACGAACAGGGCTTCGACGTTTACCACCAGCTGCACCTGGTCGCCCACTCCAGAAAAACCCGAAAAATCACGAACGTCGGACGATTGCTCCCACACAAAAAGGGCCAGCCAGTCAAGCTCCTACTGCTCGTCAGCGGCCATTGGCAGCGCATCTACAGCACCACAGACATCGGGGCTCCGGGCTTTCCCTGACGAACAGGGCTTCGACAATTACCACCACCTGCGCCTGGGCGCCTACTCCAAAAAAACCCCGAAAAATCACGAACGTCGGACGATTGCTCCCACACCGAAAGTGCCAGCCAGTCAAGCTCTTGCTGCTCCTCACCGGCCATTGGCAGCGCATCTACAGCACCACAGACATCGGGGCTCCGGGCTTTCCCTGACGAACAGGGCTTTGACGTTTACCACCAGCTGCACCTGGGGGGCCCACTGAAAAAAACCCCGAAAAATCATGAACGTTGGACGATTGCTCCCACACCGAAAGTGCCAGCCAGTCAAGCTCTTGCTGCTCCTCACCGGCCATTGGCAGTGCATCTACAGCACCACAGACATCGGGGCTCCGGGCTTTCCCTGACGAACAGGGCTTCGACCTTTACCACCACCTGCACCTCTGCCCCCATTGGAAAAAAACCCAAGAAAAATCACGAACGTTGGACGATTGCTCCCACACCGAAAGTGCCAGCCAGTCAAGCACTTGCTGCTCATCACCGGCCATTGGCAGCGCATCTACAGCACCACAGACATCGGGGCTCCGGGCTTTCCCTGACGAACAGGGCTTCGACCTTTACCACCAGCTGCGCCTGGTCGCCCACTAAAAAAAAACCCAAAAAATCACGAACGTCGGACGATTGCTCCCACACCGAAGGTGCCAGCCAGACAAGCTCTTGCTGCTCCTCCCCGGCCATTGGCAGCGCATCTACCGCACCACAGACATCGGGGCTCCAAGCTTTCCCTGACGAACAGGGCTTCGACGTTTACCACCAGCTGCACCTGGGGGGCCCACTGAAAAAAATCCCGATAAATCATGAACGTCGGACGATTGCTCCCACACTGAAAGTGCCAGCCAGTCAAGCTCTTGCTGCTCCTCACCGGCCATTGGCAGTGCATCTACAGCACCACAGACATCGGGGCTCCGGGCTTTCCCTGACGAACAGGGCTTCGACGTTTACCACCACCTGCACCTGGGCGCCCACTCCAAAAAAACCCGAAAAATCAAGAACGTTGGACGATTGCTCCCACACCGAAAGTGCCAGCCAGTCAAGCTCTTGCTGCTCCTCAGCGGCCATTGGCAGCGCATCTACAGCACCACAGACATCGGGGCTCCGGGCTTTCCCTGACGAACAGGGCTTCGACGTTTACCACCAGCTGCACCTGGGCGCCCACTCAAAAAAAGCCCCGAAAAATCACGAACGTTGGACGATTGCTCCCACACCGAAAGTGCCAGGCAGTCAAGCTCTTGCTCTCCTCACAGGCCATTGGCAGCGCATCTACAGCACCACAGACATCGGGGCTCCGGGCTTTCCCTGACGAACAGGGCTTCGACGTTTACCAGCAGCTGCACCTGGGGGGCCCACTGAAAAAAACCCCGATAAATCACGAATGTCGGACGATTGCTCCCACACAAAAAGTGCCAGCCAGTGAAGCTCCTGCTGCTTCTCACCGGCCATTGGCAGCACATCTACAGCACCACAGACATCGGGGCTCCGGGCTTTCCCTGACGAACAGGGCTTCGACGTTTTCCACCACCTGCACCTGGTCGCCCACTCCAAAAAAACCCCGAAGAATCACGAACGTCGGACGATTGCTCCCACACCGAAAGTGCCAGCCAGTCAAGCTTTTGCTGCTCCTCCCCGGCCATTGGCAGCACATCTACAGCACCACAGACATCGGGTTTCCGGGCTTTCCCTGACGAACAGGGCTTCGACTTTTACCACCAGCTGCGCCTGGGAGTCCACGCCAAAAAAACCCGAAAAATCACAAACGTCGGACGATTGCTCCCACACCGAAAGTGCCAGCAACTCAAGCTCTTGCTGCTCATCACCGGCCATTGGCAGCGCATCTACAGCACCACAGACATCGGGGCTCCGGGCTTTCCCTGACGAACAGGGCTTCGACAATTACCACCACCTGCGCCTGGGCGCCTACTCCAAAAAAACCCCGAAAAATCACAAACGTCGGACGATTGCTCCCACACCGAAAGTGCCAGCCAGTCAAGCTCTTGCTGCTCATCACCGGCCATTGGCAGCGCATCTACAGCACCACAGACATCGGGGCTCCGGGCTTTCCCTGACGAACAGGGCTTTGACGTTTACCACCAGCTGCACCTGGGGGGCCCACTGAAAAAAACCCCGAAAAATCACAAACGTCGGACGATTGCTCCCACACCGAAGGTGCCAGCCAGTCAAGCTCCTGCTGCTCCTCACCGGCCATTGGCAGTGCATCTACAGCACCACAGACATCGGGGCTCCGGGCTTTCCCTGACGAACAGGGCTTCGACGTTTACCACCAGCTGCACCTGGGCGCCCACTAAAAAAAAACCCAAAAAATCACGAACGTCGGACGATTGCTCCCACACCGAAGGTGCCAGCCAGACAAGCTCTTGATGCTCCTCCCCGGCCATTGGCAGCGCATCTGCAGCACCACAGACATCGGGGCTCCAAGCTTTCCCTGACGAACAGGGCTTTGACGTTTACCACAAGCTGCACCTGGGGGGCCCACTGAAAAAAAACCCGAAAAATCATGAACGTCGGACGATTGCTCCCACACTGAAAGTGCCAGCCAGTCAAGCTCTTGCTGCTCCTCACCGGCCACTGGCAGTGCATCTACAGCACCACAGACATCGGGGCTCCGGGCTTTCCCTGACGAACAGGGCTTCGACGTTTACCACCACCTGCACCTGGGCGCCCATTGGAAAAAACCCAAGAAAAATCAAGAACGTTGGACGATTGCTCCCACACCGAAAGTGCCAGCAACTCAAGCTCTTGCTGTTTCTCACCGGCCATTGGCAGCGCATCTACAGCACCACAGACATCGGGGCTCCGTGCTTTCCCTGACGAACAGGGCTTCGACGTTTACCACCAGCTGCACCTGGGCGCCCACTCAAAAAAAGCCCCTAAAAATCACGAACGTCGGACGATTGCTCCCACACCGAAAGTGCCAGGCAGTCAAGCTCTTGCTGCTCTTCCCCGGCCATTGGCAGCGCATCTACAGCACCACAGACATCGGGGCTCCGGGCTTTCCCTGACGAACAGGGCTTCGACGTTTACCACCAGCTGCACCTGGGGGGCCCACTGAAAAAAACCCCGATAAATCACGAATGTCGGACGATTGCTCCCACACAAAAAGTGCCAGCCACTCAAGCTCCTGCTGATTCTCACCGGC
This sequence comes from Chlamydotis macqueenii, assembly GCF_036417535.1. Classification (NCBI taxonomy): domain Eukaryota; kingdom Metazoa; phylum Chordata; class Aves; order Otidiformes; family Otididae; genus Chlamydotis; species Chlamydotis macqueenii. Next base: position 24,695,926 of record NC_141592.1, on the reverse strand, counting down.
CATTGGCAGCACATCTACAGCACCACAGACATCGGGGCTCCGGGCTTTCCCTGACGAACAGGGCTTCGACGTTTACCACCAGCTGCACCTGGTCGCCCACTCCAAAAAAACACGAAAAATCACGAACGTCGGACGATTGCTCCCACACAAAAAGTGCCAGCCAGTGAAGCTCCTGCTGCTCCTCAGCGGCCATTGGCAGCGCATCTACAGCACCACAGACATCGGGCCTCCGGGCTTTCCCTGAGGAACAGGGCTTCGACGTTTACCACCAGCTGCACCTGGGCGCCCACTGAAAAAAACCCCGAAGAATCACGAACGTCGGACGATTGCTCCCACACCGAAAGTGCCAGCCAGTCAAGCTCTTGCTGCTCCTCCCCGGCCATTGGCAGCACATCTACAGCACCACAGACATCGGGTTTCCGGGCTTTCCCTGACGAACAGGGCTTCGACTTTTACCACCAGCTGCGCCTGGGAGTCCACGCCAAAAAAACCCGAAAAATCACAAACGTCGGACGATTGCTCCCACACCGAAAGTGCCAGCAACTCAAGCTCTTGCTGCTCCTCACCGGCCATTGGCAGCGCATCTACAGCACCACAGACATCGGGGCTCCGGGCTTTCCCTGACGAACAGGGCTTCGACAATTACCACCACCTGCGCCTGGGCGCCTACTCCAAAAAAACCCCGAAAAATCACGAACGTCGGACGATTGCTCCCACACCGAAAGTGCCAGCCAGTCAAGCTCTTGCTGCTCCTCACCGGCCATTGGCAGCGCATCTACAGCACCACAGACATCGGGGCTCCGGGCTTTCCCTGACGAACAGGGCTTTGACGTTTACCACCAGCTGCACCTGGGGGGCCCACTGAAAAAATCCCCGAAAAATCATGAACGTTGGACGATTGCTCCCACACCGAAAGTGCCAGCCAGTCAAGCTCCTGCTGCTCCTCACCGGCCATTGGCAGTGCATCTACAGCACCACAGACATCGGGGCTCCGGGCTTTCCCTGACGAACAGGGCTTCGACCTTTACCACCACCTGCACCTCTGCCCCCATTGGAAAAAAACCCAAGAAAAATCACGAACGTTGGACGATTGCTCCCACACCGAAAGTGCCAGCCAGTCAAGCTCTTGCTGCTCATCACCGGCCATTGGCAGCGCATCTACAGCACCACAGACATCGGGGCTCCGGGCTTTCCCTGACGAACAGGGCTTCGACGTTTACCACCAGCTGCGCCTGGGCGCCCACTAAAAAAAAACCCAAAAAATCACGAACGTCGGACGATTGCTCCCACACCGAAGGTGCCAGCCAGACAAGCTCTTGATGCTCCTCCCCGGCCATAGGCAGCGCATCTACAGCACCACAGACATCGGGGCTCCAAGCTTTCCCTGACGAACAGGGCTTCGACGTTTACCACAAGCTGCACCTGGGGGGCCCACTGAAAAAAAACCCGATAAATCATGAACGTCGGACGATTGCTCCCACACCGAAAGTGCCAGCCAGTCAAGCTCTTGCTGCTCCTCACCGGCCATTGGCAGTGCATCTACAGCACCACAGACATCGGGGCTCCGGGCTTTCCCTGACAAACAGGGCTTCGACGTTTACCACCACCTGCACCTGGGAGTCCACTCCAAAAAAACCCGAAAAATCACGAACGTCGGACGATTGCTCCCACACCGAAAGTGCCAGGCAGTCAAGCTCTTGCTGCTCCTCACCGGCCATTGGCAGCGCATCTACAGCACCACAGACATCGGGGCTCCGGGCTTTCCCTGACGAACAGGGCTTCGACCTTTACCACCAGCTGCGCCTGGGCGCCCACTAAAAAAAAACCCAAAAAATCATGAACGTCGGACGATTGCTCCCACACCGAAGGTGCCAGCCAGACAAGCTCTTGCTGCTCCTCCCCGGCCATTGGCAGCGCATCTACAGCACCACAGACATCGGGGCTCCGGGCTTTCCCTGACGAACAGGGCTTCGACGTTTACCACCAGCTGCACCTGGGGGGCCCACTGAAAACTAACCCGATAAATCATGAACGTCGGACGATTGCTCCCACACTGAAAGTGCCAGCCAGTCAAGCTCTTGCTGCTCCTCACCGGCCATTGGCAGGGCATCTACAGCACCACAGACATCGGGGCTCCGGGCTTTCCCTGACGAACAGGGCTTCGACTTTTACCACCAGCTGCACCTGGGCGCCCACTCCAAAAAAACCCTGAAAAATCACGAACGTCGGACGATTGCTCCCACACCGAAAGTGCCAGCCAGTCAAGCTCTTGCTGCTCCTCACCGGCCATTGGCAGCGCATCTACAGCACCACAGACATCGGGGCTCCGGGCTTTCCCTGACGAACAGGGCTTCGACCTTTACCACCAGCTGCACCTGGGCGCCCACTCAAAAAAAGCCCTGAAAAATCACGAACGTCGGACGATTGCTCCCACACCGAAAGTGCCAGCCAGTCAAGCTCTTGCTGCTCCTCACCGGCCATTGGCAGCGCATCTACAGCACCACAGACATCGGGGCTCCGGGCTTTCCCTGACGAACAGGGCTTCGACGTTTACCACCAGCTGCACCTGGTCGCGCACTCCAAAAAAACCCGAAAAATCACAAACGTCGGTCGATTGCTCCCACTCCGAAAGTGCAAGCCAGTCAAGCTTTTCCTGCTCCTTCCCGGCCGTTGGCAGCGCATCTACAGCACCACAGACATCGGGGCTCCGGGCTTTCCCTGACGAACAGGGCTTCGACGTTTACCACCACCTGCGCCTGGTCGCCCATTGGAAAAAAACCCAAGAATAATCACGAACGTCGGACGATTGCTCCCACAAAAAAAGTGCCAGCCAGTCAAGCTCCTGCTGCTCCTCACCGGCCATTGGCAGCGCATCTACAGCACCACAGACACTGGGGCTCCGGGCTTTCCCTGACGAACAGGGCTTCGACGTTTACCACCAGCTGCACCTGGGCGCCCACTAAAAAAAACCCCAAAAAATCACGAACGTTGGACGATTGCTCCCACACCGAAAGTGCCAGCAACTCAAGCTCTTGCTCCTCATCACCGGCCACTGGCAGCGCATCTACAGCACCACAGACACTGGGGCTCCGGGCTTTCCCTGACGAACAGGACTTCGACGTTTACCACCAGCTGCACCTGGGCGCCTACTCCAAAAAAACCCCGAAAAATCATGAATGTCGGACGATTGCTCCCACACCGAACGTGCCAGCCAGTCAAGCTCTTGCTGCTGCTCCCCGGCCATTGGCAGCGCATCTACAGCACCACAGATATCAGGGCTCCAGGCTTTCCCTGACGAACAGGGCTTCGACGTTTACCACCAGCTGCACCTGGGCGCCCACTGAAAAAAAAACAAAAAAAATCACGAACGTTGGACGATTGCTCCCACACCGAAAGTGCCAGCCACTCAAGCTCTTGCTGCTGCTCCCCGGCCATTGGCAGCGCATCTACAGCACCACAGACATCGGGGCTCTGGGCTTTCCCTGACGAACAGTGCTTCTACATTCACCACCAGCTGCGCCTGAGCGCTCACTAAAAAAAAACCCGAAAAATCACGAACGTCGGACGATTGCTCCCACACAAAAAGTGCCAGCCAGTCAAGCTCTTGCTGCTCCTCACCGACCATTGGCAGCGCATCTACAGCACCACAGACATCGGGGCTCCGGGCTTTCCCTGACGAACAGGGCTTCGACGTTTACTACCAGCTGCACCTGGTCGCCCACTCCAAAAAAACCCGAAAAATTAAGAACGTCGGACGATTGCTCCCACTCCGAAAGTGCCAGCAACTCAAGCTCTTGCTGCTCCTCAACGGCCATTGGCAGCGCATGTACAGCACCACAGACACTGGGGCTCCGGGCTTTCCCTGACGAACAGGACTTCGACGTTTACCACCAGCTGCACCTGGGGGGCCCACTGAAAAAAACCCCGAAAAATCATGAACGTCGAACGATTGCTCCCACACCGAAAGTGCCAGCCAGATAAGCTCTTGCTGCTCCTCACCGGCCATTGGCAGCGCATCTACAGCACCACAGACATCGGGGCTCCGGGCTTTCCCTGACGAACAGGGCTTCGTCGTTTACCACCACCTGCACCTGGGCACCCATTGCAAAAAAACCGAAGAAAAATCACGAACGTTGGACGATTGCTCCCACACCGAATGTGCCAGCCAGTCAAGCTCTTGCTGCTCCTCAGCGGCCATTGGCAGCGCATCTACCGCACCACAGACATCGGGGCTCCAAGCTTTCCCTGACGAACAGGGCTTTGACGTTTACCACAAGCTGCACCTGGGGGGCCCACTGAAAAAAAACCCGATAAATCATGAACGTCGGACGATTGCTCCCACACCGAAAGTGCCAGCCAGTCAAGCTCTTGCTGCTCCTCACCGGCCATTGGCAGTGCATCTACAGCACCACAGACATCGGGGCTCCGGGCTTTCCCTGACGAACAGGGCTTCGACGTTTACCACCACCTGCACCTGGGCGCCCACTCCAAAAAAACCCGAAAAATCATGAACGTTGGACGATTGCTCCCACACCGAAAGTGCCAGCCAGTCAAGCTCTTGCTGCTCCTCAGCGGCCATTGGCAGCGCATCTACAGCACCACAGACATCGGGGCTCCGGGCTTTCCCTGACGAACAGGGCTTCGACGTTTACCACCAGCTGCACCTGGGCGCCCACTCAAAAAAAGCCCCGAAAAATCACGAACGTTGGACGATTGCTCCCACACCGAAAGTGCCAGGCAGTCAAGCTCTTGCTCTCCTCACAGGCCATTGGCAGCGCATCTACAGCACCACAGACATCGGGGCTCCGGGCTTTCCCTGACGAACAGGGCTTCGACGTTTACCAGCAGCTGCACCTGGGGGGCCCACTGAAAAAAACCCCGATAAATCACGAATGTCGGACGATTGCTCCCACACAAAAAGTGCCAGCCAGTGAAGCTCCTGCTGCTTCTCACCGGCCATTGGCAGCACATCTACAGCACCACAGACATCGGGGCTCCGGGCTTTCCCTGACGAACAGGGCTTCGACGTTTTCCACCACCTGCACCTGGTCGCCCACTCCAAAAAAACCCCGAAGAATCACGAACGTCGGACGATTGCTCCCACACCGAAAGTGCCAGCCAGTCAAGCTTTTGCTGCTCCTCCCCGGCCATTGGCAGCACATCTACAGCACCACAGACATCGGGTTTCCGGGCTTTCCCTGACGAACAGGGCTTCGACTTTTACCACCAGCTGCGCCTGGGAGTCCACGCCAAAAAAACCCGAAAAATCACAAACGTCGGACGATTGCTCCCACACCGAAAGTGCCAGCAACTCAAGCTCTTGCTGCTCATCACCGGCCATTGGCAGCGCATCTACAGCACCACAGACATCGGGGCTCCGGGCTTTCCCTGACGAACAGGGCTTCGACAATTACCACCACCTGCGCCTGGGCGCCTACTCCAAAAAAACCCCGAAAAATCACAAACGTCGGACGATTGCTCCCACACCGAAAGTGCCAGCCAGTCAAGCTCTTGCTGCTCATCACCGGCCATTGGCAGCGCATCTACAGCACCACAGACATCGGGGCTCCGGGCTTTCCCTGACGAACAGGGCTTTGACGTTTACCACCAGCTGCACCTGGGGGGCCCACTGAAAAAAACCCCGAAAAATCACAAACGTCGGACGATTGCTCCCACACCGAAGGTGCCAGCCAGTCAAGCTCCTGCTGCTCCTCACCGGCCATTGGCAGTGCATCTACAGCACCACAGACATCGGGGCTCCGGGCTTTCCCTGACGAACAGGGCTTCGACGTTTACCACCAGCTGCACCTGGGCGCCCACTAAAAAAAAACCCAAAAAATCACGAACGTCGGACGATTGCTCCCACACCGAAGGTGCCAGCCAGACAAGCTCTTGATGCTCCTCCCCGGCCATTGGCAGCGCATCTGCAGCACCACAGACATCGGGGCTCCAAGCTTTCCCTGACGAACAGGGCTTTGACGTTTACCACAAGCTGCACCTGGGGGGCCCACTGAAAAAAAACCCGAAAAATCATGAACGTCGGACGATTGCTCCCACACTGAAAGTGCCAGCCAGTCAAGCTCTTGCTGCTCCTCACCGGCCATTGGCAGTGCATCTACAGCACCACAGACATCGGGGCTCCGGGCTTTCCCTGACGAACAGGGCTTCGACGTTTACCACCACCTGCACCTGGGCGCCCATTGGAAAAAACCCAAGAAAAATCAAGAACGTTGGACGATTGCTCCCACACCGAAAGTGCCAGCAACTCAAGCTCTTGCTGTTTCTCACCGGCCATTGGCAGCGCATCTACAGCACCACAGACATCGGGGCTCCGTGCTTTCCCTGACGAACAGGGCTTCGACGTTTACCACCAGCTGCACCTGGGCGCCCACTCAAAAAAAGCCCCTAAAAATCACGAACGTCGGACGATTGCTCCCACACCGAAAGTGCCAGGCAGTCAAGCTCTTGCTGCTCTTCCCCGGCCATTGGCAGCGCATCTACAGCACCACAGACATCGGGGCTCCGGGCTTTCCCTGACGAACAGGGCTTCGACGTTTACCACCAGCTGCACCTGGGGGGCCCACTGAAAAAAACCCCGATAAATCACGAATGTCGGACGATTGCTCCCACACAAAAAGTGCCAGCCACTCAAGCTCCTGCTGCTTCTCACCGGCCATTGGCAGCACATCTACAGCACCACAGACATCGGGGCTCCGGGCTTTCCCTGACGAACAGGGCTTCGACGTTTACCACCAGCTGCACCTGGTCGCCCACTCCAAAAAAACACGAAAAATCACGAACGTCGGACGATTGCTCCCACACAAAAAGTGCCAGCCAGTGAAGCTCCTGCTGCTCCTCAGCGGCCATTGGCAGCGCATCTACAGCACCACAGACATCGGGCCTCCGGGCTTTCCCTGAGGAACAGGGCTTCGACGTTTACCACCAGCTGCACCTGGGCGCCCACTGAAAAAAACCCCGAAGAATCACGAACGTCGGACGATTGCTCCCACACCGAAAGTGCCAGCCAGTCAAGCTCTTGCTGCTCCTCCCCGGCCATTGGCAGCACATCTACAGCACCACAGACATCGGGTTTCCGGGCTTTCCCTGACGAACAGGGCTTCGACTTTTACCACCAGCTGCGCCTGGGAGTCCACGCCAAAAAAACCCGAAAAATCACAAACGTCGGACGATTGCTCCCACACCGAAAGTGCCAGCAACTCAAGCTCTTGCTGCTCCTCACCGGCCATTGGCAGCGCATCTACAGCACCACAGACATCGGGGCTCCGGGCTTTCCCTGACGAACAGGGCTTCGACAATTACCACCACCTGCGCCTGGGCGCCTACTCCAAAAAAACCCCGAAAAATCACGAACGTCGGACGATTGCTCCCACACCGAAAGTGCCAGCCAGTCAAGCTCTTGCTGCTCCTCACCGGCCATTGGCAGCGCATCTACAGCACCACAGACATCGGGGCTCCGGGCTTTCCCTGACGAACAGGGCTTTGACGTTTACCACCAGCTGCACCTGGGGGGCCCACTGAAAAAATCCCCGAAAAATCATGAACGTTGGACGATTGCTCCCACACCGAAAGTGCCAGCCAGTCAAGCTCCTGCTGCTCCTCACCGGCCATTGGCAGTGCATCTACAGCACCACAGACATCGGGGCTCCGGGCTTTCCCTGACGAACAGGGCTTCGACCTTTACCACCACCTGCACCTCTGCCCCCATTGGAAAAAAACCCAAGAAAAATCACGAACGTCGGACGATTGCTCCCACACCGAAGGTGCCAGCCAGTCAAGCTCTTGATGCTCCTCCCCGGCCATAGGCAGCGCATCTACCGCACCACAGACATCGGGGCTCCAAGCTTTCCCTGACGAACAGGGCTTCGACGTTTACCACAAGCTGCACCTGGGGGGCCCACTGAAAAAAAACCCGATAAATCATGAACGTCGGACGATTGCTCCCACACCGAAAGTGCCAGCCAGTCAAGCTCTTGCTGCTCCTCACCGGCCATTGGCAGTGCATCTACAGCACCACAGACATCGGGGCTCCGGGCTTTCCCTGACAAACAGGGCTTCGACGTTTACCACCACCTGCACCTGGGAGTCCACTCCAAAAAAACCCGAAAAATCACGAACGTCGGACGATTGCTCCCACACCGAAAGTGCCAGGCAGTCAAGCTCTTGCTGCTCCTCACCGGCCATTGGCAGCGCATCTACAGCACCACAGACATCGGGGCTCCGGGCTTTCCCTGACGAACAGGGCTTCGACCTTTACCACCAGCTGCGCCTGGGCGCCCACTAAAAAAAAACCCAAAAAATCATGAACGTCGGACGATTGCTCCCACACCGAAGGTGCCAGCCAGACAAGCTCTTGCTGCTCCTCCCCGGCCATTGGCAGCGCATCTACAGCACCACAGACATCGGGGCTCCGGGCTTTCCCTGACGAACAGGGCTTCGACGTTTACCACCAGCTGCACCTGGGGGGCCCACTGAAAACTAACCCGATAAATCATGAACGTCGGACGATTGCTCCCACACTGAAAGTGCCAGCCAGTCAAGCTCTTGCTGCTCCTCACCGGCCATTGGCAGGGCATCTACAGCACCACAGACATCGGGGCTCCGGGCTTTCCCTGACGAACAGGGCTTCGACTTTTACCACCAGCTGCACCTGGGCGCCCACTCCAAAAAAACCCTGAAAAATCACGAACGTCGGACGATTGCTCCCACACCGAAAGTGCCAGCCAGTCAAGCTCTTGCTGCTCCTCACCGGCCATTGGCAGCGCATCTACAGCACCACAGACATCGGGGCTCCGGGCTTTCCCTGACGAACAGGGCTTCGACCTTTACCACCAGCTGCACCTGGGCGCCCACTCAAAAAAAGCCCTGAAAAATCACGAACGTCGGACGATTGCTCCCACACCGAAAGTGCCAGCCAGTCAAGCTCTTGCTGCTCCTCACCGGCCATTGGCAGCGCATCTACAGCACCACAGACATCGGGGCTCCGGGCTTTCCCTGACGAACAGGGCTTCGACGTTTACCACCAGCTGCACCTGGTCGCGCACTCCAAAAAAACCCGAAAAATCACAAACGTCGGTCGATTGCTCCCACTCCGAAAGTGCAAGCCAGTCAAGCTTTTCCTGCTCCTTCCCGGCCGTTGGCAGCGCATCTACAGCACCACAGACATCGGGGCTCCGGGCTTTCCCTGACGAACAGGGCTTCGACGTTTACCACCAGCTGCACCTGGGCGCCCACTCCAAAAAAACCCGAAAAATCACGAACGTCTGACGATTGCTGCCACACAAAAAGTGTCAGCCAGTCAAGCTCCTGCTGCTCCTCAGCGGCCATTGGCAGCGCATCTACAGCACCACAGACATCGGGGCTCCGGGCTTTCCCTGACGAACAGGACTTCGACGTTTACCACCAGCTGCACCTGGGCGCCCACTCCAAAAAAACCCCGAAAAATCACGAAGATCGGACGATTTCTCCCACACCGAAAGTGCGAGCCAGTCAAGCTCTTGCTGCTTCTCCCCGGCCATTGGCAGCGCATCTACAGCACCACAGACATCGGGGCTCCGGGCTTTCCCTGACGAACAGGGCTTCGACGTTTACCACCAGCTGCACCTGGGGGGCCCACTGAAAAAAACCCCAAAAAATCATGAACGTCGGACGATTGCTCCCACACCGAAAGTGCCAGCCAGTCAAGCTCTTGATGCTGCTCCCCGGCCATTGGCAGTGCATCTACAGCACCACAGACATCGGGGCTCCGGGCTTTCCCTGACGAACAGGGCTTCGACGTTTACCACCACCTGCGCCTGGTCGCCCATTGGAAAAAAACCCAAGAATAATCACGAACGTCAGACGATTGCTCCCACAAAAAAAGTGCCAGCCAGTCAAGCTCCTGCTGCTCCTCACCGGCCATTGGCAGCGCATCTACAGCACCACAGACACTGGGGCTCCGGGCTTTCCCTGACGAACAGGGCTTCGACGTTTACCACCAGCTGCACCTGGGCGCCCACTAAAAAAAACCCCAAAAAATCACGAACGTTGGACGATTGCTCCCACACCGAAAGTGCCAGCAACTCAAGCTCTTGCTCCTCATCACCGGCCACTGGCAGCGCATCTACAGCACCACAGACACTGGGGCTCCGGGCTTTCCCTGACGAACAGGACTTCGACGTTTACCACCAGCTGCACCTGGGCGCCTACTCCAAAAAAACCCCGAAAAATCATGAATGTCGGACGATTGCTCCCACACCGAACGTGCCAGCCAGTCAAGCTCTTGCTGCTGCTCCCCGGCCATTGGCAGCGCATCTACAGCACCACAGATATCAGGGCTCCAGGCTTTCCCTGACGAACAGGGCTTCGACGTTTACCACCAGCTGCACCTGGGCGCCCACTGAAAAAAAAACAAAAAAAATCACGAACGTTGGACGATTGCTCCCACACCGAAAGTGCCAGCCACTCAAGCTCTTGCTGCTGCTCCCCGGCCATTGGCAGCGCATCTACAGCACCACAGACATCGGGGCTCTGGGCTTTCCCTGACGAACAGTGCTTCTACATTCACCACCAGCTGCGCCTGAGCGCTCACTAAAAAAAAACCCGAAAAATCACGAACGTCGGACGATTGCTCCCACACAAAAAGTGCCAGCCAGTCAAGCTCTTGCTGCTCCTCACCGACCATTGGCAGCGCATCTACAGCACCACAGACATCGGGGCTCCGGGCTTTCCCTGACGAACAGGGCTTCGACGTTTACTACCAGCTGCACCTGGTCGCCCACTCCAAAAAAACCCGAAAAATTAAGAACGTCGGACGATTGCTCCCACTCCGAAAGTGCCAGCAACTCAAGCTCTTGCTGCTCCTCAACGGCCATTGGCAGCGCATGTACAGCACCACAGACACTGGGGCTCCGGGCTTTCCCTGACGAACAGGACTTCGACGTTTACCACCAGCTGCACCTGGGGGGCCCACTGAAAAAAACCCCGAAAAATCATGAACGTCGAACGATTGCTCCCACACCGAAAGTGCCAGCCAGATAAGCTCTTGCTGCTCCTCACCGGCCATTGGCAGCGCATCTACAGCACCACAGACATCGGGGCTCCGGGCTTTCCCTGACGAACAGGGCTTCGTCGTTTACCACCACCTGCACCTGGGCACCCATTGCAAAAAAACCGAAGAAAAATCACGAACGTTGGACGATTGCTCCCACACCGAATGTGCCAGCCAGTCAAGCTCTTGCTGCTCCTCAGCGGCCATTGGCAGCGCATCTACCGCACCACAGACATCGGGGCTCCAAGCTTTCCCTGACGAACAGGGCTTCGACGTTTACCACAAGCTGCACCTGGGGGGCCCACTGAAAAAAAACCCGATAAATCATGAACGTCGGACGATTGCTCCCACACCGAAAGTGCCAGCCAGTCAAGCTCTTGCTGCTCCTCACCGGCCATTGGCAGTGCATCTACAGCACCACAGACATCGGGGCTCCGGGCTTTCCCTGACAAACAGGGCTTCGACGTTTACCACCACCTGCACCTGGGAGTCCACTCCAAAAAAACCCGAAAAATCACGAACGTCGGACGATTGCTCCCACACCGAAAGTGCCAGGCAGTCAAGCTCTTGCTGCTCCTCACCGGCCATTGGCAGCGCATCTACAGCACCACAGACATCGGGGCTCCGGGCTTTCCCTGACGAACAGGGCTTCGACCTTTACCACCAGCTGCGCCTGGGCGCCCACTAAAAAAAAACCCAAAAAATCATGAACGTCGGACGATTGCTCCCACACCGAAGGTGCCAGCCAGACAAGCTCTTGCTGCTCCTCCCCGGCCATTGGCAGCGCATCTACAGCACCACAGACATCGGGGCTCCGGGCTTTCCCTGACGAACAGGGCTTCGACGTTTACCACCAGCTGCACCTGGGGGGCCCACTGAAAACTAACCCGATAAATCATGAACGTCGGACGATTGCTCCCACACTGAAAGTGCCAGCCAGTCAAGCTCTTGCTGCTCCTCACCGGCCATTGGCAGGGCATCTACAGCACCACAGACATCGGGGCTCCGGGCTTTCCCTGACGAACAGGGCTTCGACTTTTACCACCAGCTGCACCTGGGCGCCGACTCCAAAAAAACCCTGAAAAATCACGAACGTCGGACGATTGCTCCCACACCGAAAGTGCCAGCCAGTCAAGCTCTTGCTGCTCCTCACCGGCCATTGGCAGCGCATCTACAGCACCACAGACATCGGGGCTCCGGGCTTTCCCTGACGAACAGGGCTTCGACCTTTACCACCAGCTGCACCTGGGCGCCCACTCAAAAAAAGCCCCGAAAAATCACGAACGTCGGACGATTGCTCCCACACCGAAAGTGCCAGCCAGTCAAGCTCTTGCTGCTCCTCACCGGCCATTGGCAGCGCATCTACAGCACCACAGACATCGGGGCTCCGGGCTTTCCCTGACGAACAGGGCTTCGACGTTTACCACCAGCTGCACCTGGTCGCGCACTCCAAAAAAACCCGAAAAATCACAAACTTCGGTCGATTGCTCCCACTCCGAAAGTGCAAGCCAGTCAAGCTTTTCCTGCTCCTTCCCGGCCGTTGGCAGCGCATCTACAGCACCACAGACATCGGGGCTCCGGGCTTTCCCTGACGAACAGGGCTTCGACGTTTACCACCAGCTGCACCTGGGCGCCCACTCCAAAAAAACCCGAAAAATCACGAACGTCTGACGATTGCTGCCACACAAAAAGTGTCAGCCAGTCAAGCTCCTGCTGCTCCTCAGCGGCCATTGGCAGCGCATCTACAGCACCACAGACATCGGGGCTCCGGGCTTTCCCTGACGAACAGGACTTCGACGTTTACCACCAGCTGCACCTGGGCGCCCACTCCAAAAAAACCCCGAAAAATCACGAAGATCGGACGATTTCTCCCACACCGAAAGTGCGAGCCAGTCAAGCTCTTGCTGCTTCTCCCCGGCCATTGGCAGCGCATCTACAGCACCACAGACATCGGGGCTCCGGGCTTTCCCTGACGAACAGGGCTTCGACGTTTACCACCAGCTGCACCTGGGGGGCCCACTGAAAAAAACCCCAAAAAATCATGAACGTCGGACGATTGCTCCCACACCGAAAGTGCCAGCCAGTCAAGCTCTTGATGCTGCTCCCCGGCCATTGGCAGTGCATCTACAGCACCACAGACATCGGGGCTCCGGGCTTTCCCTGACGAACAGGGCTTCGACGTTTACCACCACCTGCGCCTGGTCGCCCATTGGAAAAAAACCCAAGAATAATCACGAACGTCGGACGATTGCTCCCACAAAAAAAGTGCCAGCCAGTCAAGCTCCTGCTGCTCCTCACCGGCCATTGGCAGCGCATCTACAGCACCACAGACACTGGGGCTCCGGGCTTTCCCTGACGAACAAGGCTTCGACGTTTACCACCAGCTGCACCTGGGCGCCCACTAAAAAAAACCCCGAAAAATCACGAATGTCGGACGATTGCTCCCACACCGAAAGTGCCAGGCAGTCAAGCTCTTGCTGCTCGTCCCCGGCCATTGGCAGCGCATCTACAGCACCACAGACATCGGGGCTCCGGGCTTTCCCTGACGAACAGGGCTTCGACGTTTACCACCAGCTGCACCTGGGCGCCCATTGGAAAAAAAACCAAGAAAATCACGAACGTTGGACGATTGCTCCCACACCGAAAGTGCCAGCAACTCAAGCTCTTGCTCCTCATCACCGGCCACTGGCAGCGCATCTACAGCACCACAGACACTGGGGCTCCGGGCTTTCCCTGACGAACAGGACTTCGACGTTTACCACCAGCTGCACCTGGGCGCCTACTCCAAAAAAACCCCGAAAAATCACGAATGTCGGACGATTGCTCCCACACCGAACGTGCCAGCCAGTCAAGCTCTTGCTGCTGCTCCCCGGCCATTGGCAGCGCATCTACAGCACCACAGATATCAGGGCTCCAGGCTTTCCCTGACGAACAGGGCTTCGACGTTTACCACCAGCTGCACCTGGGCGCCCACTGAAAAAAAAACAAAAAAAATCACGAACGTTGGACGATTGCTCCCACACCGAAAGTGCCAACCACTCAAGCTCTTGCTGCTGCTCCCCGGCCATTGGCAGCGCATGTACAGCACCACAGACATCGGGGCTCTGGGCTTTCCCTGACGAACAGTGCTTCTACATTCACCACCAGCTGCGCCTGAGCGCTCACTAAAAAAAAACCCGAAAAATCACGAACGTCGGACGATTGCTCCCACACAAAAAGTGCCAGCCAGTCAAGCTCTTGCTGCTCCTCACCGACCATTGGCAGCGCATCTACAGCACCACAGACATCGGGGCTCCGGGCTTTCCCTGACGAACAGGGCTTCGACGTTTACTACCAGCTGCACCTGGTCGCCCACTCCAAAAAAACCCGAAAAATTAAGAACGTTGGACGATTGCTCCCACTCCGAAAGTGCCAGCAACTCAAGCTCTTGCTGCTCCTCAACGGCCATTGGCAGCGCATGTACAGCACCACAGACACTGGGGCTCCGGGCTTTCCCTGACGAACAGGACTTCGACGTTTACCACCAGCTGCACCTGGGGGGCCCACTGAAAAAAACCCCGAAAAATCATGAACGTCGAACGATTGCTCCCACACCGAAAGTGCCAGCCAGATAAGCTCTTGCTGCTCCTCACCGGCCATTGGCAGCGCATCTACAGCACCACAGACATCGGGGCTCCGGGCTTTCCCTGACGAACAGGGCTTCGTCGTTTACCACCACCTGCACCTGGGCGCCCATTGCAAAAAAACCGAAGAAAAATCACGAACGTTGGACGATTGCTCCCACACCGAATGTGCCAGCCAGTCAAGCTCTTGCTGCTCCTCAGCGGCCATTGGCAGCGCATCTACAGCACCACAGACATCGGGGCTCCGGGCTTTCCCTGACGAACAGGACTTCGACGTTTACCACCAGCTGCACCTGGGCACCCACTCCAAAAAAACCCGAAAAATCAAGAACGTCGGACGATTGCTCCCACTCCGAAAGTGCCAGCCAGTCAAGCTCTTGCTGCTCCTCCCCGGCCATTGGCAGCGCATCTACAGCACCACAGACATCGGGGCTCCGGGCTTTCCCTGACAAACAGGGCTTCGACGTTTACCACCCGATGCACCTGGGCGCCCACTGAAAAAAACCCTGAAAAATCACGAAGATCGGACGATTGCTCCCACACCGAAAGTGCCAGCCACTCAAGCTCTTGCTGCTCATCTCCGGCCATTGGCAGCGCATCTACAGCACTACAGACACTGGGGCTCCGGGCTTTCCCTGACGAACAGGGCTTCGACGTTTACCACCAGCTGCGCCTGGGCGCCCACTAAAAAAAACCCCGAAAAATCACGAACGTCGGACGATTGCTCCCACACCGAAAGTGCCAGCCAGTCAAGCTCTTGCTGTACCTCCCCGGCCATTGGCAGCGCATCTACAGCACCACAGACATCGGGGCTACGGGATTTCCCTGACGAACAGGGCTTTGATATTTACCACCAGCTGCACCTGGGCACCCACTCCAAAAAAACCCGAAAAATCACGAACGTTGGACGATTGCTCCCACACCGAAAATGCCAGCCAGTCAAGCTCTTGCTGCTGCTCCCCGGCCATTGGCAGCGCATCTACAGCATTACAGACATCGGGGCTCTGGGCTTTCCCTGACGAACAGGGCTTCGACGTTTACCACCAGCTGCACCTGGGCGCCCACTGAAAAAAACCCCGAAAGTCATGAACGTAGGACGACTGCTCCCACTCCGAAATTGCCAGCCAGTCAAGCTCTTGCTGCTCATCACCGGCCATTGGCAGCGCATCTACAGCACCACAGACATCGGGGCTCCGGGCTTTCCCTGACGAACAGGGCTTCGACGTTTACCACCAGCTGCACCTGGGCGCCCACTCCAAAAAAACCCAGGAAAAATCACGAACGTTGGACGATTGCTCCCACACCGAAAATGCCAGCCAGTAAAGCTCTTGCTGCTGCTCCCCGGCCATTGTCAGCGCATCTACAGCACCACAGACATCGGGGCTCCGGGCTTTCCCTGACGAACAGGGCTTCGACCTTTACCACCCGATGCACCTGGGCGCCCACTGAAAAAAACCCTGAAAAATCACGAACGTCGGACGATTGCTCCCACACCGAAAGTGCCAGCCACTCAAGCTCTTGCTTCTCATCTCCGGCCATTGGCAGCGCATCTACAGCACCACAGACATCGGGGCTCTGGGCTTTCCCTGACGAACAGGGCTTCGACGTTTACCACCAGCTGCACCTGGGCGCCCACTCCAAAAAAATCCGAAAAATCACGAACGTCGGATGATTGCTCCCACACCGAAAGTGCCAGCCAGTCAAGCTCTTGCTGCTCCTCCCCGGCCATTGTCAGCGCATCTACAGCACCACAGACATCGGGGCTCCGGGCTTTCCCTGACGAACAGGGCTTCGACGTTTACCACCCGATGCACCTGGGCGCCCACTGAAAAAAAACCCTGAAAAATCACGAATGTCGGACGATTGCTCCCACACCGGAAGTGCCAGCCACTCAAGCTCTTGCTGCTCATCTCCGGCCATTGGCAGCGCATCTACAGCACTACAGACACTGGGGCTCCGGGCTTTCCCTGAAGAACAGGGCTTCGACGTTTACCACCAGCTGCACCTGGGCACCCACTCCAAAAAAACCCGAAAAATCACGAACGTCGGACGATTGCTCCCACACCGAAAATGCCAGCCAGTCAAGCTCTTGCTGCTCCTCCCTGGCCATTGGCAGCGCATCTACAGCACCACAGACATCAGGGCTCTGGGCTTTCCCTGACGAACAGGGCTTCGACGTTTACCACCAGCTGCGCCTGGGCGCCCACTAAAAAAAAAACCCGAAAAATCACGAACGTTGGACGATTGCTCCCACACAAAAAGTGCCAGCCAGTCAAGCTCTTGCTGCTCCTCACCGGCCATTGGCAGCGCATCTACAGCACCACAGACATAGGGGCTCCGGGCTTTCCCTGACGAACAGGGCTTTGACGTTTACCACCAGCTGCACCTGGGCGCCCATTGGAAAAAAACCCAAGAAAAATCACGAACGTTGGACGATTGCTCCCACACCGAAAGTGCCAGCCAGTCAAGCTCTTGCTGCTCCTCACCGGCCATTGGCAGCGCATCTACAGCACCACAGACATGGGGGCTCCGGGCTTTCCCTGACGAAAAGGGCTTCGACTTTTACCACCAGCTGCACCTGGGCGCCCACTCCAAAAAAACCCCGAAAAATCACGAACGTCGGACGATTGCTCCCACACCGAAAGTGCCAGCCAGTCAAGCTCTTGCTGCTCCTCACCGGCCATTGGCAGCGCATCTACAGCACCACAGACATCGGGGCTCCGGGATTTCCCTGACGAACAGGGCTTCGACCTTTACCACCACCTGCACCTCTGCCCCCATTGGAAAAAAACCCAAGAAACATCACGAACGTTGGACGATTGCTCCCACACCGAAAGTGCCAGCCAGTCAAGCTCTTGCTGCTCATCACCGGCCATTGGCAGCGCATCTACAGCACCACAGACATCGGGGCTCCAGGCTTTCCCTGACGAACAGGGCTTCGACGTTTACCACCAGCTGCACCTGGGCACCCACTCCAAAAAAACCCGAAAAATCACGAACGTCTGACGATTGCTCCCACACAAAAAGTGTCAGCCAGTCAATCTCCTTCTGCTCCTCAGCGGCCATTGGCAGCGCATCTACAGCACCACAGACATCGGGGTCCGGGCTTTCCCTGACGAACAGGGCTTCGATGTTTACCACCAGCTGCACCTGGGGGGCCCACTGAAAAAAACCCCGAAAAATCATGAACGTCGGACGATTGCTCCCACACCAAAAGTGCCAGCCAGTCAAGCTCTTGCTGCTCCTCACCGGCCATTGGCAGCGCATCTACAGCACCAGAGACATCGGGGCTCTGGGCTTTCCCTGACGAACAGGGCTTCGACGTTTACCACCAGCTGCACCTGGGCGCCCACTCCAAAAAAAACCCGAAAAATCACGAACGTCGGACGATTGCTCCCACACCGAAAATGCTAGCAACTCAAGCTCTTGCTCCTCATCACCGGCCATTGGCAGCGCATCTACAGCACCACAGACATCGGGGCTCCGGGCTTTCCCTGACGAACAGGGCTTCGACGTTTACCACCAGCTGCACCTGGGCGCCCACTCCAAAAAAACCCGAAAAATCACGAACGTCTGACGATTGGTGCCACACCAAAATTGCCAGCCAGTCAAGCCCCTGCTGCTCCTCAGCGGCCATTGGCAGCGCATCTACAGCACCACAGACATCGGGGCTCCGGGCTTTCCCTGACGAACAGGGCTTCGATGTTTACCACCAGCTGCACGTGGGCGCCCACGCCAAAAAAACCCGAAAAATCACGAACGTCGGACGATTGCTCCCACACCGAAAGTGCCAGCCACTCAAGCTCTTGCTGCTCATCACCGGCCATTGGCAGCGCATCTACAGCACCACAGACATCGGGGCTCCGGGCTTTCCCTGACGAACAGGGCTTCGACGTTTACCACCAGCTGCACCTGGGCGCCCATTGGAAAAAAACCCAAGAAAAATCACGAACGTGGGACGATTGCTCCCACACCGAAAGTGCCAGCCAGTCAAGCACTTGCTGCTCCTCACCGGCCATTGGCAGCGCATCTACAGCACCACAGACATCGGGGCTCCGGGCTTTCCCTGACGAAAAGGGCTTCGACTTTTACCACCAGCTGCACCTGGGCGCCCACTCCAAAAAAACCCCGAAAAATCACGAACGTCGGACGATTGCTCCCACACCGAAAGTGCCAGCCAGTCAAGCTCTTGCTGCTCCTCACCGGCCATTGGCAGCGCATCTACAGCACCACAGACATCGGGGCTCCGGGCTTTCCCTGACGAACAGGGCTTCGACCTTTACCACCACCTGCACCTCTGCCCCCATTGGAAAAAAACCCAAGAAACATCACGAACGTTGGACGATTGCTCCCACACCAAAAGTGCCAGCCAGTCAAGCTCTTGCTGCTCATCACCGGCCATTGGCAGCGCATCTACAGCACCACAGACATCGGGGCTCCAGGCTTTCCCTGACGAACAGGGCTTTGACGTTTACCACCAGCTGCACCTGGGCGCCAACGCCAAAAAAACCCGAAAAATCACAAACGTCTGACGATTGCTGCCACACAAAAAGTGCCAGCCAGTCAAGCTCCTGCTGCTCCTCACCGGCCATTGGCAGCGCATCTACAGCACCACAGACATCGGGGCTCCGGGCTTTCCCTGACGAACAGGGCTTCGACGTTTACCACCAGCTGCACCTGGGCGCCCACTCCAAAAAAACCCCGAAAAATCACGAAGATCGGACGATTGCTCCCACACCGAAAGTGCCAGCCAGTCAAGCTCTTGCTGCTGCTCCCCGGCCATTGGCAGTGCATCTACAGCAACACAGACATCGGGGCTCCGGGCTTTCCCTGACGAACAGGGCTTCGACGTTTACCACCACCTGAACCTGGGCGCCCATTGGAAAAAAACACAAGAAAAATCACGAACGTTGGATGATTGCTCCCACACCGAAAGTGCCAGCCAGTCAAGCACTTGCTGCTCCTCCCCGGCCATTGGCAGTGCATCTACAGCACCACAGACATCGGGGTCCGGGCTTTCCCTGACGAACAGGGCTTCGATGTTTACCACCAGCTGCACCTGGGGGGCCCACTGAAAAAAACCCCGAAAAATCATGAACGTCGGACGATTGCTCCCACACCAAAAGTGCCAGCCAGTCAAGCTCTTGCTGCTCCTCACCGACCATTGGCAGCGCATCTACAGCACCACAGACATCGGGGCTCTGGGCTTTCCCTGACGAACAGGGCTTCGACGTTTACCACCAGCTGCACCTGGGCGCCCACTCCAAAAAAACCCGAAAAATCACGAACGTCTGACGATTGGTGCCACACAAAAAGTGTCAGCCTGTCAAGCCCCTGCTGCTCCTCAGCGGCCATTGGCAGCGCATCTACAGCACCACAGACATCGGGGCTCCGGGCTTTCCCTGACGAACAGGGCTTCGATGTTTACCACCAGCTGCACGTGGGCGCCCACGCCAAAAAAACCCGAAAAATCACGAACGTCGGACGATTGCTCCCACACCGAAAGTGCCAGCCACTCAAGCTCTTGCTGCTCATCACCGGCCATTGGCAGCGCATCTACAGCACCACAGACATCAGGGCTTTGGGCTTTCCCTGACGAACAGGGCTTCGACGTTTACCACCAGCTGCACCTGGGGGGCCCACTGAAAGAAACCCCGAAAAATCGGGAACGTCGGATGATTACTCCCACACCAAAAGTGCCAGCCAGTCAAGCTCTTGCTGCTCCTCACCGGCCATTGGCAGCGCATCTACAGCACCACAGACATCGGGGCTCCGGGCTTTCCCGGACGAACAGGGCTTCAACATTTACCACCACCTGCACCTGGGCGCCCACTCCAAAAAAAACCCGAAAAATCACGAACGTCGGACGATTGCTCCCACACCGAAAATGCTAGCAACTCAAGCTCTTGCTCCTCATCACCGGCCATTGGCAGCGCATCTACAGCACCACAGACATCGGGGCTCCGGGCTTTCCCTGATGAACAGGGCTTCGATGTTTACCACCAGCTGCACCTGGGCGCCCACTCCAAAAAAACCCGAAAAATCACGAACGTCTGACGATTGCTGCCACACAAGAAGTGTCAGCCAGTCAAGCCCCTGCTGCTCCTCAGCGGCCATTGGCAGCGCATCTACAGCACCACAGACATCGGGGCTCCGGGCTTTCCCTGACGAACAGGGCTTCGACGTTTACCACCAGCTGCACCTGGGCGCCCACTCCAAAAAAACCCCGAAAAATCACGAAGATCGGACGATTGCTCCCACACCGAAAGTGCCAGCCAGACAAGCTCTTGCTGCTGCTCCCCGGCCATTGGCAGTGCATCTACAGCACCACAGACATCGGGGCTCCGGGCTTTCCCTGACGAACAGGGCTTCGACGTTTACCACCACCTGCACCTGGGCGCCCATTGGAAAAAAACACAAGAAAAATCACGAACGTTGGATGATTGCTCCCACACCGAAAGTGCCAGCCAGTCAAGCACTTGCTGCTCCTCCCCGGCCATTGGCAGTGCATCTACAGCACGACAGACATCGGGGCTCCGGGCTTTCCCTGACGAACAGGGCTTCGACGTTTACCACCAGCTGCACCTGGGCGCCCACTCCAAAAAAACCCCGAAAAATCACGAAGATCGGACGATTGCTCCCACACCGAAAGTGCCAGCCAGTCAAGCTCTTGCTGCTGCTCCCCGGCCATTGGCAGTGCATCTACAGCACCACAGACATCGGGGCTCCGGGCTTTCCCTGACGAACAGGGCTTCGACGTTTACCACCACCTGAACCTGGGCGCCCATTGGAAAAAAACACAAGAAAAATCACGAACGTTGGATGATTGCTCCCACACCGAAAGTGCCAGCCAGTCAAGCACTTGCTGCTCCTCCCCGGCCATTGGCAGTGCATCTACAGCACCACAGACATCGGGGCTCCGGGCTTTCCCTGACGAACAAGGCTTCGACGTTTACCACCAGCTGCACCTGGGCACCCACTCCAAAAAAACCCGAAAAATCACGAACGTCTGACGATTGCTCCCACACAAAAAGTGTCAGCCAGTCAATCTCCTGCTGCTCCTCAGCGGCCATTGGCAGCGCATCTACAGCACCACAGACATCGGGGTCCGGGCTTTCCCTGACGAACAGGGCTTCGATGTTTACCACCAGCTGCACCTGGGGGGCCCACTGAAAAAAACCCCGAAAAATCATGAACGTCGGACGATTGCTCCCACACCAAAAGTGCCAGCCAGTCAAGCTCTTGCTGCTCCTCACCGACCATTGGCAGCGCATCTACAGCACCACAGACATCGGGGCTCTGGGCTTTCCCTGACGAACAGGGCTTCGACGTTTACCACCAGCTGCACCTGGGCGCCCACTCCAAAAAAACCCGAAAAATCACGAACGTCTGACGATTGGTGCCACACAAAAAGTGTCAGCCTGTCAAGCCCCTGCTGCTCCTCAGCGGCCATTGGCAGCGCATCTACAGCACCACAGACATCGGGGCTCCGGGCTTTCCCTGACGAACAGGGCTTCGATGTTTACCACCAGCTGCACGTGGGCGCCCACGCCAAAAAAACCCGAAAAATCACGAACGTCGGACGATTGCTCCCACACCGAAAGTGCCAGCCACTCAAGCTCCTGCTGCTCATCACCGGCCATTGGCAGCGCATCTACAGCACCACAGACATCAGGGCTTTGGGCTTTCCCTGACGAACAGGGCTTCGACGTTTACCACCAGCTGCACCTGGGGGGCCCACTGAAAGAAACCCCGAAAAATCGGGAACGTCGGATGATTACTCCCACACCAAAAGTGCCAGCCAGTCAAGCTCTTGCTGCTCCTCACCGGCCATTGGCAGCGCATCTACAGCACCACAGACATCGGGGCTCCGGGCTTTCCCGGACGAACAGGGCTTCAACATTTACCACCACCTGCACCTGGGCGCCCACTCCAAAAAAACCCGAAAAATCACGAACGTCGGACGATTGCTCCCACACCGAAAATGCTAGCAACTCAAGCTCTTGCTCCTCATCACCGGCCATTGGCAGCGCATCTACAGCACCACAGACATCGGGGCTCCGGGCTTTCCCTGATGAACAGGGCTTCGATGTTTACCACCAGCTGCACCTGGGCGCCCACTCCAAAAAAACCCGAAAAATCACGAACGTCTGACGATTGCTGCCACACAAAAAGTGTCAGCCAGTCAAGCCCCTGCTGCTCCTCAGCGGCCATTGGCAGCGCATCTACAGCACCACAGACATCGGGGCTCCGGGCTTTCCCTGACGAACAGGGCTTCGATGTTTACCACCAGCTGCACGTGGGCGCCCACGCCAAAAAAACCCGAAAAATCACGAACGTCGGACGATTGCTCCCACACCGAAAGTGGCAGCCACTCAAGCTCTTGCTGCTCAACACCGGCCATTGGCAGCGCATCTACAGCACCACAGACATCAGGGCTTTGGGCTTTCCCTGACGAACAGGGCTTCGACGTTTACCACCAGCTGCACCTGGGGGGCCCACTGAAGAAACCCCGAAAAATCGGGAACGTCGGATGATTACTCCCACACCAAAAGTGCCAGCCAGTCAAGCTCTTGCTGCTCCTCACCGGCCATTGGCAGCGCATCTACAGCACCACAGACATCGGGGCTCCGGGCTTTCCCTGACGAACAGGGCTTCAACATTTACCACCACCTGCACCTGGGTGCCCACTCCAAAAAAAACCCGAAAAATCACGAACGTCGGACGATTGCTCCCACACCGAAAATGCTAGCAACTCAAGCTCTTGCTCCTCATCACCGGCCATTGGCAGCGCATCTACAGCACCACAGACATCGGGGCTCCGGGCTTTCCCTGATGAACAGGGCTTCGATGTTTACCACCAGCTGCACCTGGGCGCCCACTCCAAAAAAACCCCGAAAAATCACGAAGATCGAACGATTGCTCCCACACCGAACGTGCCAGCCAGTCAAGCTCTTGCTGCTCCTCACCGGCCATTGGCAGCGCATCTACAGCACCACAGACATCGGGGCTCCGGGCTTTCCCTGACGAACAGGGCTTCGACGTTTACCACCAGCTGCACCTGGGGGGCCCACTGAAAAAAACCCCGAAAAAACATGAACGTCGGACGATTGCTCCCACACGAAAAGTGCCAGCCAGTCAAGCTCCTGCTGCTCCTCACCGGCCATTGGCAGCGCATCTACAGCACCACAGACATCGGGGCTCCGGGCTTTCCCTGATGAACAGGGCTTCGACATTTACCACCAGATGCACCTGGGCGCCCATTGGAAAAAATCCCAAGAAAAATCACGAACGTGGGACGATTGCTCCCACACCGAAAGTGCCAGTCGGTCAAGCACTTGCTGCTCCTCACCGGCCATTGGCAGCGCATCTACAGCACCACAGACATCGGGGCTCCGGGCTTTCCCTGACGAAAAGGGCTTCGACTTTTACCACCAGCTGCACCTGTGCGCCCACTCCAAAAAAACCCCAAAAAATCACGAACGTCGGACGATTGCTCCCACACAAAAAGTGTCAGCCAGTCAATCTCCTGCTGCTCCTCAGCGGCCATTGGCAGCGCATCTACAGCACCACAGACATCGGGGTCCGGGCTTTCCCTGACGAACAGGGCTTCGATGTTTACCACCAGCTGCACCTGGGGGGCCCACTGAAAAAAACCCCGAAAAATCATGAACGTCGGACGATTGCTCCCACACCAAAAGTGCCAGCCAGTCAAGCTCTTGCTGCTCCTCACCGACCATTGGCAGCGCATCTACAGCACCACAGACATCGGGGCTCTGGGCTTTCCCTGACGAACAGGGCTTTGACGTTTACCACCAGCTGCACCTGGGCGCCCACTCCAAAAAAACCCGAAAAATCACGAACGTCTGACGATTGCTGCCACGCAAAAAGTGTCAGCCAGTCAAGCCCCTGCTGCTCCTCACCGGCCATTGGCAGCGCATCTACAGCACCACAGACATCGGGGCTCCGGGCTTTCCCTGACGAACAGGGCTTCGATGTTTACCACCAGCTGCACGTGGGCGCCCACGCCAAAAAAACCCGAAAAATCACGAACGTCGGACGATTGCTCCCACACCGAAAGTGCCAGCCACTCAAGCTCTTGCTGCTCATCACCGGCCATTGGCAGCGCATCTACAGCACCGCAGACATCAGGGCTTTGGGCTTTCCCTGACGAACAGGGCTTCGACGTTTACCACCAGCTGCACCTGGGGGGCCCACTGAAAGAAACCCCGAAAAATCGGGAACGTCGGATGATTACTCCCACACCAAAAGTGCCAGCCAGTCAAGCCCTTGCTGCTCCTCACCGGCCATTGGCAGCGCATCTACAGCACCACAGACATCGGGGCTCCGGGCTTTCCCTGACGAACAGGGCTTCAACATTTACCACCACCTGCACCTGGGCGCCCACTCCAAAAAAAACCCGAAAAATCACGAACGTCGGACGATTGCTCCCACACCGAAAATGCTAGCAACTCAAGCTCTTGCTCCTCATCACCGGCCATTGGCAGCGCATCTACAGCACCACAGACATCGGGGCTCCGGGCTTTCCCTGATGAACAGGGCTTCGATGTTTACCACCAGCTGCACCTGGGCGCCCACCCCAAAAAAACCCGAAAAATCACGAACGTCTGACGATTGCTGCCACACAAAAAGTGTCAGCCAGTCAAGCCCCTGCTGCTCCTCACCGGCCATTGGCAGCGCATCTACAGCACCACAGACATCGGGGCTCCGGGCTTTCCCTGACGAACAGGGCTTCGATGTTTACCACCAGCTGCACGTGGGCGCCCACGCCAAAAAAACCCGAAAAATCACGAACGTCGGACGATTGCTCCCACACCGAAAGTGCCAGCCACTCAAGCTCTTGCTGCTCATCACCAGCCATTGGCAGCGCATCTACAGCACCACAGACATCAGGGCTTTGGGCTTTCCCTGACGAACAGGGCTTCGACGTTTCCCACCAGCTGCACCTGGGGGGCCCACTGAAAGAAACCCCGAAAAATCGGGAACGTCGGATGATTACTCCCACACCAAAAGTGCCAGCCAGTCAAGCTCTTGCTGCTCCTCACCGGCCATTGGTAGCGCATCTACAGCACCACAGACATCGGGGCTCCGGGCTTTCCCTGACGAACAGGGCTTCAACATTTACCACCAGCTGCACCTGGGCGCCCACTCCAAAAAAAACCCGAAAAATCACGAACGTCGGACGATTGCTCCCACACCGAAAATGCTAGCAACTCAAGCTCTCGCTCCTCATCACCGGCCATTGGCAGCGCATCTACAGCACCACAGACATCGGGGCTCCGGGCTTTCCCTGACGAACAGGGCTTCGATGTTTACCACCATCTGCACCTGGTCGCCCACGCCAAAAAAACCCGAAAAATCATGAACGTCGGACGATTGCTCCCACACCGAAAGTGCCAGCCAGTCAAGCTCTTGCTGCTGCTCCCCGGCCATTGGCAGTGCATCTACAGCACCACAGACATCGGGGCTCCGGGCTTTCCCTGACGAACAGGACTTCGACGTTTACCACCACCTGCACCTGGGCGCCCATTGCAAAAAAACACAAGAAAAATCACGAACGTTGGTTGATTGCTCCCACACCGAAAGTGCCAGCAACTCAAGCACTTGCTGCTCCTCCCCGGCCATTGGCAGTGCATCTACAGCACCACAGACATCGGGGCTCCGGGCTTTCCCTGACGAACAGGGCTTCGACGTTTACCACCAGCTGCACCTGGGCACCCACTCCAAAAAAACCCGAAAAATCACGAACGTCTGACGATTGCTCCCACACAAAAAGTGTCAGCCAGTCAATCTCCTGCTGCTCCTCAGCGGCCATTGGCAGCGCATCTACAGCACCACAGACATCGGGGTCCGGGCTTTCCCTGACGAACAGGGCTTCGATGTTTACCACCAGCTGCACCTGGGCGCCCACTCCAAAAAAACCCCGAAAAATCACGAAGATCGAACGATTGCTCCCACACCGAAAGTGCCAGCCACTCAAGCTCTTGCTGCTCCTCACTGGCCATTGGCAGCGCATCTACAGCACCACAGACATCGGGGCTCCGGGCTTTCCCTTACGAACAGGGCTTCGATGTTTACCACCATTTGCACCTGGTCGCCCACGCCAAAAAAACCCGAAAAATCATGAACGTCGGACGATTGCTCCCACAAAAAAAGTGCCAGCCACTCAAGCTCTTGCTGCTCCTCACCGGCCATTGGCAGCGCATCTACAGCACCACAGACATCGGGGCTCCGGGCTTTCCCTGACGAACAGGGCTTCGACGTTTACCACCAGCTGCACCTGGGGGGCCCACTGAAAAAAACCCCGAAAAAACATGAACGTCGGACGATTGCTCCCACACAAAAAGTGCCAGCCAGTCAAGCTCCTGCTGCTCCTCACCGGCCATTGGCAGCGCATCTACAGCACCACAGACATCGGGGCTCTGGGCTTTCCCTGATGAACAGGGCTTCGACGTTTACCACCAGATGCACCTGGGCGCCCATTGGAAAAAAACCCAAGAAAAATCACGAACGTGGGACGATTGCTCCCACACCGAAAGTGCCAGCCAGTCAAGCACTTGCTGCTCCTCACCGGCCATTGGCAGCGCATCTACAGCACCACAGACATCGGGGCTCCGGGCTTTCCCTGACGAAAAGGGCTTCGACTTTTACCACCAGCTGCACCTGGGCGCCCACTCCAAAAAAACCCCGAAAAATCACGAACGTCGGACGATTGCTCCCACACAAAAAGTGTCAGCCAGTCAATCTCCTGCTGCTCCTCAGCGGCGATTGGCAGCGCATCTACAGCACCACAGACATCGGGGTCCGGGCTTTCCCTGACGAACAGGGCTTCGATGTTTACCACCAGCTGCACCTGGGGGGCCCACTGAAAAAAACCCCGAAAAATCATGAACGTCGGACGATTGCTCCCACACCAAAAGTGCCAGCCAGTCAAGCTCTTGCTGCTCCTCACCGACCATTGGCAGCGCATCTACAGCACCACAGACATCGGGGCTCTGGGCTTTCCCTGACGAACAGGGCTTCGACGTTTACCACCAGCTGCACCTGGGCGCCCACTCCAAAAAAACCCGAAAAATCACGAACGTCTGACGATTGCTGCCACACAAAAAGTGTCAGCCAGTCAAGCCCCTGCTGCTCCTCAGCGGCCATTGGCAGCGCATCTACAGCACCACAGACATCGGGGCTCCGGGCTTTCCCTGACGAACAGGGCTTCGATGTTTACCACCAGCTGCACGTGGGCGCCCACGCCAAAAAAACCCGAAAAATCACGAACGTCGGACGATTGCTCCCACACCGAAAGTGCCAGCCACTCAAGCTCTTGCTGCTCCTCACCTACCATTGGCAGCGCATCTACAGCACCGCAGACATCAGGGCTTTGGGCTTTCCCTGACGAACAGGGCTTCGACGTTTACCACCAGCTGCACCTGGGGGGCCCACTGAAAGAAACCCCGAAAAATCGGGAACGTCGGATGATTACTCCCACACCAAAAGTGCCAGCCAGTCAAGCTCTTGCTGCTCCTCACCGGCCATTGGCAGCGCATCTACAGCACCACAGACATCAGGGCTCCGGGCTTTCCCTGACGAACAGGGCTTCGACATTTACCACCACCTGCACCTGGGCGCCGACTCCAAAAAAAACCCGAAAAATCACGAACGTCGGACGATTGCTCCCACACCGAAAGTGCCAGCCACTCAAGCTCTTGCTGCTCCTCACCGGCCATTGTCAGTGCATCTACAGCACCACAGACATCGGGGCTCCGGGCTTTCCCTGACGAACAGGGCTTCGATGTTTACCACCAGCTGCACCGGGTCGCCCACTCCAAAAAAACCCGAAAAATCACGAACGTCGGACGATTGCTCCCACACCGAAAGTGCCAGCCAGTCAAGATCTTGCTGCTCCTCAGCGGCCATTGGCAGCGCATCTACAGCACCACAGACATCGGGGCTCCGGGCTTTCCCTGACGAACAGGGCTGCGACGTTTACCACCAGCTGCACCTGGGGGGCCCACTGAAAAAAACCCGAAAAATCATGAACGTCGGACGATTGCTCCCACACCGAAAGTGCCAGCCAGTCAAGCTCCTGCTGCTCCTCAGCGGCCATTGGTAGCGCATCTACAGCACCACAGACATCGGGGCTCCGGGCTTTCCCTCACGAACAGGGCTTCGACGTTTACCACCAGCTGCACCTGGTCGCCCACGCCAAAAAAACCCGAAAAATCACGAACGTCTGACGATTGCTCCCACACAAAAAGTGCCAGCCAGTCAAGCTCTTGCTGCTCATCACCGGCCATTGGCAGCCCATCTACAGCACCACAGACATAGGGGCTCCAGGCTTTCCCTCACGAACAGGGCTTCGACGTTTACCACCAGCTGCACATGGGGGGCCCACTGAAAAAAACCCCGAAAAATCACCAACATCGGACGATTGCTCCCACACCGAAAGTGCCAGCCACTCAAGCTCTTGCTGCTCCTCCCCGGCCATTGGCAGCGCATCTACAGCACCACAGACATCGGGCCTCCGGGCTTTCCCTGACGAACAGGGCTTCGACGTTTACCACCATCTGCACCTGGACACCCATTGGAAAAAAACCCAAGAAAAATCACGAACGTTGGACGATTGCTCCCACACCGAAAATGCCAGCAACTCAAGCTCTTGCTGCTCCTCACCGGCCATTGGCAGCCCATCTACAGCACCACAGACATCGGGGCTCCGGGCTTTCCCTGACGAACAGGGCTTCAACATTTACCACCACCTGCACCTGGGCGCCCACTCCAAAAAAAACCCGAAAAATCACGAACGTCGGACGATTGCTCCCACACCAAAAGTGCCAGCCAGTAAAGCTCTTGCTGCTCCTCACCGGCCATTGGCAGCGCATCTACAGCACCACAGACATCGGGGCTCCGGGCTTTCCCTGACGAACAGGGCTTCGACGTTTACCACCATCTGCACCTGGTCGCCCACGCCAAAAAAACCCGAAAAATCACGAACGTCGGACGATTGCTCCCACAAAAAAAGTGCCAGCCAGTCAAGCTCCTGCTGCTCCTCACCGGCCATTGGCAGCGCATCTACAGCACCACAGACATCGGGGCTCCGGGCTTTCCCTGACGAACAGGGCTTCGACGTTTACCACCAGCTGCACCTGGGGGGCCCACTGAAAAAAAACCCCGAAAAATCACGAACATCGGACGATTGCTCCCACACCAAAAGTGCCAGCCAGTCAAGCTCCTGCTGCTCCTCAGCGGCCATTGTCAGCGCATCTACAGCACCACAGACATCGGGGCTCCGGGCTTTCCCTGACGAACAGGGCTTCGACGTTTACCACCAGCTGCACCTGGTCGCACACTCCAAAAAAACCCGAAAAATCACGAACGTCGGACGATTGCTCCCACACAAAAAGTTCCAGACAGTCAAGCTCCTGCTGCTCCTCAGCGGCCATTGGCAGCGCATCTACAGCACCACAGACATCGGGGCTCCGGGCTTTCCCTGACGAACAGGGCTTCGACGTTTACCACCAGCTGCACCTGGGCGCCCACTCCAGAAAAACCCCGAAAAATCACGAAGATCGGACGATTGCTCCCACACCGAAAGTGCCAGCCAGTCAAGCTCTTGCTGCTGCTCCCCGGCCATTGGCAGCGCATCTACAGCACCACAGACATCGGGGCTCCGGGCTTTCCCTGACGAACAGGGCTTCGACCTTTACCACCACCTGCACCTGGGCGCCCATTGGAAAAAAACCCAAGAAAAATCACGAACGTTGGACGATTGCTCCCACACCGAAAGTGCCAGCAACTCAAGCTCTTGCTACTCCTCACCGGCCATTGGCAGCGCATCTACAGCACCACAGACATCGGGGCTCCGGGCTTTCCCTGACGAACAGGGCTTCGACGTTTACCACCAGCTGCGTCTGGGCTCCCACTAAAAAAAAACCCAAAAAATCACGAACATCGGACGATTGCTCCCACACCGAAAGTGCCAGCCAGTCAAGCTCTTGCTGCTCCTCACCGGCCATTGGCAGCGCATCTACAGCACCACAGACATCGGGGCTCCAGGCTTTCCCTGACGAACAGGGCTTCGACCTTTACCACCACCTGCACCTGGGCGCCCATTGGAAAAAAACCCAAGAAAAATCACGAACGTTGGACGATTGCTCCCACACCGAAAGTGCCAGCAACTCAAGCTCTTGCTGCTCCTCACCGGCCATTGGCAGCGCATCTACAGCACCACAGACATCGGGGCTCCGGGCTTTCCCTGACGAACAGGGCTTCGACGTTTACCACCAGCTGCGTCTGGGCTCCCACTAAAAAAAAACCCAAAAAATCACGAACATCGGACGATTGCTCCCACACCGAAAGTGCCAGCCAGTCAAGCTCTTGCTGCTCCTCACCGGCCATTGGCAGCGCATCTACAGCACCACAGACATCG
This sequence comes from Chlamydotis macqueenii, assembly GCF_036417535.1. Taxonomy (NCBI): domain Eukaryota; kingdom Metazoa; phylum Chordata; class Aves; order Otidiformes; family Otididae; genus Chlamydotis; species Chlamydotis macqueenii. The sequence continues at coordinate 24,664,812 of NC_141592.1, read as the reverse complement.
GGCCTCCGGGCTTTCCCTGACGAACAGGGCTTCGACGTTTACCACCAGCTGCACCTGGGCGCCCATTGGAAAAAAACCCAAGAAAATCACGAACGTTGGACGATTGCTCCCACACAAAAAGTGCCAGCAACTCAAGCTCTTGCTCCTCATCACCGGCCACTGGCAGCGCATCTACAGCACCACAGACACTGGGGCTCCGGGCTTTCCCTGACGTACAGGGCTTCGACGTTTACCACCAGCTGCACCTGGGGGGCCCACTGAAAAAAACCCCGAAAGTCATGAACGTAGGACGATTGCTCCCACTCCAAAAGTGCCAGCCAGTCAAGCTCTTGCTGTATCAAACTGGCCATTGGCAGCGCATCTACAGCACGACAGACATCGGGGCTCCGGGATTTCCCTGACGAACAGGGCTTTGACGTTTACCACCAGCTGCACCTGGTCGCACACTCCAAAATAACCCGAAAAATCACGAACGTCGGACGATTGCTCCCACACAAAAAGTTCCAGCCAGTCAAGCTCCTGCTGCTCCTCAGCGGCCATTGGCAGCGCATCTACAGCACCACAGACATCGGGGCTCCGGGCTTTCCCTGATGAACAGGGCTTCGACGTTTACCACCATCTGCACCTGGTCGCCCACTCCAAAAAAACCCTAAAAATCATGAACGTCGGACGATTGCTCCCACACAAAAAGTGCCAGCCAGTCAAGCTCCTGCTGCTCCTCAGCGGCCATTGGCAGCGCATCTACAGCACCACAGACATCGGGGCTCCGGGCTTTCCCTGACGAACAGGGCTTCGATGTTTACCACCACCTGCACCTGGGCGCCCATTGGAAAAAAACCCAAGAAAAATCACGAACGTTGGACGATTGCTCCCACACCGAAAGTGCCAGCAACTCAAGCTCTTGCTGTGCCTCACCGGCCATTGGCAGCGCATCTACAGCACCACAGACATCGGGGCTCCGGGCTTTCCCTGACGAACAGGGCTTCGACGTTTACCACCAGCTGCGTCTGGGCGCCCACTAAAAAAAAACCCAAAAAATCACGAATGTCGGACGATTGCTCCCACACCGAAAGTGCCAGCCAGTCAAGCTCTTGCTGCTCATCACCGGCCATTGGCAGCCCATCTACAGCACCACAGACATAGGGGCTCCGGGCTTTCCCTGACGAACAGGGCTTCGACGTTTACCACCAGCTGCACCTGGGGAGCCCACTGAAAAAAACCCCGAAAAATCACGAACATCGGACGATTGCTCCCACACCGAAAGTGCCAGCCACTCAAGCTCTTGCTGCTCCTCAGCGGCCATTGGCAGCGTATCTACAGCACCACAGACATCGGGGCTCCGGGCTTTCCCTGACGAACAGGGCTTCGACGTTTACCACCAGCTGCACCTGGGCGCCCACTGAAAAGAAAACCCCGAAAAATCACGAACATCGGACGATTGCTCCCACACCGAAAGTGCCAGCCAGTCAATCTCTTGCTGCTCATCACCGGCCATTGGCAGCGCATCTACAGCACCACAGACATCGGGGCTCCGGGCTTTCCCTGACGAACAGGCCTTCGACGTTTACCACCAGCTGCACCGGGTCGCCCACTCCAAAAAAACCCGAAAAATCACGAACGTCGGACGATTGCTCCCACACCGAAAGTGCCAGCCAGTCAAGCTCTTGCTGCTCCTCACCGGCCATTGGCAGCGCATCTACAGCACCACAGACATCGGGGCTCCGGGCTTTCCCTGATGAACAGGGCTTCGATGTTTACCACCAGCTGCACCTGGGCGCCCACTCCAAAAAAACCCCGAAAAATCACGAAGATCGAACGATTGCTCCCACACCGAAAGTGCCAGCCATTCAAGCTCTTGCTGCTCCTCACCGGCCATTGGCAGCGCATCTACAGCACCACAGACATCGGGGCTCCGGGCTTTCCCTGACGAACAGGGCTTCGATGTTTACCACCATCTGCACCTGGGCGCCCACTCCAAAAAAACCCCGAAAAATCACGAAGATCGAACGATTGCTCCCACACCGAAAGTGCCAGCCACTCAAGCTCTTGCTGCTCCTCACTGGCCATTGGCAGCGCATCTACAGCACCACAGACATCGGGGCTCCGGGCTTTCCCTGACGAACAGGGCTTCGATGTTTACCACCATCTGCACCTGGTCGCCCACGCCAAAAAAACCCGAAAAATCATGAACGTCGGACGATTGCTCCCACAGAAAAAGTGCCAGCCACTCAAGCTCTTGCTGCTCCTCACCGGCCATTGGCAGCGCATCTACAGCACCACAGACATCGGGGCTCCGGGCTTTCCCTGACGAACAGGGCTTCGACGTTTACCACCAGCTGCACCTGGGGGGCCCACTGAAAAAAACCCCGAAAAATCATGAACGTCGGACGATTGCTCCCACACAAAAAGTGCCAGCCAGTCAAGCTCCTGCTGCTCCTCACCGGCCATTGGCAGCGCATCTACAGCACCACAGACATCGGGGCTCCGGGCTTTCCCTGACGAACAGGGCTTCGACGTTTACCACCAGATGCACCTGGGCGCCCATTGGAAAAAAACCCAAGAAAAATCACGAACGTGGGACGATTGCTCCCACACCGAAAGTGCCAGCCAGTCAAGCACTTGCTGCTCCTCACCGGCCATTGGCAGCGCATCTACAGCACCACAGACATCGGGGCTCCGGGCTTTCCCTGACAAAAAGGGCTTCGACGTTTACCACCAGCTGCACCTGGGCGCCCACTCCAAAAAAGCCCCGAAAAATCACGAACGTCGGACGATTGCTCCCACACCGAAAGTGCCAGCCAGTCAAGCTCTTGCTGCTCCTCACCGGCCATTGGCAGCGCATCTACAGCACCACAGACATCGGGGCTCCGGGCTTTCCCTGACGAACAGGGCTTCGACCTTTACCACCACCTGCACCTGGGCGCCCACTCCAAAAAAACCCCGAAAAATCACGAAGATTGGACGATTGCTCCCACACCGAAAGTGCCAGCCAGTCAAGCTCTTGCTGCTGCTCCCCGGCCATTGGCAGTGCATCTACAGCACCACAGACATCGGGGCTCCGGGCTTTCCCTGACGAACAGGGCTTCAACGTTTACCACCACCTGCACCTGGGCGCCCATTGGAAAAAAACACAAGAAAAATCACGAACGTTGGATGATTGCTCCCACACCGAAAGTGCCAGCCAGTCAAGCACTTGCTGTTCCTCCCCGGCCATTGGCAGTGCATCTACAGCACCACAGACATCGGGGCTCCGGGCTTTCCCTGACGAACAGGGCTTCGACGTTTACCACCAGCTGCACCTGGGCGGCCCACTCCAAAAAAACCCGAAAAGTCACAAACGTCTGACGATTGCTCCCACACAAAAAGTGTCAGCCAGTCAATCTCCTGCTGCTCCTCAGCGGCCATTGGCAGCGCATCTACAGCACCACAGACATCGGGGTCCGGGCTTTCCCTGACGAACAGGGCTTCGATGTTTACCACCAGCTGCACCTGGGCGCCCACTCCAAAAAAACCCCGAAAAATCACGAAGATCGAACGATTGCTCCCACACCGAAAGTGCCAGCCACTCAAGCTCTTGCTGCTCCTCACTGGCCATTGGCAGCGCATCTACAGCACCACAGACATCGGGGCTCCGGGCTTTCCCTTACGAACAGGGCTTCGATGTTTACCACCATCTGCACCTGGTCGCCCACGCCAAAAAAACCCGAAAAATCATGAACGTCGGAAGATTGCTCCCACTCCGAAAGTGCCAGCCACTCAAGCTCTTGCTGCTCCTCACCGGCCATTGGCAGCGCATCTACAGCACCACAGACATCGGGGCTCCGGGCTTTCCCTGACGAACAGGGCTTCGACGTTTACCACCAGCTGCACCTGGGGGGCCCACTGAAAAAAACCCCGAAAAAACATGAACGTCGGACGATTGCTCCCACACAAAAAGTGCCAGCCAGTCAAGCTCCTGCTGCTCCTCAGCGGCCATTGGCAGCGCATCTACAGCACCACAGACATCGGGGCTCCGGGCTTTCCCTGATGAACAGGGCTTCGACGTTTACCACCAGATGCACCTGGGCGCCCATTGGAAAAAAACCCAAGAAAAATCACGAACGTTGGACGATTGCTCCCACACCGAAAGTGCCAGCCAGTCAAGCACTTGCTGCTCCTCACCGGCCATTGGCAGCGCATCTACAGCACCACAGACATCGGGGCTCCGGGCTTTCCCTGACGAAAAGGGCTTCGACTTTTACCACCAGCTGCACCTGGGCGCCCACTCCAAAAAAACCCCGAAAAATCACGAACGTCGGACGATTGCTCCCACACAAAAAGTGTCAGCCAGTCAATCTCCTGCTGCTCCTCAGCGGCCATTGGCAGCGCATCTACAGCACCACAGACATCGGGGTCCGGGCTTTCCCTGACGAACAGGGCTTCGATGTTTACCACCAGCTGCACCTGGGGGGCCCACTGAAAAAAACCCCGAAAAATCATGAACGTCGGACGATTGCTCCCACACCAAAAGTGCCAGCCAGTCAAGCTCTTGCTGCTCCTCACCGACCATTGGCAGCGCATCTACAGCACCACAGACATCGGGGCTCTGGGCTTTCCCTGACGAACAGGGCTTCGACGTTTACCACCAGCTGCACCTGGGCGCCCACTCCAAAAAAACCCGAAAAATCACGAACGTCTGACGATTGCTCCCACACAAAAAGTGTCAGCCAGTCAAGCCCCTGCTGCTCCTCAGCGGCCATTGGCAGCGCATCTACAGCACCGCAGACATCAGGGCTTTGGGCTTTCCCTGACGAACAGGGCTTCGACGTTTACCACCAGCTGCACCTGGGGGGCCCACTGAAAGAAACCCCGAAAAATCGGGAACGTCGGATGATTACTCCCACACCAAAAGTGCCAGCCAGTCAAGCTCTTGCTGCTCCTCACCGGCCATTGGCAGCGCATCTACAGCACCACAGACATCGGGGCTCCGGGCTTTCCCTGATGAACAGGGCTTCGACGTTTACCACCAGCTGCACCTGGGGGGCCCACTGAAAAAAACCCCGAAAAATCATGAACATCGGACGATTGCTCCCACACCGAAAGTGCCAGCCACTCAAGCTCTTGCTGCTCCTCAGCGGCCATTGGCAGCACATCTACAGCACCACAGACATCGGGGCTCCGGGCTTTCCCTGACGAACAGGGCTTTGACGTTTGCCACCAGCTGCACCTGGCCACCCACTGAAAAGAAAACCCCGAAAAATCACGAACATCGGACGATTGCTCCCACACCGAAAGTGCCAGCCAGTCAAGCTCTTGCTGCTCCTCACCGGCCATTGTCAGCGCATCTACAGCACCACAGACATCGGGGCTCCGGGCTTTCCCTGACGAACAGGCCTTCGACGTTTACCACCAGCTGCACCGGGTCGCCCACTCCAAAAAAACCCGAAAAATCACGAACGTCGGACGATTGCTCCCACACCGAAAGTGCCAGCCAGTCAAGCTCTTGCTGCTCCTCACCGGCCATTGGCAGCGCATCTACAGCACCACAGACATCGGGGCTCCGGGCTTTCCCTGACGAACAGGGCTTCGACGTTTACCACCAGCTGCACCTGGGCGCCCACTCCAAAAAAACCCGAAAAATCATGAACGTCGGACGATTGCTCCCACACCGAAAGTGCCAGCCAGTCAAGCTCCTGCTGCTCCTCAGCGGCCATTGGTAGCGCATCTACAGCACCACAGACATCGGGGCTCCGGGCTTTCCCTCACGAACAGGGCTTCGACGTTTACCACCAGCTGCACATGGGGGGCCCACTGAAAAAAACCCCGAAAAATCACCAACATCGGACGATTGCTCCCACACCGAAAGTGCCAGCCACTCAAGCTCTTGCTGCTCTTCACCGGCCATTGGCAGCGCATCTACAGCACCACAGAAATCAGGCCTCCGGGCTTTCCCTGACGAACAGGGCTTCGACGTTTACCACCATCTGCACCTGGACACCCATTGGAAATAAACCCAAGAAAAATCACGAACGTTGGACGATTGCTCCCACACCGAAAATGCCAGCAACTCAAGCTCTTGCTGCTCCTCACCGGCCATTGGCAGCCCATCTACAGCACCACAGACATCGGGGCTCCGGGCTTTCCCTGACGAACAGGGCTTCAACATTTACCACCACCTGCACCTGGGCGCCCACTCCAAAAAAAACCCGAAAAATCACGAACGTCGGACGATTGCTCCCACACCAAAAGTGCCAGCCAGTAAAGCTCTTGCTGCTCCTCACCGGCCATTGGCAGCGCATCTACAGCACCACAGACATCGGGGCTCCGGGCTTTCCCTGACGAACAGGGCTTCGACGTTTACCACCATCTGCACCTGGTCGCCCACGCCAAAAAAACCCGAAAAATCAAGAACGTCGGACGATTGCTCCCACAAAAAAAGTGCCAGCCAGTCAAGCTCCTGCTGCTCCTCACCGGCCATTGGCAGCGCATCTACAGCACCACAGACATCGGGGCTCCGGGCTTTCCCTGACGAACAGGGCTTCGACGTTTACCACCAGCTGCACCTGGGGGGCCCACTGAAAAAAAACCCCGAAAAATCACGAACATCGGACGATTGCTCCCACACCAAAAGTGCCAGCCAGTCAAGCTCCTGCTGCTCCTCAGCGGCCATTGTCAGCGCATCTACAGCACCACAGACATCGGGGCTCCGGGCTTTCCCTGACGAACAGGGCTTCGACGTTTACCACCACCTGCACCTGGTCGCACACTCCAAAAAAACCCGAAAAATCACGAACGTCGGACGATTGCTCCCACACCAAAAGTGCCAGCCAGTCAAGCTCCTGCTGCTCCTCAGCGGCCATTGGCAGCGCATCTACAGCACCACAGACATCGGGGCTCTGGGCTTTCCCTGACGAACAGGGCTTCGACGTTTACCACCAGCTGCACCTGGTCGCACACTCCAAAAAAACCCAAAAAATCAAGAACGTCGGACGATTGCTCCCACACAAAAAGTTCCAGACAGTCAAGCTCCTGCTGCTCCTCAGCGGCCATTGGCAGTGCATCTACAGCACCACAGACATCGGGGCTCCAGGCTTTCCCTGACGAACAGGGCTTCGACCTTTACCACCACCTGCACCTGGGCGCCCATTGGAAAAAAACCCAAGAAAAATCACGAACGTTGGACGATTGCTCCCACACCGAAAGTGCCAGCCAGTCAAGCTCTTGCTGTACCTCACCGGCCATTGGCAGCGCATCTACAGCACCACAGACATCGGGGCTCCACGCTTTCCCTGACGAACAGGGCTTCGACGTTTACCACCAGCTGCGTCTGGGCTCCCACTAAAAAAAAACCCAAAAAATCACGAACATCGGACGATTGCTCCCACACCGAAAGTGCCAGCCAGTCAAGCTCTTGCTGCTCCTCACTGGCCATTGGCAGCGCATCTACAGCACCACAGACATCGGGCCTCCGGGCTTTCCCTGACGAACAGGGCTTCGACGTTTACCACCAGCTGCACCTGGGCGCCCATTGGAAAAAAACCCAAGAAAATCACGAACGTTGGACGATTGCTCCCACACAAAAAGTGCCAGCAACTCAAGCTCTTGCTCCTCATCACCGGCCACTGGCAGCGCATCTACAGCACCACAGACACTGGGGCTCCGGGCTTTCCCTGACGTACAGGGCTTCGACGTTTACCACAAGCTGCACCTGGGGGGCCCACTGAAAAAAACCCCGAAAGTCATGAACGTAGGACGATTGCTCCCACTCCAAAAGTGCCAGCCAGTCAAGCTCTTGCTGTATCAAACTGGCCATTGGCAGCGCATCTACAGCACGACAGACATCGGGGCTCCGGGATTTCCCTGACGAACAGGGCTTTGACGTTTACCACCAGCTGCACCTGGTCGCACACTCCAAAATAACCCGAAAAATCACGAACGTCGGACGATTGCTCCCACACAAAAAGTTCCAGCCAGTCAAGCTCCTGCTGCTCCTCAGCGGCCATTGGCAGCGCATCTACAGCACCACAGACATCGGGGCTCCGGGCTTTCCCTGACGAACAGGGCTTCGACGTTTTCCACCATCTGCACCTGGTCGCCCACTCCAAAAAAACCCTAAAAATCATGAACGTCGGACGATTGCTCCCACACAAAAAGTGCCAGCCAGTCAAGCTCCTGCTGCTCCTCAGCGGCCATTGGCAGCGCATCTACAGCACCACAGACATCGGGGCTCCGGGCTTTCCCTGACGAACAGGGCTTCGACGTTTACCACCACCTGCACCTGGGCGCCCATTGGAAAAAAACCCAAGAAAAATCACGAACGTTGGACGATTGCTCCCACACCGAAAGTGCCAGCAACTCAAGCTCTTGCTGTGCCTCACCGGCCATTGGCAGCGCATCTACAGCACCACAGACATCGGGGCTCCGGGCTTTCCCTGACGAACAGGGCTTCGACGTTTACCACCAGCTGCGTCTGGGCGCCCACTAAAAAAAAACCCAAAAAATCACGAATGTCGGACGATTGCTCCCACACCGAAAGTGCCAGCCACTCAAGCTCTTGCTGCTCCTCAGCGGCCATTGGCAGCGCATCTACAGCACCACAGACATCGGGGCTCCGGGCTTTCCCTGACGAACAGGGCTTCGACGTTTACCACCAGCTGCACCTGGGCGCCCACTGAAAAGAAAACCCCGAAAAATCACGAACATCGGACGATTGCTCCCACACCGAAAGTGCCAGCCAGTCAATCTCTTGCTGCTCATCACCGGCCATTGGCAGCGCATCTACAGCACCACAGACATCGGGGCTCCGGGCTTTCCCTGACGAACAGGCCTTCGACGTTTACCACCAGCTGCACCTGGGCACCCACTCCAAAAAAACCCGAAAAATCACGAACGTCGGACGATTGCTCCCACACCGAAAGTGCCAGCCAGTCAAGCTCTTGCTGCTCCTCAACGGCCATTGGCAGCGCATCTACAGCACCACAGACATCGGGGCTCCGGGCTTTCCCTGACGAACAGGGCTTCGACGTTTACCACCAGCTGCACCTGGGCGCCCACTCCAAAAAAACCCGAAAAATCATGTACGTCGGACGATTGCTCCCACACAAAAAGTGCCAGCCAGTCAAGCTCCTGCTGCTCCTCACCGGCCATTGGCAGCGCATCTACAGCACCACAGACATCGGGGCTCCGGGCTTTCCCTGACGAACAGGGCTTCGACGTTTACCACCATCTGCACATGGGGGGCCCACTGAAAAAAACCCCGAAAAATCACGAACATCGGACGATTGCTCCCACACCGAAAGTGCCAGCCACTCAAGCTCTTGCTGCTCCTCCCCGGCCATTGGCAGCGCATCTACAGCACCACAGACATCAGGCCTCCGGGCTTTCCCTGACGAACAGGGCTTCGACGTTTACCACCATCTGCACCTGGACACCCATTGGAAAAAAACCCAAGAAAAATCACGAACGTTGGACGATTGCTCCCACACCGAAAATGCCAGCAACTCAAGCCCTTGCTGCTCCTCACCGGCCATTGGCAGCCCATCTACAGCACCACAGACATCGGGGCTCCGGGCTTTCCCTGACGAACAGGGCTTCAACATTTACCACCACCTGCACCTGGGCGACCACTCCTTAAAAAACCCGAAAAATCATGAACGTCGGACGATTGCTCCCACACCAAAAGTGCCAGCCAGTCAAGCTCTTGCTGCTCCTCACCGGCCATTGGCAGCGCATCTACAGCACCACAGACATCGGGGCTCCGGGCTTTCCCTGACGAACAGGGCTTCGACGTTTACCACCACCTGCACCTGGGCGCCCATTGGAAAAAAACCCAAGAAAAATCACAAACGTTGGACGATTGCTCCCACACCGAAAGTGCCAGCCAGTCAAGCTCTTGCTACTCCTCACCGGCCATTGGCAGCGCATCTACAGCACCACAGACATCGGGGCTCCAGGCTTTCCCTCACGAACAGGGCTTCGACGTTTACCACCAGCTGCACCTGGTCGCACACTCCAAAAAAACCCGAAAAATCAAGAACGTCTAACGATTGCTCCCACACAAAAAGTTCCAGAAAGTCAAGCTCCTGCTGGTCCTCAGCGGCCATTGGCAGCGCATCTACAGCACCACAGACATCGGGGCTCCGGGCTTTCCCTGACGAACAGGGCTTCGACGTTTACCACCAGCTGCACCTGGGCGCCCACTCCAGAAAAACCCCGAAAAATCACGAAGATCGGACGATTGCTCCCACACCGAAAGTGCCAGCCAGTCAAGCTCTTGCTGCTCCTCCCCGTCCATTGGCAGTGCATCTACAGCACCACAGACATCGGGGCTCCGGGCTTTCCCTGACGAACAGGGCTTCGACCTTTACCACCACCTGCACCTGGGCGCCCATTGGAAAAAAACCCAAGAAAAATCACGAACCTTGGACAATTCCTCCCACACCGAAAGTGCCAGCAACTCAAGCTCTTGCTACTCCTCACCGGCCATTGGCAGCGCATCTACAGCACCACAGACATCGGGGCTCCGGGCTTTCCCTGACGAACAGGGCTTTGACGTTTACCACCAGCTGCGTCTGGGCTCCCACTAACAAAAAACCCAAAAAATCACGAACATCGGGCGATTGCTCCCACTCCGAAAGTGCCAGCCAGTCAAGCTCTTGCTGCTCATCACCGGCCACTGGCAGCGCATCTACAGCACCACAGACACTGGGGCTCCGGGCTTTCCCTGACGTACAGGGCTTCGACGTTTACCACCAGCTGCACCTGGGGGGCCCACTGAAAAAAACCCCGAAAGTCATGAACGTAGGACGATTGCTCCCACTCCGAAAGTGCCAGCCAGTCAAGCTCTTGCTGTATCAAACTGGCCATTGGCAGCGCATCTACAGCACGACAGACATCGGGGCTCCGGGATTTCCCTGACGAACAGGGCTTTGACGTTTACCACCAGCTGCACCTGGTCGCACACTCCAAAATAACACGAAAAATCACGAACGTCGGACGATTGCTCCCACACAAAAAGTTCCAGCCAGTCAAGCTCCTGCTGCTCCTCAGCGGCCATTGGCAGCGCATCTACAGCACCACAGACATCGGGGCTCCGGGCTTTCCCTGACGAACAGGGCTTCGACGTTTACCACCACCTGCACCTGGGCGCCCATTGGAAAAAAACCCAAGAAAAATCACGAACGTTGGACGATTGCTCCCACACCGAAAGTGCCAGCAACTCAAGCTCTTGCTACTCCTCACCGGCCATTGGCAGCGCATCTACAGCACCACAGACATCGGGGCTCCGGGCTTTCCCTGACGAACAGGGCTTCGACGTTTACCACCAGCTGCACCTGGGGGGCCCACTGAAAAAAACCCCGAAAAATCACGAACATCGGACGATTGCTCCCACACCGAAAGTGCCAGCCAGTCAAGCTCTTGCTGCTCCTCAGCGGCCATTGGCAGCGCATCTACAGCACCACAGACATCGGGGCTCCGGGCTTTCCCTGACGAACAGGGCTTCGACGTTTACCACCAGCTGCACCTGGGCGCCCACTGAAAAGAAAACCCCGAAAAATCATGAACGTCGGACGATTGCTCCCACACCGAAAGTGCCAGCCAGTCAATCTCTTGCTGCTCCTCCCCGGCCATTGGCAGCGCATCTACAGCACCACAGACATCGGGGCTCCGGGCTTTCCCTGACGAACAGGCCTTCGACGTTTACCACCAGCTGCACCGGGTCGCCCACTCCAAAAAAACCCGAAAAATCACGAACGTCGGACGATTGCTCCCACACCGAAAGTGCCAGCCAGTCAAGCTCTTGCTGCTCCTCAACGGCCATTGGCAGCGCATCTACAGCACCACAGACATCGGGGCTCCGGGCTTTCCCTGACGAACAGGGCTTCGACGTTTACCACTAGCTGCACCTGGGCGCCCACTCCAAAAAAACCCGAAAAATCATGTACGTCGGACGATTGCTCCCACACAAAAAGTGCCAGCCAGTCAAGCTCCTGCTGCTCCTCAGCGGCCATTTGCAGCGCATCTACAGCACCACAGACATCGGGGCTCCGGGCTTTCCCTGACGAACAGGGCTTCGACGTTTACCACCATCTGCACCTGGTCGCCCACGCCAAAAAAACCCGAAAAATCACGAACGTCTGACGATTGCTCCCACACAAAAAGTGCCAGCAACTCAAGCTCTTGCTGCTCATCACCGGCCATTGGCAGCCCATCTACAGCACCACAGACATAGGGGCTCCAGGCTTTCCCTCACGAACAGGGCTTCGACGTTTACCACCAGCTGCACCTGGGGGGCCCACTGAAAAAAACCCAAGAAAAATCACGAACGTTGGACGATTGCTCCCACACCGAAAATGCCAGCAACTCAAGCTCTTGCTGCTCCTCACCGGCCATTGGCAGCCCATCTACAGCACCACAGACATCGGGGCTCCGGGCTTTCCCTGACGAACAGGGCTTCAACATTTACCACCAGCTGCACCTGGTCGCACACTCCAAAAAAACCCGAAAAATCAAGAACGTCGGACGATTGCTCCCACACAAAAAGTTCCAGAAAGTCAAGCTCCTGCTGCTCCTCAGCGGCCATTGGCAGCGCATCTACAGCACCACAGACATCGGGGCTCCGGGCTTTCCCTGACGAACAGGGCTTCGACGTTTACCACCAGCTGCACGTGGGCGCCCACTCCAGAAAAACCCCGAAAAATCACGAAGATCGGACGATTGCTCCCACACCGAAAGTGCCAGCCAGTCAAGCTCTTGCTGCTGCTCCCCGTCCATTGGCAGTGCATCTACAGCACCACAGACATCGGGGCTCCGGGCTTTCCCTAACGAACAGGGCTTCGACGTTTACCACCATCTGCACCTGGTCGCCCACGCCAAAAAAACCCGAAAAATCACGAACGTCGGACGATTGCTCCTACAAAAAAAGTGCCAGCCAGTCAAGCTCCTGCTGCTCCTCAGCGGCCATTGGCAGCGCATCTACAGCACCACAGACATCGGGGCTCCGGGCTTTCCCTGACGAACAGGGCTTCGACGTTTACCACCAGCTGCGTCTGGGCTCCCACTAAAAAAAAAACCAAAAAATCACGAACATCGGACGATTGCTCCCACACCGAAAGTGCCAGCCAGTCAAGCTCTTGCTGCTCCTCAGCGGCCATTGGCAGCGCATCTACAGCACCACAGACATCGGGGCTCCGGGCTTTCCCTGACGAACAGGCCTTCGACGTTTACCACCAGCTGCGCCTGGGCGCCCATTGGAAAAAAACCCAAGAAAAATCACGAACGTTGGACGATTGCTCCCACACCGAAAGTGCCAGCAACTCAAGCTCTTGCTACTCCTCACCGGCCATTGGCAGCGCATCTACAGCACCACAGACATCGGGGCTCCGGGCTTTCCCTGACGAACAGGGCTTCGACGTTTACCACCAGCTGCACCTGGGCGCCCACTCCAAAAAAACCCGAAAAATCATGTACGTCGGACGATTGCTCCCACACAAAAAGTGCCAGCCAGTCAAGCTCCTGCTGCTCCTCAGCGGCCATTGGCAGCGCATCTACAGCACCACAGACATCGGGGCTCCGGGCTTTCCCTTTCGAACAGGGCTTCGACGTTTACCACCATCTGCACCTGGACACCCATTGGAAAAAAACCCAAGAAAAATCACGAACGTTGGACGATTGCTCCCACACCGAAAATGCCAGCCAGTCAAGCTCTTGCTGCTCCTCACCGGCCATTGGCAGCCCATCTACAGCACCACAGACATCGGGGCTCCGGGCTTTCCCTGACGAACAGGGCTTCAACATTTACCACCACCTGCACCTGGGCGACCACTCCAAAAAAAACCCGAAAACTCACGAACGTCTGACGATTGCTGCCACACAAAAAGTGTCAGCTAGTCAAGCTCTTGCTGCTCCTCACTGGCCATTGGCAGCGCATCTACAGCACCACAGACATCGGGGCTCCGGGCTTTCCCTGACGAACAGGGCTTCGACGTTTACCACCAGCTGCACCTGGGCGCCCACTCCAAAAAAACCCCGAAAAATCACGAACATCGGACGATTGCTCCCACACCGAAAGTGCCAGCCAGTCAAGCTCTTGCTGCTGCTCCCCGGCCATTGGCAGTGCATCTACAGCACCACAGACATCGGGGCTCCGGGCTTTCCCTGACGAACAGGGCTTCGACGTTTACCACCACCTGCACCTGGGGGCCCATTGGAAAAAAACCCAAGAAAAATCACGAACGTTGGACGATTGCTCCCACACCGAAAGTGCCAGCCAGTCAAGCTCCTGCTGCTCCTCAGCGGCCATTGGCAGCGCATCTACAGCACCACAGACACTGGGGCTCCGGGCTTTCCCTCACGAACAGGGCTTCGACGTTTACCACCAGCTGCGTCTGGGCGCCCACTCCAAAAAAAACCCGAAAAATCACGAACGTCGCACGATTGCTCCCACACCGAACGTGCCAGCAACTCAAGCTCTTGCTGCTCCTCACCGGCCATTGGCAGCGCATCTACAGCACCACAGACATCGGGGCTCCGGGCTTTCCCTGACGAACAGGGCTTCGACGTTTACCACCACCTGCACCTGGGCGCCCATTGGAAAAAAACTCAAGAAAAATCACGAACGTTGGACGATTGCTCCCACACAAAAAGTGCCAGCAACTCAAGCTCTTGCTGCTCCTCACCGGCCATTGGCAGCCCATCTACAGCACCACAGACACTGGGGCTCCGGGCTTTCCCTGACGAACAGGGCTTCGACGTTTACCACCAGCTGCACCTGGGCGCCCACTCCAAAAAAACCCGAAAAATCACGAACGTCGGATGATTGCTCCCACACCGAAAGTGCCAGCCAGTCAAGCTCCTGCTGCACCTCCCCGGCCATTGTCAGCGCATCTACAGCACCACAGACATCGGGGCTCCAGGCTTTCCCTGACGAACAGGGCTTCGACGTTTACCACCAGCTGCACCTGGGTGCCCACTGAAAAAAACCCTGAAAAATCATGAACGTTGGACGATTGCTCCCACACCGAAAGTGCCAGCCAGTCAAGCTCTTGCTGCTCCTCACCGCCCATTGGCAGCGCATCTACAGCACCACAGACATCGGGGCTCTGGGCTTTCCCTGACGAACAGGGCTTCGACGTTTACCACCAGCTGCACCTGGGCGCCCACTGCAAAAAAACCCAAAAAATCACGAACGTCGGACGATTGCTCCCACACCGAAAGTGCCAGCCTGTCAAGCTCCTGCTGCTCCTCAGCGGCCATTGGCAGCGCATCTACAGCACCACAGACATCGGGGCTCCGGGCTTTCCCTGACGAACAGGGCTTCGACGTTTACCACCAGCTGCACCTGGTCGCACACTCCAAAAAAACCCGAAAAATCACGAACGTCGGACGATTGCTCCCACACAAAAAGTACCAGCCAGTCAAGCTCCTGCTGCTCCTCAGCGGCCATTGGCAGCGCATCTACAGCACCACAGACATCGGGGCTCCGGGCTTTCCCTGACGAACAGGGCTTCGACGTTTACCACCAGCTGCACCTGGTCGCCCACTCCAGAAAAACCCGAAAAATCATGTACGTCGGACGATTGCTCCCACTCCGAAAGTGCCAGCCAGTGAAGCTCTTGCTGCTCCTCCCCAGCCATTGGCAGCGCATCTACAGCACCACAGACATCGGGGCTCCGGGCTTTCCCTGACGAACAGGGCTTCGACATTTACCACCAGCTGCGCCTGGGCGCCCACTAAAAAAAACCCCGAAAAATCATGAACGTCGGACGATTGCTCCCACACCGAAAGTGCCAGCCAGTCAAGCTCTTGCTGCTCCTCACCGGCCATTGGCAGCGCATCTACAGCACCACAGACATCGGGGCTCCGGGCTTTCCCTGACGAACAGGGCTTCGACGTTTACCACCACCTGCACCTGGGCGCCCATTGGAAAAAAACCCAAGAAAAATCACAAACGTTGGACGATCGCTCCCACACCGAAAGTGCCAGCCAGTCAAGCTCTTGCTGCTCCTCACCGGCCATTGGCAGCGCATCTACAGCACCACAGACATCGGGGCTCCGGGCTTTCCCTGACGAACAGGGCTTCGACGTTTACCACCAGCTGCACCTGGGCGCCCACTCCAAAAAAACCCGAAAAATCACGAACGTCTGACGATTGCTGCCACACAAAAAGTGTCAGCCAGTCAAGCTCTTGCTGCTCCTCAGCGGCCATTGGCAGCGCATCTACAGCACCAGAGACATCGGTGCTCCGGGCTTTCCCTGACGAACAGGGCTTCGACGTTTACCACCAGCTGCACCTGGGCGCCCACTCCAAAAAAACCCCGAAAAATCACAAACATCGGACGATTGCTCCCACACCAAAAGTGCCAGCCAGTCAAGCTCTTGCTGCTCCTCCCCGGCCATTGGCAGCGCATCTACAGCACCAGAGACATCGGGGCTCCGGGCTTTCCCTGACGAACAGGGCTTCGACGTTTACCACCAGCTGCACCTGGGGGGCCCACTCCAAAAAACCCCGAAAAATCACGAAGATCGGACGATTGCTCCCACACCGAAAGTGCCAGCCAGTCAAGCTCTTGCTGCTGCTCCCCGGCCATTGGCAGCGCATCTACAGCACCACAGACATCGGGGCTCCGGGCTTTCCCTGACGAACAGGGCTTCGACGTTTACCACCACCTGCACCTGGGCGCCCATTGGAAAAAAACCCAAGAAAAATCACGAACGTTGGACGATTGCTCCCACACAAGAAGTGCCAGCCAGTCAAGCTCCTGCTGCTCCTCAGCGGCCATTGGCAGCGCATCTACAGCACCACAGACATCGGGGCTCCGGGCTTTCCCTCACGAACAGGGCTTCGACGTTTACCACCAGCTGCGTCTGGGCGCCCACTCCAAAAAAACCCGAAAAATCACGAACGTCGGACGATTGCTCCCACACCGAAAGTGCCAGCCAGTCAAGCTCTTGCTGCTCCTCCCCGGCCATTGGCAGCGCATCTACAGCACCACAGACATCGGGGCTCCGGGCTTTCCCTGACGAACAGGGATTCGACGTTTACCACCAGCTGCACCTGGGCGCCCATTGGAAAAAAAACCAAGAAAAATCACGAACGTTGGACGATTGCTCCCACTCCTTAAATGCCAGGAATTCAAGCTCTTGCTGCTCCTCACCGGCCATTGGCAGCGCATCTACAGCACCACAGACATCGGGGCTCCGGGCTTTCCCTGACGAACAGGGCTTCGACATTTACCACCAGCTGCACCTGGGCGCCCACTCCAAAAAAACCCGAAAAATCACGAACGTCGGACGATTGCTCCCACACAAGAAGTGCCAGCCAGTCAAGCTCCTGCTGCTCCTCAGCGGCCATTGGCAGCGCATCTACAGCACCACAGACATCGGGGCTCCAGGCTTTCCCTGACGAACAGGGCTTCGACGTTTACCACCAGCTGCACCTGGGGGGCCCACTCCAAAAAACCCCGAAAAATCACGAAGATCGGACGATTGCTCCCACACCGAAAGTGCCAGCCAGTCAAGCTCTTGCTGCACATCACCGGCCATTGGCAGCGCATCTACAGCACCACAGACATCGGGGCTCCGGGCTTTCCCTGACGAACAGGGCTTCGACGTTTACCACCAGCTGCACCTGGACACCCATTGGAAAAAAACCCAAGAAAATCACGAACGTTGGACGATTGCTCCCACACCGAAAGTGCCAGCAACTCAAGCTCTTGCTCCTCATCACCGGCCACTGGCAGCGCATCTACAGCACCACAGACACTGGGGCTCCGGGCTTTCCCTGACGAACAGGGCTTCGACGTTTACCACCAGCTGCACCTGGGCGCCCACTGAAAAAAACCCAAGAAAAATCACGAACGTCGGACGATTGCTCCCACACCGAAAGTGCCAGCAACTCAAGCTCTTGCTGCTCCTCACCGGCCATTGGCAGCGCATCCACAGCACCACAGACATCGGGGCTCCACGCTTTCTCTGACGAACAGGGCTTCGACGTTTACCACCAGCTGCGCCTGGGCGCCTACTAAAAAAAACCCCGAAAAATCACGAACGTCGGACGATTGCTCCCAAACAAAAAAGTGTCAGCCAGTCAAGCTCTTGCTGCTCCTCACCGGCCATTGGCAGCGCATCTACAGCACCACAGACATCGGGGCTCCGGGATTTCCCTGACGAACAGGGCTTTGACATTTACCACCACCTGCACCTGGGCACCCACTACAAAAAAACGCGAAAAATCACGAACGTCGGACGATTGCTCCCACACCGAAAGTGCCAGCCAGTCAAGCTCTTGCTGCTCCTCCCCGGCTATTGGCAGCGCATCTACAGCACCACAGACATCGGGGCTCCGGGCTTTCCCTGACGAACAGGGCTTCGACGTTTACCACCAGCTGCACCTGGGGCGCCCACTGAAAAAAACCCCAAAAAATCATGAACGTCGGACGATTGCTCCCACTCCGAAAGTGCCAGCAACTCAAGCTCTTGCTGCTCCTCACCGGCCATTGGCAGCGCATCTACAGCACCACAGACATCGGGGCTCCGGGCTTTCCCTGACGAACTGGGCTTCAACGTTTACCACCAGCTGCACCTGGGCGCCCACTCCAAAAAAACCCGAAAAATCACAAACGTCGGACGATTGCTCCCACACAAGAAGTGCCAGCCAGTCAAGCTCCTGCTGCTCCTCAGCGGCCATTGGCAGCGCATCTACAGCACCACAGACATCGGGGCTCCGGGCTTTCCCTCACGAACAGGGCTTCGACGTTTACCACCAGCTGCACCTGGGCGACCAGTGGAAAAAAACCCAAGAAAATCACGAACGTTGGACGATTGCTCCCACACCGAAAGTGCCAGCCAGTCAAGCTCTTCCTGCTCATCACCAGCCATTGGCAGCGCATCTACAGCACCACAGACACTGGGGCTCCGGGCTTTCCCTGACGAACAGGGTTTCGACGTTTACCACCAGCTGCACCTGGGCGCCCATTCCAAAAAAACCCGAAAAATCACAAACGTCGGATGATTGCTCCCACACCGAAAGTGCCAGCCAGTCAAGCTCCTGCTGCACCTCCCCGGCCATTGTCAGCGCATCTACAGCACCACAGACATCGGGGCTCCGGGCTTTCCCTGACGAACAGGGCTTCGACGTTTACCACCAGCTGCACCTGGGCGCCCACTGAAAAAAACCCCGAAAAATCACGAACGTTGGACGATTGCTCCCACACCGAAAGTGCCAGCCACTCAAGCTCTTGCTGCTCCTCACCGGCCATTGGCAGCGCATCTACAGCACCACAGACATCGGGGCTCCGGTCTTTCCCTGACGAACAGGGCTTCGACGTTTACCACCAGCTGCGTCTGGGTGCCCACTAAAAAAAACCCAAAAAAATCACGAACGTCGGACGATTGCTCCCACAAAAAAAGTGCCAGCCAGTCAAGCTCTTGCTGCTCCTCCCCGGCCATTGGCAGCGCATCTACAGCACCACAGACATCGGGGCTCCAGGCTTTCCCTGACGAACAGGGCTTCGACGTTTACCACCAGCTGCACCTGGGGGGCCCACTGAAAAAAACCCCGAAAAATCATGAACGTCGGACGATTGCTCCCACACCGAAAGTGCCAGCCACTCAAGCTCTTGCTGCTCATCACCGGCCATTGGCAGCGCATCTACAGCACCACAGACATCGGGGCTCCGGGCTTTCCCTGACGAACAGGGCTTCGACGTTTACCACCAGCTGCACCTGGGCACGCACTCCAAAAAAACCCGAAAAATCACGAACGTCGGACGATTGCTCCCACACCGAAAGTGCCACCCAGTCAAGCTCTTGCTGCTCCTCACCGGCCATTGGCAGCGCATCTACAGCACCACAGACATCGGGGCTCCGGGCTTTCCCTGACGAACAGGGCTTCGACGTTTACCACCAGCTGCAGATGGGCGCCCATTAAAAAAAAACACAAGAAAAATCACGAACGTTGGACGATTGCTTCCACACCGAAAGTGCCAGCAACTCAAGCTCTTGCTGCTCATCACCGGCCATTGGCAGCCCATCTACAGCACCACAGACATCGGGGCTCCAGGCTTTCCCTGACGAACAGCGCTTCGACGTTTACCACCAGCTGCACCTGGGGGGCCCACTGAAAAAAACCCCGAAAAACCATGAACGTTGGACGATTGCTCCCACACAAAAAGTGCCAGCCAGTCAAGCTCTTGCTGTACCTCACCGGCCATTGGCAGCGCATCTACAGCACCACAGACATCGGGGTTCCGGGCTTTCCCTGACGAACAGGGCTTTGACGTTTACCACCAGCTGCACCTGGGCGCCCACTCCAAAAAAACCCTGAAAAATCACGAATGTCGGACGATTGATCCCACACCGAACGTGCCAGCCAGTCAAGCTCTTGCTGCTGCTCCCCGGCCATTGGCAGCGCATCTACTGCACCACAGACATCAGGGCTCCAGGCTTTCCCTGACGAACAGGGCTTCGACGTTTACCACCAGCTGCACCTGGGCGCCCACTGAAAAAAACCCAAGAAAAATCACGAACGTCGGACGATTGCTCCCACACCGAAAGTGCCAGCCAGTCAAACTCTTTCTCCTCATCACCGGCTACTGGCAGCGCATCTACAGCACCACAGACACTGGGGCTCCGGGCTTTCCCTGACGAACAGGGCTTCGACGTTTATCACCAGCTGCACCTGGGCGCCCACTCCAAAAATACCCCGAAAAATCACGAACATCGGACGATTGCTCCCACACCGAAAGTGCCAGCCAGTCAAGCTCTTGCTGCTCCTCCCCGGCCATTGGCAGCGCATCTACAGCACCACAGACATCGGGGCTCCGGGCTTTCCCTGACGAACAGTGCTTCGACGTTTACCACCAGCTGCACCTGGGGGGCCCACTGAAAAAAACCCCGAAAAATCATGAACGTCGGACGATTGCTCCCACACCGAAAGTGCCAGCCAGTCAAGCTGTTTCTGCTCCTCAGCGGCCATTGGCAGCGCATCTACAGCACCACAGACATCGGGGCTCCGGGCTTTCCCTGACGAACAGGGCTTCGACGTTTACCACCAGCTGCACCTGGGCGCCCACTCCAAAAAAAACCCGAAAAATCACGAACGTCGCACGATTGCTCCCACACCGAAAGTGCCAGCAACTCAAGCTCTTGCTGCTCCTCACCGGCCATTGGCAGCGCATCTACAGCACCACAGACATCGGGGCTCCGGGCTTTCCCTGACGAACAGGGCTTCGACGTTTACCACCACCTGCACCTGGGCGCCCATTGGAAAAAAACCCAAGAAAAATCACGAACGTTGGACGATTGCTCCCACACAAAAAGTGCCAGCAACTCAAGCTCTTGCTGCTCCTCACCGGCCATTGGCAGCCCATCTACAGCACCACAGACACTGGGGCTCCGGGCTTTCCCTGACGAACAGGGCTTCGACGTTTACCACCAGCTGCACCTGGGCGCCCACTCCAAAAAAACCCGAAAAATCACGAACGTCGGATGATTGCTCCCACACCGAAAGTGCCAGCCAGTCAAGCTCCTGCTGCACCTCCCCGGCCATTGTCAGCGCATCTACAGCACCACAGACATCGGGGCTCCAGGCTTTCCCTGACGAACAGGGCTTCGACGTTTACCACCAGCTGCACCTGGGTGCCCACTGAAAAAAACCCTGAAAAATCATGAACGTTGGACGATTGCTCCCACACCGAAAGTGCCAGCCAGTCAAGCTCTTGCTGCTCCTCACCGCCCATTGGCAGCGCATCTACAGCACCACAGACATCGGGGCTCCGGGCTTTCCCTGACGAACAGGGCTTCGACGTTTACCACCAGCTGCACCTGGGCGCCCACTGCAAAAAAACCCAAAAAATCACGAACGTCGGACGATTGCTCCCACACCGAAAGTGCCAGCCTGTCAAGCTCCTGCTGCTCCTCAGCGGCCATTGGCAGCGCATCTACAGCACCACAGACATCGGGGCTCCGGGCTTTCCCTGACGAACAGGGCTTCGACGTTTACCACCAGCTGCACCTGGTCGCACACTCCAAAAAAACCCGAAAAATCACGAACGTCGGACGATTGCTCCCACACAAAAAGTACCAGCCAGTCAAGCTCCTGCTGCTCCTCAGCGGCCATTGGCAGCGCATCTACAGCACCACAGACATCGGGGCTCCGGGCTTTCCCTGACGAACAGGGCTTCGACGTTTACCACCAGCTGCACCTGGTCGCCCACTCCAGAAAAACCCGAAAAATCATGTACGTCGGACGATTGCTCCCACTCCGAAAGTGCCAGCCAGTGAAGCTCTTGCTGCTCCTCCCCAGCCATTGGCAGCGCATCTACAGCACCACAGACATCGGGGCTCCGGGCTTTCCCTGACGAACAGGGCTTCGACGTTTACCACCAGCTGCGCCTGGGCGCCCACTAAAAAAAACCCCGAAAAATCATGAACGTCGGACGATTGCTCCCACACCGAAAGTGCCAGCCAGTCAAGCTCTTGCTGCTCCTCACCGGCCATTGGCAGCGCATCTACAGCACCACAGACATCGGGGCTCCGGGCTTTCCCTGACGAACAGGGCTTCGACGTTTACCACCACCTGCACCTGGGCGCCCATTGGAAAAAAACCCAAGAAAAATCACAAACGTTGGACGATCGCTCCCACACCAAAAGTGCCAGCCAGTCAAGCTCTTGCTGCTCATCACCGGCCATTGGTAGCCCATCTACAGCACCACAGACATCGGGGCTCCGGGCTTGCCCTGACGAACAGGGCTTCGACGTTTACCACCAGCTGCACCTGGGCGCCCACTCCAAAAAAACTCGAAAAATCACGAACGTCTGACGATTGCTGCCACACAAAAAGTGCCAGCCAGTCAAGCTCTTGCTGCTCCTCAGCGGCCATTGGCAGCGCATCTACAGCACCAGAGACATCGGTGCTCCGGGCTTTCCCTGACGAACAGGGCTTCGACGTTTACCACCAGCTGCACCTGGGCGCCCACTCCAAAAAAACCCCGAAAAATCACAAACATCGGACGATTGCTCCCACACCAAAAGTGCCAGCCAGTCAAGCTCTTGCTGCTCCTCCCCGGCCATTGGCAGCGCATCTACAGCACCACAGACATCGGGGCTCCGGGCTTTCCCTGACGAACAGGGCTTCGACGTTTACCACCAGCTGCACCTGGGGGGCCCACTCCAAAAAACCCCGAAAAATCACGAAGATCGGACGATTGCTCCCACACCGAAAGTGCCAGCCAGTCAAGCTCTTGCTGCTGCTCCCCGGCCATTGGCAGCGCATCTACAGCACCACAGACATCGGGGCTCCGGGCTTTCCCTGACGAACAGGGCTTCGACGTTTACCACCACATGCACCTGGGCGCCCATTGGAAAAAAACCCAAGAAAAATCACGAACGTTGGACGATTGCTCCCACACAAGAAGTGCCAGCCAGTCAAGCTCCTGCTGCTCCTCAGCGGCCATTGGCAGTGCATCTACAGCACCACAGACATCGGGGCTCCGGGCTTTCCCTCACGAACAGGGCTTCGACGTTTACCACCAGCTGCGTCTGGGCGCCCACTCCAAAAAAACCCGAAAAATCACGAACGTCGGACGATTGCTCCCACACCGAAAGTGCCAGCCAGTCAAGCTCTTGCTGCTCCTCCCCGGCCATTGGCAGCGCATCTACAGCACCACAGACATCGGGGCTCCGGGCTTTCCCTGACGAACAGGGATTCGACGTTTACCACCAGCTGCACCTCGGCGCCCAGTGGAAAAAAACCCAAGAAAATCACGAACGTTGGATGATTGCTCCCACACCGAAAGTGCCAGCAACTCAATCTCTTGCTGCTCCTCACCGGCCATTGGCAGCGCATCTACAGCACCACAGACATCGGGGCTCCGGGCTTTCCCTGACGAACAGGGCTTCGACGTTTACCACCACCTGCACCTGGGCGCCCATTGGAAAAAAACCCAAGAAAAATCATGAACGTTGGACGATTGCTCCCACACCGAAAGTGCCAGCCAGTCAAGCTCTTGCTGCTCCTCCCCGGCCATTGGCAGCCCATCTACAGCACCACAGACATCGGGGCTCGGGGCTTTCCCTGACGAACAGGGCTTCGACGTTTACCACCAGCTGCACCTGGTCGCCCACTCCAGAAAAACCCGAAAAATCACGAACGTCGGACGATTGCTCCCACTCCGAAAGTGCCAGCCAGTCAAGCTCTTGCTGCTCCTCCCCAGCCATTGGCAGCGCATCTACAGCACCACAGACACTGGGGCTCCGGGCTTTCCCTGACGAACAGGGCTTCGACGTTTAACACCAGCTGCGCCTGGGCGCCCACTAAAAAAAACCCCGAAAAATCACGAACGTCGGACGATTGCTCCCACACTGAAAGTGCCAGCCAGTCAAGCTCTTGCTGCTCATCACCGGCCATTGGCAGCCCATCTACAGCACCACAGACATCGGGGCTCCGGGCTTTCCCTGACGAACAGGGATTCGACGTTTACCACCAGCTGCACCTGGGGGGCCCACTGAAAAAAACCCCGAAAAATCATGAACGTCGGACGATTGCTCCCACACCGAAAGTGCCAGCCAGTCAAGCTCTTGCTGCTCCTCACCGGCCATTGGCAGCGCATCTACAGCACCACAGACATCGGGGCTCCGGGCTTTCCCTGACGAACAGGGCTTCGACGTTTACCACCACCTGCACCTGGGCGCCCATTGGAAAAAAAACCAAGAAAAATCACGAACGTTGGACGATTGCTCCCACACCTTAAATGCCAGGAATTCAAGCTCTTGCTGCTCCTCACCGGCCATTGGCAGCGCATCTACAGCACCACAGACATCGGCGCTCCGGGCTTTCCCTGACGAACAGGGCTTCGACATTTACCACCAGCTGCACCTGGGCGCCCACTCCAAAAAAACCCGAAAAATCACGAACGTCGGACGATTGCTCCCACACAAGAAGTGCCAGCCAGTCAAGCTCCTGCTGCTCCTCAGCGGCCATTGGCAGCGCATCTACAGCACCACAGACATCGGGGCTCCAGGCTTTCCCTGACGAACAGGGCTTCGACGTTTACCACCAGCTGCACCTGGGGGGCCCACTCCAAAAAACCCCGAAAAATCACGAAGATCGGACGATTGCTCCCACACCGAAAGTGCCAGCCAGTCAAGCTCTTGCTGCTCCTCACCGGCCATTGGCAGCGCATCTACAGCACCACAGACATCGGGGCTCCGGGCTTTCCCTGACGAACAGGGCTTCGACGTTTACCACCACCTGCACCTGGGCGCCCATTGGAAAAAAACCCAAGAAAAATCACGAACGTTGGACGATTGCTCCCACACAAAAAGTGCCAGCAACTCAAGCTCTTGCTGCTCCTCACCGGCCATTGGCAGCCCATCTACAGCACCACAGACACTGGGGCTCCGGGCTTTCCCTGACGAACAGGGCTTCGACGTTTACCACCAGCTGCACCTGGGCGCCCACTCCAAAAAAACCCGAAAAATCACGAACGTCGGATGATTGCTCCCACACCGAAAGTGCCAGCCAGTCAAGCTCCTGCTGCACCTCCCCGGCCATTGTCAGCGCATCTACAGCACCACAGACATCGGGGCTCCAGGCTTTCCCTGACGAACAGGGCTTCGACGTTTACCACCAGCTGCACCTGGGTGCCCACTGAAAAAAACCCTGAAAAATCATGAACGTTGGACGATTGCTCCCACACCGAAAGTGCCAGCCAGTCAAGCTCTTGCTGCTCCTCACCGCCCATTGGCAGCGCATCTACAGCACCACAGACATCGGGGCTCCGGGCTTTCCCTGACGAACAGGGCTTCGACGTTTACCACCAGCTGCACCTGGGCGCCCACTGCAAAAAAACCCAAAAAATCACGAACGTCGGACGATTGCTCCCACACCGAAAGTGCCAGCCTGTCAAGCTCCTGCTGCTCCTCAGCGGCCATTGGCAGCGCATCTACAGCACCACAGACATCGGGGCTCCGGGCTTTCCCTGACGAACAGGGCTTCGACGTTTACCACCAGCTGCACCTGGTCGCACACTCCAAAAAAACCCGAAAAATCACGAACGTCGGACGATTGCTCCCACACAAAAAGTACCAGCCAGTCAAGCTCCTGCTGCTCCTCAGCGGCCATTGGCAGCGCATCTACAGCACCACAGACATCGGGGCTCCGGGCTTTCCCTGACGAACAGGGCTTCGACGTTTACCACCAGCTGCACCTGGTCGCCCACTCCAGAAAAACCCGAAAAATCATGTACGTCGGACGATTGCTCCCACTCCGAAAGTGCCAGCCAGTGAAGCTCTTGCTGCTCCTCCCCAGCCATTGGCAGCGCATCTACAGCACCACAGACATCGGGGCTCCGGGCTTTCCCTGACGAACAGGGCTTCGACGTTTACCACCAGCTGCGCCTGGGCGCCCACTAAAAAAAACCCCGAAAAATCATGAACGTCGGACGATTGCTCCCACACCGAAAGTGCCAGCCAGTCAAGCTCTTGCTGCTCCTCACCGGCCATTGGCAGCGCATCTACAGCACCACAGACATCGGGGCTCCGGGCTTTCCCTGACGAACAGGGCTTCGACGTTTACCACCACCTGCACCTGGGCGCCCATTGGAAAAAAACCCAAGAAAAATCACAAACGTTGGACGATCGCTCCCACACCAAAAGTGCCAGCCAGTCAAGCTCTTGCTGCTCATCACCGGCCATTGGTAGCCCATCTACAGCACCACAGACATCGGGGCTCCGGGCTTGCCCTGACGAACAGGGCTTCGACGTTTACCACCAGCTGCACCTGGGCGCCCACTCCAAAAAAACTCGAAAAATCACGAACGTCTGACGATTGCTGCCACACAAAAAGTGCCAGCCAGTCAAGCTCTTGCTGCTCCTCAGCGGCCATTGGCAGCGCATCTACAGCACCAGAGACATCGGTGCTCCGGGCTTTCCCTGACGAACAGGGCTTCGACGTTTACCACCAGCTGCACCTGGGCGCCCACTCCAAAAAAACCCCGAAAAATCACAAACATCGGACGATTGCTCCCACACCAAAAGTGCCAGCCAGTCAAGCTCTTGCTGCTCCTCCCCGGCCATTGGCAGCGCATCTACAGCACCACAGACATCGGGGCTCCGGGCTTTCCCTGACGAACAGGGCTTCGACGTTTACCACCAGCTGCACCTGGGGGGCCCACTCCAAAAAACCCCGAAAAATCACGAAGATCGGACGATTGCTCCCACACCGAAAGTGCCAGCCAGTCAAGCTCTTGCTGCTGCTCCCCGGCCATTGGCAGCGCATCTACAGCACCACAGACATCGGGGCTCCGGGCTTTCCCTGACGAACAGGGCTTCGACGTTTACCACCACATGCACCTGGGCGCCCATTGGAAAAAAACCCAAGAAAAATCACGAACGTTGGACGATTGCTCCCACACAAGAAGTGCCAGCCAGTCAAGCTCCTGCTGCTCCTCAGCGGCCATTGGCAGTGCATCTACAGCACCACAGACATCGGGGCTCCGGGCTTTCCCTCACGAACAGGGCTTCGACGTTTACCACCAGCTGCGTCTGGGCGCCCACTCCAAAAAAACCCGAAAAATCACGAACGTCGGACGATTGCTCCCACACCGAAAGTGCCAGCCAGTCAAGCTCTTGCTGCTCCTCCCCGGCCATTGGCAGCGCATCTACAGCACCACAGACATCGGGGCTCCGGGCTTTCCCTGACGAACAGGGATTCGACGTTTACCACCAGCTGCACCTCGGCGCCCAGTGGAAAAAAACCCAAGAAAATCACGAACGTTGGATGATTGCTCCCACACCGAAAGTGCCAGCAACTCAATCTCTTGCTGCTCCTCACCGGCCATTGGCAGCGCATCTACAGCACCACAGACATCGGGGCTCCGGGCTTTCCCTGACGAACAGGGCTTCGACGTTTACCACCACCTGCACCTGGGCGCCCATTGGAAAAAAACCCAAGAAAAATCATGAACGTTGGACGATTGCTCCCACACCGAAAGTGCCAGCCAGTCAAGCTCTTGCTGCTCCTCCCCGGCCATTGGCAGCCCATCTACAGCACCACAGACATCGGGGCTCGGGGCTTTCCCTGACGAACAGGGCTTCGACGTTTACCACCAGCTGCACCTGGTCGCCCACTCCAGAAAAACCCGAAAAATCACGAACGTCGGACGATTGCTCCCACTCCGAAAGTGCCAGCCAGTCAAGCTCTTGCTGCTCCTCCCCAGCCATTGGCAGCGCATCTACAGCACCACAGACACTGGGGCTCCGGGCTTTCCCTGACGAACAGGGCTTCGACGTTTAACACCAGCTGCGCCTGGGCGCCCACTAAAAAAAACCCCGAAAAATCACGAACGTCGGACGATTGCTCCCACACTGAAAGTGCCAGCCAGTCAAGCTCTTGCTGCTCATCACCGGCCATTGGCAGCCCATCTACAGCACCACAGACATCGGGGCTCCGGGCTTTCCCTGACGAACAGGGATTCGACGTTTACCACCAGCTGCACCTGGGGGGCCCACTGAAAAAAACCCCGAAAAATCATGAACGTCGGACGATTGCTCCCACACCGAAAGTGCCAGCCAGTCAAGCTCTTGCTGCTCCTCACCGGCCATTGGCAGCGCATCTACAGCACCACAGACATCGGGGCTCCGGGCTTTCCCTGACGAACAGGGCTTCGACGTTTACCACCACCTGCACCTGGGCGCCCATTGGAAAAAAAACCAAGAAAAATCACGAACGTTGGACGATTGCTCCCACACCTTAAATGCCAGGAATTCAAGCTCTTGCTGCTCCTCACCGGCCATTGGCAGCGCATCTACAGCACCACAGACATCGGCGCTCCGGGCTTTCCCTGACGAACAGGGCTTCGACATTTACCACCAGCTGCACCTGGGCGCCCACTCCAAAAAAACCCGAAAAATCACGAACGTCGGACGATTGCTCCCACACAAGAAGTGCCAGCCAGTCAAGCTCCTGCTGCTCCTCAGCGGCCATTGGCAGCGCATCTACAGCACCACAGACATCGGGGCTCCAGGCTTTCCCTGACGAACAGGGCTTCGACGTTTACCACCAGCTGCACCTGGGGGGCCCACTCCAAAAAACCCCGAAAAATCACGAAGATCGGACGATTGCTCCCACACCGAAAGTGCCAGCCAGTCAAGCTCTTGCTGCACATCACCGGCCATTGGCAGCGCATCTACAGCACCACAGACATCGGGGCTCCGGGCTTTCCCTGACGAACAGGGCTTCGACGTTTACCACCAGCTGCACCTGGGCACCCACTCCAAAAAAACCCGAAAAATCACGAACGTCGGACGATTGCTCCCACACCGAAAGTGCCAGCCAGTCAAGCTATTGCTGCTCCTCACCGGCCATTGGCAGCGCATCCACAGCACCACAGACATCGGGGCTCCGGGCTTTCCCTGACGAACAGGGCTTTGACGTTTACCACCAGCTGCACCTGGACACCCATTGGAAAAAAACCCAAGAAAATCACGAACGTTGGACGATTGCTCCCACACCGAAAGTGCCAGCAACTCAAGCTCTTGCTCCTCATCACCGGCCACTGGCAGCGCATCTACAGCACCACAGACATCGGGGCTCCGGGCTTTCCCTGACGAACAGGGCTTCGACGTTTACCACCAGCTGCACCTGGGCACCCACTCCAAAAAAACCCGAAAAATCACGAACGTCGGACGATTGCTCCCACACCGAAAGTGCCAGCCAGTCAAGCACTTGCTGCTCCTCACCGGCCATTGGCAGCGCATCTACAGCACCACAGACATCGGGGCTCTGGGCTTTCCCTGACGAACAGGGCTTCGACGTTTACCACCAGCTGCACCTGGACACCCATTGGAAAAAAACCCAAGAAAATCACGAACGTTGGACGATTGCTCCCACACCGAAAGTGCCAGCAACTCAAGCTCTTGCTCCTCATCACCGGCCACTGGCAGCGCATCTACAGCACCACAGACACTGGGGCTCCGGGCTTTCCCTGACGAACAGGGCTTCGACGTTTACCACCAGCTGCACCTGGGCGCCCACTGAAAAAAACCCAAGAAAAATCACGAACGTCGGACGATTGCTCCCACACCGAAAGTGCCAGCAACTCAAGCTCTTGCTGCTCCTCACCGGCCATTGGCAGCGCATCCACAGCACCACAGACATCGGGGCTCCACGCTTTCTCTGACGAACAGGGCTTCGACGTTTACCACCAGCTGCGCCTGGGCGCCTACTAAAAAAAACCCCGAAAAATCACGAACGTCGGACGATTGCTCCCAAACAAAAAAGTGTCAGCCAGTCAAGCTCTTGCTGCTCCTCACCGGCCATTGGCAGCGCATCTACAGCACCACAGACATCGGGGCTCCGGGATTTCCCTGACGAACAGGGCTTTGACATTTACCACCACCTGCACCTGGGCACCCACTACAAAAAAAACGCGAAAAATCACGAACGTCGGACGATTGCTCCCACACCGAAAGTGCCAGCCAGTCAAGCTCTTGCTGCTCCTCCCCGGCTATTGGCAGCGCATCTACAGCACCACAGACATCGGGGCTCCGGGCTTTCCCTGACGAACAGGGCTTCGACGTTTACCACCAGCTGCACCTGGGGCGCCCACTGAAAAAAACCCCAAAAAATCATGAACATCGGACGATTGCTCCCACTCCGAAAGTGCCAGCAACTCAAGCTCTTGCTGCTCCTCACCGGCCATTGGCAGCGCATCTACAGCACCACAGACATCGGGGCTCCGGGCTTTCCCTGACGAACAGGGCTTCGACGTTTACCACCAGCTGCACCTGGGCGCCCACTGAAAAAAACCCCGAAAAATCACGAACGTTGGACGATTGCTCCCACACCGAAAGTGCCAGCCACTCAAGCTCTTGCTGCTCCTCACCGGCCATTGGCAGCGCATCTACAGCACCACAGACATCGGGGCTCCGGTCTTTCCCTGACGAACAGGGCTTCGACGTTTACCACCAGCTGCGTCTGGGTGCCCACTAAAAAAAACCCAAAAAAATCACGAACGTCGGACGATTGCTCCCACAAAAAAAGTGCCAGCCAGTCAAGCTCTTGCTGCTCCTCCCCGGCCATTGGCAGCGCATCTACAGCACCACAGACATCGGGGCTCCGGGCTTTCCCTGACGAACAGGGCTTCGACGTTTACCACCAGCTGCACCTGGGGGGCCCACTGAAAAAAACCCCGAAAAATCATGAACGTCGGACGATTGCTCCCACACCGAAAGTGCCAGCCACTCAAGCTCTTGCTGCTCATCACCGGCCATTGGCAGCGCATCTACAGCACCACAGACATCGGGGCTCCGGGCTTTCCCTGACGAACAGGGCTTCGACGTTTACCACCAGCTGCACCTGGGCACGCACTCCAAAAAAACCCGAAAAATCACGAACGTCGGACGATTGCTCCCACACAGAAAGTGCCACCCAGTCAAGCTCTTGCTGCTCCTCACCGGCCATTGGCAGCGCATCTACAGCACCACAGACATCGGGGCTCCGGGCTTTCCCTGACGAACAGGGCTTCGACGTTTACCACCAGCTGCAGATGGGCGCCCATTAAAAAAAAACACAAGAAAAATCACGAACGTTGGACGATTGCTTCCACACCGAAAGTGCCAGCAACTCAAGCTCTTGCTGCTCATCACCGGCCATTGGCAGCCCATCTACAGCACCACAGACATCGGGGCTCCAGGCTTTCCCTGACGAACAGCGCTTCGACGTTTACCACCAGCTGCACCTGGGGGGCCCACTGAAAAAAACCCCGAAAAACCATGAACGTTGGACGATTGCTCCCACACAAAAAGTGCCAGCCAGTCAAGCTCTTGCTGTACCTCACCGGCCATTGGCAGCGCATCTACAGCACCACAGACATCGGGGTTCCGGGCTTTCCCTGACGAACAGGGCTTTGACGTTTACCACCAGCTGCACCTGGGCGCCCACTCCAAAAAAACCCTGAAAAATCACGAATGTCGGACGATTGATCCCACACCGAACGTGCCAGCCAGTCAAGCTCTTGCTGCTGCTCCCCGGCCATTGGCAGCGCATCTACTGCACCACAGACATCAGGGCTCCAGGCTTTCCCTGACGAACAGGGCTTCGACGTTTACCACCAGCTGCACCTGGGCGCCCACTGAAAAAAACCCAAGAAAAATCACGAACGTCGGACGATTGCTCCCACACCGAAAGTGCCAGCCAGTCAAACTCTTTCTGCTCCTCACCGGCTACTGGCAGCGCATCTACAGCACCACAGACATCGGGGCTCCGGGCTTTCCCTGACGAACAGGGCTTCGACGTTTACCACCACCTGCACCTGGGCGCCCATTGGAAAAAAAACCAAGAAAAATCACGAACGTTGGACGATTGCTCCCACACCTTAAATGCCAGGAATTCAAGCTCTTGCTGCTCCTCACCGGCCATTGGCAGCGCATCTACAGCACCACAGACATCGGGGCTCCGGGCTTTCCCTGACGAAAAGGGCTTCGACGTTTACCACCAGCTGCACCTGGGGGGCCCACTCCAAAAAACCCCGAAAAATCACGAAGATCGGACGATTGCTCCCACACCGAAAGTGCCAGCCAGTCAAGCTCTTGCTGCTCATCACCGGCCATTGGCAGCGCATCTACAGCACCACAGACATCGGGGCTCCGGGCTTTCCCTGACGAACAGGGCTTCGACGTTTACCACCAGCTGCACCTGGGCACCCACTCCAAAAAAACCCGAAAAATCACGAACGTCGGACGATTGCTCCCACACCGAAAGTGCCAGCCAGTCAAGCTCTTGCTCCTCCTCACCGGCCATTGGCAGCGCATCCACAGCACCACAGACATCGGGGCTCCGGGCTTTCCCTGACGAACAGGGCTTTGACGTTTACCACCAGCTGCACCTGGACACCCATTGGAAAAAAACCCAACAAAATCACGAACGTTGGACGATTGCTCCCACACCGAAAGTGCCAGCAACTCAAGCTCTTGCTCCTCATCACCGGCCACTGGCAGCGCATCTACAGCACCACAGACATCGGGGCTCCGGGCTTTCCCTGACGAACAGGGCTTCGACGTTTACCACCAGCTGCACCTGGGCACCCACTCCAAAAAAACCCGAAAAATCACGAACGTCGGACGATTGCTCCCACACCGAATGTGCCAGCCAGTCAAGCTCTTGCTGCTCCTCAGCGGCCATTGGCAGCGCATCCACAGCACCACAGACATCGGGGCTCCGGGCTTTCCCTGACAAACAGGGCTTCGACGTTTACCACCAGCTGCACCTGGACACCCATTGGAAAAAAAACCCAAGAAAATCACGAACGTTGGACGATTGCTCCCACACCGAAAGTGCCAGCAACTCAAGCTCTTGCTCCTCATCACCGGCCACTGGCAGCGCATCTACAGCACCACAGACACTGGGGCTCCGGGCTTTCCCTGACGAACAGGGCTTCGACGTTTACCACCAGCTGCACCTGGGCGCCCACTGAAAAAAACCCAAGAAAAATCACGAACGTCGGACGATTGCTCCCACACCGAAAGTGCCAGCAACTCAAGCTCTTGCTGCTCACCACCGGCCATTGGCAGCGCATCTACAGCACCACAGACATCGGGGCTCCGGGCTTTCCCTGACGAACAGGGCTTCGACGTTTACCACCAGCTGCGCCTGGGCGCCGACTAAAAAAAACCCCGAAAAATCACGAACGTCGGACGATTGCTCCCACACCGAAAGTGCCAGCCAGTCAAGCTCTTGCTGTACCTCCCCGGCTATTGGCAGCGCATCTACAGCACCACAGACATCGGGGCTCCGGGCTTTCCCTGACGAACAGGGCTTCGACGTTTACCACCAGCTGCACCTAGGGCGCCCACTGAAAAAAACCCCAAAAAATCATGAACGTCGGACGATTGCTCCCACACCGAAAGTGCCAGCAACTCAAGCTCTTGCTGCTCCTCACCGGCCATTGGCAGCGCATCTACAGCACCACAGACATCGGGGCTCCGGGCTGTCCCTGACGAACTGGGCTTCGACGTTTACCACCAGCTGCACCTGGGCGCCCACTCCAAAAAAACCCGAAAAATCAAGAACGTCGGACGATTGTTCCCACACAAGAAGTGCCAGCCAGTCAAGCTCCTGCTGCTCCTCAGCGGCCATTGGCAGCGCATCTACAGCACCACAGACATCGGGGCTCCGGGCTTTCCCTCACGAACAGGGCTTCGACGTTTACCACCAGCTGCACCTGGGCGCCCACTGAAAAAAACCCAAGAAAAATCACGAACGTCGGACGATTGCTCCCACACCGAAAGTGCCAGCCAGTCAAACTCTTGCTCCTCATCACCGGCCACTGGCAGCGCATCTACAGCACCACAGACACTGGGGCTCCGGGCTTTCCCTGACGAACAGGGCTTCGACGTTTACCACCAGCTGCGCCTGGGCGCCCACTAAAAAAAACCCCGAAAAATCACGAACGTCTGACGATTGCTGCCACACAAAAAGTGTCAGCCAGTCAAGCTCCTGCTGCTCCTCAGCGGCCATTGTCAGCGCATCTACAGCACCACAGACATCGGGGCTCCGGGCTTTCCCTGACGAACAGGGCTTCGACGTTTACCACCACCTGCACCTGGGGGGCCCACTCCAAAAAACCCCGAAAAATCACGAAGATCGGACGATTGCTCCCACACCGAAAGTGCCAGCCAGTCAAGCTCTTGCTGCTCCTCCCCGGCCATTGGCAGCGCATCTACAGCACCACAGACATCGGGGCTCCGGGCTTTCCCTGACGAACAGTGCTTCGACGTTTACCACCAGCTGCACCTGGGGGGCCCACTGAAAAAAACCCCGAAAAATCACAAACGTCGGACGATTGCTCCCACACCGAAAGTGCCAGCCAGTCAAGCTCTTGCTGCTGCTCCCCGGCCATTGGCAGTGCATCTACAGCACCACAGACATCGGGGCTCCGGGCTTTCCCTGACGAACAGGGCTTCGACGTTTACCACCACCTGCACCTGGGCGCCCATTGGAAAAAAAACCAAGAAAAATCACGAACGTTGGACGATTGCTCCCACACAAGAAGTGCCAGCCAGTCAAGCTCCTGCTGCTCCTCACCGGCCATTGGCAGCGCATCTACAGCACCACAGACATCGGGGCTCCAGGCTTTCCCTGACGAACAGGGCTTCGACGTTTACCACCAGCTGCACCTGGGGGGCCCACTGAAAAAAACCCCAAAAAATCATGAACGTCGGACGATTGCTCCCACTCCGAAAGTGCCAGCAACTCAAGCTCTTGCTGCTCCTCACCGGCCATTGGCAGCGCATCTACAGCACCACAGACATCGGGGCTCCGGGCTTTCCCTGACGAACAGGGCTTCGACCTTTACCACCAGCTGCACCTGGGCGCCCACTCCAAAAAAACCCGAAAAATCACGAACGTCGGACGATTGCTCCCACACCAAAAGTGCCAGCAACTCAAGCTCTTCCTGCTCATCACCGGCCATTGGCAGCGCATCTACAGCACTACAGACACTGGGGCTCCGGGCTTTCCCTGACGAACAGGGTTTCGACGTTTACCACCAGCTGCACCGGCGCGCCCACTCCAAAAAAACCCGAAAAATCACGAACGTCGGACGATTGCTCCCACACCGAAAGTGCCAGCCAGTCAAGCTCTTGCTGCTGCTCCCCGGCCATTGGCAGCGCATCTACAGCACCACAGACATCGGGGCTCCGGGCTTTCCCTGACGAACAGGGCTTCGACGTTTACCACCAGCTGCACCTGGGCGCCCACTGCAAAAAAACCCAAAAAATCACGAACGTCGGACGATTGCTCCCACACCGAAAGTGCCAGCCTGTCAAGCTCCTGCTGCTCCTCAGCGGCCATTGGCAGCGCATCTACAGCACCACAGACATCGGGGCTCCGGGCTTTCCCTGACGAACAGGGCTTCGACGTTTACCACCAGCTGCACCTGGTCGCACACTCCAAAAAAACCCGAAAAATCACGAACGTCGGACGATTGCTCCCACACAAAAAGTGCCAGCCAGTCAAGCTCCTGCTGCTCCTCCCCGGCCATTGGCAGCGCATCTACAGCACCACAGACATCGGGGCTCCGGGCTTTCCCTGACGAACAGGGCTTCGACGTTTACCACCAGCTGCACCTGGGCGCCCAGTGGAAAAAAACCCAAGAAAATCACGAACGTGGGATGATTGCTCCCACACCGAAAGTGCCAGCAACTCAATCTCTTGCTGCTCCTCACCGGCCATTGGCAGCGCATCTACAGCACCACAGACATCGGGGCTCCGGGCTTTCCCTGACGAACAGGGCTTCGACGTTTACCACCACCTGCACCTGGGCGCCCATTGGAAAAAAACCCAAGAAAAATCACGAACGTTGGACGATTGCTCCCACACCGAAAGTGCCAGCAACTCAAGCTCTTGCTGCTCCTCACCGGCCATTGGCAGCCCATCTACAGCACCACAGACACTGGGGCTCCGGGCTTTCCCTGACGAACAGGGCTTCGACGTTTACCACCAGCTGCACCTGGGCGCCCACTCCAAAAAAACCCGAAAAATCACGAACGTCGGATGATTGCTCCCACACCGAAAGTGCCAGCCAGTCAAGCTCCTGCTGCTCCTCAGCGGCCATTGGCAGCGCATCTACAGCACCACAGACATCGGGGTCCGGGCTTTCCCTGACGAACAGGGCTTCGACGTTTACCACCAGCTGAACCTGGGCGCCCACTGAAGAAAACCCTGAAAAATCATGAACGTTGGACGATTGCTCCCACACCGAAAGTGCCAGCCAGTCAAGCTCTTGCTGCTCCTCACCGGCCATTGGCAGCGCATCTACAGCACCACAGACACTGGGGCTCCGGGCTTTCCCTGACGAACAGGGCTTCGACGTTTACCACCAGCTGCACCTGGGCGCCCACTGCAAAAAAACCCCGAAAAATCACGAACGTCGGACGATTGCTCCCACACCGAAAGTGCCAGCCAGTCAAGCTCCTGCTGCTCCTCAGCGGCCATTGGCAGCGCATCTACAGCACCACAGACATCGGGGCTCCGGGCTTTCCCTGACGAACAGGGCTTCGACGTTTACCACCAGCTGCACCTGGTCGCCCACTCCAGAAAAACCCGAAAAATCACGAACGTCGGACGATTGCTCCCACTCCGAAAGTGCCTGCCAGTCAAGCTCTTGCTGCTCCTCCCCAGCCATTGGCAGCGCATCTACAGCACCACAGACATCGGGGCTCCGGGCTTTCCCTGACGAACAGGGCTTCGACGTTTACCACCAGCTGCGCCTGGGCGCCCACTGAAAAAAACCCCGAAAAATCACGAACGTCGGACGATTGCTCCCACACCGAAAGTGCCAGCCAGTCAAGCTCTTGCTGCTCATCACCGGCCATTGGTAGCCCATCTACAGCACCACAGACATCGGGGCTCCGGGCTTTCCCTGACGAACAGGGCTTCGACGTTTACCACCAGCTGCACCTGGGCACCCACTCCAAAAAAACCCGAAAAATCACGAACGTCGGACGATTGCTCCCACACCGAAAGTGCCAGCCAGTCAAGCTCTTGCTGCTCCTCACCGGCCATTGGCAGCGCATCCACAGCACCACAGACATCGGGGCTCCGGGCTTTCCCTGACGAACAGGGCTTTGACGTTTACCACCAGCTGCACCTGGACACCCATTGGAAAAAAACCCAAGAAAATCACGAACGTTGGACGATTGCTCCCACACCGAAAGTGCCAGCAACTCAAGCTCTTGCTCCTCATCACCGGCCACTGGCAGCGCATCTACAGCACCACAGACATCGGGGCTCCGGGCTTTCCCTGACGAACAGGGCTTCGACGTTTACCACCAGCTGCACCTGGGCACCCACTCCAAAAAAACCCGAAAAATCACAAACGTCGGACGATTGCTCCCACACCGAAAGTGCCAGCCAGTCAAGCTCTTGCTGCTCCTCACTGGCCATTGGCAGCGCATCCACAGCACCACAGACATCGGGGCTCCGGGCTTTCCCTGACGAACAGGGCTTTGACGTTTACCACCAGCTGCACCTGGACACCCATTGGAAAAAAACCCAAGAAAATCACGAACGTTGGACGATTGCTCCCACACCGAAAGTGCCAGCAACTCAAGCTCTTGCTCCTCATCACCGGCCACTGGCAGCGCATCTACAGCACCACAGACACTGGGGCTCCGGGCTTTCCCTGACGAAAAGGGCTTCGACGTTTACCACCAGCTGCACCTGGGCGCCCACTGAAAAAAACCCCGAAAAATCACGAACGTCGGACGATTGCTCCCACACCGAAAGTGCCAGCCAGTCAAGCTCTTGCTGCTCATCACCGGCCATTGGTAGCCCATCTACAGCACCACAGACATCGGGGCTCCGGGCTTTCCCTGACGAACAGGGATTCGACGTTTAACACCAGCTGCGCCTGGGCGCCTACTAAAAAAAACCCCGAAAAATCACGAACGTCGGACGATTGCTCCCACACCGAAAGTGCCAGCCAGTCAAGCTCTTGCTGCTCCTCACCGGCCATTGGCAGCGCATCTACAGCACCACAGACATCGGGGCTCCGGGCTTTCCCTGACGAACAGGGCTTCGACGTTTACCACCACCTGCACCTGGGCGCCCATTGGAAAAAAAACCAAGAAAAATCACGAACGTTGGACGATTGCTCCCACACCATAAATGCCAGGAATTCAAGCTCTTGCTGCTCCTCACCGGCCATTGGCAGCGCATCTACAGCACCACAGACATCGGGGCTCCAGGCTTTCCCTGACGAACAGGGCTTCGACATTTACCACCAGCTGCACCTGGGCGCCCACTCCAAAAAAACCCGAAAAATCACGAACGTCGGACGATTGCTCCCACACAAGAAGTGCCAGCCAGTCAAGCTCCTGCTGCTCCTCAGCGGCCATTGGCAGCGCATCTACAGCACCACAGACATCGGGGCTCCAGGCTTTCCCTGACGAACAGGGCTTCGACGTTTACCACCAGCTGCACCTGGGGGGCCCACTCCAAAAAACCCCGAAAAATCACGAAGATCGGACGATTGCTCCCACACCGAAAGTGCCAGCCAGTCAAGCTCTTGCTGCTCATCACCGGCCATTGGCAGCGGATCTACAGCACCACAGACATCGGGGCTCCGGGCTTTCCCTGACGAACAGGGCTTCGACGTTTACCACCAGCTGCACCTGGGCACCCACTCCAAAAAAACCCGAAAAATCACGAACGTCGGACGATTGCTCCCACACCGAAAGTGCCAGCCAGTCAAGCTCTTGCTGCTCCTCACCGGCCTCTGGCAGCGCATCCACAGCACCACAGACATCGGGGCTCCGGGCTTTCCCTGACGAACAGGGCTTTGACGTTTACCACCAGCTGCACCTGGACACCCATTGGAAAAAAACCCAAGAAAATCACGAACGTTGGACGATTGCTCCCACACCGAAAGTGCCAGCAACTCAAGCTCTTGCTCCTCATCACCGGCCACTGGCAGCGCATCTACAGCACCACAGACATCGGGGCTCCGGGCTTTCCCTGACGAACAGGGCTTCGACGTTTACCACCAGCTGCAGCTGGGCACCCACTCCAAAAAAACCCGAAAAATCACGAACGTCGGACGATTGCTCCCACACCGAAAGTGCCAGCAACTCAAGCTCTTCCTGCTCCTCACCGGCCATTGGCAGCGCATCCACAGCACCACAGACATCGGGGCTCCGGGCTTTCCCTGACGAACAGGGCTTTGACGTTTACCACCAGCTGCACCTGGGCGCCCATTGGAAAAAAACCCAAGAAAATCACGAACGTTGGACGATTGCTCCCACACCGAAAGTGCCAGCAACTCAAGCTCTTGCTCCTCATCACCGGCCACTGGCAGCGCATCTACAGCACCACAGACACTGGGGCTCCGGGCTTTCCCTGACGAACAGGGCTTCGACGTTTACCACCAGCTGCACCTGGGCGCCCACTGAAAAAAACCCAAGAAAAATCACGAACGTCGGACGATTGCTCCCACACCGAAAGTGCCAGCAACTCAAGCTCCTGCTGCTCCTCAGCGGCCATTGGCAGCGCATCTACAGCACCACAGACATCGGGGCTCCAGGCTTTCCCTGACGAACAGGGCTTCGACGTTTACCACCAGCTGCACCTGGGGGGCCCACTCCAAAAAACCCCGAAAAATCACGAAGATCGGACGATTGCTCCCACACCGAAAGTGCCAGCCAGTCAAGCTCTTGCTGCTCATCACCGGCCATTGGCAGCGGATCTACAGCACCACAGACACTGGGGCTCCGGGCTTTCCCTGACGAACAGGGCTTCGACGTTTACCACCAGCTGCACCGGCGCGCCCACTCCAAAAAAACCCTGAAAAATCACGAATGTCGGACGATTGCTCCCACACCGAAAGTGCCAGCCAGTCAAGCTCTTGCTGCTGCTCCCCGGCCATTGGCAGCGCATCTACAGCACCACAGACATCAGGGCTCCAGGCTTTCCCTGACGAACAGGGCTTCGACGTTTACCACCAGCTGCACCTGGGCGCCCACTGAAAAAAACCCAAGAAAAATCACGAACGTCGGACGATTGCTCCCACACCGAAAGTGCCAGCCAGTCAAGCTCCTGCTGCACCTCCCCGGCCATTGTCAGCGCATCTACAGCACCACAGACATCGGGGCTCCGGGCTTTCCCTGACGAACAGGGCTTCGACGTTTACCACCAGCTGCACCTGGTCGCACACTCCAAAAAAACCCGAAAAATCACGAACGTCGGACGATTGCTCCCACACAAAAAGTGCCAGCCAGTCAAGCTCCTGCTGCTCCTCAGCGGCCATTGGCAGCGCATCTACAGCACCACAGACATCGGGGCTCCGGGCTTTCCCTGACGAACAGGGCTTCGACGTTTACCACCAGCTGCACCTGGTCGCCCACTCCAGAAAAACCCGAAAAATCATGTACGTCGGACGATTGCTCCCACTCCGAAAGTGCCAGCCAGTGAAGCTCTTGCTGCTCACCACCGGCCATTGGCAGCGCATCTACAGCACCACAGACATCGGGGCTCCGGGCTTTCCCTGACGAACAGGGCTTCGACGTTTACCACCAGCTGCGCCTGGGCGCCCACTAAAAAAAACCCCGAAAAATCATGAACGTCGGACGATTCCTCCCACACCGAAAGTGTCAGCCAGTCAAGCTCTTGCTGCTCCTCACCGGCCATTGGCAGTGCATCTACAGCACCACAGACATCGGGGCTCCGGGCTTTCCCTGACGAACAGGGCTTCGACGTTTACCACCACCTGCACCTGGGCGCCCATTGGAAAAAAACCCAAGAAAAATCACAAACGTTGGACGATCGCTCCCACACCGAAAGTGCCAGCCAGTCAAGCTCTTGCTGCTCATCACCGGCCATTGGTAGCCCATCTACAGCACCACAGACATTGGGGCTCTGGGCTTGCCCTGACGAACAGGGCTTCGACGTTTACCACCAGCTGCACCTGGGCGCCCACTCCAAAAAAACCCGAAAAATCACGAACGTCTGACGATTGCTGCCACACAAAAAGTGTCAGCCAGTCAAGCTCTTGCTGCTCCTCACCGGCCACTGGCAGAGCATCCACAGCACCACAGACATCGGGGCTCCGGGCTTTCCCTGACGAACAGGGCTTTGACGTTTACCACCAGCTGCACCTG
This sequence comes from Chlamydotis macqueenii, assembly GCF_036417535.1. Taxonomy (NCBI): domain Eukaryota; kingdom Metazoa; phylum Chordata; class Aves; order Otidiformes; family Otididae; genus Chlamydotis; species Chlamydotis macqueenii. The sequence continues at coordinate 24,623,175 of NC_141592.1, read as the reverse complement.
GACACCCATTGGAAAAAAACCCAAGAAAAATCACGAACGTTGGACGATTGCTCCCACACCGAAAGTGCCAGCAACTCAAGCTCTTCCTGCTCATCACCGGCCATTGGCAGCGCATCTACAGCACCACAGACACTGGGGCTCCGGGCTTTCCCTGACGAACAGGGTTTCGACGTTTACCACCAGCTGCACCTTGTCGCCCACTCCTAAAAAACCCCGAAAAATCATGAACGTCGGACGATTGCTCCCACACCGAAAGTGCCAGCCAGTCAAGCTCTTGCTGCTCATCACCGGCCACTGGCAGCGCATCTACAGCACCACAGACACTGGGGCTCCGGGCTTTCCCTGACGAACAGGGCTTCGACGTTTACCACCAGCTGCACCGGCGCGCCCACTCCAAAAAAACCCTGAAAAATCACGAATGTCGGACGATTGCTCCCACACCGAAAGTGCCAGCCAGTCAAGCTCTTGCTGCTGCTCCCCGGCCATTGGCAGCGCATCTACAGCACCACAGACATCAGGGCTCCAGGCTTTCCCTGACGAACAGGGCTTCGACGTTTACCACCAGCTGCACCTGGGCGCCCACTGAAAAATACCCAAGAAAAATCACGAACGTCGGACGATTGCTCCCACACCGAAAGTGCCAGCAACTCAAGCTCTTGCTGCTCCTCACCGGCCATTGGCAGCGCATCTACAGCACCACAGACATCGGGGCTCCGGGCTTTCCCTGACGAACAGGGCTTCGACGTTTACCACCAGCTGCACCTGGGCGCCCACTCCAAAAAAACCCGAAAAATCACGAACGTCGGATGATTGCTCCCACACCAAAAGTGCCAGCCAGTCAAGCTCCTGCTGCACCTCCCCGGCCATTGTCAGCGCATCTACAGCACCACAGACATCGGGGCTCCGGGCTTTCCCTGACGAACAGGGCTTCGACGTTTACCACCAGCTGCACCTGGGCGCCCACTGCAAAAAAACCCAAAAAATCACGAACGTTGGACGATTGCTCCCACACCGAAAGTGCCAGCCTGTCAAGCTCCTGCTGCTCCTCAGCGGCCATTGGCAGCGCATCTACAGCACCACAGACATCGGGGCTCCGGGCTTTCCCTGACGAACAGGGCTTCGACGTTTACCAGCAGCTGCACCTGGTCGCACACTCCAAAAAAACCCAAAAAATCACGAACGTCGGACGATTGCTCCCACACAAAAAGTGCCAGCCAGTCAAGCTCCTGCTGCTCCTCAGCGGCCATTGGCAGCGCATCTACAGCACCACAGACATCGGGGCTCCGGGCTTTCCCTGACGAACAGGGCTTCGACGTTTACCACCAGCTGCACCTGGTCGCCCACTCCAGAAAAACCCGAAAAATCATGTTCGTCGGACGATTGCTCCCACTCCGAAAGTGCCAGCCAGTGAAGCTCTTGCTGCTCACCACCGGCCATTGGCAGCGCATCTACAGCACCACAGACATCGGGGCTCCGGGCTTTCCCTGACGAACAGGGCTTCGACGTTTACCACCAGCTGCACCTGGGCGCCCACTAAAAAAAACCCCGAAAAATCATGAACGTCGGACGATTCCTCCCACACCGAAAGTGTCAGCCAGTCAAGCTCTTGCTGCTCCTCAGCGGCCATTGGCAGCGCATCTACAGCACCACAGACATCGGTGCTCCGGGCTTTCCCTGACGAACAGGGCTTCGACGTTTACCACCAGCTGCACCTGGGCGCCCACTCCAAAAAAACCCCGAAAAATCACAAACATCGGACGATTGCTCCCACACCAAAAGTGCCAGCCAGTCAAGCTCTTGCTGCTCCTCCCCGGCCATTGGCAGCGCATCTACAGCACCACAGACATCGGGGCTCCGGGCTTTCCCTGACGAACAGGGCTTCGACGTTTACCACCAGCTGCACCTGGGGGGCCCACTCCAAAAAACCCCGAAAAATCACGATGATCGGACGATTGCTCCCACACCGAAAGTGCCAGCCAGTCAAGCTCTTGCTGCTGCTCCCCGGCCATTGGCAGTGCATCTACAGCACCACAGACATCGGGGCTCCGGGCTTTCCCTGACGAACAGGGCTTCGACGTTTACCACCACCTGCACCTGGGCGCCCATTGGAAAAAAACCCAAGAAAAATCACGAACGTTGGACGATTGCTCCCACACAAGAAGTGCCAGCCAGTCAAGCTCCTGCTGCTCCTCAGCGGCCATTGGCAGCGCATCTACAGCACCACAGACATCGGGGCTCCGGGCTTTCCCTCACGAACAGGGCTTCGACGTTTACCACCAGCTGCGTCTGGGCGCCCACTCCAAAAAAACCCGAAAAATCACGAACGTCGGACGATTGATCCCACACCGAAAGTGCCAGCCAGTCAAGCTCCTGCTGCTCCTCAGCGGCCATTGTCAGCGCATCTACAGCACCACAGACATCGGGGCTCCGGGCTTTCCCTGACGAACAGGGCTTCGACGTTTACCACCAGCTGCACCTGGGCGCCCAGTGGAAAAAAACCCAAGAAAATCACGAACGTTGGATGATTGCTCCCACACCGAAAGTGCCAGCAACTCAATCTCTTGCTGCTCCTCACCGGCCATTGGCAGCGCATCTACAGCACCACAGACATCGGGGCTCCGGGCTTTCCCTGACGAACAGGGCTTCGACGTTTACCACCACCTGCACCTGGGCGCCCATTGGAAAAAAACCCAAGAAAAATCACGAACGTTGGACGATTGCTCCCACACCGAAAGTGCCAGCAACTCAAGCTCTTGCTGCTCCTCACCGGCCATTGGCAGCCCATCTACAGCACGACAGACACTGGGGCTCCGGGCTTTCCCTGACGAACAGGGCTTCGACGTTTACCACCAGCTGCACCTGGGCGCCCACTCCAAAAAAACCCGAAAAATCACGAACGTCGGATGATTGCTCCCACACCGAAAGTGCCAGCCAGTCAAGCTCCTGCTGCACCTCCCCGGCCATTGGCAGCGCATCTACAGCACCACAGACATCGGGGCCCGGGCTTTCCCTGACGAACAGGGCTTCGACGTTTACCACCAGCTGCACCTGGGCGCCCACTGAAAAAAACCCTGAAAAATCATGAACGTTGGACGATTGCTCCCACACCGAAAGTGCCAGCCAGTCAAGCTCTTGCTGCTCCTCACCGGCCATTGGCAGCGCATCTACAGCACCACAGACATCGGGGCTCCGGGCTTTCCCTGACGAACAGGGCTTCGACGTTTACCACCAGCTGCACCTGGGCGCCCACTGCAAAAAAACCCAAAAAATCACGAACGTCGGACGATTGCTCCCACACCGAAAGTGCCAGCCAGTCAAGCTCCTGCTGCTCCTCAGCGGCCATTGGCAGCGCATCTACAGCACCACAGACATCGGGGCTCCGGGCTTTCCCTGACGAACAGGGCTTCGACGTTTACCACCAGCTGCACCTGGTCGCACACTCCAAAAAAACCCGAAAAATCACGAACGTCGGACGATTGCTCCCACACAAAAAGTGCCAGCCAGTCAAGCTCCTGCTGCTCCTCAGCGGCCATTGGCAGCGCATCTACAGCACCACAGACATCGGGGCTCCGGGCTTTCCCTGACGAACAGGGCTTCGACGTTTACCACCAGCTGCACCTGGTCGCCCACTCCAGAAAAACCCGAAAAATCACGAACGTCGGACGATTGCTCCCACACAAAAAGTGCCAGCCAGTCAAGCTCTTGCTGCTCCTCCCCAGCCATTGGCAGCGCATCTACAGCACCACAGACATCGGGGCTCTGGGCTTTCCCTGACGAACAGGGCTTCGACGTTTAACACCAGCTGCGCCTGGGCGCCTACTAAAAAAAACCCCGGAAAATCACGAACGTCGGACGATTGCTCCCACACCGAAAGTGCCAGCCAGTCAAGCTCTTGCTGCTCATCACCGGCCATTGGTAGCCCATCTACAGCACCACAGAAATCGGGGCTCCGGGCTTTCCCTGACGAACAGGGATTCGACGTTTACCACCAGCTGCACCTGGGGGGCCCACTGAAAAAAACCCCGAAAAATCATGAACGTCGGACGATTGCTCCCACACCGAAAGTGCCAGCCAGTCAAGCTCTTGCTGCTCCTCACCGGCCATTGGCAGCGCATCTACAGCACCACAGACATCGGGGCTCCGGGCTTTCCCTGACGAACAGGGCTTCGACGTTTACCACCACCTGCACCTGGGCGCCCATTGGAAAAAAAACCAAGAAAAATCACGAACGTTGGACGATTGCTCCCACACCATAAATGCCAGGAATTCAAGCTCTTGCTGCTCCTCACCGGCCATTGGCAGCGCATCTACAGCACCACAGACATCGGGGCTCCGGGCTTTCCCTGACGAACAGGGCTTCGACATTTACCACCAGCTGCACCTGGGCGCCCACTCCAAAAAAACCCGAAAAATCACGAACGTCGGACGATTGCTCCCACACAAGAAGTGCCAGCCAGTCAAGCTCCTGCTGCTCCTCAGCGGCCATTGGCAGCGCATCTACAGCACCACAGACATCGGGGCTCCGGGCTTTCCCTGACGAACAGGGCTTCGACGTTTACCACCAGCTGCACCTGGGCACCCACTCCAAAAAAACCCGAAAAATCACGAACGTCGGACGATTGCTCCCACACCGAAAGTGCCAGCCAGTCAAGCTCTTGCTGCTCCTCCCCGGCTATTGGCAGCGCATCTACAGCACCACAGACATCGGGGCTCCGGGCTTTCCCTGACGAACAGGGCTTCGACGTTTACCACCACCTGCACCTGGGCGCCCATTGGAAAAAAACCCAAGAAAAATCACGAGCGTTGGACGATTGCTCCCACACCGAAAGTGCCAGCAACTCAAGCTCTCGCTGCTCCTCACCGGCCATTGGCAGCGCATCTACAGCACCACAGACATCGGGGCTCCGGGCTTTCCCTGACAAACAGGGCTTCGACGTTTACCACCAGCTGCGCCTGGGCGCCCACTAAAAAAAACCCCGAAAAATCACGAACGTCGGACGATTGCTCCCACACCGAAAGTGCCAGCCAGTCAAGCTCTTGCTGCTCATCACCGGCCATTGGTAGCCCATCTACAGCACCACAGACATCGGGGCTCCGGGCTTTCCCTGACGAACAGGGATTCGACGTTTACCACCAGCTGCACCTGGGGGGCCCACTGAAAAAAACCCCGAAAAATCATGAACGTCGGACGATTGCTCCCACACCGAAAGTGCCAGCCAGTCAAGCTCTTGCTGCTCCTCACCGGCCATTGGCAGCGCATCTACAGCACCACAGACATCGGGGCTCCGGGCTTTCCCTGACGAACAGGGCTTCGACGTTTACCACCAGCTGCACCTGGGGGGCCCACTGAAAAAAACCCCAAAAAATCATGAACGTCGGACGATTGCTCCCACTCCGAAAGTGCCAGCAACTCAAGCTCTTGCTGCTCCTCACCGGCCATTGGCAGCGCATCTACAGCACCACAGACATCGGGGCTCCGGGCTTTCCCTGACGAACAGGGCTTCGACGTTTACCACCAGCTGCACCTGGGCGCCCACTCCAAAAAAACCCGAAAAATCACGAACGTCGGACGATTGCTCCCACACAAGAAGTGCCAGCCAGTCAAGCTCCTGCTGCTCCTCAGCGGCCATTGGCAGCGCATCTACAGCACCACAGACATCGGGGCTCCGGGCTTTCCCTCACGAACAGGGCTTCGACGTTTACCACCAGCTGCACCTGGGCGACCAGTGGAAAAAAACCCAAGAAAATCACGAACGTTGGACGATTGCTCCCACACCGAAAGTGCCAGCCACTCAAGCTCTTGCTGCTCATCACCGGCCATTGGCAGCGCATCTACAGCACCACAGACATCGGGGCTCCGGGCTTTCCCTGACGAACAGGGCTTCGACGTTTACCACCAGCTGCACCTGGGCACGCACTCCAAAAAAACCCGAAAAATCACGAACGTCGGACGATTGCTCCCACACCGAAAGTGCCACCCAGTCAAGCTCTTGCTGCTCCTCACCGGCCATTGGCAGCGCATCTACAGCACCACAGACATCGGGGCTCTGGGCTTTCCCTGACGAACAGGGCTTCGACGTTTACCACCATCTGCAGCTGGGCGCCCATTAAAAAAAAACACAAGAAAAATCACGAACGTTGGACGATTGCTTCCACACCAAAAGTGCCAGCAACTCAAGCTCTTGCTGCTCATCACCGGCCATTGGCAGCCCATCTACAGCACCACAGACATCGGGGCTCCGGGCTTTCCCTCACGAACAGGGCTTCGACGTTTACCACCAGCTGCACCTGGGCGCCCACTGAAAAAAACCCCGAAAAATCACGAACGTCGGACGATTGCTCCCACACCGAAAGTGCCAGCCAGTCAAGCTCTTGCTGCTCCTCACCGGCCATTGGCAGCGCATCTACAGCACCACAGACATCGGGGTTCCGGGCTTTCCCTGACGAACAGGGCTTCGACGTTTACCACCAGCTGCACCTGGGCGCCCACTGAAAAAAACCCAAGAAAAATCACGAACGTCGGACGATTGCTCCCACACCGAAAGTGCCAGCCAGTCAAGCTCTTGCTGCTCATCACCGGCCATTGGCAGCCCATCTACAGCACCACAGACACTGGGGCTCCGGGCTTTCCCTGACGAACAGGGCTTCGACGTTTACCATCAGCTGCGCCTGGGCGCCCACTCCAAAAAAACCCTGAAAAATCACGAATGTCGGACGATTGCTCCCACACCGAACGTGCCAGCCAGTCAAGCTCTTGCTGCTGCTCCCCGGCCATTGGCAGCGCATCTACAGCACCACAGACATCAGGGCTCCAGGCTTTCCCTGATGAACAGGGCTTCGACGTTTACCATCAGCTGCGCCTGGGCGCCCACTAAAAAAAACCCCGAAAAATCACGAACGTCTGACGATTGCTGCCACACAAAAAGTGTCAGCCAGTCAAGCTCCTGCTGCTCCTCAGCGGCCATTGGCAGCGCATCTACAGCACCACAGACATCGGGGCTCCGGGCTTTCCCTGACGAACAGGGCTTCGACGTTTACCACCAGCTGCACCTGGGCGCCCACTCCAAAAATACCCCGAAAAATCACGAACATCGGACGATTGCTCCCACACCGAAAGTGCCAGCCAGTCAAGCTCTTGCTGCTCCTCCCCGGCCATTGGCAGCGCATCTACAGCACCACAGACATCGGGGCTCCGGGCTTTCCCTGACGAACAGTGCTTCGACGTTTACCACCAGCTGCACCTGGGGGGCCCACTGAAAAAAAACCCCGAAAAATCATGAACGTCGGACGATTGCTCCCACACCGAAAGTGCCAGCCAGTCAAGCTCTTGCTGCTCCTCACCGGCCATTGGCAGCGCATCTACAGCACCACAGACATCGGGGCTCCGGGCTTTCCCTGACGAACAGGGCTTCGACGTTTACCACCACCTGCACCTGGGCGCCCAGTGGAAAAAAAACCAAGAAAAATCACGAACGTTGGACGATTGCTCCCAAACCTTAAATGCCAGGAATTCAAGCTCTTGCTGCTCCTCACCGGCCATTGGCAGCGCATCTACAGCACCACAGACATCGGGGCTCCGGGCTTTCCCTGACAAACAGGGCTTCGACGTTTACCACCACCTGCACCTGGGGGGCCCACTCCAAAAAACCCCGAAAAATCACGAAGATCGGACGATTGCTCCCACACCGAAAGTGCCAGCCAGTCAAGCTCTTGCTGCTGCTCCCCGGCCATTGGCAGTGCATCTACAGCACCACAGACATCGGGGCTCCGGGCTTTCCCTGACGAACAGGGCTTCGACGTTTACCACCACCTGCACCTGGGCGCCCATTGGAAAAAAACCCAAGAAAAATCACGAACGTTGGACGATTGCTCCCACACAAGAAGTGCCAGCCAGTCAAGCTCCTGCTGCTCCTCAGCGGCCATTGGCAGCGCATCTACAGCACCACAGACATCGCGGCTCCAGGCTTTCCCTGACGAACAGGGGTTCGACGTTTACCACCACCTGCACCTGGGGGGCCCACTGAAAAAAACCCCAAAAAATCATGAACGTCGGAAGATTGCTCCCACTCCGAAAGTGCCAGCAACTCAAGCTCTTGCTGCTCCTCACCGGCCATTGGCAGCGCATCTACAGCACCACAGACATCGGGGCTCCGGGCTTTCCCTGACGAACAGGGCTTCGACGTTTACCACCAGCTGCACCTGGGCGCCCACTCCAAAAAAACCTGAAAAATCACGAACGTCGGACGATTGCTCCCACACCAAAATTGCCAGCCAGTCAAGCTCCTGCTGCTCCTCAGCGGCCATTGGCAGCGCATCTACAGCACCACAGACATCGGGGCTCCGGGCTTTCCCTGATGAACAGGGCTTCGACGTTTACCACCACCTGCACCTGGGCGCCCATTGGAAAAAAACCCAAGAAAAATCACGAACGTTGGACGATTGCTCCCACACCGAAAGTGCCAGCAACTCAAGCTCTTCCTGCTCATCACCGGCCATTGGCAGCGCATCTACAGCACCACAGACACTGGGGCTCCGGGCTTTCCCTGACGAACAGGGTTTCGACGTTTACCACCAGCTGCACCTTGTCGCCCACTCCTAAAAAACCCCGAAAAATCATGAACGTCGGACGATTGCTCCCACACCGAAAGTGCCAGCCAGTCAAGCCCTTGCTGCTCATCACTGGCCATTGGCAGCCCATCTACAGCACCACAGACACTGGGGCTCCGGGCTTTCCCTGACGAACAGGGCTTCGACGTTTACCACCAGCTGCACCTGGGCGCCCACTCCAAAAAAACCCTGAAAAATCACGAATGTCGGACGATTGCTCCCACACCGAACGTGCCAGCCAGTCAAGCCCTTGCTGCTCCTCACCGGCCATTGGCAGCGCATCCACAGCACCACAGACATCGGGGCTCCGGGCTTTCCCTGACGAACAGGGCTTCGACGTTTACCACCAGCTGCGCCTGGGCGCCCACTAAAAAAAACCCCGAAAAATCACGAACGTCGGACGATTGCTGCCACACAAAAAGTGTCAGCCAGTCAAGCTCCTGCTGCTCCTCAGCGGCCATTGGCAGCGCATCTACAGCACCACAGACATCGGGGCTCCGGGCTTTCCCTGAGGAACAGGGCTTCGACGTTTACCACCACCTGCACCTGGGGGGCCCACTGAAAAAAACCCCGAAAAATCATGAACGTCGGACGATTGCTCCCACACCGAAAGTGCCAGCCAGTCAAGCTCTTGCTGCTCCTCACCGGCCATTGGCAGCGCATCTACAGCACCACAGACATCGGGGCTCCGGGCTTTCCCTGACGAACAGGGCTTCGACGTTTACCACCACCTGCACCTGGGCGCCCAGTGGAAAAAAAACCACGAAAAATCACGAACGTTGGACGATTGCTCCCAAACCTTAAATGCCAGGAATTCAAGCTCTTGCTGCTCCTCACCGGCCATTGGCAGTGCATATTCAGCACCACAGACATCGGGGCTCCGGGCTTTCCCTGACAAACAGGGCTTCGACGTTTACCACCAGCTGCACCTGGGGGGCCCACTCCAAAAAACCCCGAAAAATCACGAAGATCGGACGATTGCTCCCACACCGAAAGTGCCAGCCAGTCAAGCTCTTGCTGCTGCTCCCCGGCCATTGGCAGTGCATCTACAGCACCACAGACATCGGGGCTCCGGGCTTTCCCTGACGAACAGGGCTTCGACGTTTACCACCACCTGCACCTGGGCGCCCATTGGAAAAAAACCCAAGAAAAATCACGAACGTTGGACGATTGCTCCCACACAAGAAGTGCCAGCCAGTCAAGCTCCTGCTGCTCCTCAGCGGCCATTGGCAGCGCATCTACAGCACCACAGACATCGCGGCTCCAGGCTTTCCCTGACGAACAGGGCTTCGACGTTTACCACCACCTGCACCTGGGGGGCCCACTGAAAAAAACCCCAAAAAATCATGAACGTCGGAAGATTGCTCCCACTCCGAAAGTGCCAGCAACTCAAGCTCTTGCTGCTCCTCACCGGCCATTGGCAGCGCATCTACAGCACCACAGACATCGGGGCTCCGGGCTTTCCCTGACGAACAGGGGTTCGACGTTTACCACCAGCTGCACCTGGGCGCCCACTCCAAAAAAACGCGAAAAATCACGAACGTCGGACGATTGCTCCCACACAAGAAGTGCCAGCCAGTCAAGCTCCTGCTGCTCCTCAGCGGCCATTGGCAGCGCATCTACAGCACCACAGACATCGGGGCTCCGGGCTTTCCCTCATGAACAGGGCTTCGACGTTTACCACCAGCTGCACCTGGGCGACCAGTGGAAAAAAACCCAAGAAAATCACGAACGTTGGACGATTGCTCCCACACCGAAAGTGCCAGCCAGTCAAGCTCTTGCTGCTCCTCACCGGCCATTGGCAGCGCATCTACAGCACCACAGACATCGGGGCTCCGGGCTTTCCCTGATGAACAGGGCTTCGACGTTTACCACCACCTGTACCTGGGCGCCCATTGGAAAAAAACCCAAGAAAAATCACGAACGTTGGACGATTGCTCCCACACCGAAAGTGCCAGCAACTCAAGCTCTTCCTGCTCATCACCGGCCATTGGCAGCGCATCTACAGCACCACAGACACTGGGGCTCCGGGCTTTCCCTGACGAACAGGGTTTCGACGTTTACCACCAGCTGCACCTTGTCGCCCACTCCTAAAAAACCCCGAAAAATCATGAACGTCGGACGATTGCTCCCACACTGAAAGTGCCAGCCAGTCAACCTCTTGCTGCTGCTCCCCGGCCATTGGCAGCGCATCTACAGCACCACAGACATCAGGGCTCCGGGCTTTCCCTGACGAACAGGGCTTCGACATTTACCACCAGCTGCACCTGGGCGCCCACTGAAAAAAACCCAAGAAAAATCACGAACGTCGGACGATTGCTCCCACACCGAAAGTGCCAGCAACTCAAGCTCTTGCTGCTCCTCACCGGCCATTGGCAGCGCATCTACAGCACCACAGACATCGGGGCTCCGGGCTTTCCCTGACGAACAGGGCTTCGACCTTTACCACCAGCTGCACCTGGGCGCCCACTCCAAAAAAACTTGAAAAATCACGAACGTCGGACGATTGCTCCCACACAAGAAGTGCCAGCCAGTCAAGCTCCTGCTGCTCCTCAGCGGCCATTGGCAGCGCATCTACAGCACCACAGACATCGGGGCTCCGGGCTTTCCCTGAAGAACAGGGCTTCGACGTTTACCACCAGCTGCACCTGGGCGCCCACTGAAAAAAACCCAAGAAAAATCACGAACGTCGGACGATTGCTCCCACACCGAACGTGCCAGCCAGTCAAGCTCTTGCTGCTGCTCCCCGGCCATTGGCAGCGCATCTACAGCACCACAGACATCAGGGCTCCAGGCTTTCCCTGACGAACAGGGCTTCGACGTTTACCACCACCTGCGCCTGGGAGTCCATTCCAAAAAAACCCAAGAAAAATCACGAACGTCGGACGATTGCTCCCACACCGAAAGTGCCAGCCAGTCAAGCTCTTGCTCCTCATCACCGGCCACTGGCAGCGCATCTACAGCACCACAGACACTGGGGCTCCGGGCTTTCCCTGACGAACAGGGCTTCGACGTTTACCACCAGCTGCACCTGGGCGCCCACTCCAAAAAAACCCTGAAAAATCACGAATGTCGGACGATTGCTCCCACACCGAACGTGCCAGCCAGTCAAGCTCTTGCTGCTGCTCCCCGGCCATTGGCAGCGCATCTACAGCACCACAGACATCAGGGCTCCAGGCTTTCCCTGACGAACAGGGCTTCGACGTTTACCACCAGCTGCACCTGGGCGCCCACTGAAAAAAACCCAAGAAAAATCACGAACGTCGGACGATTGCTCCCACACCGAAAGTGCCAGCCAGTCAAGCTCTTGCTGCTCCTCACCGGCCATTGGCAGCGCATCCACAGCACCACAGACATCGGGGCTCCGGGCTTTCCCTGACGAACAGGGCTTCGACGTTTACCACCAGCTGCGCCTGGGCGCCCAATAAAAAAAACCCCGAAAAATCACGAACGTCTGACGATTGCTGCCACACAAAAAGTGTCAGCCAGTCAAGCTCCTGCTGCTCCTCAGCGGCCATTGGCAGCGCATCTACAGCACCACAGACATCGGGGCTCCGGGCTTTCCCTGACGAACAGGGCTTCGACGTTTACCACCAGCTGCACCTGGGCGCCCACTCCAAAAATACCCCGAAAAATCATGAACATCGGACGATTGCTCCCACACCGAAAGTGCCAGCCAGTCAAGCTCTTGCTGCTCCTCCCCGGCCATTGGCAGCGCATCTACAGCACCACAGACATCAGGGCTCCAGGCTTTCCCTGACGAACAGGGCTTCGACGTTTACCATCAGCTGCGCCTGGGCGCCCACTAAAAAAAACCCCGAAAAATCACGAACGTCTGACGATTGCTGCCACACAAAAAGTGTCAGCCAGTCAAGCTCCTGCTGCTCCTCAGCGGCCATTGGCAGCGCATCTACAGCACCACAGACATTGGGGCTCCGGGCTTTCCCTGACGAACAGGGCTTCGACGTTTACCACCAGCTGCACCTGGGCGCCCACTCCAAAAATACCCCGAAAAATCACGAACATCGGACGATTGCTCCCACACCGAAAGTGCCAGCCAGTCAAGCTCTTGCTGCTCCTCACCGGCCATTGGCAGCGCATCTACAGCACCACAGACATCGGGGTTCCGGGCTTTCCCTGACGAACAGGGCTTCGACGTTTACCACCAGCTGCACCTGGGCGCCCACTGAAAAAAACCCAAGTAAAATCACGAACGTCGGACGATTGCTCCCACACCGAAAGTGCCAGCCAGTCAAGCTCTTGCTGCTCATCACCGGCCATTGGCAGCCCATCTACAGCACCACAGACACTGGGGCTCCGGGCTTTCCCTGACGAACAGGGCTTCGACGTTTACCATCAGCTGCGCCTGGGCGCCCACTCCAAAAAAACCCTGAAAAATCACGAATGTCGGACGATTGCTCCCACACCGAACGTGCCAGCCAGTCAAGCTCTTGCTGCTGCTCCCCGGCCATTGGCAGCGCATCTACAGCACCACAGACATCAGGGCTCCAGGCTTTCCCTGACGAACAGGGCTTCGACGTTTACCATCAGCTGCGCCTGGGCGCCCACTAAAAAAAACCCCGAAAAATCACGAACGTCTGACGATTGCTGCCACACAAAAAGTGTCAGCCAGTCAAGCTCTTGCTGCTGCTCCCCGGCCATTGGCAGCGCATCTACAGCACCACAGACATCGGGGCTCCGGGCTTTCCCTGACGAACAGGGCTTCGACGTTTACCACCAGCTGCACCTGGGCGCCCACTCCAAAAATACCCCGAAAAATCACGAACATCGGACGATTGCTCCCACACCGAAAGTGCCAGCCAGTCAAGCTCTTGCTGCTCCTCCCCGGCCATTGGCAGCGCATCTACAGCACCACAGACATCGGGGCTCCGGGCTTTCCCTGACGAACAGTGCTTCGACGTTTACCACCAGCTGCACCTGGGGGGCCCACTGAAAAAAAACTCCGAAAAATCATGAACGTCGGACGATTGCTCCCACACCGAAAGTGCCAGCCAGTCAAGCTCTTGCTGCTCCTCACCGGCCATTGGCAGCGCATCTACAGCACCACAGACATCGGGGCTCCGGGCTTTCCCTGACGAACAGGGCTTCGACGTTTACCACCACCTGCACCTGGGCGCCCAGTGGAAAAAAAACCAAGAAAAATCACGAACGTTGGACGATTGCTCCCAAACCTTAAATGCCAGGAATTCAAGCTCTTGCTGCTCCTCACCGGCCATTGGCAGCGCATCTACAGCACCACAGACATCGGGGCTCCGGGCTGTCCCTGACGAACTGGGCTTCGACGTTTACCACCACCTGCACCTGGGGGGCCCACTCCAAAAAACCCCGAAAAATCACGAAGATCGGACGATTGCTCCCACACCGAAAGTGCCAGCCAGTCAAGCTCTTGCTGCTGCTCCCCGGCCATTGGCAGTGCATCTACAGCACCACAGACATCGGGGCTCCGGGCTTTCCCTGACGAACAGGGCTTCGACGTTTACCACCACCTGCACCTGGGCGCCCATTGGAAAAAAACCCAAGAAAAATCACGAACGTTGGACGATTGCTCCCACACAAGAAGTGCCAGCCAGTCAAGCTCCTGCTGCTCCTCAGCGGCCATTGGCAGCGCATCTACAGCACCACAGACATCGGGGCTCCAGGCTTTCCCTGACGAACAGGGCTTCGACGTTTACCACCACCTGCACCTGGGGGGCCCACTGAAAAAAACCCCAAAAAATCATGAACGTCGGAAGATTGCTCCCACTCCGAAAGTGCCAGCAACTCAAGCTCTTGCTGCTCCTCACCGGCCATTGGCAGTGCATCTACAGCACCACAGACATCGGGGCTCCGGGCTTTCCCTGACGAACAGGGGTTCGACGTTTACCACCAGCTGCACCTGGGCGCCCACTCCAAAAAAACGCGAAAAATCACGAACGTCGGACGATTGCTCCCACACAAGAAGTGCCAGCCAGTCAAGCTCCTGCTGCTCCTCAGCGGCCATTGGCAGCGCATCTACAGCACCACAGACATCGGGGCTCCGGGCTTTCCCTCATGAACAGGGCTTCGACGTTTACCACCAGCTGCACCTGGGCGACCAGTGGAAAAAAACCCAAGAAAATCACGAACGTTGGACGATTGCTCCCACACCGAAAGTGCCAGCCAGTCAAGCTCTTGCTGCTCCTCACCGGCCATTGGCAGCGCATCTACAGCACCACAGACATCGGGGCTCCGGGCTTTCCCTGATGAACAGGGCTTCGACGTTTACCACCACCTGTACCTGGGCGCCCATTGGAAAAAAACCCAAGAAAAATCACGAACGTTGGACGATTGCTCCCACACCGAAAGTGCCAGCAACTCAAGCTCTTCCTGCTCATCACCGGCCATTGGCAGCGCATCTACAGCACCACAGACACTGGGGCTCCGGGCTTTCCCTGACGAACAGGGTTTCGACGTTTACCACCAGCTGCACCTTGTCGCCCACTCCTAAAAAACCCCGAAAAATCATGAACGTCGGACGATTGCTCCCACACTGAAAGTGCCAGCCAGTCAACCTCTTGCTGCTGCTCCCCGGCCATTGGCAGCGCATCTACAGCACCACAGACATCAGGGCTCCGGGCTTTCCCTGACGAACAGGGCTTCGACATTTACCACCAGCTGCACCTGGGCGCCCACTGAAAAAAACCCAAGAAAAATCACGAACGTCGGACGATTGCTCCCACACCGAAAGTGCCAGCAACTCAAGCTCTTGCTGCTCCTCACCGGCCATTGGCAGCGCATCTACAGCACCACAGACATCGGGGCTCCGGGCTTTCCCTGACGAACAGGGCTTCGACCTTTACCACCAGCTGCACCTGGGCGCCCACTCCAAAAAAACTTGAAAAATCACGAACGTCGGACGATTGCTCCCACACAAGAAGTGCCAGCCAGTCAAGCTCCTGCTGCTCCTCAGCGGCCATTGGCAGCGCATCTACAGCACCACAGACATCGGGGCTCCGGGCTTTCCCTGAAGAACAGGGCTTCGACGTTTACCACCAGCTGCACCTGGGCGCCCACTGAAAAAAACCCTGAAAAATCACAAACGTCGGACGATTACTCCCACACCGAAAGTGCCAGCCAGTCAAGCTCTTGCTGCTCCTCACCGGCCATTGGCAGCGCATCTACAGCACCACAGACATCGGGGTTCCGGGCTTTCCCTGACGAACAGGGCTTTGACGTTTACCACCAGCTGCACCTGGGCGCCCACTCCAAAAAAACCCTGAAAAATCACGAATGTCGGACGATTGCTCCCACACCGAACGTGCCAGCCAGTCAAGCTCTTGCTGCTGCTCCCCGGCCATTGGCAGCGCATCTACAGCACCACAGACATCAGGGCTCCAGGCTTTCCCTGACGAACAGGGCTTCGACGTTTACCACCACCTGCGCCTGGGAGTCCATTCCAAAAAAACCCAAGAAAAATCACGAACGTCGGACGATTGCTCCCACACCGAAAGTGCCAGCCAGTCAAGCTCTTGCTCCTCATCACCGGCCACTGGCAGCGCATCTACAGCACCACAGACACTGGGGCTCCGGGCTTTCCCTGACGAACAGGGCTTCGACGTTTACCACCAGCTGCACCTGGGCGCCCACTCCAAAAAAACCCTGAAAAATCACGAATGTCGGACGATTGCTCCCACACCGAACGTGCCAGCCAGTCAAGCTCTTGCTGCTGCTCCCCGGCCATTGGCAGCGCATCTACAGCACCACAGACATCAGGGCTCCAGGCTTTCCCTGACGAACAGGGCTTCGACGTTTACCACCAGCTGCACCTGGGCGCCCACTGAAAAAAACCCAAGAAAAATCACGAACGTCGGACGATTGCTCCCACACCGAAAGTGCCAGCCAGTCAAGCTCTTGCTGCTCCTCACCGGCCATTGGCAGCGCATCCACAGCACCACAGACATCGGGGCTCCGGGCTTTCCCTGACGAACAGGGCTTCGACGTTTACCACCAGCTGCGCCTGGGCGCCCAATAAAAAAAACCCCGAAAAATCACGAACGTCTGACGATTGCTGCCACACAAAAAGTGTCAGCCAGTCAAGCTCCTGCTGCTCCTCAGCGGCCATTGGCAGCGCATCTACAGCACCACAGACATCGGGGCTCCGGGCTTTCCCTGACGAACAGGGCTTCGACGTTTACCACCAGCTGCACCTGGGCGCCCACTCCAAAAATACCCCGAAAAATCATGAACATCGGACGATTGCTCCCACACCGAAAGTGCCAGCCAGTCAAGCTCTTGCTGCTCCTCCCCGGCCATTGGCAGCGCATCTACAGCACCACAGACATCAGGGCTCCAGGCTTTCCCTGACGAACAGGGCTTCGACGTTTACCATCAGCTGCGCCTGGGCGCCCACTAAAAAAAACCCCGAAAAATCACGAACGTCTGACGATTGCTGCCACACAAAAAGTGTCAGCCAGTCAAGCTCCTGCTGCTCCTCAGCGGCCATTGGCAGCGCATCTACAGCACCACAGACATTGGGGCTCCGGGCTTTCCCTGACGAACAGGGCTTCGACGTTTACCACCAGCTGCACCTGGGCGCCCACTCCAAAAATACCCCGAAAAATCACGAACATCGGACGATTGCTCCCACACCGAAAGTGCCAGCCAGTCAAGCTCTTGCTGCTCCTCACCGGCCATTGGCAGCGCATCTACAGCACCACAGACATCGGGGTTCCGGGCTTTCCCTGACGAACAGGGCTTCGACGTTTACCACCAGCTGCACCTGGGCGCCCACTGAAAAAAACCCAAGAAAAATCACGAACGTCGGACGATTGCTCCCACACCGAAAGTGCCAGCCAGTCAAGCTCTTGCTGCTCATCACCGGCCATTGGCAGCCCATCTACAGCACCACAGACACTGGGGCTCCGGGCTTTCCCTGACGAACAGGGCTTCGACGTTTACCATCAGCTGCGCCTGGGCGCCCACTCCAAAAAAACCCTGAAAAATCACGAATGTCGGACGATTGCTCCCACACCGAACGTGCCAGCCAGTCAAGCTCTTGCTGCTGCTCCCCGGCCATTGGCAGCGCATCTACAGCACCACAGACATCAGGGCTCCAGGCTTTCCCTGACGAACAGGGCTTCGACGTTTACCACCAGCTGCACCTGGGGGGCCCACTCCAAAAAACCCCGAAAAATCACGAAGATCGGACGATTGCTCCCACACCGAAAGTGCCAGCCAGTCAAGCTCTTGCTGCTGCTCCCCGGCCATTGGCAGTGCATCTACAGCACCACAGACATCGGGGCTCCGGGCTTTCCCTGACGAACAGGGCTTCGACGTTTACCACCACCTGCACCTGGGCGCCCATTGGAAAAAAACCCAAGAAAAATCACGAACGTTGGACGATTGCTCCCACACAAGAAGTGCCAGCCAGTCAAGCTCCTGCTGCTCCTCAGCGGCCATTGGCAGCGCATCTACAGCACCACAGACATCGGGGCTCCGGGCTTTCCCTGACGAACAGGGCTTCGACGTTTACCACCAGCTGCACCTGGGGGGCCCACTGAAAAAAACCCCAAAAAATCATGAACGTCGGACGATTGCTCCCACTCCGAAAGTGCCAGCAACTCAAGCTCTTGCTGCTCCTCACCGGCCATTGGCAGCGCATCTACAGCACCACAGACATCGGGGCTCCGGGCTTTCCCTGACGAACAGGGCTTCGACGTTTACCACCAGCTGCACCTGGGCGCCCACTCCAAAAAAACCCGAAAAATCACGAATGTCGGACGATTGCTCCCACACAAGAAGTGCCAGCCAGTCAAGCTCCTGCTGCTCCTCAGCGGCCATTGGCAGCGCATCTACAGAACCACAGACATCGGGGCTCCGGGCTTTCCCTCACGAACAGGGCTTCGACGTTTACCACCAGCTGCACCTGGGCGACCAGTGGAAAAAAACCCAAGAAAATCACGAACGTTTGACGATTGCTCCCACACCGAAAGTGCCAGCCAGTCAAGCTCTTGCTGCTCCTCACCGGCCATTGGCAGCGCATCTACAGCACCACAGACATCGGGGCTCCGGGCTTTCCCTGATGAACAGGGCTTCGACGTTTACCACCACCTGCACCTGGGCGCCCATTGGAAAAAAACCCAAGAAAAATCACGAACGTTGGACGATTGCTCCCACACCGAAAGTGCCAGCAACTCAAGCTCTTCCTGCTCATCACCGGCCATTGGCAGCGCATCTACAGCACCACAGACACTGGGGCTCCGGGCTTTCCCTGACGAACAGGGTTTCGACGTTTACCACCAGCTGCACCTTGTCGCCCACTCCTAAAAAACCCCGAAAAATCACGAAGATCGGACGATTGCTCCCACACCGAAAGTGCCAGGCAGTCAAGCCCTTGCTGCTCATCACTGGCCATTGGCAGCCCATCTACAGCACCACAGACACTGGGGCTCCGGGCTTTCCCTGACGAACAGGGCTTCGACGTTTACCACCAGCTGCACCTGGGCGCCCACTCCAAAAAAACCCTGAAAAATCACGAATGTCGGACGATTGCTCCCACACCGAACGTGCCAGCCAGTCAAGCTCTTGCTGCTGCTCCCCGGCCATTGGCAGCGCATCTACAGCACCACAGACATCAGGGCTCCAGGCTTTCCCTGACGAACAGGGCTTCGACGTTTACCACCAGCTGCACCTGGGCGCCCACTGAAAAAAACCCAAGAAAAATCACGAACGTCGGACGATTGCTCCCACACCGAAAGTGCCAGCCAGTCAAGCTCTTGCTGCTCCTCACCGGCCATTGGCAGCGCATCCACAGCACCACAGACATCGGGGCTCCGGGCTTTCCCTGACGAACAGGGCTTCGACGTTTACCACCAGCTGCGCCTGGGCGCCCAATAAAAAAAACCCCGAAAAATCACGAACGTCTGACGATTGCTGCCACACAAAAAGTGTCAGCCAGTCAAGCTCCTGCTGCTCCTCAGCGGCCATTGGCAGCGCATCTACAGCACCACAGACATCGGGGCTCCGGGCTTTCCCTGACGAACAGGGCTTCGACGTTTACCACCAGCTGCACCTGGGCGCCCACTCCAAAAATACCCCGAAAAATCATGAACATCGGACGATTGCTCCCACACCGAAAGTGCCAGCCAGTCAAGCTCTTGCTGCTCCTCCCCGGCCATTGGCAGCGCATCTACAGCACCACAGACATCAGGGCTCCAGGCTTTCCCTGACGAACAGGGCTTCGACGTTTACCATCAGCTGCGCCTGGGCGCCCACTAAAAAAAACCCCGAAAAATCACGAACGTCTGACGATTGCTGCCACACAAAAAGTGTCAGCCAGTCAAGCTCCTGCTGCTCCTCAGCGGCCATTGGCAGCGCATCTACAGCACCACAGACATTGGGGCTCCGGGCTTTCCCTGACGAACAGGGCTTCGACGTTTACCACCAGCTGCACCTGGGCGCCCACTCCAAAAATACCCCGAAAAATCACGAACATCGGACGATTGCTCCCACACCGAAAGTGCCAGCCAGTCAAGCTCTTGCTGCTCCTCACCGGCCATTGGCAGCGCATCTACAGCACCACAGACATCGGGGTTCCGGGCTTTCCCTGACGAACAGGGCTTCGACGTTTACCACCAGCTGCACCTGGGCGCCCACTGAAAAAAACCCAAGAAAAATCACGAACGTCGGACGATTGCTCCCACACCGAAAGTGCCAGCCAGTCAAGCTCTTGCTGCTCATCACCGGCCATTGGCAGCCCATCTACAGCACCACAGACACTGGGGCTCCGGGCTTTCCCTGACGAACAGGGCTTCGACGTTTACCATCAGCTGCGCCTGGGCGCCCACTCCAAAAAAACCCTGAAAAATCACGAATGTCGGACGATTGCTCCCACACCGAACGTGCCAGCCAGTCAAGCTCTTGCTGCTGCTCCCCGGCCATTGGCAGCGCATCTACAGCACCACAGACATCAGGGCTCCAGGCTTTCCCTGACGAACAGGGCTTCGACGTTTACCACCAGCTGCACCTGGGGGGCCCACTCCAAAAAACCCCGAAAAATCACGAAGATCGGACGATTGCTCCCACACCGAAAGTGCCAGCCAGTCAAGCTCTTGCTGCTGCTCCCCGGCCATTGGCAGTGCATCTACAGCACCACAGACATCGGGGCTCCGGGCTTTCCCTGACGAACAGGGCTTCGACGTTTACCACCACCTGCACCTGGGCGCCCATTGGAAAAAAACCCAAGAAAAATCACGAACGTTGGACGATTGCTCCCACACAAGAAGTGCCAGCCAGTCAAGCTCCTGCTGCTCCTCAGCGGCCATTGGCAGCGCATCTACAGCACCACAGACATCGGGGCTCCAGGCTTTCCCTGACGAACAGGGCTTCGACGTTTACCACCAGCTGCACCTGGGGGGCCCACTGAAAAAAACCCCAAAAAATCATGAACGTCGGACGATTGCTCCCACTCCGAAAGTGCCAGCAACTCAAGCTCTTGCTGCTCCTCACCGGCCATTGGCAGCGCATCTACAGCACCACAGACATCGGGGCTCCGGGCTTTCCCTGACGAACAGGGCTTCGACGTTTACCACCAGCTGCACCTGGGCGCCCACTCCAAAAAAACCCGAAAAATCACGAATGTCGGACGATTGCTCCCACACAAGAAGTGCCAGCCAGTCAAGCTCCTGCTGCTCCTCAGCGGCCATTGGCAGCGCATCTACAGAACCACAGACATCGGGGCTCCGGGCTTTCCCTCACGAACAGGGCTTCGACGTTTACCACCAGCTGCACCTGGGCGACCAGTGGAAAAAAACCCAAGAAAATCACGAACGTTTGACGATTGCTCCCACACCGAAAGTGCCAGCCAGTCAAGCTCTTGCTGCTCCTCACCGGCCATTGGCAGCGCATCTACAGCACCACAGACATCGGGGCTCCGGGCTTTCCCTGATGAACAGGGCTTCGACGTTTACCACCACCTGCACCTGGGCGCCCATTGGAAAAAAACCCAAGAAAAATCACGAACGTTGGACGATTGCTCCCACACCGAAAGTGCCAGCAACTCAAGCTCTTCCTGCTCATCACCGGCCATTGGCAGCGCATCTACAGCACCACAGACACTGGGGCTCCGGGCTTTCCCTGACGAACAGGGTTTCGACGTTTACCACCAGCTGCACCTTGTCGCCCACTCCTAAAAAACCCCGAAAAATCACGAAGATCGGACGATTGCTCCCACACCGAAAGTGCCAGGCAGTCAAGCCCTTGCTGCTCATCACTGGCCATTGGCAGCCCATCTACAGCACCACAGACACTGGGGCTCCGGGCTTTCCCTGACGAACAGGGCTTCGACGTTTACCACCAGCTGCACCTGGGCGCCCACTCCAAAAAAACCCTGAAAAATCACGAATGTCGGACGATTGCTCCCACACCGAACGTGCCAGCCAGTCAAGCTCTTGCTGCTGCTCCCCGGCCATTGGCAGCGCATCTACAGCACCACAGACATCAGGGCTCCAGGCTTTCCCTGACGAACAGGGCTTCGACGTTTACCACCAGCTGCACCTGGGCGCCCACTGAAAAAAACCCAAGAAAAATCACGAACGTCGGACGATTGCTCCCACACCGAAAGTGCCAGCCAGTCAAGCTCTTGCTGCTCCTCACCGGCCATTGGCAGCGCATCCACAGCACCACAGACATCGGGGCTCCGGGCTTTCCCTGACGAACAGGGCTTCGACGTTTACCACCAGCTGCGCCTGGGCGCCCACTAAAAAAAACCCCGAAAAATCACGAACGTCGGACGATTGCTGCCACACAAAAAGTGTCAGCCAGTCAAGCTCCTGCTGCTCCTCAGCGGCCATTGGCAGCGCATCTACAGCACCACAGACATCGGGGCTCCGGGCTTTCCCTGACGAACAGGGCTTCGACGTTTACCACCACCTGCACCTGGGGGGCCCACTGAAAAAAACCCCGAAAAATCATGAACGTCGGACGATTGCTCCCACACCGAAAGTGCCAGCCAGTCAAGCTCTTGCTGCTCCTCACCGGCCATTGGCAGCGCATCTACAGCACCACAGACATCGGGGCTCCGGGCTTTCCCTGACGAACAGGGCTTCGACGTTTACCACCACCTGCACCTGGGCGCCCAGTGGAAAAAAAACCACGAAAAATCACGAACATTGGACGATTGCTCCCAAACCTTAAATGCCAGGAATTCAAGCTCTTGCTGCTCCTCACCGGCCATTGGCAGTGCATATTCAGCACCACAGACATCGGGGCTCCGGGCTTTCCCTGACAAACAGGGCTTCGACGTTTACCACCAGCTGCACCTGGGGGGCCCACTCCAAAAAACCCCGAAAAATCACGAAGATCGGACGATTGCTCCCACACCGAAAGTGCCAGCCAGTCAAGCTCTTGCTGCTGCTCCCCGGCCATTGGCAGTGCATCTACAGCACCACAGACATCGGGGCTCCGGGCTTTCCCTGACGAACAGGGCTTCGACCTTTACCACCACCTCCACCTGGGCGCCCATTGGAAAAAAACCCAAGAAAAATCACGAACGTTGGACGATTGCTCCCACACAAGAAGTGCCAGCCAGTCAAGCTCCTGCTGCTCCTCAGCGGCCATTGGCAGCGCATCTACAGCACCACAGACATCGGGGCTCCAGGCTTTCCCTGACGAACAGGGCTTCGACGTTTACCACCACCTGCACCTGGGGGGCCCACTGAAAAAAACCCCAAAAAATCATGAACGTCGGAAGATTGCTCCCACTCCGAAAGTGCCAGCAACTCAAGCTCTTGCTGCTCCTCACCGGCCATTGGCAGCGCATCTACAGCACCACAGACATCGGGGCTCCGGGCTTTCCCTGACGAACAGGGGTTCGACGTTTACCACCAGCTGCACCTGGGCGCCCACTCCAAAAAAACGCGAAAAATCACGAACGTCGGACGATTGCTCCCACACAAGAAGTGCCAGCCAGTCAAGCTCCTGCTGCTCCTCAGCGGCCATTGGCAGCGCATCTACAGCACCACAGACATCGGGGCTCCGGGCTTTCCCTCATGAACAGGGCTTCGACGTTTACCACCAGCTGCACCTGGGCGACCAGTGGAAAAAAACCCAAGAAAATCACGAACGTTGGACGATTGCTCCCACACCGAAAGTGCCAGCCAGTCAAGCTCTTGCTGCTCCTCACCGGCCATTGGCAGCGCATCTACAGCACCACAGACATCGGGGCTCCGGGCTTTCCCTGATGAACAGGGCTTCGACGTTTACCACCACCTGTACCTGGGCGCCCATTGGAAAAAAACCCAAGAAAAATCACGAACGTTGGACGATTGCTCCCACACCGAAAGTGCCAGCAACTCAAGCTCTTCCTGCTCATCACCGGCCATTGGCAGCGCATCTACAGCACCACAGACACTGGGGCTCCGGGCTTTCCCTGACGAACAGGGTTTCGACGTTTACCACCAGCTGCACCTTGTCGCCCACTCCTAAAAAACCCCGAAAAATCATGAACGTCGGACGATTGCTCCCACACTGAAAGTGTCAGCCAGTCAACCTCTTGCTGCTGCTCCCCGGCCATTGGCAGCGCATCTACAGCACCACAGACATCAGGGCTCCGGGCTTTCCCTGACGAACAGGGCTTCGACGTTTACCACCAGCTGCACCTGGGCGCCCACTGAAAAAAACCCAAGAAAAATCACGAACGTCGGACGATTGCTCCCACACCGAAAGTGCCAGCAACTCAAGCTCTTGCTGCTCCTCACCGGCCATTGGCAGCGCATCTACAGCACCACAGACATCGGGGCTCCGGGCTTTCCCTGACGAACAGGGCTTCGACCTTTACCACCAGCTGCACCTGGGCGCCCACTCCAAAAAAACTTGAAAAATCACGAACGTCGGACGATTGCTCCCACACAAGAAGTGCCAGCCAGTCAAGCTCCTGCTGCTCCTCAGCGGCCATTGGCAGCGCATCTACAGCACCACAGACATCAGGGCTCCGGGCTTTCCCTGAAGAACAGGGCTTCGACGTTTACCACCAGCTGCACCTGGGCGCCCACTGAAAAAAACCCTGAAAAATCACAAACGTCGGACGATTACTCCCACACCGAAAGTGCCAGCCAGTCAAGCTCTTGCTGCTCCTCACCGGCCATTGGCAGCGCATCTACAGCACCACAGACATCGGGGTTCCGGGCTTTCCCTGACGAACAGGGCTTTGACGTTTACCACCAGCTGCACCTGGGCGCCCACTCCAAAAAAACCCTGAAAAATCACGAATGTCGGACGATTGCTCCCACACCGAACGTGCCAGCCAGTCAAGCTCTTGCTGCTGCTCCCCGGCCATTGGCAGCGCATCTACAGCACCACAGACATCAGGGCTCCAGGCTTTCCCTGACGAACAGGGCTTCGACGTTTACCACCAGCTGCACCTGGGCGCCCACTGAAAAAAACCCAAGAAAAATCACGAACGTCGGACGATTGCTCCCACACCGAAAGTGCCAGCCAGTCAAGCTCTTGCTGCTCCTCACCGGCCATTGGCAGCGCATCGACAGCACCACAGACATCGGGGCTCCGGGCTTTCCCTGACGAACAGGGCTTCGACGTTTACCACCAGCTGCGCCTGGGCGCCCACTAAAAAAAACCCCGAAAAATCACGAACGTCTGACGATTGCTGCCACACAAAAAGTGTCAGCCAGTCAAGCTCCTGCTGCTCCTCAGCGGCCATTGGCAGCGCATCTACAGCACCACAGACATCGGGGCTCCGGGCTTTCCCTGACGAACAGGGCTTCGACGTTTACCACCAGCTGCACCTGGGCGCCCACTCCAAAAATACCCCGAAAAATCATGAACATCGGACGATTGCTCCCACACCGAAAGTGCCAGCCAGTCAAGCTCTTGCTGCTCCTCCCCGGCCATTGGCAGCGCATCTACAGCACCACAGACATCGGGGCTCCGGGCTTTCCCTGACGAACAGGGCTTCGACCTTTACCACCAGCTGCACCTGGGGGGCCCACTGAAAAAAACCCCGAAAAATCATGAACGTCGGACGATTGCTCCCACACCGAAAGTGCCAGCCAGTCAAGCTCTTGCTGCTCCTCACCGGCCATTGGCAGCGCATCTACAGCACCACAGACATCGGGGCTCCGGGCTTTCCCTGACGAACAGGGCTTCGACGTTTACCACCAGCTGCACCTGGGCGCCCATTGGAAAAAAAACCAAGAAAAATCACGAACGTTGGACGATTGCTCCCAAACCTTAAATGCCAGGAATTCAATCTCTTGCTGCTCCTCACCGGCCATTGGCAGCGCATCTACAGCACCACAGACATCGGGGCTCCGGGCTTTCCCTGACGAACAGGGCTTCGACGTTTACCACCAGCTGCACCTGGGGGGCCCACTCCAAAAAACCCCGAAAAATCACGAAGATCGGACGATTGCTCCCACACCGAAAGTGCCAGCCAGTCAAGCTCTTGCTGCTGCTCCCCGGCCATTGGCAGTGCATCTACAGCACCACAGACATCGGGGCTCCGGGCTTTCCCTGACGAACAGGGCTTCGACGTTTACCACCACCTGCACCTGGGCGCCCATTGGAAAAAAACCCAAGAAAAATCACGAACGTTGGACGATTGCTCCCACACAAGAAGTGCCAGCCAGTCAAGCTCCTGCTGCTCCTCAGCGGCCATTGGCAGCGCATCTACAGCACCACAGACATCGGGGCTCCAGGCTTTCCCTGACGAACAGGGCTTCGACGTTTACCACCAGCTGCACCTGGGGGGCCCACTGAAAAAAACCCCAAAAAATCATGAACGTCGGACGATTGCTCCCACTCCGAAAGTGCCAGCAACTCAAGCTCTTGCTGCTCCTCACCGGCCATTGGCAGCGCATCTACAGCACCACAGACATCGGGGCTCCGGGCTTTCCCTGACGAACAGGGCTTCGACGTTTACCACCAGCTGCACCTGGGCGCCCACTCCAAAAAAACCCGAAAAATCACGAATGTCGGACGATTGCTCCCACACAAGAAGTGCCAGCCAGTCAAGCTCCTGCTGCTCCTCAGCGGCCATTGGCAGCGCATCTACAGAACCACAGACATCGGGGCTCCGGGCTTTCCCTCACGAACAGGGCTTCGACGTTTACCACCAGCTGCACCTGGGCGACCAGTGGAAAAAAACCCAAGAAAATCACGAACGTTTGACGATTGCTCCCACACCGAAAGTGCCAGCCAGTCAAGCTCTTGCTGCTCCTCACCGGCCATTGGCAGCGCATCTACAGCACCACAGACATCGGGGCTCCGGGCTTTCCCTGATGAACAGGGCTTCGACGTTTACCACCACCTGCACCTGGGCGCCCATTGGAAAAAAACCCAAGAAAAATCACGAACGTTGGACGATTGCTCCCACACCGAAAGTGCCAGCAACTCAAGCTCTTCCTGCTCATCACCGGCCATTGGCAGCGCATCTACAGCACCACAGACACTGGGGCTCCGGGCTTTCCCTGACGAACAGGGTTTCGACGTTTACCACCAGCTGCACCTGGGCGCCCATTCCAAAAAAACCCGAAAAATCACGAACGTCGGATGATTGCTCCCACACCGAAAGTGCCAGCCAGTCAAGCTCCTGCTGCACCTCCCCGGCCATTGTCAGCGCATCTACAGCACCACAGACATCGGGGCTCCGGGCTTTCCTTGACGAACAGGGCTTCGAGGTTTACCACCAGCTGCACCTGGGCGCCCACTGAAAAAAACCCCGAAAAATCACGAACGTCGGACGATTGCTCCCACACCGAAAGTGCCAGCCAGTCAAGCTCTTGCTGCTCCTCCCCGGCCATTGGCAGCGCATCTACAGCACCACAGACATCGGGGCTCCGGGATTTCCCTGACGAACAGGGCTTCGACGTTTACCACCAGCTGCACCTGGGGGGCCCACTGAAAAAAACCCCGAAAAATCATGAACGTCGGACGATTGCTCCCACAGCGAAAGTGCCAGCCACTCAAGCTCTTGCTGCTCATCACTGGCCATTGGCAGCCCATCTACAGCACCACAGACATCTGGGCTCCGGGCTTTCCCTGACGAACAGGGCTTCGACGTTTACCACCAGCTGCACCTGGGCACGCACTCCAAAAAAACCCGAAAAATCACGAACGTGGGACGATTGCTCCCACACCGAAAGTGCCACCCAGTCAAGCTCTTGCTGCTCCTCACCGGCCATTGGCAGCGCATCTACAGCACCACAGACATCGGGGCTCGGGGCTTTCCCTGACGAACAGGGCTTCGACGTTTACCACCAGCTGCACCTGGTCGCCCACTCCAAAAAAACCCGAAAAATCACGAACGTCGGACGATTGCTCCCACACCGAAAGTGCCAGCCAGTCAAGCTCCTGCTGCTCCTCAGCGGCCATTGACAGCGCATCTACCGCACCACAGACATCGGGGCTCCGGGCTTTCCCTGACGAACAGGGCTTCGACGTTTACCACCAGCTGCACCTGGGTGCCCACTAAAAAAACCCCAAAAAATCACGAACGTCGGACGATTGCTCCCACAAAAAAAGTGCCAGCCAGTCAAGCTCTTGCTGCTCCTCCCCGGCCATTGGCAGCGCATCTACAGCACCACAGACATCGGGGCTCCGGGCTTTCCCTGACGAACAGGGCTTCGACGTTTACCACCAGCTGCACCTGGGGGGCCCACTGAAAAAAACCCCGAATAATCATGAACGTCGGACGATTGCTCCCACACCGAAAGTGCCAGCCACTCAAGCTCTTGCTGCTCATCACCGGCCATTGGCAGCGCATCTACAGCACCACAGACATCGGGGCTCCGGGCTTTCCCTGACGAACAGGGCTTCGACGTTTACCACCAGCTGCACCTGGGCACGCACTCCAAAAAAACCCGAAAAATCACGAACGTCGGACGATTGCTCCCACACCGAAAGTGCCACCCAGTCAAGCTCTTGCTGCTCCTCACCGGCCATTGGCAGCGCATCTACAGCACCACAGACATCGGGGCTCGGGGCTTTCCCTGACGAACAGGGCTTCGACGTTTACCACCATCTGCAGCTGGGCGCCCATTAAAAAAAAACACAAGAAAAATCACGAACGTTGGACGATTGCTTCCACACCAAAAGTGCCAGCAACTCAAGCTCTTGCTGCTCATCACCGGCCATTGGCAGCCCATCTACAGCACCACAGACATCGGGGCTCCGGGCTTTCCCTCACGAACAGGGCTTCGACGTTTACCACCAGCTGCACCTGGGCGCCCACTGAAAAAAACCCTGAAAAATCACAAACGTCGGACGATTGCTCCCACACCGAAAGTGCCAGCCAGTCAAGCTCTTGCTGCTCCTCACCGGCCATTGGCAGCGCATCTACAGCACCACAGACATCGGGGTTCCGGGCTTTCCCTGACGAACAGGGCTTCGACGTTTACCACCAGCTGCACCTGGGCGCCCACTGAAAAAAACCCAAGAAAAATCACGAACGTCGGACGATTGCTCCCACACCGAAAGTGCCAGCCAGTCAAGCTCTTGCTGCTCATCACCGGCCATTGGCAGCCCATCTACAGCACCACAGACACTGGGGCTCCGGGCTTTCCCTGACGAACAGGGCTTCGACGTTTACCACCAGCTGCACCTGGGCGCCCACTCCAAAAAAACCCTGAAAAATCACGAATGTCGGACGATTGCTCCCACACCGAACGTGCCAGCCAGTCAAGCTCTTGCTGCTGCTCCCCGGCCATTGGCAGCGCATCTACAGCACCACAGACATCAGGGCTCCAGGCTTTCCCTGACGAACAGGGCTTCGACGTTTACCATCAGCTGCGCCTGGGCGCCCACTAAAAAAAACCCCGAAAAATCACGAACGTCTGACGATTGCTGCCACACAAAAAGTGTCAGCCAGTCAAGCTCCTGCTGCTCCTCAGCGGCCATTGGCAGCGCATCTACAGCACCACAGACATCGGGGCTCCGGGCTTTCCCTGACGAACAGGGCTTCGACGTTTACCACCAGCTGCACCTGGGCGCCCACTCCAAAAATACCCCGAAAAATCACGAACATCGGACGATTGCTCCCACACCGAAAGTGCCAGCCAGTCAAGCTCTTGCTGCTCCTCCCCGGCCATTGGCAGCGCATCTACAGCACCACAGACATCGGGGCTCCGGGCTTTCCCTGACGAACAGTGCTTCGACGTTTACCACCAGCTGCACCTGGGGGGCCCACTGAAAAAAACCCCGAAAAATCATGAACGTCGGACGATTGCTCCCACACCGAAAGTGCCAGCCAGTCAAGCTCTTGCTGCTCCTCACCGGCCATTGGCAGCGCATCTACAGCACCACAGACATCGGGGCTCCGGGCTTTCCCTGACGAACAGGGCTTCGACGTTTACCACCACCTGCACCTGGGCGCCCAGTGGAAAAAAAACCAAGAAAAATCACGAACGTTGGACGATTGCTCCCAAACCTTAAATGCCAGGAATTCAAGCTCTTGCTGCTCCTCAGCGGCCATTGGCAGCGCATCTACAGCACCACAGACATCGGGGCTCCAGGCTTTCCCTGACGAACAGGGCTTCGACGTTTACCACCAGCTGCACCTGGGGGGCCCACTGAAAAAAACCCCAAAAAATCATGAACGTCGGACGATTGCTCCCACTCCGAAAGTGCCAGCAACTCAAGCTCTTGCTGCTCCTCACCGGCCATTGGCAGCGCATCTACAGCACCACAGACATCGGGGCTCCGGGCTTTCCCTGACGAACAGGGCTTCGACGTTTACCACCAGCTGCACCTGGGCGCCCACTCCAAAAAAACCCGAAAAATCACGAATGTCGGACGATTGCTCCCACACAAGAAGTGCCAGCCAGTCAAGCTCCTGCTGCTCCTCCCCGGCCATTGGCAGCGCATCTACAGAACCACAGACATCGGGGCTCCGGGCTTTCCCTCACGAACAGGGCTTCGACGTTTACCACCAGCTGCACCTGGGCGACCAGTGGAAAAAAACCCAAGAAAATCACGAACGTTTGACGATTGCTCCCACACCGAAAGTGCCAGCCAGTCAAGCTCTTGCTGCTCCTCACCGGCCATTGGCAGCGCATCTACAGCACCACAGACATCGGGGCTCCGGGCTTTCCCTGATGAACAGGGCTTCGACGTTTACCACCACCTGCACCTGGGCGCCCATTGGAAAAAAACCCAAGAAAAATCACGAACGTTGGACGATTGCTCCCACACCGAAAGTGCCAGCAACTCAAGCTCTTCCTGCTCATCACCGGCCATTGGCAGCGCATCTACAGCACCACAGACACTGGGGCTCCGGGCTTTCCCTGACGAACAGGGTTTCGACGTTTACCACCAGCTGCACCTGGGCGCCCATTCCAAAAAAACCCGAAAAATCACGAACGTCGGATGATTGCTCCCACACCGAAAGTGCCAGCCAGTCAAGCTCCTGCTGCACCTCCCCGGCCATTGTCAGCGCATCTACAGCACCACAGACATCGGGGCTCCGGGCTTTCCTTGACGAACAGGGCTTCGAGGTTTACCACCAGCTGCACCTGGGCGCCCACTGAAAAAAACCCCGAAAAATCACGAACGTTGGACGATTGCTCCCACACCGAAAGTGCCAGCCAGTCAAGCTCTTGCTGCTCCTCCCCGGCCATTGGCAGCGCATCTACAGCACCACAGACATCGGGGCTCCGGGATTTCCCTGACGAACAGGGCTTCGACGTTTACCACCAGCTGCACCTGGGGGGCCCACTGAAAAAAACCCCGAAAAATCATGAACGTCGGACGATTGCTCCCACAGCGAAAGTGCCAGCCACTCAAGCTCTTGCTGCTCATCACTGGCCATTGGCAGCCCATCTACAGCACCACAGACATCTGGGCTCCGGGCTTTCCCTGACGAACAGGGCTTCGACGTTTACCACCAGCTGCACCTGGGCACGCACTCCAAAAAAACCCGAAAAATCACGAACGTGGGACGATTGCTCCCACACCGAAAGTGCCACCCAGTCAAGCTCTTGCTGCTCCTCACCGGCCATTGGCAGCGCATCTACAGCACCACAGACATCGGGGCTCGGGGCTTTCCCTGACGAACAGGGCTTCGACGTTTACCACCAGCTGCACCTGGTCGCCCACTCCAAAAAAACCCGAAAAATCACGAACGTCGGACGATTGCTCCCACACCGAAAGTGCCAGCCAGTCAAGCTCCTGCTGCTCCTCAGCGGCCATTGACAGCGCATCTACCGCACCACAGACATCGGGGCTCCGGGCTTTCCCTGACGAACAGGGCTTCGACGTTTACCACCAGCTGCACCTGGGTGCCCACTAAAAAAACCCCAAAAAATCACGAACGTCGGACGATTGCTCCCACAAAAAAAGTGCCAGCCAGTCAAGCTCTTGCTGCTCCTCCCCGGCCATTGGCAGCGCATCTACAGCACCACAGACATCGGGGCTCCGGGCTTTCCCTGACGAACAGGGCTTCGACGTTTACCACCAGCTGCACCTGGGGGGCCCACTGAAAAAAACCCCGAATAATCATGAACGTCGGACGATTGCTCCCACACCGAAAGTGCCAGCCACTCAAGCTCTTGCTGCTCATCACCGGCCATTGGCAGCGCATCTACAGCACCACAGACATCGGGGCTCCGGGCTTTCCCTGACGAACAGGGCTTCGACGTTTACCACCAGCTGCACCTGGGCACGCACTCCAAAAAAACCCGAAAAATCACGAACGTCGGACGATTGTTCCCACACCGAAAGTGCCACCCAGTCAAGCTCTTGCTGCTCCTCACCGGCCATTGGCAGCGCATCTACAGCACCACAGACATCGGGGCTCGGGGCTTTCCCTGACGAACAGGGCTTCGACGTTTACCACCATCTGCAGCTGGGCGCCCATTAAAAAAAAACACAAGAAAAATCACGAACGTTGGACGATTGCTTCCACACCAAAAGTGCCAGCAACTCAAGCTCTTGCTGCTCATCACCGGCCATTGGCAGCCCATCTACAGCACCACAGACATCGGGGCTCCGGGCTTTCCCTCACGAACAGGGCTTCGACGTTTACCACCAGCTGCACCTGGGCGCCCACTGAAAAAAACCCTGAAAAATCACAAACGTCGGACGATTGCTCCCACACCGAAAGTGCCAGCCAGTCAAGCTCTTGCTGCTCCTCACCGGCCATTGGCAGCGCATCTACAGCACCACAGACATCGGGGTTCCGGGCTTTCCCTGACGAACAGGGCTTCGACGTTTACCACCAGCTGCACCTGGGCGCCCACTGAAAAAAACCCAAGAAAAATCACGAACGTCGGACGATTGCTCCCACACCGAAAGTGCCAGCCAGTCAAGCTCTTGCTGCTCATCACCGGCCATTGGCAGCCCATCTACAGCACCACAGACACTGGGGCTCCGGGCTTTCCCTGACGAACAGGGCTTCGACGTTTACCACCAGCTGCACCTGGGCGCCCACTCCAAAAAAACCCTGAAAAATCACGAATGTCGGACGATTGCTCCCACACCGAACGTGCCAGCCAGTCAAGCTCTTGCTGCTGCTCCCCGGCCATTGGCAGCGCATCTACAGCACCACAGACATCAGGGCTCCAGGCTTTCCCTGACGAACAGGGCTTCGACGTTTACCATCAGCTGCGCCTGGGCGCCCACTAAAAAAAACCCCGAAAAATCACGAACGTCTGACGATTGCTGCCACACAAAAAGTGTCAGCCAGTCAAGCTCCTGCTGCTCCTCAGCGGCCATTGGCAGCGCATCTACAGCACCACAGACATCGGGGCTCCGGGCTTTCCCTGACGAACAGGGCTTCGACGTTTACCACCAGCTGCACCTGGGCGCCCACTCCAAAAATACCCCGAAAAATCACGAACATCGGACGATTGCTCCCACACCGAAAGTGCCAGCCAGTCAAGCTCTTGCTGCTCCTCCCCGGCCATTGGCAGCGCATCTACAGCACCACAGACATCGGGGCTCCGGGCTTTCCCTGACGAACAGTGCTTCGACGTTTACCACCAGCTGCACCTGGGGGGCCCACTGAAAAAAACCCCGAAAAATCATGAACGTCGGACGATTGCTCCCACACCGAAAGTGCCAGCCAGTCAAGCTCTTGCTGCTCCTCACCGGCCATTGGCAGCGCATCTACAGCACCACAGACATCGGGGCTCCGGGCTTTCCCTGACGAACAGGGCTTCGACGTTTACCACCACCTGCACCTGGGCGCCCAGTGGAAAAAAAACCACGAAAAATCACGAACGTTGGACGATTGCTCCCAAACCTTAAATGCCAGGAATTCAAGCTCTTGCTGCTCCTCACCGGCCATTGGCAGTGCATATTCAGCACCACAGACATCGGGGCTCCGGGCTTTCCCTGACAAACAGGGCTTCGACGTTTACCACCAGCTGCACCTGGGGGGCCCACTCCAAAAAACCCCGAAAAATCACGAAGATCGGACGATTGCTCCCACACCGAAAGTGCCAGCCAGTCAAGCTCTTGCTGCTGCTCCCCGGCCATTGGCAGTGCATCTACAGCACCACAGACATCGGGGCTCCGGGCTTTCCCTGACGAACAGGGCTTCGACGTTTACCACCACCTGCACCTGGGCGCCCATTGGAAAAAAACCCAAGAAAAATCACGAACGTTGGACGATTGCTCCCACACAAGAAGTGCCAGCCAGTCAAGATCCTGCTGCTCCTCAGCGGCCATTGGCAGCGCATCTACAGCACCACAGACATCGGGGCTCCAGGCTTTCCCTGACGAACAGGGCTTCGACGTTTACCACCACCTGCACCTGGTCGCCCACTCCAAAAAAACCCGAAAAATCACGAACGTCGGACGATTGCTCCCACACCGAAAGTGCCAGCCAGTCAAGCTCCTGCTGCTCCTCAGCGGCCATTGACAGCGCATCTACCGCACCACAGACATCGGGGCTCCGGGCTTTCCCTGACGAACAGGGCTTCGACGTTTACCACCAGCTGCACCTGGGTGCCCACTAAAAAAACCCCAAAAAATCACGAACGTCGGACGATTGCTCCCACACCGAAAGTGCCAGCCAGTCAAGCTCCTGCTGCTCCTCAGCGGCCATTGACAGCGCATCTACCGCACCACAGACATCGGGGCTCCGGGCTTTCCCTGACGAACAGGGCTTCGACGTTTACCACCAGCTGCACCTGGGGGGCCCACTGAAAAAAACCCCGAATAATCATGAACGTCGGACGATTGCTCCCACACCGAAAGTGCCAGCCACTCAAGCTCTTGCTGCTCATCACCGGCCATTGGCAGCGCATCTACAGCACCACAGACATCGGGGCTCCGGGCTTTCCCTGACGAACAGGGCTTCGACGTTTACCACCAGCTGCACCTGGGCACGCACTCCAAAAAAACCCGAAAAATCACGAACGTCGGACGATTGCTCCCACACCGAAAGTGCCACCCAGTCAAGCTCTTGCTGCTCCTCACCGGCCATTGGCAGCGCATCTACAGCACCACAGACATCGGGGCTCGGGGCTTTCCCTGACGAACAGGGCTTCGACGTTTACCACCATCTGCAGCTGGGCGCCCATTAAAAAAAAACACAAGAAAAATCACGAACGTTGGACGATTGCTTCCACACCAAAAGTGCCAGCAACTCAAGCTCTTGCTGCTCATCACCGGCCATTGGCAGCGCATCTACAGCACCACAGACATCGGGGCTCCGGGCTTTCCCTCACGAACAGGGCTTCGACGTTTACCACCAGCTGCACCTGGGCGCCCACTGAAAAAAACCCTGAAAAATCACAAACGTCGGACGATTGCTCCCACACCGAAAGTGCCAGCCAGTCAAGCTCTTGCTGCTCCTCACCGGCCATTGGCAGCGCATCTACAGCACCACAGACATCGGGGTTCCGGGCTTTCCCTGACGAACAGGGCTTCGACGTTTACCACCAGCTGCACCTGGGCGCCCACTGAAAAAAACCCAAGAAAAATCACGAACGTCGGACGATTGCTCCCACACCGAAAGTGCCAGCCAGTCAAGCTCTTGCTGCTCATCACCGGCCATTGGCAGCCCATCTACAGCACCACAGACACTGGGGCTCCGGGCTTTCCCTGACGAACAGGGCTTCGACGTTTACCACCAGCTGCACCTGGGCGCCCACTCCAAAAAAACCCTGAAAAATCACGAATGTCGGACGATTGCTCCCACACCGAACGTGCCAGCCAGTCAAGCTCTTGCTGCTGCTCCCCGGCCATTGGCAGCGCATCTACAGCACCACAGACATCAGGGCTCCAGGCTTTCCCTGACGAACAGGGCTTCGACGTTTACCATCAGCTGCGCCTGGGCGCCCACTAAAAAAAACCCCGAAAAATCACGAACGTCTGACGATTGCTGCCACACAAAAAGTGTCAGCCAGTCAAGCTCCTGCTGCTCCTCAGCGGCCATTGGCAGCGCATCTACAGCACCACAGACATCGGGGCTCCGGGCTTTCCCTGACGAACAGGGCTTCGACGTTTACCACCAGCTGCACCTGGGCGCCCACTCCAAAAATACCCCGAAAAATCACGAACATCGGACGATTGCTCCCACACCGAAAGTGCCAGCCAGTCAAGCTCTTGCTGCTCCTCCCCGGCCATTGGCAGCGCATCTACAGCACCACAGACATCGGGGCTCCGGGCTTTCCCTGACGAACAGTGCTTCGACGTTTACCACCAGCTGCACCTGGGGGGCCCACTGAAAAAAACCCCGAAAAATCATGAACGTCGGACGATTGCTCCCACACCGAAAGTGCCAGCCAGTCAAGCTCTTGCTGCTCCTCACCGGCCATTGGCAGCGCATCTACAGCACCACAGACATCGGGGCTCCGGGCTTTCCCTGACGAACAGGGCTTCGACGTTTACCACCACCTGCACCTGGGCGCCCAGTGGAAAAAAAACCAAGAAAAATCACGAACGTTGGACGATTGCTCCCAAACCTTAAATGCCAGGAATTCAAGCTCTTGCTGCTCCTCAGCGGCCATTGGCAGCGCATCTACAGCACCACAGACATCGGGGCTCCAGGCTTTCCCTGACGAACAGGGCTTCGACGTTTACCACCACCTGCACCTGGGGGGCCCACTGAAAAAAACCCCAAAAAATCATGAACGTCGGAAGATTGCTCCCACTCCGAAAGTGCCAGCAACTCAAGCTCTTGCTGCTCCTCACCGGCCATTGGCAGCGCATCTACAGCACCACAGACATCGGGGCTCCGGGCTTTCCCTGACGAACAGGGCTTCGACGTTTACCACCAGCTGCACCTGGGCGCCCACTCCAAAAAAAACCCGAAAAATCACGAACGTCGGACGATTGCTCCCACACCAAAATTGCCAGCCAGTCAAGCTCCTGCTGCTCCTCAGCGGCCATTGGCAGCGCATCTACAGCACCACAGACATCGGGGCTCCGGGCTTTCCCTGATGAACAGGGCTTCGACGTTTACCACCACCTGCACCTGGGCGCCCATTGGAAAAAAACCCAAGAAAAATCACGAACGTTGGACGATTGCTCCCACACCGAAAGTGCCAGCAACTCAAGCTCTTCCTGCTCATCACCGGCCATTGGCAGCGCATCTACAGCACCACAGACACTGGGGCTCCGGGCTTTCCCTGACGAACAGGGTTTCGACGTTTACCACCAGCTGCACCTTGTCGCCCACTCCTAAAAAACCCCGAAAAATCATGAACGTCGGACGATTGCTCCCACACCGAAAGTGCCAGCCAGTCAAGCCCTTGCTGCTCATCACTGGCCATTGGCAGCGCATCTACAGCACCACAGACACTGGGGCTCCGGGCTTTCCCTGACGAACAGGGCTTCGACGTTTACCACCAGCTGCACCTGGGCGCCCACTCCAAAAAAACCCTGAAAAATCACGAATGTCGGACGATTGCTCCCACACCGAACGTGCCAGCCAGTCAAGCTCTTGCTGCTGCTCCCCGGCCATTGGCAGCGCATCTACAGCACCACAGACATCAGGGCTCCAGGCTTTCCCTGACGAACAGGGCTTCGACGTTTACCACCAGCTGCACCTGGGCGCCCACTGAAAAAAACCCAAGAAAAATCACGAACGTCGGACGATTGCTCCCACACCGAAAGTGCCAGCCAGTCAAGCTCTTGCTGCTCCTCACCGGCCATTGGCAGCGCATCCACAGCACCACAGACATCGGGGCTCCGGGCTTTCCCTGACGAACAGGGCTTCGACGTTTACCACCAGCTGCACCTGGGCGCCCACTAAAAAAAACCCCGAAAAATCACGAACGTCGGACGATTGCTGCCACACAAAAAGTGTCAGCCAGTCAAGCTCCTGCTGCTCCTCAGCGGCCATTGGCAGCGCATCTACAGCACCACAGACATCGGGGCTCCGGGCTTTCCCTGACGAACAGGGCTTCGACGTTTACCACCACCTGCACCTGGGGGGCCCACTGAAAAAAACCCCGAAAAATCATGAACGTCGGACGATTGCTCCCACACAAAAAGTGCCAGCCAGTCAAGCTCTTGCTGCTCCTCACCGGCCATTGGCAGCGCATCTACAGCACCACAGACATCGGGGCTCCGGGCTTTCCCTGACGAACAGGGCTTCGACGTTTACCACCACCTGCACCTGGGCGCCCAGTGGAAAAAAAACCACGAAAAATCACGAACGTTGGACGATTGCTCCCAAACCTTAAATGCCAGGAATTCAAGCTCTTGCTGCTCCTCACCGGCCATTGGCAGTGCATATTCAGCACCACAGACATCGGGGCTCCGGGCTTTCCCTGACAAACAGGGCTTCGACGTTTACCACCAGCTGCACCTGGGGGGCCCACTCCAAAAAACCCCGAAAAATCACGAAGATCGGACGATTGCTCCCACACCGAAAGTGCCAGCCAGTCAAGCTCTTGCTGCTGCTCCCCGGCCATTGGCAGTGCATCTACAGCACCACAGACATCGGGGCTCCGGGCTTTCCCTGACGAACAGGGCTTCGACGTTTACCACCACCTGCACCTGGGCGCCCATTGGAAAAAAACCCAAGAAAAATCACGAACGTTGGACGATTGCTCCCACACAAGAAGTGCCAGCCAGTCAAGATCCTGCTGCTCCTCAGCGGCCATTGGCAGCGCATCTACAGCACCACAGACATCGGGGCTCCAGGCTTTCCCTGACGAACAGGGCTTCGACGTTTACCACCACCTGCACCTGGGGGGCCCACTGAAAAAAACCCCAAAAAATCATGAACGTCGGAAGATTGCTCCCACTCCGAAAGTGCCAGCAACTCAAGCTCTTGCTGCTCCTCACCGGCCATTGGCAGCGCATCTACAGCACCACAGACATCGGGGCTCCGGGCTTTCCCTGACGAACAGGGGTTCGACGTTTACCACCAGCTGCACCTGGGCGCCCACTCCAAAAAAACGCGAAAAATCACGAACGTCGGACGATTGCTCCCACACAAGAAGTGCCAGCCAGTCAAGCTCCTGCTGCTCCTCACCGGCCATTGGCAGCGCATCTACAGCACCACAGACATCGGGGCTCCGGGCTTTCCCTCATGAACAGGGCTTCGACGTTTACCACCAGCTGCACCTGGGCGACCAGTGGAAAAAAACCCAAGAAAATCACGAACGTTGGACGATTGCTCCCACACCGAAAGTGCCAGCCAGTCAAGCTCTTGCTGCTCCTCACCGGCCATTGGCAGCGCATCTACAGCACCACAGACATCGGGGCTCCGGGCTTTCCCTGATGAACAGGGCTTCGACGTTTACCACCACCTGCACCTGGGCGCCCATTGGAAAAAAACCCAAGAAAAATCACGAACGTTGGACGATTGCTCCCACACCGAAAGTGCCAGCAACTCAAGCTCTTCCTGCTCATCACCGGCCATTGGCAGCGCATCTACAGCACCACAGACACTGGGGCTCCGGGCTTTCCCTGACGAACAGGGTTTCGACGTTTACCACCAGCTGCACCTGGGCGCCCACTCCTAAAAAACCCCGAAAAATCATGAACGTCGGACGATTGCTCCCACACTGAAAGTGCCAGCCAGTCAACCTCTTGCTGCTGCTCCCCGGCCATTGGCAGCGCATCTACAGCACCACAGACATCAGGGCTCCGGGCTTTCCCTGACGAACAGGGCTTCGACGTTTACCACCAGCTGCACCTGGGCGCCCACTCCTAAAAAACCCCGAAAAATCATGAACGTCGGACGATTGCTCCCACACTGAAAGTGCCAGCCAGTCAACCTCTTGCTGCTGCTCCCCGGCCATTGGCAGCGCATCTACAGCACCACAGACATCAGGGCTCCGGGCTTTCCCTGACGAACAGGGCTTCGACGTTTACCACCAGCTGCACCTGGGCGCCCACTGAAAAAAACCCAAGAAAAATCACGAACGTCGGACGATTGCTCCCACACCGAAAGTGCCAGCAACTCAAGCTCTTGCTGCTGCTCCCCGGCCATTGGCAGCGCATCTACAGCACCACAGACATCAGGGCTCCAGGCTTTCCCTGACGAACAGGGCTTCGACGTTTACCACCACCTGCGCCTGGGAGTCCATTCCAAAAAAACCCAAGAAAAATCACGAACGTCGGACGATTGCTCCCACACCGAAAGTGCCAGCCAGTCAAGCTCTTGCTCCTCATCACCGGCCACTGGCAGCGCATCTACAGCACCACAGACACTGGGGCTCCGGGCTTTCCCTGACGAACAGGGCTTCGACGTTTACCACCAGCTGCACCTGGGCGCCCACTCCAAAAAAACCCTGAAAAATCACGAATGTCGGACG
Source organism: Chlamydotis macqueenii (assembly GCF_036417535.1). Lineage (NCBI taxonomy): Eukaryota > Metazoa > Chordata > Aves > Otidiformes > Otididae > Chlamydotis > Chlamydotis macqueenii. Next base: position 24,582,856 of record NC_141592.1, on the reverse strand, counting down.
ATTGCTCCCACACCGAACGTGCCAGCCAGTCAAGCTCTTGCTGCTGCTCCCCGGCCATTGGCAGCGCATCTACAGCACCACAGACATCAGGGCTCCAGGCTTTCCCTGACGAACAGGGCTTCGACGTTTACCACCAGCTGCACCTGGGCGCCCACTGAAAAAAACCCAAGAAAAATCACGAACGTCGGACGATTGCTCCCACACCGAAAGTGCCAGCCAGTCAAGCTCTTGCTGCTCCTCACCGGCCATTGGCAGCGCATCCACAGCACCACAGACATCGGGGCTCCGGGCTTTCCCTGACGAACAGGGCTTCGACGTTTACCACCAGCTGCGCCTGGGCGCCCACTAAAAAAAACCCCGAAAAATCACGAACGTCTGACGATTGCTGCCACACAAAAAGTGTCAGCCAGTCAAGCTCCTGCTGCTCCTCAGCGGCCATTGGCAGCGCATCTACAGCACCACAGACATCGGGGCTCCGGGCTTTCCCTGACGAACAGGGCTTCGACGTTTACCACCAGCTGCACCTGGGCGCCCACTCCAAAAATACCCCGAAAAATCATGAACATCGGACGATTGCTCCCACACCGAAAGTGCCAGCCAGTCAAGCTCTTGCTGCTCCTCCCCGGCCATTGGCAGCGCATCTACAGCACCACAGACATCGGGGCTCCGGGCTTTCCCTGACGAACAGGGCTTCGACCTTTACCACCAGCTGCACCTGGGGGGCCCACTGAAAAAAACCCCGAAAAATCATGAACGTCGGACGATTGCTCCCACACCGAAAGTGCCAGCCAGTCAAGCTCTTGCTGCTCCTCACCGGCCATTGGCAGCGCATCTACAGCACCACAGACATCGGGGCTCCGGGCTTTCCCTGACGAACAGGGCTTCGACGTTTACCACCACCTGCACCTGGGGGGCCCACTGAAAAAAACCCCAAAAAATCATGAACGTCGGAAGATTGCTCCCACTCCGAAAGTGCCAGCAACTCAAGCTCTTGCTGCTCCTCACCGGCCATTGGCAGCGCATCTACAGCACCACAGACATCGGGGCTCCGGGCTTTCCCTGACGAACAGGGGTTCGACGTTTACCACCAGCTGCACCTGGGCGCCCACTCCAAAAAAACGCGAAAAATCACGAACGTCGGACGATTGCTCCCACACAAGAAGTGCCAGCCAGTCAAGCTCCTGCTGCTCCTCAGCGGCCATTGGCAGCGCATCTACAGCACCACAGACATCGGGGCTCCGGGCTTTCCCTCATGAACAGGGCTTCGACGTTTACCACCAGCTGCACCTGGGCGACCAGTGGAAAAAAACCCAAGAAAATCACGAACGTTGGACGATTGCTCCCACACCGAAAGTGCCAGCCAGTCAAGCTCTTGCTGCTCCTCACCGGCCATTGGCAGCGCATCTACAGCACCACAGACATCGGGGCTCCGGGCTTTCCCTGATGAACAGGGCTTCGACGTTTACCACCACCTGCACCTGGGCGCCCATTGGAAAAAAACCCAAGAAAAATCACGAACGTTGGACGATTGCTCCCACACCGAAAGTGCCAGCAACTCAAGCTCTTCCTGCTCATCACCGGCCATTGGCAGCGCATCTACAGCACCACAGACATCGGGGCTCCGGGCTTTCCCTGACGAACAGGGTTTCGACGTTTACCACCAGCTGCACCTTGTCGCCCACTCCTAAAAAACCCCGAAAAATCATGAACGTCGGACGATTGCTCCCACACTGAAAGTGCCAGCCAGTCAACCTCTTGCTGCTGCTCCCCGGCCATTGGCAGCGCATCTACAGCACCACAGACATCAGGGCTCCGGGCTTTCCCTGACGAACAGGGCTTCGACGTTTACCACCAGCTGCACCTGGGCGCCCACTGAAAAAAACACAAGAAAAATCACGAACGTCGGACGATTGCTCCCACACCGAAAGTGCCAGCAACTCAAGCTCTTGCTGCTCCTCACCGGCCATTGGCAGCGCATCTACAGCACCACAGACATCGGGGCTCCGGGCTTTCCCTGACGAACAGGGCTTCGACCTTTACCACCAGCTGCACCTGGGCGCCCACTCCAAAAAAACTTGAAAAATCACGAACGTCGGACGATTGCTCCCACACAAGAAGTGCCAGCCAGTCAAGCTCCTGCTGCTCCTCAGCGGCCATTGGCAGCACATCTACAGCACTACAGACATCAGGGCTCCGGGCTTTCCCTGAAGAACAGGGCTTCGACGTTTACCACCAGCTGCACCTGGGCGCCCACTGAAAAAAACCCTGAAAAATCACAAACGTCGGACGATTACTCCCACACCGAAAGTGCCAGCCAGTCAAGCTCTTGCTGCTCCTCACCGGCCATTGGCAGCGCATCTACAGCACCACAGACACTGGGGCTCCGGGCTTTCCCTGACGAACAGGGCTTCGACGTTTACCACCACCTGCGCCTGGGAGTCCATTCCAAAAAAACCCAAGAAAAATCACGAACGTCGGACGATTGCTCCCACACCGAAAGTGCCAGCCAGTCAAGCTCTTGCTCCTCATCACCGGCCACTGGCAGCGCATCTACAGCACCACAGACACTGGGGCTCCGGGCTTTCCCTGACGAACAGGGCTTCGACGTTTACCACCAGCTGCACCTGGGCGCCCACTCCAAAAAAACCCTGAAAAATCACGAATGTCGGACGATTGCTCCCACACCGAACGTGCCAGCCAGTCAAGCTCTTGCTGCTGCTCCCCGGCCATTGGCAGCGCATCTACAGCACCACAGACATCAGGGCTCCAGGCTTTCCCTGACGAACAGGGCTTCGACGTTTACCACCAGCTGCACCTGGGCGCCCACTGAAAAAAACCCAAGAAAAATCACGAACGTCGGACGATTGCTCCCACACCGAAAGTGCCAGCCAGTCAAGCTCTTGCTGCTCCTCACCGGCCATTGGCAGCGCATCCACAGCACCACAGACATCGGGGCTCCGGGCTTTCCCTGACGAACAGGGCTTCGACGTTTACCACCAGCTGCGCCTGGGCGCCCACTAAAAAAAACCCCGAAAAATCACGAACGTCTGACGATTGCTGCCACACAAAAAGTGTCAGCCAGTCAAGCTCCTGCTGCTCCTCAGCGGCCATTGGCAGCGCATCTACAGCACCACAGACATCGGGGCTCCGGGCTTTCCCTGACGAACAGGGCTTCGACGTTTACCACCAGCTGCACCTGGGCGCCCACTCCAAAAATACCCCGAAAAATCATGAACATCGGACGATTGCTCCCACACCGAAAGTGCCAGCCAGTCAAGCTCTTGCTGCTCCTCACCAGCCATTGGCAGCGCATCTACAGCACCACAGACATCGGGGCTCCGGGCTTTCCCTGACGAACAGGGCTTCGACCTTTACCACCAGCTGCACCTGGGGGGCCCACTGAAAAAAACCCCGAAAAATCATGAACGTCGGACGATTGCTCCCACACCGAAAGTGCCAGCCAGTCAAGCTCTTGCTGCTCCTCACCGGCCATTGGCAGCGCATCTACAGCACCACAGACATCGGGGCTCCGGGCTTTCCCTGACGAACAGGGCTTCGACGTTTACCACCACCTGCACCTGGGCGCCCATTGGAAAAAAAACCAAGAAAAATCACGAACGTTGGACGATTGCTCCCAAACCTTAAATGCCAGGAATTCAAGCTCTTGCTGCTCCTCACCGGCCATTGGCAGCGCATCTACAGCACCACAGACATCGGGGCTCCGGGCTTTCCCTGACGAACAGGGCTTCGACGTTTACCACCAGCTGCACCTGGGGGGCCCACTCCAAAAAACCCCGAAAAATCACGAAGATCGGACGATTGCTCCCACACCGAAAGTGCCAGCCAGTCAAGCTCTTGCTGCTGCTCCCCGGCCATTGGCAGTGCATCTACAGCACCACAGACATCGGGGCTCCGGGCTTTCCCTGACGAACAGGGCTTCGACGTTTACCACCACCTGCACCTGGGCGCCCATTGGAAAAAAACCCAAGAAAAATCACGAACGTTGGACGATTGCTCCCACACAAGAAGTGCCAGCCAGTCAAGCTCCTGCTGCTCCTCAGCGGCCATTGGCAGCGCATCTACAGCACCACAGACATCGGGGCTCCAGGCTTTCCCTGACGAACAGGGCTTCGACGTTTACCACCAGCTGCACCTGGGGGGCCCACTGAAAAAAACCCCAAAAAATCATGAACGTCGGACGATTGCTCCCACTCCGAAAGTGCCAGCAACTCAAGCTCTTGCTGCTCCTCACCGGCCATTGGCAGCGCATCTACAGCACCACAGACATCGGGGCTCCGGGCTTTCCCTGACGAACAGGGCTTCGACGCTTACCACCAGCTGCACCTGGGCGCCCACTCCAAAAAAACCCGAAAAATCACGAATGTCGGACGATTGCTCCCACACAAGAAGTGCCAGCCAGTCAAGCTCCTGCTGCTCCTCAGCGGCCATTGGCAGCGCATCTACAGAACCACAGACATCGGGGCTCCGGGCTTTCCCTGATGAACAGGGCTTCGACGTTTACCACCAGCTGCACCTGGGCGCCCAGTGGAAAAAAACCCAAGAAAATCACGAACGTTTGACGATTGCTCCCACACCGAAAGTGCCAGCCAGTCAAGCTCTTGCTGCTCCTCACCGGCCATTGGCAGCGCATCTACAGCACCACAGACACTGGGGCTCCGGGCTTTCCCTGACGAACAGGGTTTCGACGTTTACCACCAGCTGCACCTTGTCGCCCACTCCTAAAAAACCCCGAAAAATCATGAACGTCGGACGATTGCTCCCACACTGAAAGTGCCAGCCAGTCAACCTCTTGCTGCTGCTCCCCGGCCATTGGCAGCGCATCTACAGCACCACAGACATCAGGGCTCCGGGCTTTCCCTGACGAACAGGGCTTCGACGTTTACCACCAGCTGCACCTGGGCGCCCACTGAAAAAAACCCAAGAAAAATCACGAACGTCGGACGATTGCTCCCACACCGAAAGTGCCAGCAACTCAAGCTCTTGCTGCTCCTCACCGGCCATTGGCAGCGCATCTACAGCACCACAGACATCGGGGCTCCGGGCTTTCCCTGACGAACAGGGCTTCGACCTTTACCACCAGCTGCACCTGGGCGCCCACTCCAAAAAAACTTGAAAAATCACGAACGTCGGACGATTGCTCCCACACAAGAAGTGCCAGCCAGTCAAGCTCCTGCTGCTCCTCAGCGGCCATTGGCAGCGCATCTACAGCACCACAGACATCAGGGCTCCGGGCTTTCCCTGAAGAACAGGGCTTCGACGTTTACCACCAGCTGCACCTGGGCGCCCACTGAAAAAAACCCTGAAAAATCACAAACGTCGGACGATTACTCCCACACCGAAAGTGCCAGCCAGTCAAGCTCTTGCTGCTCCTCACCGGCCATTGGCAGCGCATCTACAGCACCACAGACATCGGGGTTCCGGGCTTTCCCTGACGAACAGGGCTTTGACGTTTACCACCAGCTGCACCTGGGCGCCCACTCCAAAAAAACCCTGAAAAATCACGAATGTCGGACGATTGCTCCCACACCGAACGTGCCAGCCAGTCAAGCTCTTGCTGCTGCTCCCCGGCCATTGGCAGCGCATCTACAGCACCACAGACATCAGGGCTCCAGGCTTTCCCTGACGAACAGGGCTTCGACGTTTACCACCACCTGCGCCTGGGAGTCCATTCCAAAAAAACCCAAGAAAAATCACGAACGTCGGACGATTGCTCCCACACCGAAAGTGCCAGCCAGTCAAGCTCTTGCTCCTCATCACCGGCCACTGGCAGCGCATCTACAGCACCACAGACACTGGGGCTCCGGGCTTTCCCTGACGAACAGGGCTTCGACGTTTACCACCAGCTGCACCTGGGCGCCCACTCCAAAAAAACCCTGAAAAATCACGAATGTCGGACGATTGCTCCCACACCGAACGTGCCAGCCAGTCAAGCTCTTGCTGCTGCTCCCCGGCCATTGGCAGCGCATCTACAGCACCACAGACATCAGGGCTCCAGGCTTTCCCTGACGAACAGGGCTTCGACGTTTACCACCAGCTGCACCTGGGCGCCCACTGAAAAAAACCCAAGAAAAATCACGAACGTCGGACGATTGCTCCCACACCGAAAGTGCCAGCCAGTCAAGCTCTTGCTGCTCCTCACCGGCCATTGGCAGCGCATCCACAGCACCACAGACATCGGGGCTCCGGGCTTTCCCTGACGAACAGGGCTTCGATGTTTACCACCAGCTGCGCCTGGGCGCCCACTAAAAAAAACCCCGAAAAATCACGAACGTCTGACGATTGCTGCCACACAAAAAGTGTCAGCCAGTCAAGCTCCTGCTGCTCCTCAGCGGCCATTGGCAGCGCATCTACAGCACCACAGACATCGGGGCTCCGGGCTTTCCCTGACGAACAGGGCTTCGACGTTTACCACCAGCTGCACCTGGGCGCCCACTCCAAAAATACCCCGAAAAATCATGAACATCGGACGATTGCTCCCACACCGAAAGTGCCAGCCAGTCAAGCTCTTGCTGCTCCTCACCAGCCATTGGCAGCGCATCTACAGCACCACAGACATCGGGGCTCCGGGCTTTCCCTGACGAACAGGGCTTCGACCTTTACCACCAGCTGCACCTGGGGGGCCCACTGAAAAAAACCCCGAAAAATCATGAACGTCGGACGATTGCTCCCACACCGAAAGTGCCAGCCAGTCAAGCTCTTGCTGCTCCTCACCGGCCATTGGCAGCGCATCTACAGCACCACAGACATCGGGGCTCCGGGCTTTCCCTGACGAACAGGGCTTCGACGTTTACCACCACCTGCACCTGGGCGCCCATTGGAAAAAAAACTAAGAAAAATCACGAACGTTGGACGATTGCTCCCAAACCTTAAATGCCAGGAATTCAAGCTCTTGCTGCTCCTCACCGGCCATTGGCAGCGCATCTACAGCACCACAGACATCGGGGCTCCGGGCTTTCCCTGACGAACAGGGCTTCGACGTTTACCACCAGCTGCACCTGGGGGGCCCACTCCAAAAAACCCCGAAAAATCACGAAGATCGGACGATTGCTCCCACACCGAAAGTGCCAGCCAGTCAAGCTCTTGCTGCTGCTCCCCGGCCATTGGCAGTGCATCTACAGCACCACAGACATCGGGGCTCCGGGCTTTCCCTGACGAACAGGGCTTCGACGTTTACCACCACCTGCACCTGGGCGCCCATTGGAAAAAAACCCAAGAAAAATCACGAACGTTGGACGATTGCTCCCACACAAGAAGTGCCAGCCAGTCAAGCTCCTGCTGCTCCTCAGCGGCCATTGGCAGCGCATCTACAGCACCACAGACATCGGGGCTCCAGGCTTTCCCTGACGAACAGGGCTTCGACGTTTACCACCAGCTGCACCTGGGGGGCCCACTGAAAAAAACCCCAAAAAATCATGAACGTCGGACGATTGCTCCCACTCCGAAAGTGCCAGCAACTCAAGCTCTTGCTGCTCCTCACCGGCCATTGGCAGCGCATCTACAGCACCACAGACACTGGGGCTCCGGGCTTTCCCTGACGAACAGGGCTTCGACGTTTACCACCAGCTGCACCTGGGCGCCCACTCCAAAAAAACCCGAAAAATCACGAATGTCGGACGATTGCTCCCACACAAGAAGTGCCAGCCAGTCAAGCTCCTGCTGCTCCTCAGCGGCCATTGGCAGCGCATCTACAGAACCACAGACATCGGGGCTCCGGGCTTTCCCTCACGAACAGGGCTTCGACGTTTACCACCAGCTGCACCTGGGCGACCAGTGGAAAAAAACCCAAGAAAATCACGAACGTTTGACGATTGCTCCCACACCGAAAGTGCCAGCCAGTCAAGCTCTTGCTGCTCCTCACCGGCCATTGGCAGCGCATCTACAGCACCACAGACATCGGGGCTCCGGGCTTTCCCTGATGAACAGGGCTTCGACGTTTACCACCACCTGCACCTGGGCGCCCATTGGAAAAAAACCCAAGAAAAATCACGAACGTTGGACGATTGCTCCCACACCGAAAGTGCCAGCAACTCAAGCTCTTCCTGCTCATCACCGGCCATTGGCAGCGCATCTACAGCACCACAGACACTGGGGCTCCGGGCTTTCCCTGACGAACAGGGTTTCGACGTTTACCACCAGCTGCACCTGGGCGCCCATTCCAAAAAAAACCGAAAAATCACGAACGTCGGATGATTGCTCCCACACCGAAAGTGCCAGCCAGTCAAGCTCCTGCTGCACCTCCCCGGCCATTGTCAGCGCATCTACAGCACCACAGACATCGGGGCTCCGGGCTTTCCTTGACGAACAGGGCTTCGACGTTTACCACCAGCTGCACCTGGGCGCCCACTGAAAAAAACCCCGAAAAATCACGAACGTTGGACGATTGCTCCCACACCGAAAGTGCCAGCCAGTCAAGCTCTTGCTGCTCCTCCCCGGCCATTGGCAGCGCATCTACAGCACCACAGACATCGGGGCTCCGGGATTTCCCTGACGAACAGGGCTTCGACGTTTACCACCACCTGCACCTGGGGGGCCCACTGAAAAAAACCCCGAAAAATCATGAACGTCGGACGATTGCTCCCACACCGAAAGTGCCAGCCACTCAAGCTCTTGCTGCTCATCACTGGCCATTGGCAGCCCATCTACAGCACCACAGACATCTGGGCTCCGGGCTTTCCCTGACGAACAGGGCTTCGACGTTTACCACCAGCTGCACCTGGGCACGCACTCCAAAAAAACCCGAAAAATCACGAACGTGGGACGATTGCTCCCACACCGAAAGTGCCACCCAGTCAAGCTCTTGCTGCTCCTCACCGGCCATTGGCAGCGCATCTACAGCACCACAGACATCGGGGCTCCGGGCTTTCCCTGACGAACAGGGCTTCGACGTTTACCACCAGCTGCACCTGGTCGCCCACTCCAAAAAAACCCGAAAAATCACGAACGTCGGACGATTGCTCCCACAAAAAAAGTGCCAGCCAGTCAAGCTCCTGCTGCTCCTCAGCGGCCATTGACAGCGCATCTACAGCACCACAGACATCGGGGCTCCGGGCTTTCCCTGACGAACAGGGCTTCGACGTTTACCACCACCTGCAGCTGGGCGCCCATTAAAAAAAAACACAAGTAAAATCACGAACGTTGGACGATTGCTTCCACACCGAAAGTGCCAGCAACTCAAGCTCTTGCTGCTCATCACCGGCCATTGGCAGCCCATCTACAGCACCACAGACATCGGGGCTCCAGGCTTTCCCTGACGAACAGCGCTTCGACGTTTACCACCAGCTGAACCTTGTCGCCCACTGAAAAAAACCCCGAAAAATCATGAACGTCGGACGATTGCTCCCACACAAAAAGTGCCAGCCAGTCAAGCTCTTGCTGTACCTCACCGGCCATTGGCAGCGCATCGACAGCACCACAGGCATCGGGGCTCCGGGCTTTCCCTGATGAACAGGGCTTCGACGTTTACCACCAGCTGCACCTGGGGGGCCCACTGAAAAAAACCCCGAAAAATCATGAACGTCGGACGATTGCTCCCACACCGAAAGTGCCAGCAACTCAAGCTCTTGCTGCTCATCACCAGCCATTGGCAGCCCATCTACAGCACCAGAGACATCGGGGCTCCAGGCTTTCCCTGACGAACAGCGCTTCGACGTTTACCACCAGCTGCACCTGGGGGGCCCACTGAAAAAAACCCCGAAAAACCATGAACGTTGGACGATTGCTCCCACACAAAAAGTGCCAGCCAGTCAAGCTCTTGCTGTACCTCACCGGCCATTGGCAGCGCATCGACAGCACCACAGACATCGGGGCTCCGGGCTTTCCCTGATGAACAGGGCTTCGACGTTTACCACCAGCTGCACCTTGTCGCCCACTCCTAAAAAACCCCGAAAAATCATGAACGTCGGACGATTGCTCCCACACCGAACGTGCCAGCCAGTCAAGCTCTTGCTGCTGCTCCCCGGCCATTGGCAGCGCATCTACAGCACCACAGACATCAGGGCTCCAGGCTTTCCCTGACGAACAGGGCTTCGACGTTTACCACCAGCTGCACCTGGGCGCCCACTGAAAAAAACCCAAGAAAAATCACGAACGTCGGACGATTGCTCCCACACCGAAAGTGCCAGCCAGTCAAGCTCTTGCTGCTCCTCACCGGCCATTGGCAGCGCATCTACAGCACCACAGACATGGGGGCTTTGGGCTTTCCCTGACGAACAGGGCTTCGAAGTTTACCACCACCTGCAGCTGGGCGCCCATTGGAAAAAAACCCAAGAAAATCACGAACGTTGGACGATTGCTCCCACACTGAAAGTGCCAGCAACTCAAGCTCTTGCTCCTCATCACCGGCCACTGGCAGCGCATCTACAGCACCACAGACACTGGGGCTCCGGGCTTTCCCTGACGAACAGGGCTTCGACGTTTACCACCAGCTGCACCGGCGCGCCCACTCCAAAAAAACCCTGAAAAATCACGAATGTCGGACGATTGCTCCCACACCGAACGTGCCAGCCAGTCAAGCTCTTGCTGCTGCTCCCCGGCCATTGGCAGCGCATCTACAGCACCACAGACATCGGGGCTCCAGGCTTTCCCTGACGAACAGGGCTTCGACGTTTACCACCACCTGCACCTGGGCGCCCAGTGGAAAAAAAACCAAGAAAAATCACGAACGTTGGACGATTGCTCCCAAACCTTAAATGCCAGGAATTCAAGCTCTTGCTGCTCCTCACCGGCCATTGGCAGCGCATCTACAGCACCACAGACATCGGGGCTCCGGGCTTTCCCTGACGAACAGGGCTTCGACGTTTACCACCACCTGCACCTGGGGGGCCCACTCCAAAAAACCCCGAAAAATCACGAAGATCGGACGATTGCTCCCACACCGAAAGTGCCAGCCAGTCAAGCTCTTGCTGCTGCTCCCCGGCCATTGGCAGTGCATCTACAGCACCACAGACATCGGGGCTCCGGGCTTTCCCTGACGAACAGGGCTTCGACGTTTACCACCAGCTGCACCTGGGCGCCCATTGGAAAAAAACCCAAGAAAAATCACGAACGTTGGACGATTGCTCCCACACAAGAAGTGCCAGCCAGTCAAGCTCCTGCTGCTCCTCAGCGGCCATTGGCAGCGCATCTACAGCACCACAGACATCGGGGCTCCAGGCTTTCCCTGACGAACAGGGCTTCGACGTTTACCACCACCTGCACCTGGGGGGCCCACTGAAAAATACCCCAAAAAATCATGAACGTCGGACGATTGCTCCCACTCCGAAAGTGCCAGCAACTCAAGCTCTTGCTGCTCCTCACCGGCCATTGGCAGCGCATCTACAGCACCACAGACATCGGGGCTCCGGGCTTTCCCTGACGAACAGGGCTTCGACGTTTACCACCAGCTGCACCTGGGCGCCCACTCCAAAAAAACCCGAAAAATCACGAACGTCGGACGATTGCTCCCACACAAGAAGTGCCAGCCAGTCAAGCTCCTGCTGCTCCTCAGCGGCCATTGGCAGCCCATCTACAGCACCACAGACATCGGGGCTCCGGGCTTTCCCTCACGAACAGGGCTTCGACGTTTACCACCAGCTGCGTCTGGGCGCCCACTCCAAAAAAACCCGAAAAATCACGAACGTCGGACGATTGCTCCCACACCGAAAGTGCCAGCCAGTCAAGCTCTTGCTGCTCCTCACTGGCCATTGGCAGCGCATCTACAGCACCACAGACATCGGGGCTCCGGGCTTTCCCTGACGAACAGGGCTTCGACGTTTACCACCAGCTGCGCCTGGGCGCCCATTGGTAAAAAACCCAAGAAAAATCACGAACGTTGGACGATTGCTGCCACACAAAAAGTGTCAGCCAGTCAAGCTCCTGCTGCTCCTCAGCGGCCATTGGCAGCGCATCTACAGCACCACAGACATCGGGGCTCCGGGCTTTCCCTGACGAACAGGGCTTCGACGTTTACCACCAGATGCACCTGGGCGCCCACTCCAAAAATACCCCGAAAAATCATGAACATCGGACGATTGCTCCCACACCGAAAGTGCCAGCCAGTCAAGCTCTTGCTGCTCCTCCCCGGCCATTGGCAGCGCAACTACAGCACCACAGACATCGGGGCTCCGGGCTTTCCCTGACGAACAGTGCTTCGACGTTTACCACCAGCTGCACCTGGGGGGCCCACTGAAAAAAACCCCGAAAAATCATGAACGTCGGACGATTGCTCCCACACCGAAAGTGCCAGCCAGTCAAGCTCTTGCTGCTCCTCACCGGCCATTGGCAGCGCATCTACAGCACCACAGACATCGGGGCTCCGGGCTTTCCCTGACGAACAGGGCTTCGACGTTTACCACCACCTGCACCTGGGCGCCCATTGGAAAAAAAACCAAGAAAAATCACGAACGTTGGACGATTGCTCCCAAACCTTAAATGCCAGGAATTCAAGCTCTTGCTGCTCCTCACCGGCCATTGGCAGCGCATCTACAGCACCACAGACATCGGGGCTCCGGGCTTTCCCTGACGAACAGGGCTTCGACGTTTACCACCACCTGCACCTGGGGGGCCCACTCCAAAAAACCCCGAAAAATCACGAAGATCGGACGATTGCTCCCACACCGAATGTGCCAGCCAGTCAAGCTCTTGCTGCTGCTCCCCGGCCATTGGCAGCGCATCTACAGCACCACAGACATCGGGGCTCCAGGCTTTCCCTGACGAACAGGGCTTCGACGTTTACCACCACCTGCACCTGGGCGCCCAGTGGAAAAAAAACCAAGAAAAATCACGAACGTTGGACGATTGCTCCCAAACCTTAAATGCCAGGAATTCAAGCTCTTGCTGCTCCTCACCGGCCATTGGCAGCGCATCTACAGCACCACAGACATCGGGGCTCCGGGCTTTCCCTGACAAACAGGGCTTCGACGTTTACCACCACCTGCACCTGGGGGGCCCACTGAAAAAAACCCCAAAAAATCATGAACGTCGGACGATTGCTCCCACACCAAAAGTGCCAGCAACTCAAGCTCTTGCTGCTCCTCACCGGCCATTGGCAGCGCATCTACAGCACCACAGACATCGGGGCTCCGGGCTTTCCCTGACGAACAGGGCTTCGACGTTTACCACCAGCTGCACCTGGGCGCCCACTCCAAAAAAACCCGAAAAATCACGAACGTCGGACGATTGCTCCCACACAAGAAGTGCCAGCCAGTCAAGCTCCTGCTGCTCCTCAGCGGCCATTGGCAGCGCATCTACAGCACCACAGACATCGGGGCTCCGGGCTTTCCCTGATGAACAGGGCTTCGACGTTTACCACCACCTGCACCTGGGCGCCCATTGGAAAAAAACCCAAGAAAAATCACGAACGTTGGACGATTGCTCCCACACAAGAAGTGCCAGCCAGTCAAGCTCCTGCTGCTCCTCAGCGGCCATTGGCAGCGCATCTACAGCACCACAGACATCGGGGCTCCAGGCTTTCCCTGACGAACAGGGCTTCGACGTTTACCACCAGCTGCACCTGGGGGGCCCACTGAAAAAAACCCCAAAAAATCATGAACGTCGGACGATTGCTCCCACTCCGAAAGTGCCAGCCAGTCAAGCTCCTGCTGCACCTCCCCGGCCATTGGCAGCGCATCTACAGCACCACAGACATCGGGGCTCCGGGCTTTCCCTGACGAACAGGGCTTCGACGTTTACCACCAGCTGCACCTGGGCGCCCACTCCAAAAAAACCCGAAAAATCACGAACGTCGGACGATTGCTCCCACACAAGAAGTGCCAGCCAGTCAAGCTCTTGCTGTACCTCAGCGGCCATTGGCAGCGCATCTACAGCACCACAGACATCGGGGCTCCGGGCTTTCCCTGACGAACAGGGCTTCGACGTTTACCACCAGCTGCACCTGGGCGACCAGTGGAAAAAAACCCAAGAAAATCACGAACGTTGGACGATTGCTCCCACACCGAAAGTGCCAGCCAGTCAAGCTCTTGCTGCTCCTCACCGGCCATTGGCAGCGCATCTACAGCACCACAGACATCGGGGCTCCGGGCTTTCCCTGACGAACAGGGCTTCGACCTTTACCACCAGCTGCACCTGGGCGCCCACTGAAAAAAACCCTGAAAAATCACAAAGGTCAAACGATTACTCCCACACCGAAAGTGCCAGCCAGTCAAGCTCTTGCTGCTCCTCCCCGGCCATTGGCAGCGCATCTACAGCACCACAGACATCGGGGTTCCGGGCTTTCCCTGACGAACAGGGCTTTGACGTTTACCACCAGCTGCACCTGGGCGCCCACTCCAAAAAAACCCTGAAAAATCACGAATGTCGGACGATTGCTCCCACACCGAACGTGCCAGCCAGTCAAGCTCTTGCTGCTGCTCCCCGGCCATTGGCAGCGCATCTACAGCACCACAGACATCAGGGCTCCAGGCTTTCCCTGACGAACAGGGCTTCGACGTTTACCACCAGCTGCACCTGGGCGCCCACTGAAAAAAACCCAAGAAAAATCACGAACGTCGGACGATTGCTCCCACACCGAAAGTGCCAGCCAGTCAAGCTCTTGCTCCTCATCACCGGCCACTGGCAGCGCATCTACAGCACCACAGACACTGGGGCTCCGGGCTTTCCCTGACGAACAGGGCTTCGACGTTTACCACCAGCTGCACCTGGGCGCCCACTCCAAAAAAACCCTGAAAATTCACGAATGTCGGACGATTGCTCCCACACCGAACGTGCCAGCCAGTCAAGCTCTTGCTGCTGCTCCCCGGCCATTGGCAGCGCATCTACAGCACCACAGACATCAGGGCTCCAGGCTTTCCCTGACGAACAGGGCTTCGACGTTTACCACCAGCTGCACCTGGGCGCCCACTGAAAAAAACCCAAGAAAAATCACGAACGTCGGACGATTGCTCCCACACCGAAAGTGCCAGCCAGTCAAGCTCTTGCTGCTCCTCCCCGGCCATTGGCAGCGCATCTACAGCACCACAGACATCGGGGCTCCGGGCTTTCCCTGACGAACAGGGCTTCGACGTTTACCACCAGCTGCGCCTGGGCGCCCACTAAAAAAAACCCCGAAAAATCACGAACGTCTGACGATTGCTGCCACACAAAAAGTGTCAGCCAGTCAAGCTCCTGCTGCTCCTCAGCGGCCATTGGCAGCGCATCTACAGCACCACAGGCATCGGGGCTCCGGGCTTTCCCTGACGAACAGGGCTTCGACGTTTACCACCAGCTGCACCTGGGCGCCCACTCCAAAAATACCCCGAAAAATCATGAACATCGGACGATTGCTCCCACACCGAAAGTGCCAGCCAGTCAAGCTCTTGCTGCTCCTCCCTGGCCATTGGCAGCGCATCTACAGCAGCACAGACACTGGGGCTCCGGGCTTTCCCTGACGAACAGGGCTTCGACGTTTACCACCAGCTGCACCTGGGCGCCCATTGGAAAAAAACCCAAGAAAATCACGAACGTTGGACGATTGCTACCACACCGAAAGTGCCAGCAACTGAAGCTCTTGCTCCTCATCACCGGCCACTGGCAGCGCATCTACAGCACCACAGACACTGGGGCTCCGGGCTTTCCCTGACGAACAGGGCTTCGACATTTACCACCAGCTGCACCTGGGCGCCCACTCCAAAAAAACCCGAAAAATCACGAACGTCGGACGATTGCTCCCACAAAAAAAGTGCCAGCCAGTAAAGCTCCTGCTGCTCCTCAGCGGCCATTGGCAGCGCATCTACCGCACCACAGACATCGGGGCTCCGGGCTTTCCCTCACGAACAGGGCTTCGACGTTTACCACCAGCTGCGTCTGGGCACCCACTCCAAAAAAACCCGAAAAATCACGAACGTCGGACGATAGCTCCCACACCGAAAGTGCCAGCCAGTCAAGCTCTTGCTGCTCCTCACTGGCCATTGGCAGCGCATCTACAGCACCACAGACATCGGGGCTCCGGGCTTTCCCTGACGAACAGGGCTTCGACGTTTACCACCAGCTGCGCCTGGGCGCCCATTGGTAAAAAACCCAAGAAAAATCACGAACGTTGGACGATTGCTGCCACACAAAAAGTGTCAGCCAGTCAAGCTCCTGCTGCTCCTCAGCGGCCATTGGCAGCGCATCTACAGCACCACAGACATCGGGGCTCCGGGCTTTCCCTGACGAACAGGGCTTCGACGTTTACCACCAGATGCACCTGGGCGCCCACTCCAAAAATACCCCGAAAAATCATGAACATCGGACGATTGCTCCCACACTGAAAGTGCCAGCCAGTCAAGCTCTTGCTGCTCCTCCCCGGCCATTGGCAGCGCATCTACAGCACCACAGACATCGGGGCTCCGGGCTTTCCCTGACGAACAGTGCTTCGACGTTTACCACCAGCTGCACCTGGGGGGCCCACTGAAAAAAACCCCGAAAAATCATGAACGTCGGACGATTGCTCCCACACCGAAAGTGCCAGCCAGTCAAGCTCTTGCTGCTCCTCACCGGCCATTGGCAGCGCATCTACAGCACCACAGACATCGGGGCTCCGGGCTTTCCCTGACGAACAGGGCTTCGACGTTTACCACCACCTGCACCTGGGCGCCCAGTGGAAAAAAAAACAAGAAAAATCATGAACGTTGGACGATTGCTCCCAAACCTTAAATGCCAGGAATTCAAGCTCTTGCTGCTCCTCACCGGCCATTGGCAGCGCATCTACAGCACCACAGACATCGGGGCTCCGGGCTTTCCCTGACGAACAGGGCTTCGACGTTTACCACCACCTGCATCTGGGGGGCCCACTCCAAAAAACCCCGAAAAATCACGAAGATCGGACGATTGCTCCCACACCGAAAGTGCCAGCCAGTCAAGCCCTTGCTGCTGCTCCCCGGCCATTGGCAGCGCATCTACAGCACCACAGACATCGGGGCTCCAGGCTTTCCCTGACGAACAGGGCTTCGACGTTTACCACCACCTGCACCTGGGCGCCCAGTGGAAAAAAAACCAAGAAAAATCACGAACGTTGGACGATTGCTCCCAAACCTTAAATGCCAGGAATTCAAGCTCTTGCTGCTCCTCACCGGCCATTGGCAGCGCATCTACAGCACCACAGACATCGGGGCTCCGGGCTTTCCCTGACAAAAAGGGCTTCGACGTTTACCACCACCTGCACTTGGGGGGCCCACTCCAAAAAACCCCGAAAAATCACGAAGATCGGACGATTGCTCCCACACCGAAAGTGCCAGCCAGTCAAGCTCTTGCTGCTGCTCCCCGGCCATTGGCAGTGCATCTACAGCACCACAGACATCGGGGCTCCGGGCTTTCCCTGACGAACAGGGCTTCGACGTTTACCACCACCTGCACCTGGGCGCCCATTGGAAAAAAACCCAAGAAAAATCACGAACGTTGGACGATTGCTCCCACACAAGAAGTGCCAGCCAGTCAAGCTCCTGCTCCTCCTCCCCGGCCATTGGCAGCGCATCTACAGCACCACAGACATCGGGGCTCCAGGCTTTCCCTGACGAACAGGGCTTCGACGTTTACCACCACCTGCACCTGGGGGGCCCACTGAAAAAAACCCCAAAAAATCATGAACGTCGGAAGATTGCTCCCACTCCGAAAGTGCCAGCAACTCAAGCTCTTGCTGCTCCTCAGCGGCCATTGGCAGCGCATCTACAGCACCACAGACATCGGGGCTCCGGGCTTTCCCTCACGAACAGGGCTTTGACGTTTACCACCAGCTGCACCTGGGCGACCAGTGGAAAAAAACCCAAGAAAATCACGAACGTTGGACGATTGCTCCCACACCGAAAGTGCCAGCCAGTCAAGCTCTTGCTGCTCCTCACCGGCCATTGGCAGCGCATCTACAGCACCACAGACATCGGGGCTCCGGGCTTTCCCTGATGAACAGGGCTTCGACGTTTACCACCACCTGCACCTGGGCGCCCATTGGAAAAAAACCCAAGAAAAATCACGAACGTTGGACGATTGCTCCCACACAAGAAGTGCCAGCCAGTCAAGCTCCTGCTGCTCCTCAGCGGCCATTGGCAGCGCATCTACAGCACCACAGACATCGGGGCTCCAGGCTTTCCCTGACGAACAGGGCTTCGACGTTTACCACCACCTGCACCTGGGGGGCCCACTGAAAAAAACCCCAAAAAATCATGAACGTCAGACGATTGCTCCCACTCCGAAAGTGCCAGCCAGTCAAGCTCCTGCTGCACCTCCCCGGCCATTGGCAGCGCATCTACAGCACCACAGACATCGGGGCTCCGGGCTTTCCCTGACGAACAGGGCTTCGACGTTTACCACCAGCTGCACCTGGGCGCCCACTCCAAAAAAACCCGAAAAATCACGAACATCGGACGATTGCTCCCACACAAGAAGTGCCAGCCAGTCAAGCTCCTGCTGTTCCTCAGCGGCCATTGGCAGCGCATCTACAGCACCACAGACATCGGGGCTCCGGGCTTTCCCTCACGAACAGGGCTTCGACGTTTACCACCAGCTGCACCTGGGCGACCAGTGGAAAAAAACCCAAGAAAATCACGAACGTTGGACGATTGCTCCCACACCGAAAGTGCCAGCCAGTCAAGCTCTTGCTGCTCCTCACCGGCCATTGGCAGCGCATCTACAGCACCACAGACATCGGGGCTCCGGGCTTTCCCTGACGAACAGGGCTTCGACCTTTACCACCAGCTGCACCTGGGCGCCCACTCCAAAAAAACCCGAAAAATCACGAACGTCGGACGATTGCTCCCACACAAGAAGTGCCAGCCAGTCAAGCTCCTGCTGCTCCTCAGCGGCCATTGGCAGCGCATCTACAGCACCACAGACATCGGGGCTCCGGGCTTTCCCTCACGAACAGGGCTTCGACGTTTACCACCAGCTGCACCTGGGCGCCCACTGAAAAAAACCCTGAAAAATCACAAAGGTCGGACGATTGCTCCCACACCGAAAGTGCCAGCCAGTCAAGCTCTTGCTGCTCCTCACCGGCCATTGGCAGCGCATCTACAGCACCACAGACATCGGGGTTCCGGGCTTTCCCTGACGAACAGGGCTTCGACGTTTACCACCAGCTGCACCTGGGCGCCCACTCCAAAAAAACCCTGAAAAATCACGAATGTCGGACGATTGCTCCCACACCGAAAGTGCCAGCCAGTCAAGCTCTTGCTGCTCCTCCCCGGCCATTGGCAGCGCATCTACAGCACCACAGACATCGGGGCTCCGGGCTTTCCCTGACGAACAGGGCTTCGACGTTTACCACCAGCTGCGCCTGGGCGCCCACTAAAAAAAACCCCGAAAAATCACGAACGTCTGACGATTGCTGCCACACAAAAAGTGTCAGCCAGTCAAGCTCCTGCTGCTCCTCAGCGGCCATTGGCAGCGCATCTACAGCACCACAGGCATCGGGGCTCCGGGCTTTCCCTGACGAACAGGGCTTCGACGTTTACCACCAGCTGCACCTGGGCGCCCACTCCAAAAATACCCCGAAAAATCATGAACATCGGACGATTGCTCCCACACCGAAAGTGCCAGCCAGTCAAGCTCTTGCTGATCCTCCCCGGCCATTGGCAGCGCATCTACAGCACCACAGACACTGGGGCTCCGGGCTTTCCCTGACGAACAGGGCTTCGACGTTTACCACCAGCTGCACCTGGGCGCCCATTGGAAAAAAACCCAAGAAAATCACGAACGTTGGACGATTGCTACCACACCGAAAGTGCCAGCAACTCAAGCTCTTGCTCCTCATCACCGGCCACTGGCAGCGCATCTACAGCACCACAGACACTGGGGCTCCGGGCTTTCCCTGACGAACAGGGCTTCGACATTTACCACCAGCTGCACCTGGGCGCCCACTGAAAAAAACCCAAGAAAAATCACGAACGTCGGACGATTGCTCCCACACCGAAAGTGCCAGCCAGTCCAGCTCTTGCTGCTCCTCACCGCCCATTGGCAGCACATCCACAGCACCACAGACATCGGGGCTCCACGCTTTCCCTGACGAACAGGGCTTCGACGTTTACCACCAGCTGCGCCTGGGCGCCCACTAAAAAAAACGCGAAAAATCACGAGCGTTGGACGACTGCTCCCACACCGAAAGTGCCAGCCAGTCAAGCTCTTGCTGCTCCTCACTGGCCATTGGCAGCGCATCTACAGCACCACAGACATCGGGGCTCCGGTCTTTCCTGACGAAGAGGGCTTCGACGTTTACCACCACCTGCACCTGGGCGCCCATTGGAAAAAAACCCAAGAAAAATCACGAACGTTGGACGATTGCTCCCACACAAGAAGTGCCAGCCAGTCAAGCTCCTGCTGCTCCTCAGCGGCCATTGGCAGCGCATCTACAGCACCACAGACATCGGGGCTCCGGGCTTTCCCTGACGAACAGGGCTTCGACCTTTACCACCAGCTGCACCTGGGCGCCCACTCCAAAAAAACTTGAAAAATCACGAACGTCGGACGATTGCTCCCACACAAGAAGTGCCAGCCAGTCAAGCTCCTGCTGCTCCTCAGCGGCCATTGGCAGCGCATCTACAGCACCACAGACATCGGGGCTCCGGGCTTTCCCTCACGAACAGGGCTTCGACGTTTACCACCAGCTGCACCTGGGCGCCCACTGAAAAAAACCCTGAAAAATCACAAAGGTCGGACGATTACTCCCACACCGAAAGTGCCAGCCAGTCAAGCTCTTGCTGCTCCTCACCAGCCATTGGCAGCGCATCTACAGCACCACAGACATCGGGGTTCCGGGCTTTCCCTGACGAACAGGGCTTCGACATTTACCACCAGCTGCACCTGGGCGCCCACTCCAAAAAAACCCTGAAAAATCACGAATGTCGGACGATTGCTCCCACACCGAACGTGCCAGCCAGTCAAGCTCTTGCTGCTGCTCCCCGGCCATTGGCAGCGCATCTACAGCACCACAGACATCAGGGCTCCAGGCTTTCCCTGACGAACAGGGCTTCGACGTTTACCACCAGCTGCACCTGGGCGCCCACTGAAAAAAACCCAAGAAAAATCACGAACGTCGGACGATTGCTCCCACACCGAAAGTGCCAGCCAGTCAAGCTCTTGCTCCTCATCACCGGCCACTGGCAGCGCATCTACAGCACCACAGACACTGGGGCTCCGGGCTTTCCCTGACGAACAGGGCTTCGACGTTTACCACCAGCTGCACCTGGGCGCCCACTCCAAAAAAACCCTGAAAAATCACGAATGTCGGACGATTGCTCCCACACCGAACGTGCCAGCCAGTCAAGCTCTTGCTGCTGCTCCCCGGCCATTGGCAGCGCATCTACAGCACCACAGACATCAGGGCTCCAGGCTTTCCCTGACGAACAGGGCTTCGACGTTTACCACCAGCTGCACCTGGGCGCCCACTGAAAAAAAACCCAAGAAAAATCACGAACGTCGGACGATTGCTCCCACACCGAAAGTGCCAGCCAGTCAAGCTCTTGCTGCTCCTCCCCGGCCATTGGCAGCGCATCTACAGCACCACAGACATCGGGGCTCCGGGCTTTCCCTGACGAACAGGGCTTCGACGTTTACCACCAGCTGCGCCTGGGCGCCCACTAAAAAAAACCCCGAAAAATCACGAACGTCTGACGATTGCTGCCACACAAAAAGTGTCAGCCAGTCAAGCTCCTGCTGCTCCTCAGCGGCCATTGGCAGCGCATCTACAGCACCACAGGCATCGGGGCTCCGGGCTTTCCCTGACGAACAGGGCTTCGACGTTTACCACCAGCTGCACCTGGGCGCCCACTCCAAAAATACCCCGAAAAATCATGAACATCGGACGATTGCTCCCACACCGAAAGTGCCAGCCAGTCAAGCTCTTGCTGATCCTCCCCGGCCATTGGCAGCGCATCTACAGCACCACAGACACTGGGGCTCCGGGCTTTCCCTGACGAACAGGGCTTCGACATTTACCACCACCTGCACCTGGGCGCCCACTGAAAAAAACCCAAGAAAAATCACGAACGTCGGACGATTGCTCCCACACCGAAAGTGCCAGCCAGTCCAGCTCTTGCTGCTCCTCACCGCCCATTGGCAGCGCATCCACAGCACCACAGACATCGGGGCTCCACGCTTTCCCTGATGAACAGGGCTTCGACGTTTACCACCAGCTGCGCCTGGGCGCCCACTAAAAAAAACGCGAAAAATCACGAGCGTTGGATGATTGCTCCCACACCGAAAGTGCCAGCCAGTCAAGCTCTTGCTGCTCCTCACTGGCCATTGGCAGCGCATCTACAGCACCACAGACATCGGGGCTCCGGTCTTTCCCTGACGAAGAGGGCTTCGACATTTACCACCTCCTGCACCTGGGCGCCCATTGGAAAAAAACCCAAGAAAAATCACGAACGTTGGACGATTGCTCCCACACAAGAAGTGCCAGCCAGTCAAGCTCCTGCTGCTCCTCACCGGCCATTGGCAGCGCATCTACAGCACCACAGACATCGGGGCTCCGGGCTTTCCCTCACGAACAGGGCTTCGACGTTTACCACCAGCTGCGTCTGGGCGCCCACTCCAAAAAAACCCGAAAAATCACGAACATCGGACGATAGCTCCCACACCGAAAGTGCCAGCCAGTCAAGCTCTTGCTCCTCATCACCGGCCACTGGCAGCGCATCTACAGCACCACAGACATTGGGGCTCCGGGCTTTCCCTGACGAACAGGGCTTCGACGTTTACCACCAGCTGCACCTGGGCACCCACTCCAAAAAAACCCCGAAAAAACACGAATGTCGGACGATTGCTCCCACACCGAATGTGCCAGCCAGTCAAGCTCTTGCTGCTGCTCCCCGGCCATTGGCAGCGCATCTACAGCACCACAGACATCGGGGCTCCAGGCTTTCCCTGACGAACAGGGCTTCGACGTTTACCACCAGCTGCACCTGGTCGCCCACTCCAAAAAAACCCGAAAAATCATGAACGTCTGACGATTGTTTCCACACCGAAAGTGCCAGCCAGTCAAGCTCCTGCTGCTCCTCAGCGGCCATTGGCAGCGCATCTACCGCACCACAGACATCGGGGCTCCGGTCTTTCCCTGACGAACAGGGCTTCGACGTTTACCACCAGCTGCACCTGGGCGCCCACTGAAAAAAACCCTGAAAAATCACAAACGTCGGACGATTGCTCCCACACCGAAAGTGCCAGTTAGTCAAGCTCTTGCTGCTCCTCACCGGCCATTGGCAGCGCATCTACAGCACCACAGACATCGGGGCTCCGGGCTTTCCCTGACGAACAGGGCTTTGACGTTTACCACCAGCTGCACCTGGACACCCATTGGAAAAAAACCCAAGAAAATCACGAACGTTGGACGATTGCTCCCACACCGAAAGTGCCAGCAACTCAAGCTCTTGCTCCTCATCACCGGCCACTGGCAGCGCATCTACAGCACCACAGACACTGGGGCTCCGGGCTTTCCCTGACGAACAGGGCTTCGACGTTTACCACCAGCTGCACCTGGGCGCCCACTCCAAAAAAACCCTGAAAAATCACGAATGTCGGACGATTGCTCCCACACCGAACGTGCCAGCCAGTCAAGCTCTTGCTGCTGCTCCCCGGCCATTGGCAGCGCATCCACAGCACCACAGACATCGGGGCTCCACGCTTTCCCTGACGAACAGGGCTTCGACGTTTACCACCAGCTGCACCTGGGGGCCCACTAAAAAAAAACCCCGAAAAATCACGAACGTCGGACAATTGCTCCCACACCGAAAGTGCCAGCCAGTCAAGCTCTTGCTGCTGCTCCCCGGCTATTGGCAACGCATCTGCAGCACCACAGACATCGGGGCTCCGGGCTTTCCCTGACGAACAGGGCTTCGACGTTTACCACCACCTGCACCTGGGCGCCCATTGGAAAAAAACCCAAGAAAAATCACGAACGTCGGACGATTGCTCCCACACCGAAAATGCCAGCCAGTCAAGCTCTTGCTGCTCCTCACCAGCCATTGGCAGCGCATCTACAGCACCACAGACATCGGGGCTCCGGGCTTTCCCTGACGAACAGGGCTTCGACGTTTACCACCAGCTGCACCTGGGCGCCCACTCCAAAAAAACCCGAAAAATCACGAACGTCGGACGATTGCTCCCACACAAGAAGTGCCAGCCAGTCAAGCTCCTGCTGCTCCTCAGCGGCCATTGGCAGCGCATCTACAGCACCACAGACATCGGGGCTCCGGGCTTTCCCTCACGAACAGGGCTTCGACGTTTACCACCAGCTGCACCTGGGCGACCAGTGGAAAAAAACCCAAGAAAATCACGAACGTTGGACGATTGCTCCCACACCGAAAGTGCCAGCAACTCAAGCCCTTCCTGCTCATCACCGGCCATTGGCAGCGCATCTACAGCACCACAGACACTGGGGCTCCGGGCTTTCCCTGACGAACAGGGTTTCGACGTTTACCACCAGCTGCACCTGGGCGCCCATTCCAAAAAAACCCGAAAAATCACGAACGTCGGATGATTGCTCCCACACCGAAAGTGCCAGCCAGTCAAGCTCCTGCTGCACCTCCCCGGCCATTGTCAGCGCATCTACAGCACCACAGACATCGGGGCTCCGGGCTTTCCCTGACGAACAGGGCTTCGACGTTTACCACCAGCTGCACCTGGGCGCCCACTCCAAAAAAATCCGAAAAATCACGAACGTCGGACGATTGCTCCCACACCGAATGTGCCAGCCAGTCAAGCTCTTGCTGCTCCTCACTGGCCATTGGCAGCGCATCTACAGCACCACAGACATCGGGGCTCAGGGATTTCCCTGACGAACAGGGCTTCGATGTTTACCACCAGCTGCGTCGGGGCGCCCACTAAAAAAAACCCCAAAAAATCACGAACGTCGGACGATTGCTCCCACAAAAAAAGTGCCAGCCAGTCAAGCTCTTGCTGTACCTCACCGGCCATTGGCAGCGCATCGACAGCACCACAGACATCGGGGCTCCGGGCTTTCCCTGATGAACAGCGCTTCGACGTTTACCACCAGCTGCACCTTGTCGCCCACTCCTAAAAAACCCCGAAAAATCATGAACGTCGGACGATTGCTCCCACACCGAAAGTGCCAGCCAGTCAAGCTCTTGCTGCTCATCACCGGCCACTGGCAGCGCATCTACAGCACCACAGACACTGGGGCTCCGGGCTTTCCCTGACGAACAGGGCTTCGACGTTTACCACCAGCTGCACCGGCGCGCCCACTCCAAAAAAACCCTGAAAAATCACGAATGTCGGACGATTGCTCCCACACCAAACGTGCCAGCCAGTCAAGCTCTTGCTGCTGCTCTCCGGCCATTGGCAGCGCATCTACAGCACCACAGACATCAGGGCTCCAGGCTTTCCCTGACGAACAGGGCTTCGACGTTTACCACCAGCTGCACCTGGGCGCCCACTGAAAAAAACCCAAGAAAAATCACGAACGTCGGACGATTGCTCCCACACCGAAAGTGCCAGCAACTCAAGCTCTTGCTGCTCCTCACCGGCCATTGGCAGCGCATCTACAGCACCACAGACATCGGGGCTCCGGGCTTTCCCTGACGAACAGGGCTTCGACGTTTACCACCAGCTGCACCTGGGCGCCCACTGAAAAAAACCCTGAAAAATCACAAACGTCGGACGATTGCTCCCACACCGAAAGTGCCATCCAGTCAAGCTCTTGCTGCTCCTCACCGGCCATTGGCAGCGCATCTACAGCACCACAGACATGGGGGCTTTGGGCTTTCCCTGACGAACAGGGCTTCGACGTTTACCACCACCTGCAGCTGGGCGCCCATTGGAAAAAAACCCAAGAAAATCACGAACGTTGGACGATTGCTCCCACACTGAAAGTGCCAGCAACTCAAGCTCTTGCTCCTCATCACCGGCCACTGGCAGCGCATCTACAGCACCACAGACATCGGGGCTCCAGGCTTTCCCTGACGAACAGGGCTTCGACGTTTACCAGCAGCTGCACCTGGGCGCCCACTGAAAAAAACCCAAGAAAAATCACGAACGTCGGACGATTGCTCCCACACCGAAAGTGCCAGCCAGTCAAGCTCTTGCTGCTCCTCACCGGCCATTGGCAGCGCATCCACAGCACCACAGACATCGGGGCTCCACGCTTTCCCTGACGAACAGGGCTTCGACGTTTACCACCAGCTGCGCCTGGGCGCCCACTAAAAAAAACCCCGAAAAATCACGAACGTCGGATGATTGCTCCCACACCGAAAGTGCCAGCCAGTCAAGCTCTTGCTGTACCTCACCGGCCATTGGCAGCGCATCTACAGCACCACAGACATCGGGGCTCCGGGATTTCCCTGACGAACAGGGCTTTGACATTTACCACCACCTGCACCTGGGCACCCACTCCAAAAAAACGCGAAAAATCACGAACGTCGGACGATTGCTCCCACACCGAAAGTGCCAGCCAGTCAAGCTCTTGCTGCTCCTCCCCGGCCATTGGCAGCGCATCTACAGCACCACAGACATCGGGGCTCCGGGCTTTCCCTGACGAACAGGCCTTCGACGTTTACCACCAGCTGCACCTGGGCGACCAGTGGAAAAAAACCCAAGAAAATCACGAACGTTGGACGATTGCTCCCACACCGAAAGTGCCAGCAACTCAAGCTCTTGCTCCTCATCACCGGCCACTGGCAGCGCATCTACAGCACCATAGACACTGGGGCTCCGGGCTTTCCCTGACGAACAGGGCTTCGACATTTACCAGCAGCTGCACCTGGGCGCCCACTCCAAAAAAACCCTGAAAAATCACGAATGTCGGACGATTGCTCCCACACCGAACGTGCCAGCCAGTCAAGCTCTTGCTGCTGCTCCCCGGCCATTGGCAGCGCATCTACAGCACCACAGACATCAGGGCTCCAGGCTTTCCCTGACGAACAGGGCTTCGACGTTTACCACCATCTGCACCTGGGCGCCCACTGAAAAAAACCCAAGAAAAATCACGAACGTCAAACGATTGCTCCCACACCGAAAGTGCCAGCCAGTCAAGCTCTTGCTGCTCCTCACCGGCCATTGGCAGCGCATCCACAGCACCACAGACATCGGGGCTCCGGGCTTTCCCTGACGAACAGGGCTTCGACGTTTACCACCAGCTGCACCTGGGGGGCCCACTGAAAAAAACCCCGAAAAATCATGAACGTCGGACGATTGCTCCCACACCGAAAGTGCCAGCAACTCAAGCTCTTGCTGCTCATCACCAGCCATTGGCAGCCCATCTACAGCACCACAGACATCAGGGCTCCAGGCTTTCCCTGACGAACAGGGCTTCGACGTTTACCACCAGCTGCACCTGGGGGGCCCACTGAAAAAAACCCTGAAAAACCATGAACGTTGGACGATTGCTCCCACACAAAAAGTGCCAGCCAGTCAAGCTCTTGCTGCTCATCACCGGCCATTGGCAGCGCATCTACAGCACCACAGACACTGGGGCTCCGGGCTTTCCCTGACGAACAGGGCTTCGACGTTTACCACCAGCTGCACCGGCGCGCCCACTCCAAAAAAACCCTGAAAAATCACGAATGTCGGACGATTGCTCCCACACCGAAAGTGCCAACAACTCAAGCTCTTGCTGCTCCTCACCGGCTATTGGCAGCGCATCTACAGCACCACAGACATCGGGGCTTTGGGCTTTCCCTGACGAACAGGGCTTCGACGTTTACCACCACCTGCAGCTGGGCGCCCATTGGAAAAAAACCCAAGAAAATCACGAACGTTGGACGATTGCTCCCACACTGAAAGTGCCAGCAACTCAAGCTCTTGCTCCTCATCACCGGCCACTGGCAGCGCATCTACAGCACCACAGACACTGGGGCTCCGGGCTTTCCCTGACGAACAGGGCTTCGACGTTTACCACCAGCTGCACCGGCGCGCCCACTCCAAAAAAACCCTGAAAAATCACGAATGTCGGACGATTGCTCCCACACCGAACGTGCCAGCCAGTCAAGCTCTTGCTGCTGCTCCCCAGCCATTGGCAGCGCATCTACAGCACCACAGACATCGGGGCTCCAGGCTTTCCCTGACGAACAGGGCTTCGACGTTTACCAGCAGCTGCACCTGGGCGCCCACTGAAAAAAACCCAAGAAAAATCACGAACGTCGGACGATTGCTCCCACACCGAAAGTGCCAGCCAGTCAAGCTCTTGCTGCTCCTCACCGGCCATTGGCAGCGCATCCACAGCACCACAGACATCGGGGCTCCACGCTTTCCCTGACGAACAGGGCTTCGACGTTTACCACCAGCTGCGCCTGGGCGCCCACTAAAAAAAACCCCGAAAAATCACGAACGTCGGACGATTGCTCCCACACCGAAAGTGCCAGCCAGTCAAGCTCTTGCTGTACCTCACCGGCCATTGGCAGCGCATCTACAGCACCACAGACATCGGGGCTCCGGGATATCCCTGACGAACAGGGCTTTGACATTTACCACCACCTGCACCTGGGCACCCACTCCAAAAAAACGTGAAAAATCACGAACGTCGGACGATTGCTCCCACACCGAAAGTGCCAGCCAGTCAAACTCTTGCTGCTCCTCCCCGGCCATTGGCAGCGCATCTACAGCACCACAGACATCGGGGCTCCGGGCTTTCCCTGACGAACAGGGCTGCGACCTTTACCACCACCTGCACCTGGGCGCCCATTGGAAAAAAACCCAAGAAAAGTCACGAGCGTTGGACGATTGCTCCCACACCGAAAATGCCAGCAACTCAAGCTCCTGCTGCTCCTCACCGGCCATTGGCAGCGCATCTACAGCACCACAGACATCGGGGCTCCGGGCTTTCCCTGACGAACAGGGCTTCGACCTTTACCACCACCTGCACCTGGGCGCCCACTGAAAAAAACCCCAAAAAATCATGAACGTCGGACGATTGCTCCCACACCGGAAGTGCCAGCAACTCAAGCTCTTGCTGCTCCTCACCGGCCATTGGCAGCGCATCTACAGCACCACAGACATCGGGGCTCCGGGCTTTCCCTGACGAACAGGCCTTTGACGTTTACCACCAGCTGCACCTGGACACCCATTGGAAAAAAACCCAAGAAAATCATGAACGTTGGACGATTGCTCCCACACCGAAAGTGCCAGCAACTCAAGCTCTTGCTCCTCATCACCGGCCACTGGCAGCGCATCTACAGCACCATAGACACTGGGGCTCCGGGCTTTCCCTGACGAACAGGGCTTCGACGTTTACCACCAGCTGCACCTGGGCGCCCACTCCAAAAAAACCCTGAAAAATCACGAATGTCGGACGATTGCTCCCACACCGAACGTGCCAGCCAGTCAAGCTCTTGCTGCTGCTCCCCGGCCATTGGCAGCACATCTACAGCACCACAGACATCAGGGCTCCAGGCTTTCCCTGACGAACAGGGCTTCGACGTTTACCACCATCTGCACCTGGGCGCCCACTGAAAAAAACCCAAGAAAAATCACGAACGTCGGACGATTGCTCCCACACCGAAAGTGCCAGCCAGTCAAGCTCTTGCTGCTCCTCACCGGCCATTGGCAGCGCATCCACAGCACCACAGACATCGGGGCTCCGGGCTTTCCCTGACGAACAGGGCTTCGACGTTTACCACCAGCTGCGCCTGGGCGCCCACTAAAAAAAACCCCGAAAAATCACGAACGTCGGACGATTGCTCCCACACCGAAAGTGCCAGCCAGTCAAGCTCTTGCTGTACCTCACCGGCCATTGGCAGCGCATCTACAGCACCACAGACATCGGGGCTCCGGGCTTTCCCTGACGAACAGGGCTTTGACATTTACCACCACCTGCACCTGGGCACCCACTCCAAAAAAAAGCGAAAAATCACAAACGTCGGACGATTGCTCCCACACCGAAAGTGCCAGCCAGTCAAGCTCTTACTGCTCCTCCCCGGCCATTGGCAGCGCATCTACAGCACCACAGACATCGGGGCTCCGGGCTTTCCCTGACGAACAGGGCTTCGACGTTTACCACCAGCTGCACCTGGGCGCCCATTGGAAAAAAACCCAAGAAAAATCACAAGCGTTGGACGATTGCTCCCACACCGAAAATGCCAGCAACTCAAGCTCTTGCTGCTCCTCACCGGCCATTGGCAGCGCATCTACAGCACCACAGACATCGGGGCTCCGGGCTTTCCCTGACGAACAAGGCTTCGATGTTTACCACCAGCTGCACCTGGGCGCCCACTCCAAAAAAACCCGAAAAATCACGAACGTCGGACGATTGCTCCCACACAAGAAGTGCCAGGCAGTCAAGCTCCTGCTGCTCCTCAGCGGCCATTGGCAGCGCATCTACAGCACCACAGACATCGGGGCTCCGGGCTTTCCCTGACGAACAGGGCTTTGACATTTACCACCAGCTGCACCTGGTCGCCCACTCCAAAAAAAACCCGAAAAATCACGAAGATCGGACGATTGCTCCCACACCGAAAGTGCCAGCCACTCAAGCTCTTGCTGCTGCTCCCCGGCCATTGGCAGTGCATCTACAGCACCACAGACATCGGGGCTCCGGGCTTTCCCTGACGAACAGGGCTTCGACGTTTACCACCAGCTGCGTCTGGGCGCCCATTGGAAAAAAACCCAAGAAAAATCACGAACGTTAGACGATTGCTCCCACACCGAAAGTGCCAGCCAGTCAAGCTCCTGCTGCTCCTCACCGGCCATTGGCAGCGCATCTACAGCACCACAGACATCGGGGCTCCGGGCTTTCCCTGACGAACAGGGCTTCGACTTTTACCACCAGCTGCGTCTGGGCGCCCACTAAAAAAAAACCCCAAAAAATCACGAATGTCGGACGATTGCTCCCACACAAAAAGTGCCAGCCAGTCAAGCTCTTGCTGCTCATCACCGGCCATTGGCAGCGCATCTACAGCACCACAGACATCGGGGCTCCGGGCTTTCCCTGATGAACAGGGCTTCGACGTTTACCACCAGCTGCACCTGGGGGGCCCACTGAAAAAAACCCCGAAAAATCATGAACGTCTGACGATTGCTGCCACACAAAAAGTGTCAGCCAGTCAAGCTCCTTCTGCTCCTCAGCGGCCATTGGCAGCGCATCTACAGCACCACAGACATCGGGGCTCCAGGCTTTCCCTGACGAACAGGGCTTCGACGTTTACCACCAGCTGTACCTGGGCGCCCAT
Source organism: Chlamydotis macqueenii (assembly GCF_036417535.1). Classification (NCBI taxonomy): domain Eukaryota; kingdom Metazoa; phylum Chordata; class Aves; order Otidiformes; family Otididae; genus Chlamydotis; species Chlamydotis macqueenii. Next base: position 24,551,783 of record NC_141592.1, on the reverse strand, counting down.
TGGAAAAAAACCCAAGAAAAATCACGAACGTTGGACGATTGCTCCCACACCGAAAATGCCAGCAACTCAAGCTCTTGCTGCTCCTCACCGGCCATTGGCAGCGCATCTACAGCACCACAGACATCGGGGCTCCGGGCTTTCCCTGACGAACAGGGCTTCGACATTTACCACCACCTGCACCTGGGCGCCCACTCCAAAAAAACCCGAAAAATCACGAACGTCGGACGATTGCTCCCACACAAGAAGTGCCAGCCAGTCAAGCTCCTGCTGCTCCTCCCCGGCCATTGGCAGTGCATCTACAGCACCACAGACATCGGGGCTCCGGGCTTTCCCTGACGAACAGGGCTTCGACGTTTACCACCACCTGCACCTGGGCGCCCATTGGAAAAAAACCCAAGAAAAATCACGAACGTTGGACGATTGTTCCCACACCGAAAGTGCCAGCAACTCAAGCTCTTGCTCCTCCTCACCGGCCATTGGCAGCGCATCTACAGCACCACAGACATCGGGGCTCCGGGCTTTCCCTGACGAACAGGGCTTCGACGTTTACCACCAGCTGCACCTGGGCACCCACTCCAAATAAACCCGAAAAATCACGAACGTCGGTCGATTGCTCCCACTCCGAAAGTGCCAGCAACTCAACCTCTTGCTGCTCACCACCGGCCGTTGGCAGCGCATCTACATCACCACAGACATCGGGGCTCCGGGCTTTCCCTGACGAACAGGGCTTCGATATTTACCACCAGCTGCACCTGGTCGCCCACTCCAAAAAAACCCGAAAAATCACGAACGTCGGACGATTGCTCCCACACCGAAAGTGCCAGCCAGTCAAGCTCCTGCTGCTCCTCAGCGGCCATTGGCAGCGCATCTACAGCACCACAGACATCGGGGCTCCGGGCTTACCCTGACGAACAGGGCTTCGACGTTTACCACCAGCTGCACCTGGGCCCCCACTCCAAAAAAACCCCGAAAAATCACGAAGATCGGACGATTGCTCCCACACCGAAAGTGCCAGCCAGTCAATCTCTTGCTGCTGCTCCCCGGCCATTGGCAGCGCATCTACAGCACCACAGACATCGGGGCTCCGGGCTTTCCCTGACGAACAGGGCTTCGACGTTTACCACCACCTGCACCTGGGTGCCCATTGGAAAAAAACCCAAGAAAAATCACGAACGTCGGACGATTGCTCCCACACCGAAAGTGCCAGCCAGTCAAGCTCTTGCTGCTCCTCACCGGCCATTGGCAGCGCATCTACAGCACCACAGACATGGGGGCTTTGGGCTTTCCCTGACGAACAGGGCTTCGACGTTTACCACCAGCTGCGCCTGGGCGCCCATTGGAAAAAAACCCAAGAAAATCACGAACGTTGGACGATTGCTCCCACACTGAAAGTGCCAGCAACTCAAGCTCTTGCTCCTCATCACCGGCCACTGGCAGCGCATCTACAGCACCACAGACACTGGGGCTCCAGGCTTTCCCTGACGAACAGGGCTTCAATGTTTACCACCAGCTGCACCGGCGCGCCCACTCCAAAAAAACCCTGAAAAATCACGAATGTCGGACGATTGCTCCCACACCGAACGTGCCAGCCAGTCAAGCTCTTGCTGCTGCTCCCCGGCCATTGGCAGCGCATCTACAGCACCACAGACATCGGGGCTCCGGGCTTTCCCTGACGAACAAGGCTTCGATGTTTACCACCAGCTGCACCTGGGCGCCCACTCCAAAAAAACCCGAAAAATCACGAACGTCGGACGATTGCTCCCACACAAGAAGTGCCAGGCAGTCAAGCTCCTGCTGCTCCTCAGCGGCCATTGGCAGCGCATCTACAGCACCACAGACATCGGGGCTCCGGGCTTTCCCTGACGAACAGGGCTTCGACGTTTACCACCAGCTGCACCTGGTCGCCCACTCCAAAAAAAACCCGAAAAATCACGAAGATCGGACGATTGCTCCCACACCGAAAGTGCCAGCCACTCAAGCTCTTGCTGCTGCTCCCCGGCCATTGGCAGTGCATCTACAGCACCACAGACATCGGGGCTCCGGGCTTTCCCTGACGAACAGGGCTTCGACGTTTACCACCAGCTGCACCTGGGCGCCCATTGGAAAAAAACCCAAGAAAAATCACGAACGTTAGACGATTGCTCCCACACCGAAAGTGCCAGCCAGTCAAGCTCCTGCTGCTCCTCACCGGCCATTGGCAGCGCATCTACAGCACCACAGACATCGGGGCTCCGGGCTTTCCCTGACGAACAGGGCTTCGACTTTTACCACCAGCTGCGTCTGGGCGCCCACTAAAAAAAAACCCCAAAAAATCACGAATGTCGGACGATTGCTCCCACACAAAAAGTGCCAGCCAGTCAAGCTCTTGCTGCTCATCACCGGCCATTGGCAGCGCATCTACAGCACCACAGACATCGGGGCTCCGGGCTTTCCCTGACGAACAGGGCTTCGACATTTACCACCAGCTGCACCTGGTCGCCCACTCAAAAAAAACCCGAAAAATCATGAACGTCGGACGATTGCTCCCACAAAAAAAGTGCCAGCCAGTAAAGCTCCTGCTGCTCCTCAGCGGCCATTGGCAGCGCATCTACCGCACCACAGACATCGGGGCTCCGGGCTTTCCCTGACGAACAGGGCTTCGACGTTTACCACCAGCTGCACCTGGGCGCCCACTGAAAAAAACCCTGAAAAATCACAAACGTCGGACGATTGCTCCCACACAAAAAGTGCCAGCCAGTCAAGCTCTTGCTGCTCCTCACCGGCCATTGGCAGCGCATCTACAGCACCACAGACATCGGGGCTCCGGGCTTTCCCTGACGAACAGGGCTTTGACGTTTACCACCAGCTGCACCTGGACACCCATTGGAAAAAAACCCAAGAAAATCACGAACGTTGGACGATTGCTCCCACACCGAAAGTGCCAGCAACTCAAGCTCTTGCTCCTCATCACCGGCCACTGGCAGCGCATCTACAGCACCATAGACACTGGGGCTCCGGGCTTTCCCTGACGAACAGGGCTTCGACGTTTACCACCAGCTGCACCTGGGCGCCCACTCCAAAAAAACCCTGAAAAATCACGAATGTCGGACGATTGCTCCCACACCGAATGTGCCAGCCAGTCAAGCTCTTGCTGCTGCTCCCCGGCCATTGGCAGCGCATCTACAGCACCACAGACATGGGGGCTCCGGGCATTCCCTGACGAACAGGGCTTCGACGTTTACCACCAGCTGCACCTGGGGGGCCCACTGAAAAAAACCCCAAAAAATCATGAACGTCGGACGATTGCTCCCACACTGAAAGTGCCAGCCAGTCAAGCTCTTGCTGCTCCTCACCGGCCATTGGCAGCGCATCTGCAGCACCACAGACATCAGGGCTCCAGGCTTTCCCTGACGAAAAGGGCTTCGACGTTTACCACCAGCTGCACCTGGGCGCCCACTGAAAAAAACCCAAGAAAAATCACGAACGTCGGACGATTGCTCCCACACCGAAAGTGCCAGCCAGTCAAGCTCTTGCTGTACCTCACCGGCCATTGGCAGCGCATCTACAGCACCACAGACATCGGGGCTCCAGGATTTCCCTGACGAACAGGGCTTTGACATTTACCACCACCTGCACCTGGGCACCCACTCCAAAAAAAAGCGAAAAATCACGAACGTCGGACGATTGCTCCCACACAAAAAGTGCCAGCCAGTCAAGCTCTTGCTGCTCCTCCCCGGCCATTGGCAGCGCATCTACAGCACCACAGACATCGGGGCTCCGGGCTTTCCCTGACGAACAGGGCTTCGACGTTTACCACCACCTGCACCTGGGCGCCCATTGGAAAAAAACCCAAGAAAAATCACGAGCGTTGGACGATTGCTCCCACACCGAAAATGCCAGCAACTCAAGCTCTTGCTGCTCCTCACCGGCCATTGGCAGCGCATCTACAGCACCACAGACATCGGGGCTCCGGGCTTTCCCTGACGAACAGGGCTTCGACGTTTACCACCAGCTGCACCTGGGGGGCCCACTGAAAAAAACCCCAAAAAATCATGAACGTCGGACGATTGCTCCCACACCGAAAGTGCCAGCAACTCAAGCTCTTGCTGCTCCTCACCCGCCATTGGCAGCGCATCTACAGCACCACAGACATCGGGGCTCCGGGCTTTCCCTGACGAACAAGGCTTCGATGTTTACCACCAGCTGCACCTGGGCGCCCACTCCAAAAAAACCCGAAAAATCACGAACGTCGGACGATTGCTCCCACACAAGAAGTGCCAGGCAGTCAAGCTCCTGCTGCTCCTCAGCGGCCATTGGCAGCGCATCTACAGCACCACAGACATCAGGGCTCCGGGCTTTCCCTGACGAACAGGGCGTCGACGTTTACCACCAGCTGCACCTGGTCGCCCACTCCAAAAAAAACCCGAAAAATCACGAAGATCGGACGATTGCTCCCACACCGAAAGTGCCAGCCACTCAAGCTCTTGCTGCTGCTCCCCGGCCATTGGCAGTGCATCTACAGCACCACAGACATCGGGGCTCCGGGCTTTCCCTGACGAACAGGGCTTCGACGTTTACCACCAGCTGCACCTGGGCGCCCATTGGAAAAAAACCCAAGAAAAATCACGAACGTTAGACGATTGCTCCCACACCGAAAGTGCCAGCCAGTCAAGCTCCTGCTGCTCCTCACCGGCCATTGGCAGCGCATCTACAGCACCACAGACATCGGGGCTCCGGGCTTTCCCTGACGAACAGGGCTTCGACTTTTACCACCAGCTGCGTCTGGGCGCCCACTAAAAAAAAACCCCAAAAAATCACGAATGTCGGACGATTGCTCCCACACAAAAAGTGCCAGCCAGTCAAGCTCTTGCTGCTCATCACCGGCCATTGGCAGCGCATCTACAGCACCACAGACATCGGGGCTCCGGGCTTTCCCTGACGAACAGGGCTTCGACATTTACCACCAGCTGCACCTGGTCGCCCACTCAAAAAAAACCCGAAAAATCATGAACGTCGGACGATTGCTCCCACAAAAAAAGTGCCAGCCAGTAAAGCTCCTGCTGCTCCTCAGCGGCCATTGGCAGCGCATCTACCGCACCACAGACATCGGGGCTCCGGGCTTTCCCTGACGAACAGGGCTTCGACGTTTACCACCAGCTGCACCTGGGCGCCCACTGAAAAAAACCCTGAAAAATCACAAACGTCGGACGATTGCTCCCACACAAAAAGTGCCAGCCAGTCAAGCTCTTGCTGCTCCTCACCGGCCATTGGCAGCGCATCTACAGCACCACAGACATCGGGGCTCCGGGCTTTCCCTGACGAACAGGGCTTTGACGTTTACCACCAGCTGCACCTGGACACCCATTGGAAAAAAACCCAAGAAAATCACGAACGTTGGACGATTGCTCCCACACCGAAAGTGCCAGCAACTCAAGCTCTTGCTCCTCATCACCGGCCACTGGCAGCGCATCTACAGCACCATAGACACTGGGGCTCCGGGCTTTCCCTGACGAACAGGGCTTCGACGTTTACCACCAGCTGCACCTGGGCGCCCACTCCAAAAAAACCCTGAAAAATCACGAATGTCGGACGATTGCTCCCACACCGAATGTGCCAGCCAGTCAAGCTCTTGCTGCTCATCACCGGCCATTGGCAGCGCATCTACAGCACCACAGACATGGGGGCTCCGGGCATTCCCTGACGAACAGGGCTTCGACGTTTACCACCAGCTGCACCTGGGGGGCCCACTGAAAAAAACCCCAAAAAATCATGAACGTCGGACGATTGCTCCCACACTGAAAGTGCCAGCCAGTCAAGCTCTTGCTGCTCCTCACCGGCCATTGGCAGCGCATCTGCAGCACCACAGACATCAGGGCTCCAGGCTTTCCCTGACGAAAAGGGCTTCGACGTTTACCACCAGCTGCACCTGGGCGCCCACTGAAAAAAACCCAAGAAAAATCACGAACGTCGGACGATTGCTCCCACACCGAAAGTGCCAGCCAGTCAAGCTCTTGCTGCTCCTCACCGGCCATTGGCAGCGCATCCACAGCACCACAGACATCGGGGCTCCGGGCTTTCCCTGACGAACAGGGCTTCGACGTTTACCACCAGCTGCACCTGGGGGGCCCACTAAAAAAAACCCCGAAAAATCACGAACGTCGGACGATTGCTCCCACACCGAAAGTGCCAGCCAGTCAAGCTCTTGCTGTACCTCACCGGCCATTGGCAGCGCATCTACAGCACCACAGACATCGGGGCTCCAGGATTTCCCTGACGAACAGGGCTTTGACATTTACCACCACCTGCACCTGGGCACCCACTCCAAAAAAAAGCGAAAAATCACGAACGTCGGACGATTGCTCCCACACAAAAAGTGCCAGCCAGTCAAGCTCTTGCTGCTCCTCCCCGGCCATTGGCAGCGCATCTACAGCACCACAGACATCGGGGCTCCGGGCTTTCCCTGACGAACAGGGCTTCGACGTTTACCACCACCTGCACCTGGGCGCCCATTGGAAAAAAACCCAAGAAAAATCACGAGCGTTGGACGATTGCTCCCACACCGAAAATGCCAGCAACTCAAGCTCTTGCTGCTCCTCACCGGCCATTGGCAGCGCATCTACAGCACCACAGACATCGGGGCTCCGGGCTTTCCCTGACGAACAGGGCTTCGACGTTTACCACCAGCTGCACCTGGGGGGCCCACTGAAAAAAACCCCAAAAAATCATGAACGTCGGACGATTGCTCCCACACCGAAAGTGCCAGCAACTCAAGCTCTTGCTGCTCCTCACCCGCCATTGGCAGCGCATCTACAGCACCACAGACATCGGGGCTCCGGGCTTTCCCTGACGAACAAGGCTTCGATGTTTACCACCAGCTGCACCTGGGCGCCCACTCCAAAAAAACCCGAAAAATCACGAACGTCGGACGATTGCTCCCACACAAGAAGTGCCAGGCAGTCAAGCTCCTGCTGCTCCTCAGCGGCCATTGGCAGCGCATCTACAGCACCACAGACATCAGGGCTCCGGGCTTTCCCTGACGAACAGGGCGTCGACGTTTACCACCAGCTGCACCTGGTCGCCCACTCCAAAAAAAACCCGAAAAATCACGAAGATCGGACGATTGCTCCCACACCGAAAGTGCCAGCCAGTCAAGCTCTTGCTGCTGCTCCCCGGCCATTGGCAGTGCATCTACAGCACCACAGACATCGGGGCTCCGGGCTTTCCCTGACGAACAGGGCTTTGACGTTTACCACCACCTGCACCTGGTCGCCCATTGGAAAAAAACCCAAGAAAAATCACGAACGTTAGACGATTGCTCCCACACCGAAAGTGCCAGCCAGTCAAGCTCCTGCTGCTCCTCCCCGGCCATTGGCAGCGCATCTACAGCACCACAGACATCGGGGCTCCGGGCTTTCCCTGACGAACAGGGCTTCGACGTTTACCACCAGCTGCGTCTGGGCGCCCACTAAAAAAAAACCCCAAAAAATCACGAATGTCGGACGATTGCTCCCACACAAAAAGTGCCAGCCAGTCAAGCTCTTGCTGCTCATCACCGGCCATTGGCAGCGCATCTACAGCACCACAGACATCGGGGCTCCGGGCTTTCCCTGACGAACAGGGCTTCGACGTTTACCACCAGCTGCACCTGGGGGGCCCACTGAAAAAAACCCCGAAAAATCATGAACGTCTGACGATTGCTGCCACACAAAAAGTGTCAGCCAGTCAAGCTCCTGCTGCTCCTCAGCGGCCATTGGCAGCGCATCTACAGCACCACAGGCATCGGGGCTCCGGGCTTTCCCTGACGAACAGGGCTTCGACGTTTACCACCAGCTGTACCTGGGGGCCCATTGGAAAAAAAACCAAGAAAAATCACGAACGTTGGAGGATTGCTCCCACACCGAAAATGCCAGCAACTCAAGCTCTTGCTGCTCATCTCCGGCCATTGGCAGCGCATCTACAGCACCACAGACATCGGGGCTCCGGGCTTTCCCTGACGAACAGGGCTTCGACATTTACCACCACCTGCACCTGGGCGCCCACTCCAAAAAAACCCGAAAAATCACGAACGTCGGACGATTGCTCCCACACAAGAAGTGCCAGCCAGTCAAGCTCCTGCTGCTCCTCCCCGGCCATTGGCAGTGCATCTACAGCACCACAGACATCGGGGCTCCGGGCTTTCCCTGACGAACAGGGCTTCGACGTTTACCACCACCTGCACCTGGGCGCCCGTTGGAAAAAAACCCAAGAAAAATCACGAACGTTGGACGATTGCTCCCACACCGAAAGTGCCAGCAACTCAAGCTCTTGCTCCTCCTCACCGGCCATTGGCAGCGCATCTACAGCACCACAGACATCGGGGCTCCGGGCTTTCCCTGACGAACAGGGCTTCGATATTTACCACCAGCTGCACCTGGTCGCCCACTCCAAAAAAACCCGAAAAATCACGAACGTCGGACGATTGCTCCCACACCGAAAGTGCCAGCCAGTCAAGCTCCTGCTGCTCCTCAGCGGCCATTGGCAGCGCATCTACAGCACCACAGACATCGGGGCTCCGGGCTTTCCCTGACGAACAGGGCTTCGACGTTTACCACCAGCTGCACCTGGGCCCCCACTCCAAAAAAACCCCGAAAAATCACGAAGATCGGACGATTGCTCCCACACCGAAAGTGCCAGCCAGTCAATCTCTTGCTGCTGCTCCCCGGCCATTGGCAGCGCATCTACAGCACCACAGACATCGGGGCTCCGGGCTTTCCCTGACGAACAGGGCTTCGACGTTTACCACCACCTGCACCTGGGTGCCCATTGGAAAAAAACCCAAGAAAAATCACGAACGTCGGACGATTGCTCCCACACCGAAAGTGCCAGCCAGTCAAGCTCTTGCTGCTGCTCCCCGGCCATTGGCAGTGCATCTACAGCACCACAGACATCGGGGCTCCGGGCTTTCCCTGACGAACAGGGCTTCGACGTTTACCACCAGCTGCACCTGGGCGCCCATTGGAAAAAAACCCAAGAAAAATCACGAATGTTAGACGATTGCTCCCACACCGAAAGTGCCAGCCAGTCAAGCTCCTGCTGCTCCTCAGCGGCCATTGGCAGCGCATCTACAGCACCACAGACATCGGGGCTCCGGGCTTTCCCTGACGAACAGGGCTTCGACGTTTACCACCAGCTGCACCTGGGCCCCCACTCCAAAAAAACCCGAAAAATCACGAACGTCGGACGATTGCTCCCACACAAGAAGTGCCAGCCAGTCAAGCTCCTGCTGCTCCTCCCCGGCCATTGGCAGTGCATCTACAGCACCACAGACATCGGGGCTCCGGGCTTTCCCTGACGAACAGGGCTTCGACGTTTACCACCACCTGCACCTGGGCGCCCATTGGAAAAAAACCCAAGAAAAATCACGAACGTTGGACGATTGCTCCCACACCGAAAGTGCCAGCAACTCAAGCTCTTGCTCCTCCTCACCGGCCATTGGCAGCGCATCTACAGCACCACAGACATCGGGGCTCCGGGCTTTCCCTGACGAACAGGGCTTCGACGTTTACCACCAGCTGCACCTGGGCACCCACTCCAAAAAAACCCGAAAAATCACGAACGTCGGTCGATTGCTCCCACTCCGAAAGTGCCAGCAACTCAACCTCTTGCTGCTCACCACCGGCCGTTGGCAGCGCATCTACATCACCACAGACATCGGGGCTCCGGGCTTTCCCTGACGAACAGGGCTTCGATATTTACCACCAGCTGCACCTGGTCGCCCACTCCAAAAAAACCCGAAAAATCACGAACGTCGGACGATTGCTCCCACACCGAAAGTGCCAGCCAGTCAAGCTCCTGCTGCTCCTCAGCGGCCATTGGCAGCGCATCTACAGCACCACAGACATCGGGGCTCCGGGCTTACCCTGACGAACAGGGCTTCGACGTTTACCACCAGCTGCACCTGGGCCCCCACTCCAAAAAAACCCCGAAAAATCACGAAGATCGGACGATTGCTCCCACACCGAAAGTGCCAGCCAGTCAATCTCTTGCTGCTGCTCCCCGGCCATTGGCAGCGCATCTACAGCACCACAGACATCGGGGCTCCGGGCTTTCCCTGACGAACAGGGCTTCGACGTTTACCACCACCTGCACCTGGGTGCCCATTGGAAAAAAACCCAAGAAAAATCACGAACGTCGGACGATTGCTCCCACACCGAAAGTGCCAGCCAGTCAAGCTCTTGCTGCTCCTCACCGGCCATTGGCAGCGCATCTACAGCACCACAGACATGGGGGCTTTGGGCTTTCCCTGACGAACAGGGCTTCGACGTTTACCACCAGCTGCGCCTGGGCGCCCATTGGAAAAAAACCCAAGAAAATCACGAACGTTGGACGATTGCTCCCACACTGAAAGTGCCAGCAACTCAAGCTCTTGCTCCTCATCACCGGCCACTGGCAGCGCATCTACAGCACCACAGACACTGGGGCTCCAGGCTTTCCCTGACGAACAGGGCTTCAATGTTTACCACCAGCTGCACCGGCGCGCCCACTCCAAAAAAACCCTGAAAAATCACGAATGTCGGACGATTGCTCCCACACCGAACGTGCCAGCCAGTCAAGCTCTTGCTGCTGCTCCCCGGCCATTGGCAGCGCATCTACAGCACCACAGACATCGGGGCTCCAGGCTTTCCCTATCGAACAGGGCTTCGACGTTTACCACCAGCTGCGCCTGGGCGCCCACTAAAAAAAACCCCGAAAAATCACGAACGTCGGACGATTGCTCCCACACCGAAAGTGCCAGCCAGTCAAGCTCTTGCTGTACCTCACCGGCCATTGGCAGCGCATCTACAGCACCACAGCCATCGGGGCTCCGGGCTTTCCCTGACGAACAGGGCTTCGACGTTTACCACCAGCTGCACCTGGGCGCCCACTCCAAAAAAACCCGAAAAATCACGAACGTCGGACGATTGCTCCCACACCGAAAGTGCCAGCCAGTCAAGCTCTTGCTGCTCCTCACTGGCCATTGGCAGCGCATCTACAGCACCACAGACATCGGGGCTCCGGGCTTTCCCTGACGAACAGGGCTTCGACGTTTACCACCAGCTGCACCTGGGCGCCCATTGGAAAAAAACCCAAGAAAATCACGAACGTTGGACGATTGCTCCCACACCGAAAGTGCCAGCAACTCAAGCTCTTGCTGCTGCTCCCCGGGCATTGGCAGCGCATCTACAGCACCACAGACATCGGGGCTCCAGGCTTTCCCTGACGAACAGGGCTTCGACGTTTACCACCAGCTGCACCTGGTCGCCCACTCAAAAAAAACCCGAAAAATCATGAACGTCGGGCGATTGCTCCCACACCGAAAGTGCCAGCCAGTCAAGCTCCTGCTGCTCCTCAGCGGCCATTGGCAGCGCATCTACAGCACCACAGACATCGGGGCTCCGGGCTTTCCCTGACGAACAGGGCTTCGACGTTTACCACCAGCTGCACCTGGGCGCCCACTGAAAAAAACCCTGAAAAATCACAAACGTCGGACGATTGCTCCCACACAAAAAGTGCCAGCCAGTCAAGCTCTTGCTGCTCCTCACCGGCCATTGGCAGCGCATCTACAGCACCACAGACATCAGGGCTCCAGGCTTTCCCTGACGAACAGGGCTTCGACGTTTACCACCAGCTGCACCTGGGCGCCCACTGAAAAAAACCCAAGAAAAATCACGAACGTCGGACGATTGCTCCCACACCGAAAGTGCCAGCCAGTCAAGCTCTTGCTGCTCCTCACCGGCCATTGGCAGCGCATCCACAGCACCACAGACATCGGGGCTCCGGGCTTTCCCTGACGAACAGGGCTTCGACGTTTACCACCAGCTGCGCCTGGGCGCCCACTAAAAAAAACCCCGAAAAATCACGAACGTCGGACGATTGCTCCCACACCGAAAGTGCCAGCCAGTCAAGCTCTTGCTGTACCTCACCGGCCATTGGCAGCGCATCTACAGCACCACAGACATCGGGGCTCCAGGATTTCCCTGACGAACAGGGCTTTGACATTTACCACCACCTGCACCTGGGTGCCCATTGGAAAAAAACCCAAGAAAAATCACGAACGTCGGACGATTGCTCCCACACCGAAAGTGCCAGCCAGTCAAGCTCTTGCTGCTCCTCACCGGCCATTGGCAGCACATCTACAGCACCACAGACATGGGGGCTTTGGGCTTTCCCTGACGAACAGGGCTTCGACGTTTAGCACCACCTGCAGCTGGGCGCCCATTGGAAATAAACCCAAGAAAATCACGAACGTTGGACGATTGCTCCCACACTGAAAGTGCCAGCAACTCAAGCTCTTGCTCCTCATCACCGGCCACTGGCAGCGCATCTACAGCACCACAGACACTGGGGCTCCGGGCTTTCCCTGACGAACAGGGCTTCAACGTTTACCACCAGCTGCACCGGCGCGCCCACTCCAAAAAAACCCTGAAAAATCACGAATGTCGGACGATTGCTCCGACACCGAACGTGCCAGCCAGTCAAGCTCTTGCTGCTGCTCCCCGGCCATTGGCAGCGCATCTACAGCACCACAGACATCGGGGCTCCAGGCTTTCCCTGACGAACAGGGCTTCGACGTTTACCACCAGCTGCACCTGGGCGCCCACTGAAAAAAACCCAAGAAAAATCACGAACGTCGGACGATTGCTGCCACACCGAAAGTGCCAGCCAGTCAAGCTCTTGCTGCTCCTCACCGGCCATTGGCAGCGCATCCACAGCACCACAGACATCGGGGCTCCACGCTTTCCCTGACGAACAGGGCTTCGACGTTTACCACCAGCTGCGCCTGGGCACCCACTCCAAAAAAACGCGAAAAATCACGAACGTCGGACGATTGCTCCCACATCGAAAGTGCCAGCCAGTCAAGCTCTTGCTGCTCCTCACCGGCCATTGGCAGCGCATCTACAGCACCACAGACATCGGGGCTCCGGGCTTTCCCTGACGAACAGGGCTGCGACCTTTACCACCACCTGCACCTGGGCGCCCATTGGAAAAAAACCCAAGAAAAATCACGAGCGTTGGACGATTGCTCCCACACCGAAAATGCCAGCAACTCAAGCTCTTGCTGCTCCTCACCGGCCATTGGCAGCGCATCTACAGCACCACAGACATCGGGGCTCCGGGCTTTCCCTGACGAACAGGGCTTCGACCTTTACCACCACCTGCACCTGGGCGCCCACTCCAAAAAAACCCGAAAAATCACGAACGTCGGACGATTGCTGCCACACCGAAAGTGCCAGCCAGTCAAGCTCTTGCTGTACCTCACCGGCCATTGGCAGCGCATCTACAGCACCACAGCCATCGGGGCTCCGGGCTTTCCCTGACGAACAGGGCTTCGACGTTTACCACCAGCTGCACCTGGGCGACCAGTGGAAAAAAACCCAAGAAAATCACGAACGTTGGACGATTGCTCCCACACCGAAAGTGCCAGCCAGTCAAGCTCTTGCTCCTCATCACCGGCCACTGGCAGCGCATCTACAGCACCATAGACACTGGGGCTCCGGGCTTTCCCTGACGAACAGGGCTTCGACGTTTACTACCAGCTGCAGCTGGGCGCCCACTCCAAAAAAACCCTGAAAAATCACGAATGTCGGACGATTGCTCCCACACCGAACGTGCCAGCCAGTCAAGCTCTTGCTGCTGCTCCCCGGCCATTGGCAGCGCATCTACAGCACCACAGACATCAGGGCTCCAGGCTTTCCCTGACGAACAGGGCTTCGACGTTTACAACCAGCTGCACCTGGGCGCCCACTGAAAAAAACCCAAGAAAAATCACGAACGTCGGACGATTGCTCCCACACCGAAAGTGCCAGCCAGTCAAGCTCTTGCTGCTCCTCACCGGCCATTGGCAGCGCATCCACAGCACCACAGACATCGGGGCTCCGGGCTTTCCCTGACGAACAGGGCTTCGACGTTTACCACCAGCTGCACCTGGGGGGCCCACTGAAAAAAACCCCAAAAAATCATGAACGTCGGACGATTGCTCCCACACCGAAAGTGCCAGCAACTCAAGCTCTTGCTGCTCCTCACCGGCCATTGGCAGCGCATCTACAGCACCACAGACATCGGGGCTCCGGGCTTTCCCTGACGAACAAGGCTTCGATGTTTACCACCAGCTGCACCTGGGCGCCCACTCCAAAAAAACCCGAAAATTCACGAACGTCGGACGATTGCTCCCACACAAGAAGTGCCAGGCAGTCAAGCTCCTGCTGCTCCTCAGCGGCCATTGGCAGCGCATCTACAGCACCACAGACATCGGGGCTCCGGGCTTTCCCTGACGAACAGGGCTTCGACGTTTACCACCAGCTGCACCTGGTCGCCCACTCCAAAAAAAACCCGAAAAATCACGAAGATCGGACGATTGCTCCCACACCGAAAGTGCCAGCCAGTCAAGCTCTTGCTGCTGCTCCCCGGCCATTGGCAGTGCATCTACAGCACCACAGACATCGGGGCTCCGGGCTTTCCCTGACGAACAGGGCTTCGACGTTTACCACCACCTGCACCTGGGCGCCCATTGGAAAAAAACCCAAGAAAAATCACGAACGTTGGACGATTGCTCCCACACCGAAAGTGCCAGCCAGTCAAGCTCCTGCTGCTCCTCAGCGGCCATTGGCAGCCCATCTACAGCACCACAGACATCGGGGCTCCGGGCTTTCCCTGACGAACAGGGCTTCGACGTTTACCACCAGCTGCGTCTGGGCGCCCACTAAAAAAAAACCCCAAAAAATCACGAATGTCGGACGATTGCTCCCACACAAAAAGTGCCAGCCAGTCAAGCTCTTGCTGCTCATCACCGGCCATTGGCAGCGCATCTACAGCACCACAGACATCGGGGCTCCGGGCTTTCCCTGATGAACAGGGCTTCGACGTTTACCACCAGCTGCACCTGGGGGGCCCACTGAAAAAAACCCCGAAAAATCATGAACGTCTGACGATTGCTGCCACACAAAAAGTGTCAGCCAGTCAAGCTCCTGCTGCTCCTCAGCGGCCATTGGCAGCGCATCTACAGCACCACAGACATCGGGGCTCCGGGCTTTCCCTGACGAACAGGGCTTCGACGTTTACCACCAGCTGTACCTGGGCGCCCATTGGAAAAAAACCCAAGAAAAATCACGAACGTTGGACGATTGCTCCCACACCGAAAATGCCAGCAACTCAAGCTCTTGCTGCTCCTCACCGGCCATTGGCAGTGCATCTACAGCACCACAGACATCGGGGCTCCGGGCTTTCCCTGACGAACAGGGCTTCGACGTTTACCACCAGCTGCACCTGGGCACCCACTCCAAAAAAACCCGAAAAATCACGAACGTCGGTCGATTGCTCCCACTCCGAAAGTGCCAGCAACTCAACCTCTTGCTGCTCACCACCGGCCGTTGGCAGCGCATCTACATCACCACAGACATCGGGGCTCCGGGCTTTCCCTGACGAACAGGGCTTCGATATTTACCACCAGCTGCACCTGGTCGCCCACTCCAAAAAAACCCGAAAAATCACGAACGTCGGACGATTGCTCCCACACCGAAAGTGCCAGCCAGTCAAGCTCCTGCTGCTCCTCAGCGGCCATTGGCAGCGCATCTACAGCACCACAGACATCGGGGCTCCGGGCTTTCCCTGACGAACAGGGCTTCGACGTTTACCACCAGCTGCACCTGGGTGCCTATTGGAAAAAAACCCAAGAAAAATCACGAACGTTGGACGATTGCTCCCACACCGAAAGTGCCAGCAACTCAAGCTCTTTCTACTCCTCACCGGCCATTAGCAGCGCATCTACAGCACCACAGACATCGGGGCTCCGGGCTTTCCCTGACGAACAGGGCTTCGACGTTTACCACCATCTGCACCTGGTCGCCCACGCCAAAAAAACCCGAAAAATCACGAACGTCGGACGATTGCTCCCACAAAAAAAGTGCCAGGCAGTCAAGCTCCTGCTGCTCCTCACCGGCCATTGGCAGCGCATCTACAGCACCACAGACATCGGGGCTCCGGGCTTTCCCTGACAAACAGGGCTTCGACGTTTACCACCAGCTGCACCTGGGCGCCCACTAAAAAAAACCCTAAAAAATCACGAATGTCGGACGATTGCTCCCACACAAAAAGTGCCAGCCAGTCAAGCTCTTGCTGCTCATCACCGGCCATTGGCAGCGCATCTACAGCACCACAGACATCGGGGCTCCGGGCTTTCCCTCACGAACAGGGCTTCGACGTTTACCACCAGCTGCACCTGGGGGGCCCACTGAAAAAAACCCCGAAAAATCATGAACGTTGGACGATTGCTCCCACACCGAAAGTGCCAGCCACTCAAGCTCTTGCTGCTCATCACCGGCCATTGGCAGCGCATCTACAGCACCACAGACATCGGGGCTCCGGGCTTTCCCTGACGAACAGGGCTTCGACGTTTACCACCAGCTGGACCTGGGCGCCCACTCCAAAAAAACCCGAAAAATCACGAACGTCGGACGATTGCTCCCACACCGAAAGTGCCAGCCAGTCAAGCTCTTGCTGCTCCTCCCCGGCCATTGGCAGCGCATCTACAGCACCACAGACATCGGGGCTCCGGGCTTTCCCTGACGAACAGGGCTTCGACGTTTACCACCAGCTGCACCTGGGCGCCCATTGGAAAAAAACCCAAGAAAATCACAAACGTTGGACGATTGCTCCCACACCGAAAGTGCCAGCCAGTCAAGCTCTTGCTCCTCCTCTCCGGCCACTGGCAGCGCATCTACAGCACCACAGACACTGGGGCTCCGGGATTTCCCTGACGAACAGGGCTTCGACGTTTACAACCAGCTGCACCTGGGCGTCCACTCCAAAAAAACTTTGAAAAATCACGAATGTCGGACGATTGCTCCCACACCGAAAGTGCCAGCCAGTCAAGCTCTTGCTGCTGCTCCCCGGCCATTGGCAGCGCATCTACAGCGCCACAGACATCGGGGCACTGGGCTTTCCCTGACGAACAGGGCTTCGACGTTTACCACCAGCTGCGCCTGGGCGCCCACTAAAAAAAACCCCGAAAAATCACAAACGTCGGACGATTGCTCCCACACCGAAAGTGCCAGCCAGTCAAGCTCTTGCTGCTGCTCCCCGGCCATTGGCAGTGCATCTACAGCACCACAGACATCGGGGCTCCGGGCTTTCCCTGACGAACAGGGCTTCGACGTTTACCACCACCTGCACCTGGGCGCCCATTGGAAAAAAACCCCAAAAAATCACGAATGTCGTACGATTGCTCCCACATAAAAAGTGCCAGCCAGTCAAGCTCCTGCTGCTCCTCAGCGGCCATTGGCAGCGCATCTACAGCACCACAGACATCGGGGCTCCGGGCTTTCCCTCACGAACAGGGCTTCGACGTTTACCACCAGCTGCACCTGGGGGGCCCACTGAAAAAAACCCCGAAAAATCACGAACGTCGGACGATTGCTCCCACACCGAAAGTGCCAGCCAGTCAAGCTCCTGCTGCTCCTCAGCGGCCATTGGCAGCGCATCTACAGCACCACAGACATCGGGGCTCCGGGCTTTCCCTGACGAACAGGGCTTCGACGTTTACCACCAGCTGCACCTGGGCGCCCACTAAAAAAAAACCCCAAAAAATCACGAATGTCGTACGATTGCTCCCACATAAAAAGTGCCAGCCAGTCAAGCTCCTGCTGCTCCTCAGCGGCCATTGGCAGCGCATCTACAGCACCACAGACACTGGGGCTCCGGGCTTTCCCTCACGAACAGGGCTTCGACGTTTACCACCAGCTGCACCTGGGGGGCCCACTGAAAAAAACCCCGAAAAATCACGAACGTCGGGCGATTGCTTTCACACAAGAAGTGCCAGCCAGTCAAGCTCCTGCTGCTCCTCCGCGGCCATTGGCAGCGCATCTACAGCACCACAGACATCGGGGCTCCGGGCTTTCCCTGACGAACAGGGCTTCGACGTTTACCACCATCTGCACCTGGTCGCCCATTCCAAAAAAACCCGAAAAATCACGAACGTCGGACGATTGCTCCCACACAAAAAGTGCCAGCCAGTCAAGCTCCTGCTGCTCCTCACCGGCCATTGGCAGCGCATCTACAGCACCACAGACATCGGGGCTCCGGGCTTTCCCTGACGAACAGGGCTTCGACGTTTACCACCAGCTGCGTCTGGGCGCCCACTAAAAAAAACCCCAAAAAATCACGAATGTCGGACGATTGCTCCCACACAAAAAGTGCCAGCCAGTCAAGCTCTTGCTGCTCATCACCGGCCATTGGCAGCGCATCTACAGCACCACAGACATCGGGGCTCCGGGCTTTCCCTCACGAACAGGGCTTCGACGTTTACCACCAGCTGCACCTGGGGGGCCCACTGAAAAAAACCCCGAAAAATCATGAACGTCGGACGATTGCTCCCACACCGAAAGTGCCAGCCACTCAAGCTCTTGCTGCTCATCACCGGCCATTGGCAGCGCATCTACAGCACCACAGGCACTGGGGCTCCGGGCTTTCCCTGACGAACAGGGCTTCGACGTTTACCACCAGCTGCACCTGGGCGCCCATTGGAAAAAAACCCAAGAAAATCACAAACGTTGGACGATTGCTCCCACACCGAAAGTGCCAGCAACTCAAGCTCTTGCTCCTCCTCACCGGCCACTGGCAGCGCATCTACAGCACCACAGACACTGGGGCTCCGGGATTTCCCTGACGAACAGGACTTCGACGTTTACAACCAGCTGCACCTGGGCGTCCACTCCAAAAAAACTTTGAAAAATCACGAATGTCGGACGATTGCTCCCACACCGAAAGTGCCAGCCAGTCAAGCTCTTGCTGCTGCTCCCCGGCCATTGGCAGCGCATCTACAGCGCCACAGACATCGGGGCACTGGGCTTTCCCTGACGAACAGGGCTTCGACGTTTACCACCAGCTGCGCCTGGGCGCCCACTAAAAAAAAACCCCGAAAAATCACGAACGTCGGACGATTGCTCCCACACCGAAAGTGCCAGCCAGTCAATCTCTTGCTGCTCCTCCCCGGCCATTGGCAGCGCATCTACAGCACCACAGACATCGGGGCTCCGGGCTTTCCCTGACGAACAGGGCTTCGACGTTTACCACCACCTGCACCTGGGCGCCCATTGGAAAAAAACCCAAGAAAAATCACGTGCGTTGGACGATTGCTCCCACACCGAAAATGCCAGCAACTCAAGCTCTTGCTGCTCCTCACCGGCCATTGGCAGCGCATCTACAGCACCACAGACATCGGGGCTCCGGGCTTTCCCTGACGAATAGGGCTTCGACATTTACCACCACCTGCACCTGGGCGCCCACTCCAAAAAAACCCCGAAAAATCACGAAGATCGGACGATTGCTCCCACACCGAAAGTGCCAGCCAGTCAAGCTCCTGCTGCTCCTCAGCGGCCATTGGCAGTGCATCTACAGCACCACAGACATCGGGGCTCCGGGCTTTCCCTGACGAACAGGGCTTCGACGTTTACCACCAGCTGCACCTGGGCGCCCACTAAAAATAAACCCCAAAAAATCACGAATGTCGTACGATTGCTCCCACATAAAAAGTGCCAGCCAGTCAAGCTCCTGCTGCTCCTCAGCGGCCATTGGCAGCGCATCTACAGCACCACAGACATCGGGGCTCCGGGCTTTCCCTCACGAACAGGGCTTCGACGTTTACCACCAGCTGCACATGGGGGGCCCACTGAAAAAAACCCCGAAAAATCACGAACGTCGGACGATTGCTCCCACACAAGAAGTGCCAGCCAGTCAAGCTCCTGCTGCTCCTCAGCGGCCATTGGCAGCGCATCTACAGCACCACAGACATCGGGGCTCCGGGCTTTCCCTGACGAACAGGGCTTCGACGTTTACCACCAGCTGCACCTGGGCGCCCACTCCAAAAAAACCCCGAAAAATCACGAAGATCGGACGATTGCTCCCACACCGAAAGTGCCAGCCAGTCAAGCTCTTGCTGCTGCTCCCCGGCCATTGGCAGCGCATCTACAGCACCACAGACATCGGGGCTCCGGGCTTTCCCTGACGAACAGGGCTTCGACGTTTACCACCACCTGCACCTGGGCGCCCATTGGAAAAAAACCCAAGAAAAATCACGAACGTTGGACGATTGCTCCCACACCGAAAGTGCCAGCAACTCAAGCTCTTGCTACTCCTCACCGGCCATTGGCAGCGCATCTACAGCACCACAGACATCGGGGCTCCGGGCTTTCCCTGACGAACAGGGCTTCGACGTTTACCACCATCTGCACCTGGTCGCCCATTCCAAAAAAACCCGAAAAATCACGAACGTCGGACGATTGCTCCCACACCGAAAGTGCCAGCCAGTCAAGCTCCTGCTGCTCCTCACCGGCCATTGGCAGCGCATCTACAGCACCACAGACATCGGGGCTCCGGGCTTTCCCTCACGAACAGGGCTTCGACGTTTACCACCAGCTGCACCTGGGGGGCCCACTGAAAAAAACCCCGAAAAATCATGAACGTCGGACGATTGCTCCCACACCGAAAGTGCCAGCCACTCAAGCTCTTGCTGCTCATCACCGGCCATTGGCAGCGCATCTACAGCACCACAGGCACTGGGGCTCCGGGCTTTCCCTGACGAACAGGGCTTCGACGTTTACCACCAGCTGCACCTGGGCACCCACTCCAAAAAAACCCGAAAAATCACGAACGTTGGACGATTGCTCCCACACCGAAAGTGCCAGCCAGTCAAGCTCTTGCTGCTCCTCCCCGGCCATTGGCAGTGCATCTACAGCACCACAGATATCGGGGCTCCGGGCTTTCCCTGACGAACAGGGCTTCGACGTTTACCACCAGCTGCACCTGGGTGCCTATTGGAAAAAAACCCAAGAAAAATCACGAACGTTGGACGATTGCTCCCACACCGAAAGTGCCAGCAACTCAAGCTCTTTCTACTCCTCACCGGCCATTAGCAGCGCATCTACAGCACCACAGACATCGGGGCTCCGGGCTTTCCCTGACGAACAGGGCTTCGACGTTTACCACCATCTGCACCTGGTCGCCCACGCCAAAAAAACCCGAAAAATCACGAACGTCGGACGATTGCTCCCACACCGAAAGTGCCAGGCAGTCAAGCTCCTGCTGCTCCTCACCGGCCATTGGCAGCGCATCTACAGCACCACAGACATCGGGGCTCCGGGCTTTCCCTGACAAACAGGGCTTCGACGTTTACCACCAGCTGCACCTGGGCGCCCACTAAAAAAAACCCCAAAAAATCACGAATGTCGGACGATTGCTCCCACACAAAAAGTGCCAGCCAGTCAAGCTCTTGCTGCTCATCACCGGCCATTGGCAGCGCATCTACAGCACCACAGACATCGGGGCTCCGGGCTTTCCCTCACGAACAGGGCTTCGACGTTTACCACCAGCTGCACCTGGGGGGCCCACTGAAAAAAACCCCGAAAAATCATGAACGTTGGACGATTGCTCCCACACCGAAAGTGCCAGCCACTCAAGCTCTTGCTGCTCATCACCGGCCATTGGCAGCGCATCTACAGCACCACAGACATCGGGGCTCCGGGCTTTCCCTGACGAACAGGGCTTCGACGTTTACCACCAGCTGGACCTGGGCGCCCACTCCAAAAAAACCCGAAAAATCACGAACGTCGGACGATTGCTCCCACACCGAAAGTGCCAGCCAGTCAAGCTCTTGCTGCTCCTCCCCGGCCATTGGCAGCGCATCTACAGCACCACAGACATCGGGGCTCCGGGCTTTCCCTGACGAACAGGGCTTCGACGTTTACCACCAGCTGCACCTGGGCGCCCATTGGAAAAAAACCCAAGAAAATCACAAACGTTGGACGATTGCTCCCACACCGAAAGTGCCAGCCAGTCAAGCTCTTGCTCCTCCTCTCCGGCCACTGGCAGCGCATCTACAGCACCACAGACACTGGGGCTCCGGGATTTCCCTGACGAACAGGACTTCGACGTTTACAACCAGCTGCACCTGGGCGTCCACTCCAAAAAAACTTTGAAAAATCACGAATGTCGGACGATTGCTCCCACACCGAAAGTGCCAGCCAGTCAAGCTCTTGCTGCTGCTCCCCGGCCATTGGCAGCGCATCTACAGCGCCACAGACATCGGGGCACTGGGCTTTCCCTGACGAACAGGGCTTCGACGTTTACCACCAGCTGCGCCTGGGCGCCCACTAAAAAAAACCCCGAAAAATCACAAACGTCGGACGATTGCTCCCACACCGAAAGTGCCAGCCAGTCAAGCTCTTGCTGCTGCTCCCCGGCCATTGGCAGTGCATCTACAGCACGGCAGACATCGGGGCTCCGGGCTTTCCCTGACGAACAGGGCTTCGACGTTTACCACCACCTGCACCTGGGCGCCCATTGGAAAAAAACCCCAAAAAATCACGAATGTCGTACGATTGCTCCCACATAAAAAGTGCCAGCCAGTCAAGCTCCTGCTGCTCCTCAGCGGCCATTGGCAGCGCATCTACAGCACCACAGACATCGGGGCTCCGGGCTTTCCCTCACGAACAGGGCTTCGACGTTTACCACCAGCTGCACCTGGGGGGCCCACTGAAAAAAACCCCGAAAAATCACGAACGTCGGACGATTGCTCCCACACCGAAAGTGCCAGCCAGTCAAGCTCCTGCTGCTCCTCAGCGGCCATTGGCAGCGCATCTACAGCACCACAGACATCGGGGCTCCGGGCTTTCCCTGACGAACAGGGCTTCGACGTTTACCACCAGCTGCACCTGGGCGCCCACTAAAAAAAAACCCCAAAAAATCACGAATGTCGTACGATTGCTCCCACATAAAAAGTGCCAGCCAGTCAAGCTCCTGCTGCTCCTCAGCGGCCATTGGCAGCGCATCTACAGCACCACAGACACTGGGGCTCCGGGCTTTCCCTCACGAACAGGGCTTCGACGTTTACCACCAGCTGCACCTGGGGGGCCCACTGAAAAAAACCCCGAAAAATCACGAACGTCGGGCGATTGCTCCCACACAAGAAGTGCCAGCCAGTCAAGCTCCTGCTGCTCCTCCGCGGCCATTGGCAGCGCATCTACAGCACCACAGACATCGGGGCTCCGGGCTTTCCCTGACGAACAGGGCTTCGACGTTTACCACCATCTGCACCTGGTCGCCCATTCCAAAAAAACCCGAAAAATCACGAACGTCGGACGATTGCTCCCACACAAAAAGTGCCAGCCAGTCAAGCTCCTGCTGCTCCTCACCGGCCATTGGCAGCGCATCTACAGCACCACAGACATCGGGGCTCCGGGCTTTCCCTGACGAACAGGGCTTCGACGTTTACCACCAGCTGCGTCTGGGCGCCCACTAAAAAAAACCCCAAAAGAATCACGAATGTCGGACGATTGCTCCCACACAAAAAGTGCCAGCCAGTCAAGCTCTTGCTGCTCATCACCGGCCATTGGCAGCGCATCTACAGCACCACAGACATCGGGGCTCCGGGCTTTCCCTCACGAACAGGGCTTCGACGTTTACCACCAGCTGCACCTGGGGGGCCCACTGAAAAAAACCCCGAAAAATCATGAACGTCGGACGATTGCTCCCACACCGAAAGTGCCAGCCACTCAAGCTCTTGCTGCTCATCACCGGCCATTGGCAGCGCATCTACAGCACCACAGGCACTGGGGCTCCGGGCTTTCCCTGACGAACAGGGCTTCGACGTTTACCACCAGCTGCACCTGGGCGCCCATTGGAAAAAAACCCAAGAAAATCACAAACGTTGGACGATTGCTCCCACACCGAAAGTGCCAGCAACTCAAGCTCTTGCTCCTCCTCACCGGCCACTGGCAGCGCATCTACAGCACCACAGACACTGGGGCTCCGGGATTTCCCTGACGAACAGGACTTCGACGTTTACAACCAGCTGCACCTGGGCGTCCACTCCAAAAAAACTTTGAAAAATCACGAATGTCGGACGATTGCTCCCACACCGAAAGTGCCAGCCAGTCAAGCTCTTGCTGCTGCTCCCCGGCCATTGGCAGCGCATCTACAGCGCCACAGACATCGGGGCACTGGGCTTTCCCTGACGAACAGGGCTTCGACGTTTACCACCAGCTGCGCCTGGGCGCCCACTAAAAAAAAACCCCGAAAAATCACGAACGTCGGACGATTGCTCCCACACCGAAAGTGCCAGCCAGTCAATCTCTTGCTGCTCCTCCCCGGCCATTGGCAGCGCATCTACAGCACCACAGACATCGGGGCTCCGGGCTTTCCCTGACGAACAGGGCTTCGACGTTTACCACCACCTGCACCTGGGCGCCCATTGGAAAAAAACCCAAGAAAAATCACGTGCGTTGGACGATTGCTCCCACACCGAAAATGCCAGCAACTCAAGCTCTTGCTGCTCCTCACCGGCCATTGGCAGCGCATCTACAGCACCACAGACATCGGGGCTCCGGGCTTTCCCTGACGAATAGGGCTTCGACATTTACCACCACCTGCACCTGGGCGCCCACTCCAAAAAAACCCCGAAAAATCACGAAGATCGGACGATTGCTCCCACACCGAAAGTGCCAGCCAGTCAAGCTCCTGCTGCTCCTCAGCGGCCATTGGCAGTGCATCTACAGCACCACAGACATCGGGGCTCCGGGCTTTCCCTGACGAACAGGGCTTCGACGTTTACCACCAGCTGCACCTGGGCGCCCACTAAAAATAAACCCCAAAAAATCACGAATGTCGTACGATTGCTCCCACATAAAAAGTGCCAGCCAGTCAAGCTCCTGCTGCTCCTCAGCGGCCATTGGCAGCGCATCTACAGCACCACAGACATCGGGGCTCCGGGCTTTCCCTCACGAACAGGGCTTCGACGTTTACCACCAGCTGCACATGGGGGGCCCACTGAAAAAAACCCCGAAAAATCACGAACGTCGGACGATTGCTCCCACACAAGAAGTGCCAGCCAGTCAAGCTCCTGCTGCTCCTCAGCGGCCATTGGCAGCGCATCTACAGCACCACAGACATCGGGGCTCCGGGCTTTCCCTGACGAACAGGGCTTCGACGTTTACCACCAGCTGCACCTGGGCGCCCACTCCAAAAAAACCCCGAAAAATCACGAAGATCGGACGATTGCTCCCACACCGAAAGTGCCAGCCAGTCAAGCTCTTGCTGCTGCTCCCCGGCCATTGGCAGCGCATCTACAGCACCACAGACATCGGGGCTCCGGGCTTTCCCTGACGAACAGGGCTTCGACGTTTACCACCACCTGCACCTGGGCGCCCATTGGAAAAAAACCCAAGAAAAATCACGAACGTTGGACGATTGCTCCCACACCGAAAGTGCCAGCAACTCAAGCTCTTGCTACTCCTCACCGGCCATTGGCAGCGCATCTACAGCACCACAGACATCGGGGCTCCGGGCTTTCCCTGACGAACAGGGCTTCGACGTTTACCACCATCTGCACCTGGTCGCCCATTCCAAAAAAACCCGAAAAATCACGAACGTCGGACGATTGCTCCCACACCGAAAGTGCCAGCCAGTCAAGCTCCTGCTGCTCCTCACCGGCCATTGGCAGCGCATCTACAGCACCACAGACATCGGGGCTCCGGGCTTTCCCTCACGAACAGGGCTTCGACGTTTACCACCAGCTGCACCTGGGGGGCCCACTGAAAGAAACCCCGAAAAATCATGAACGTCGGACGATTGCTCCCACACCGAAAGTGCCAGCCACTCAAGCTCTTGCTGCTCATCACCGGCCATTGGCAGCGCATCTACAGCACCACAGGCACTGGGGCTCCGGGCTTTCCCTGACGAACAGGGCTTCGACGTTTACCACCAGCTGCACCTGGGCACCCACTCCAAAAAAACCCGAAAAATCACGAACGTTGGACGATTGCTCCCACACCGAAAGTGCCAGCCAGTCAAGCTCTTGCTGCTCCTCCCCGGCCATTGGCAGTGCATCTACAGCACCACAGATATCGGGGCTCCGGGCTTTCCCTGACGAACAGGGCTTCGACGTTTACCACCAGCTGCACCTGGGCGCCCATTGGAAAGAAACCCAAGAAAATCACGAACGTTGGACGATTGCTCCCACACCGAAAGTGCCAGCAACTCAAGCTCTTGCTCCTCATCACCGGCCACTGGCAGCGCATCTACAGCACCACAGACATTGGGGCTCCGGGCTTTCCCTGACGAACAGGACTTCGACGTTTACCACCAGCTGCACCTGGGCGCCCACTCCAAAAAAACCCCGAAAAATCACGAATGTCGGACGATTGCTCCCACACCGAACGTGCCAGCCAGTCAAGCTCTTGCTGCTGCTCCCCGGCCATTGGCAGCGCATCTACAGCGCCACAGACATCGGGGCACTGGGCTTTCCCTGACGAACAGTGCTTAGACATTTACCACCAGGTGCGCCTGAGCGCTCACTAAAAAAAAACCCGAAAAATCACGAACGTCGGACGATTGCTCCCACACCGAAAGTGCCAGCCAGTCAAGCACTTGCTGCTCATCACCGGCCATTGGCAGCGCATCTACAGCACCACAGACATCGGGGCTCCGGGCTTTCCCTGACGAACAGGGCTTCGACGTTTACCACCAGCTGCACCTGGTCGCCCACTCCAAAAAATCCCGAAAAATCACGAACGTCGGTCGATTGCTCCCACTCCGAAAGTGCAAGCCAGTCAAGCTCTTGCTGCTGCTCCCCGGCCATTGGCAGTGCATCTACAGCACCACAGACATCGGGGCTCCGGGCTTTCCCTCACGAACAGGGCTTCGACGTTTACCACCAGCTGCACCTGGGCCCCCACTCCAAAAAAACCCCGAAAAATCACGAAGATCGGACGATTGCTCCCACACCGAAAGTGCCAGCCAGTCAATCTCTTGCTGCTGCTCCCCGGCCATTGGCAGCGCATCTACAGCACCACAGACATCGGGGCTCCGGGCTTTCCCTGACGAACAGGGCTTCGACGTTTACCACCACCTGCACCTGGGTGCCCATTGGAAAAAAACCCAAGAAAAATCACGAACGTTGGACGATTGCTCCCACACCGAAAGTGCCAGCAACTCAAGCTCTTGCTACTCCTCACCGGCCATTAGCAGCGCATCTACAGCACCACAGACATCGGGGCTCCGGGCTTTCCCTGACGAACAGGGCTTCGACGTTTACCACCATCTGCACCTGGTCGCCCACGCCAAAAAAACCCGAAAAATCACGAACGTCTGACGATTGCTGCCACAAAAAAAGTGCCAGCCAGTCAAGCTCCTGCTGCTCCTCACCGGCCATTGGCAGCGCATCTACAGCACCACAGACATCGGGGCTCCAGGCTTTCCCTGACGAACAGGGCTTCGACGTTTACCACCAGCTGCGTCTGGGCGCCCACTAAAAAAAACCCCAAAAAATCACAAATGTCGGACGATTGCTCCCACACAAAAAGTGCCAGCCAGTCAAGCTCTTGCTGCTCATCACCGGCCATTGGCAGCGCATCTACAGCACCACAGACATCGGGGCTCCGGGCTTTCCCTGACGAACAGGACTTCGACGTTTACAACCAGCTGCACCTGGGCGTCCACTCCAAAAAAACCCCGAAAAATCACGAATGTCGGACGATTGCTCCCACACCGAAAGTGCCAGCCACTCAAGCTCTTGCTGCTCATCACCGGCCATTGGCAGCGCATCTACAGCACCACAGACACTGGGGCTCCGGGCTTTCCCTGACGAACAGGACTTCGACGTTTACAACCAGCTGCACCTGGGCGTCCACTCCAAAAAAACCCCGAAAAATCACGAATGTCGGACGATTGCTCCCACACCGAACGTGCCAGCCAGTCAAGCTCTTGCTGCTGCTCCCCGGCCATTGGCAGCGCATCTACAGCACCACAGACATCGGGGCACTGGGCTTTCCCTGACGAACAGGGCTTCGACGTTTACCACCAGCTGCGCCTGGGCGCCCACGCCAAAAAAACCCGAAAAATCACGAACGTCGGACGATTGCTCCCACACCGAAAGTGCCAGCCAGTCAAGCTCCTGCTGCTCCTCACCGGCCATTGGCAGCGCATCTACAGCACCACAGACATCGGGGCTCCGGGCTTTCCCTGACGAACAGGGCTTCGACGTTTACCACCAGCTGCACCTGGGCGCCCACTAAAAAAAACCCCGAAAAATCACGAACGTCGGACGATTGCTCCCACACCGAAAGTGCCAGCCAGTCAAGCTCTTGCTGTACCTCACCGGCCATTGGCAGCGCATCTACAGCACCACAGACATCAGGGCTCCGGGATTTCCCTGACGAACAGGGCTTTGACATTTACCACCAGCTGCACCTGGGCACCCTCTCCAAAAAAACCCGAAAAATCACGAACATCGTACGATTGCTCCCACATAAAAAGTGCCAGCCAGTCAAGCTCCTGCTGCTCCTCAGCGGCCATTGGCAGCGCATCTACAGCACCACAGACATCGGGGCTCCGGGCTTTCCCTGACGAACAGGGCTTCGACGTTTACCACCAGCTGCGTCTGGGCGCCCACTAAAAATAAACCCCAAAAAATCACGACTGTCGGACGACTGCTCCCACACAAAAAGTGCCAGCCAGTCAAGCTCTTGCTGCTCATCACCGGCCATTGGCAGCGCATCTACAGCACCACAGACATCGGGGCTCCGGGCTTTCCCTGATGAACAGGGCTTCGACGTTTACCACCAGCTGCACCTGGGGGGCCCACTGAAAAAAACCCCGAAAAATCATGAACGTCTGACGATTGCTCCCACACAAAAAGTGTCAGCCAGTCAAGCTCCTGCTGCTCCTCAGCGGCCATTGGCAGCGCATCTACAGCACCACAGACATCGGGGCTCCGGGCTTTCCCTGACGAACAGGGCTTCGACGTTTACCACCAGCTGCACCTGGGCCCCCACTCCAAAAAAACCTTGAAAAATCACGAAGATCGGACGATTGCTCCCACACCGAAAGTGCCAGCCAGTCAATCTCTTGCTGCTGCTCCCCGGCCATTGGCAGCGCATCTACAGCACCACAGACATCGGGGCTCCGGGCTTTCCCTGACGAACAGGGCTTCGACGTTTACCACCACCTGCACCTGGGTGCCCATTGGAAAAAAACCCAAGAAAAATCACGAACGTCGGACGATTGCTCCCACACCGAAAGTGCCAGCCAGTCAAGCTCTTGCTGCTCCTCACCGGCCATTGGCAGCACATCTACAGCACCACAGACACGGGGGCTTTGGGCTTTCCCTGACGAACAGGGCTACGACGTTTACCACCAGCTGCAGCTGGGCGCCCATTGGAAAAAAACCCAAGAAAATCACGAACGTTGGACGATTGCTCCCACACTGAAAGTGCCAGCAACTCAAGCTCTTGCTCCTCATCACCGGCCACTGGCAGCGCATCTACAGCACCACAGACACTGGGGCTCCGGGCTTTCCCTGACGAACAGGGCTTCGACGTTTACCACCAGCTGCACCTGGGCGCCCACTGAAAAAAACCCAAGAAAAATCACGAACGTCGGACGATTGCTCCCACACCGAAAGTGCCAGCCAGTCAAGCTCTTGCTGCTCCTCACCGGCCATTGGCAGCGCATCCACAGCACCACAGACATCGGGGCTCCGGGCTTTCCCTGACGAACAGGGCTTCGACGTTTACCACCAGCTGCACCTGGGGGGCCCACTGAAAAAAACCCCAAAAAATCATGAACGTCGGACGATTGCTCCCACACCGAAAGTGCCAGCAACTCAAGCTCTTGCTGCTCCTCAGCGGCCATTGGCAGCGCATCTACAGCACCACAGACATCGGGGCTCCGGGCTTTCCCTGACGAACAAGGCTTCGATGTTTACCACCAGCTGCACCTGGGCGCCCACTCCAAAAAAACCCGAAAAATCACGAACGTCGGACGATTGCTCCCACACAAGAAGTGCCAGGCAGTCAAGCTCCTGCTGCTCCTCAGCGGCCATTGGCAGCGCATCTACAGCACCACAGACATCGGGGCTCCGGGCTTTCCCTGACGAACAGGGCTTCGACGTTTACCACCAGCTGCACCTGGTCGCCCACTCCAAAAAAAACCCGAAAAATCACGAAGATCGGACGATTGCTCCCACACCGAAAGTGCCAGCCAGTCAAGCTCTTGCTGCTGCTCCCCGGCCATTGGCAGTGCATCTACAGCACCACAGACATCGGGGCTCCGGGCTTTCCCTGACGAACAGGGCTTCGACGTTTACCACCACCTGCACCTGGGCGCCCATTGGAAAAAAACCCAAGAAAAATCACGAACGTTAGACGATTGCTCCCACACCGAAAGTGCCAGCCAGTCAAGCTCTTGCTGCTCCTCAGCGGCCATTGGCAGCGCATCTACAGCACCACAGACATCGGGGCTCCGGGCTTTCCCTGACGAACAGGGCTTCGACGTTTACCACCAGCTGCGTCTGGGCGCCCACTAAAAAAAAACCCCAAAAAATCACGAATGTCGGACGATTGCTCCCACACAAAAAGTGCCAGCCAGTCAAGCTCTTGCTGCTCATCACCGGCCATTGGCAGCGGATCTACAGCACCACAGACATCGGGGCTCCGGGCTTTCCCTGATGAACAGGGCTTCGACATTTACCACCAGCTGCACCTGGGGGGCCCACTGAAAAAAACCCCGAAAAATCATGAACGTCTGACGATTGCTGCCACACAAAAAGTGTCAGCCAGTCAAGCTCCTGCTGCTCCTCAGCGGCCATTGGCAGCGCATCTACAGCACCACAGACATCGGGGCTCCGGGCTTTCCCTGACGAACAGGGCTTCGACGTTTACCACCAGCTGTACCTGGGCGCCCATTGGAAAAAAACCCAAGAAAAATCACGAACGTTGGACGATTGCTCCCACACCGAAAATGCCAGCAACTCAAGCTCTTGCTGCTCCTCACCGGCCATTGGCAGCGCATCTACAGCACCACAGACATCGGGGCTCCGGGCTTTCCCTGACGAACAGGGCTTCGACATTTACCACCACCTGCACCTGGGCGCCCACTCCAAAAAAACCCGAAAAATCACGAACGTCGGACGATTGCTCCCACACAAGAAGTGCCAGCCAGTCAAGCTCCTGCTGCTCCTCAGCGGCCATTGGCAGTGCATCTACAGCACCACAGACATCGGGGCTCCGGGCTTTCCCTGACGAACAGGGCTTCGACGTTTACCACCAGCTGCACCTGGGTGCCCATTGGAAAAAAACCCAAGAAAAATCACGAACGTTGGACGATTGCTCCCACACCGAAAGTGCCAGCAACTCAAGCTCTTTCTACTCCTCACCGGCCATTAGCAGCGCATCTACAGCACCACAGACATCGGGGCTCCGGGCTTTCCCTGACGAACAGGGCTTCGACGTTTACCACCATCTGCACCTGGTCGCCCACGCCAAAAAAACCCGAAAAAATCACGAACGTCGGACGATTGCTCCCACAAAAAAAGTGCCAGGCAGTCAAGCTCTTGCTGCTCCTCACCGGCCATTGGCAGCGCATCTACAGCACCACAGACATCGGGGCTCCGGGCTTTCCCTCACGAACAGGGCTTCGACGTTTACCACCAGCTGCACCTGGGCGCCCACTAAAAAAAACCCCAAAAAATCACGAATGTCGGACGATTGCTCCCACACAAAAAGTGCCAGCCAGTCAAGCTCTTGCTGCTCATCACCGGCCATTGGCAGCGCATCTACAGCACCACAGACATCGGGGCTCCGGGCTTTCCCTGACGAACAGCGCTTCGACGTTTACCACCAGCTGCACCTGGGGGGCCCACTGAAAAAAACCCCGAAAAATCATGAACGTTGGACGATTGCTCCCACACCGAAAGTGCCAGCCACTCAAGCTCTTGCTGCTCATCACCGGCCATTGGCAGCGCATCTACAGCACCACAGACATCGGGGCTCCGGGCTTTCCCTGACGAACAGGGCTTCGATGTTTACCACCAGCTGCACCTGGGCACCCACTCCAAAAAAACCCGAAAAATCACGAACGTCGGATGATTGCTCCCACACCGAAAGTGCCAGCCAGTCAAGCTCTTGCTGCTCCTCCCCGGCCATTGGCAGCGCATCTACAGCACCACAGACATCGGGGCTCCGGGCTTTCCCTGACGAACAGGGCTTCGACGTTTACCACCAGCTGCACCTGGGCGCCCATTGGAAAAAAACCCAAGAAAATCACAAACGTTGGACGATTGCTCCCACACCGAAAGTGCCAGCAACTCAAGCTCTTGCTCCTCCTCACCGGCCACTGGCAGCGCATCTACAGCACCACAGACACTGGGGCTCCGGGATTTCCCTGACGAACAGGACTTCGACGTTTACAACCAGCTGCACCTGGGCGTCCACTCCAAAAAAACTTTGAAAAATCACGAATGTCGGACGATTGCTCCCACACCGAAAGTGCCAGCCAGTCAAGCTCTTGCTGCTGCTCCCCGGCCATTGGCAGCGCATCTACAGCGCCACAGACATCGGGGCTCCGGGCTTTCCCTGACGAATAGGGCTTCGACATTTACCACCACCTGCACCTGGGCGCCCACTCCAAAAAAACCCGAAAAATCACGAACGTCGGACGATTGCTCCCACACCGAAAGTGCCAGCCAGTCAAGCTCTTGCTGTTCCTCACCGGCCATTGGCAGCGCATCTACAGCACCACAGACATCGGGGCTCCGGGCTTTCCCTGACGAACAGGGCTTCGACGTTTACCACCAGCTGCACCTGGGGGGCCCACTGAAAAAAACCCCAAAAAATCATGAACGTCGGACGATTGCTCCCACACCGAATGTGCCATCAACTCAAGCTCTTGCTGCTCCTCACCGGCCATTGGCAGCGCATCTACAGCACCACAGACATCGGGGCTCCGGGCTTTCCCTGACGAACAAGGCATCGATGTTTACCACCAGCTGCACCTGGGCGCCCACTCCAAAAAACCCCGAAAAATCACGAACGTCGGACGATTGCTCCCACACAAGAAGTGCCAGCCAGTCAAGCTCCTGCTGCTCCTCAGCGGCCATTGGCAGCGCATCTACAGCACCACAGACATCGGGGCTCCGGGCTTTCCCTGACGAACAGGGCTTCGACGTTTACCACCAGCTGCACCTGGTCGCCCACTCCAAAAAAAACCCGAAAAATCACGAAGATCGGACGATTGCTCCCACACCGAAAGTGCCAGCCAGTCAAGCTCTTGCTGCTGCTCCCCGACCATTGGCAGTGCATCTACAGCACGACAGACATCGGGGCTCCGGGCTTTCCCTGACGAACAGGGCTTCGACGTTTACCACCACCTGCACCTGGGCGCCCATTGGAAAAAAACCCCAAAAAATCACGAATGTCGGACGATTGCTCCCACATAAAAAGTGCCAGCCAGTCAAGCTCCTGCTGCTCCTCAGCGGCCATTGGCAGCGCATCTACAGCACCACAGACATCGGGGCTCCGGGCTTTCCCTCACGAACAGGGCTTCGACGTTTACCACCAGCTGCACCTGGGGGGCCCACTGAAAAAAACCCCGAAAAATCACGAACGTCGGACGATTGCTCCCACACCGAAAGTGCCAGCCAGTCAAGCTCCTGCTGCTCCTCAGCGGCCATTGGCAGCGCATCTACAGCACCACAGACATCGGGGCTCCGGGCTTTCCCTGACGAACAGGGCTTCGACGTTTACCACCAGCTGCACCTGGGCTCCCACTAAAAAAAAACCCCAAAAAATCACGAATGTCGTACGATTGCTCCCACATAAAAAGTGCCAGCCAGTCAAGCTCCTGCTGCTCCTCAGCGGCCATTGGCAGCGCATCTACAGCACCACAGACACTGGGGCTCCGGGCTTTCCCTCATGAACAGGGCTTCGACGTTTACCACCAGCTGCACCTGGGGGGCCCACTGAAAAAAACCCCGAAAAATCACGAACGTCGGGCGATTGCTCCCACACAAGAAGTGCCAGCCAGTCAAGCTCCTGCTGCTCCTCAGCGGCCATTGGCAGCGCATCTACAGCACCACAGACATCGGGGCTCCGGGCTTTCCCTGACGAACAGGGCTTCGACGTTTACCACCAGCTGCACCTGGGCGCCCACTCCAAAAAAACCCCGAAAAATCACGAAGATCGGACGATTGCTCCCACACCGAAAGTGCCAGCCAGTCAAGCTCTTGCTGCTGCTCCCCGGCCATTGGCAGCGCATCTACAGCACCACAGACATCGGGGCTCCGGGCTTTCCCTGACGAACAGGGCTTCGACGTTTACCACCACCTGCACCTGGGCGCCCATTGGAAAAAAACCCAAGAAAAATCACGAACGTTGGACGATTGCTCCCACACCGAAAGTGCCAGCAACTCAAGCTCTTGCTACTCCTCACCGGCCATTGGCAGCGCATCTACAGCACCACAGACATCGGGGCTCCGGGCTTTCCCTGACGAACAGGGCTTCGACGTTTACCACCATCTGCACCTGGTCGCCCATTCCAAAAAAACCCGAAAAATCACGAACGTCGGACGATTGCTCCCACACAAAAAGTGCCAGCCAGTCAAGCTCCTGCTGCTCCTCACCGGCCATTGGCAGCGCATCTACAGCACCACAGACATCGGGGCTCCGGGCTTTCCCTGACGAACAGGGCTTCGACATTTACCACCAGCTGCGTCTGGGCGCCCACTAAAAAAAACCCCAAAAAATCACGAATGTCGGACGATTGCTCCCACACAAAAAGTGCCAGCCAGTCAAGCTCTTGCTGCTCATCACCGGCCATT
Organism: Chlamydotis macqueenii; assembly: GCF_036417535.1. Taxonomy (NCBI): domain Eukaryota; kingdom Metazoa; phylum Chordata; class Aves; order Otidiformes; family Otididae; genus Chlamydotis; species Chlamydotis macqueenii. Next base: position 24,517,144 of record NC_141592.1, on the reverse strand, counting down.
GGCAGCGCATCTACAGCACCACAGACATCGGGGCTCCGGGCTTTCCCTCACGAACAGGGCTTCGACGTTTACCACCAGCTGCACCTGGGGGGCCCACTGAAAAAAACCCCGAAAAATCATGAACGTCGGACGATTGCTCCCACACCGAAAGTGCCAGCCACTCAAGCTCTTGCTGCTCATCACCGGCCATTGGCAGCGCATCTACAGCACCACAGGCACTGGGGCTCCGGGCTTTCCCTGACGAACAGGGCTTCGACGTTTACCACCAGCTGCACCTGGGCACCCACTCCAAAAAAACCCGAAAAATCACGAACGTTGGACGATTGCTCCCACACCGAAAGTGCCAGCCAGTCAAGCTCTTGCTGCTCCTCCCCGGCCATTGGCAGTGCATCTACAGCACCACAGATATCGGGGCTCCGGGCTTTCCCTGACGAACAGGGCTTCGACGTTTACCACCAGCTGCACCTGGGCGCCCATTGGAAAGAAACCCAAGAAAATCACGAACGTTGGACGATTGCTCCCACACCGAAAGTGCCAGCAACTCAAGCTCTTGCTCCTCATCACCGGCCACTGGCAGCGCATCTACAGCACCACAGACATCGGGGCTCCGGGCTTTCCCTGACGAACAGGACTTCGACGTTTACCACCAGCTGCACCTGGGCGCCCACTAAAAAAAAACCCCGAAAAATCACGAATGTCGGACGATTGCTCCCACACCGAACGTGCCAGCCAGTCAAGCTCTTGCTGCTGCTCCCCGGCCATTGGCAGCGCATCTACAGCGCCACAGACATCGGGGCACTGGGCTTTCCCTGACGAACAGTGCTTAGACATTTACCACCAGGTGCGCCTGAGCGCTCACTAAAAAAAAACCCGAAAAATCACGAACGTCGGACGATTGCTCCCACACCGAAAGTGCCAGCCAGTCAAGCACTTGCTGCTCATCACCGGCCATTGGCAGCGCATCTACAGCACCACAGACATCGGGGCTCCGGGCTTTCCCTGACGAACAGGGCTTCGACGTTTACCACCAGCTGCACCTGGTCGCCCACTCCAAAAAACCCCGAAAAATCACGAACGTCGGTCGATTGCTCCCACTCCGAAAGTGCAAGCCAGTCAAGCTCTTGCTGCTGCTCCCCGGCCATTGGCAGTGCATCTACAGCACCACAGACATCGGGGCTCCGGGCTTTCCCTCACGAACAGGGCTTCGACGTTTACCACCAGCTGCACCTGGGCCCCCACTCCAAAAAAACCCCGAAAAATCACGAAGATCGGACGATTGCTCCCACACCGAAAGTGCCAGCCAGTCAATCTCTTGCTGCTGCTCCCCGGCCATTGGCAGCGCATCTACAGCACCACAGACATCGGGGCTCCGGGCTTTCCCTGACGAACAGGGCTTCGACGTTTACCACCACCTGCACCTGGGTGCCCATTGGAAAAAAACCCAAGAAAAATCACGAACGTTGGACGATTGCTCCCACACCGAAAGTGCCAGCAACTCAAGCTCTTGCTACTCCTCACCGGCCATTAGCAGCGCATCTACAGCACCACAGACATCGGGGCTCCGGGCTTTCCCTGACGAACAGGGCTTCGACGTTTACCACCATCTGCACCTGGGCGCCCACGCCAAAAAAACCCGAAAAATCACGAACGTCGGACGATTGCTCCCACAAAAAAAGTGCCAGCCAGTCAAGCTCCTGCTGCTCCTCACCGGCCATTGGCAGCGCATCTACAGCACCACAGACATCGGGGCTCCAGGCTTTCCCTGACGAACAGGGCTTCGACGTTTACCACCAGCTGCGTCTGGGCGCCCACTAAAAAAAACCCCAAAAAATCACAAATGTCGGACGATTGCTCCCACACAAAAAGTGCCAGCCAGTCAAGCTCTTGCTGCTCATCACCGGCCATTGGCAGCGCATCTACAGCACCACAGACATCGGGGCTCCGGGCTTTCCCTGACGAACAGGACTTCGACGTTTACAACCAGCTGCACCTGGGCGTCCACTCCAAAAAAACCCCGAAAAATCACGAATGTCGGACGATTGCTCCCACACCGAAAGTGCCAGCCAGTCAAGCTCTTGCTGCTCATCACCGGCCATTGGCAGCGCATCTACAGCACCACAGACACTGGGGCTCCGGGCTTTCCCTGACGAACAGGACTTCGACGTTTACAACCAGCTGCACCTGGGCGTCCACTCCAAAAAAACCCCGAAAAATCACGAATGTCGGACGATTGCTCCCACACCGAACGTGCCAGCCAGTCAAGCTCTTGCTGCTGCTCCCCGGCCATTGGCAGCGCATCTACAGCACCACAGACATCGGGGCACTGGGCTTTCCCTGACGAACAGGGCTTCGACGTTTACCACCAGCTGCGCCTGGGCGCCCACGCCAAAAAACCCCGAAAATTCACGAACGTCGGACGATTGCTCCCACACCGAAAGTGCCAGCCAGTCAAGCTCTTGCTGTACCTCACCGGCCATTGGCAGCGCATCTACAGCACCACAGACATCGGGGCTCTGGGCTTTCCCTGACGAACAGGGTTTTGACGTTTACCACCAGCTGCACCTGGGCGCCCACTCCAAAAAAACCCGAAAAATCACGAACGTCGGATGATTGCTCCCACACCGAAAGTGCCAGCCATTCAAGCTCCTGCTGCTCCTCATCGGCCATTGGCAGCGCATCTACAGCACCACAGACATCGGGGCTCCGGGCTTTCCCTGACGAACAGGGCTTCGACGTTTACCACCAGCTGCACCTGGGCGCCCACTAAAAAAAACCCCGAAAAATCACGAACGTCGGACGATTGCTCCCACACCGAAAGTGCCAGCCAGTCAAGCTCTTGCTGTACCTCACCGGCCATTGGCAGCGCATCTACAGCACCACAGACATCAGGGCTCCGGGATTTCCCTGACGAACAGGGCTTTGACATTTACCACCAGCTGCACCTGGGCACCCTCTCCAAAAAAACCCGAAAAATCACGAACGTCGGACGATTGCTCCCACACCGAAAGTGCCAGCCAGTCAAGCTCTTGCTGCTCCTCCCCGGCCATTGGCAGCGCATCTACAGCGCCACAGACATCGGGGCTCTGGGCTTTCCCTGACGAACAGTGCTTCGACATTTACCACCAGCTGCGCCTGAGCGCTCACTAAAAAAAAACCCGAAAAATCACGAACATCGTACGATTGCTCCCACATAAAAAGTGCCAGCCAGTCAAGCTCCTGCTGCTCCTCAGCGGCCATTGGCAGCGCATCTACAGCACCACAGACATCGGGGCTCCGGGCTTTCCCTGACGAACAGGGCTTCGACGTTTACCACCAGCTGCACCTGGGCGCCCATTGGAAAAAAACCCAAGAAAAATCACGAACGTTGGACGATTGCTCCCACACCGAAAGTGCCAGCAACTCAAGCTCTTGCTACTCCTCACCGGCCATTGGCAGCGCATCTACAGCACCACAGACATCGGGGCTCCGGGCTTTCCCTGACGAACAGGGCTTCGACGTTTACCACCATCTGCACCTGGTCGCCCACGCCAAAAAAACCCGAAAAATCACGAACGTCGGACGATTGCACCCACAAAAAAAGTGCCAGCCAGTCAAGCTCTTGCTGCTCCTCCCCAGCCATTGGCAGCGCATCTACAGCACCACAGACATCGGGGCTCCGGGCTTTCCCTGACGAACAGGGCTTCGACGTTTACCACCAGCTGCACCTGGGGGGCCCACTGAAAAAAACCCGAAAAATCACGAACGTCGGACGATTGCTCCCACAAAAAAAGTGGCAGCCAGTCAAGCTCCTGCTGCTCCTCACCGGCCATTGGCAGCGCATCTACAGCACCACAGACATCGGGGCTCCGGGCTTTCCCTGACGAACAGGGCTTCGACGTTTACCACCCTCTGCACCTGGGGGGCCCACTGAAAAAAACCCGAAAAATCACGAACGTCGGACGATTGCTCCCACAAAAAAAGTGCCAGCCAGTCAAGCTCCTGCTGCTCCTCACCGGCCATTGGCAGCGCATCTACACACCACAGACATCGGGGCTCCGGGCTTTCCCTGACGAACAGGGCTTCGACGTTTACCACCAGCTGCACCTGGGCGCCCACTCCAAAAAAACCCGAAAAATCACGAACGTCGGATGATTTCTCCCACACCGAAAGTGCCAGCAACTCAAGCTCTTGCTCCTCATCACCGGCCACTGGCAGCGCATCTACAGCACCACAGACACTGGGGCTCCGGGCTTTCCCTGACGAACAGGGCTTCGACGTTTACCACCAGCTGCGTCTGGGCGCCCACTCCAAAAAAACCCGAAAAATCACGAACGTCGGACGATAGCTCCCACACCGAAAGTGCCAGCCAGTCAAGCTCTTGCTGCTCCTCACCGGCCATTGGCAGCGCATCTACAGCACCACAGACATCGGGGCTCCGGGCTTTCCCTGACGAACAGGGCTTCGACGTTTACCACCACCTGCACCTGGGCGCCCATTGGAAAAAAACCCAAGAAAATCACGAACGTTGGATGATTGCTCCCACACCGAAAGTGCCAGCAACTCAAGCTCTTGCTGCTCCTCACCGGCCATTGGCAGCGCATCTACAGCACCACAGACATCGGGGCTCCGGGCTTTCCCTGACGAACAGGGCTTCGACGTTTACCACCACCTGCACCTGGGCGCCCATTGGAAAAAAACCCAAGAAAAATCACGAACGTTGGACGATTGCTCCCACACCGAAAGTGCCAGCAACTCAAGCTCTTCCTGCTCATCACCGGCCATTGGCAGCGCATCTACAGCACCACAGACACTAGGGCTCCGGGCTTTCCCTGACGAACAGGGCTTCGACGTTTACCACCACCTGCACCTGGGCGCCCGTTGGAAAAAAACCCAAGAAAATCACGAACGTTGGATGATTGCTCCCACACCGAAAGTGCCAGCAACTCAAGCTCTTGCTGCTCCTCACCGGCCATTGGCAGCGCATCTACAGCACCACAGACACTAGGGCTCCGGGCTTTCCCTGACGAACAGGGTTTCGACGTTTACCACCAGCTGCACCTGGGCACCCATTCCAAAAAAACCCGAAAAATCACGAACGTCGGACGATTGCTCCCACACCGAAAGTGCCAGCCAGTCAAGCTCCTGCTGCTCCTCACCGGCCATTGGCAGCGCATCTACAGCACCACAGACATCGGGGCTCCGGGCTTTCCCTGACGAACAGGGCTTCGACGTTTACCACCACCTGCACCTGGGCGCCCATTGGAAAAAAACCCAAGAAAAATCACAAACGTTGGACGATTGCTCCCACACCGAAAGTGCCAGCCAGTCAAGCTCTTGCTGCTCATCACCGGCCATTGGTAGCCCATCTACAGCACCACAGACATCGGGGCTCCGGGCTTGCCCTGACGAACAGGGCTTCGACGTTTACCACCAGCTGCACCTGGGCGCCCACTCCAAAAAAACCCGAAAAATCACGAACGTCTGACGATTGCTGCCACACAAAAAGTGCCAGCCAGTCAAGCTCTTGCTGCTCCTCAGCGGCCATTGGCAGCGCATCTACAGCACCACAGACATCGGTGCTCCGGGCTTTCCCTGACGAACAGGGCTTCGACGTTTACCACCAGCTGCACCTGGGCGCCCACTCCAAAAAAACCCCGAAAAATCACGAACATCGGACGATTGCTCCCACACAAAAAGTGCCAGCCAGTCAAGCCATTGCTGCTCCTCCCCGGCCATTGGCAGCGCATCTACAGCACCACAGGCATCGGGGCTCCGGGCTTTCCCTGATGAACAGGGCTTCGACGTTTACCACCAGCTGCACCTGGGGGGCCCACTGAAAAAAACCCCAAAAAATCATGAACGTCGGACGATTGCTCCCACACCGAAAGTGCCAGCCAGTCAAGCTCTTGCTGCTCCTCACCGGCCATTGGCAGCGCATCTACACCACCACAGACATCGGGGCTCCGGGCTTTCCCTGACGAACAGGGCTTCGACATTTACCACCACCTGCACCTGGGCGCCCACTCCAAAAAAACCCCGAAAAATCACGAACGTTGGACGATTGCTCCCACACCGAAAATGCCAGCCAGTCAAGCTCTTGCTGCTCCTCACCGGCCATTGGCAGCGCATCTACAGCACCACAGACATCGGGGCTCCAGGCTTTCCCTGACGAACAGGGCTTCGACATTTACCACCAGCTGCACCTGGGCGCCCACTCCAAAAAAACCCGAAAAATCACGAACGTCGGACGATTGCTCCCACACAAGAAGTGCCAGCCAGTCAAGCTCCTGCTGCTCCTCACCGGCCATTGGCAGCGCATCTACAGCACCACAGACATCGGGGCTCCGGGCTTTCCCTCACGAACAGGGCTTCGACGTTTACCACCAGCTGCGCCTGGGCGCCCACTAAAAAAAACCCCGAAAAATCATGAACGTCGGACGATTGCTCCCACACCGAAAGTGCCAGCCAGTCAAGCTCCTGCTGCTCCTCACCGGCCATTGGCAGCGCATCTACAGCACCACAGACATCGGGGCTCCGGGCTTTCCCTGACGAACAGGGCTTCGACGTTTACCACCAGCTGCACCTGGGCGCCCACTCCAAAAAAACCCGAAAAATCACGAACGTCGGACGATTGCTCCCACACAAGAAGTGCCAGCCAGTCAAGCTCTTGCTGCTCCTCAGCGGCCATTGGCAGCGCATCTACAGCACCACAGACATCGGGGCTCCGGGCTTTCCCTGACGAACAGGGCTTCGACGTTTACCACCACCTGCACCTGGGGGGCCCACTCCAAAAAACCCCGAAAAATCACGAAGATCGGACGATTGCTCCCACACCGAAAGTGCCAGCCAGTCAAGCTCTTGCTGCTGCTCCCCGGCCATTGGCAGTGCATCTACAGCACCACAGACATCGGGGCTCCGGGCTTTCCCTGACGAACAGGGCTTCGACGTTTACCACCACCTGCACCTGGGCGCCCATTGGAAAAAAACCCAAGAAAAATCACGAACGTTGGACGATTGCTCCCACACCGAAAGTGCCAGCAACTCAAGCTCTTGCTGCTCATCACCGGCCATTGGCAGCGCATCTACAGCACCACAGACACTAGGGCTCCGGGCTTTCCCTGACGAACAGGGTTTCGACGTTTACCACCAGCTGCACCTGGGCACCCATTCCAAAAAAACCCGAAAAATCACGAACGTCGGACGATTGCTCCCACACCGAAAGTGCCAGCCAGTCAAGCTCCTGCTGCTCCTCACCGGCCATTGGCAGCGCATCTACAGCACCACAGACATCGGGGCTCCGGGCTTTCCCTGACGAACAGGGCTTCGACGTTTACCACCACCTGCACCTGGGCGCCCATTGGAAAAAAACCCAAGAAAAATCACAAACGTTGGACGATCGCTCCCACACCGAAAGTGCCAGCCAGTCAAGCTCTTGCTGCTCATCACCGGCCATTGGTAGCCCATCTACAGCACCACAGACATCGGGGCTCCGGGCTTTCCCTGACGAACAGGGATTCGACGTTTACCACCAGCTGCACCTGGGCGCCCACTCCAAAAAAACCCGAAAAATCACGAACGTCTGACGATTGCTGCCACACAAAGAGTGTCAGCCAGTCAAGCTCCTGCTGCTCCTCAGCGGCCATTGGCAGCGCATCTACAGCACCACAGACATCGGGGCTCCGGGCTTTCCCTGACGAACAGGGCTTCGACGTTTACCACCAGCTGCACCTGGGGGGCCCACTGAAAAAAACCCCGAAAAATCATGAACGTCGGACGATTGCTGCCACACCGAAAGTGCCAGACAGTCAAGCTCTTGCTGCTCCTCACCGGCCATTGGCAGCGCATCTACAGCACCACAGACATCGGGGCTCCGGGCTTTCCCTGACGAACAGGGCTTCGACGTTTACCACCACCTGCACCTGGGCGCCCATTGGAAAAAAAACCAAGAAAAATCACGAACGTTGGACGATTGCTCCCACACCTTAAATGCCAGGAATTCAAGCTCTTGCTGCTCCTCACCGGCCATTGGCAGCGCATCTACAGCACCACAGACATCGGGGCTCCAAGCTTTCCCTGACGAACAGGGCTTCGACATTTACCACCACCTGCAGCTGGGCGCCCACTCCAAAAAAACCCTGAAAAATCACGAACGTCGGACGATTGCTCCCACACCGAAAATGCCAGCCAGTCATGCTCTTGCTGCTCCTCACCGGCCATTGGCAGCGCATCTACAGCACCACAGACATCGGGGCTCCGGGCTTTCCCTGACGAACAGGGCTTCGACATTTACCACCAGCTGCACCTGGGCGCCCACTCCAAAAAAACCCGAAAAATCACGAACGTCGGACGATTGCTCCCACACCGAAAGTGCCAGCCAGTCAAGCTCTTGCTGCTCCTCACCGGCCATTGGCAGCGCATCTACAGCACCACAGACATCGGGGCTCAGGGCTTTCCCTGATGAACAGGGCTTCGACGTTTACCACCAGCTGCACCTGGGCGCCCACTCCAAAAAAACCCGAAAAATCACGAACGTCTGACGATTGCTGCCACACAAAAAGTGTCAGCCAGTCAAGCTCCTGCTGCTCCTCAGCGGCCATTGGCAGCGCATCTACAGCACCACAGACATCGGGGCTCCGGGCTTTCCCTGACGAACAGGGCTTCGACGTTTACCACCAGCTGCACCTGGGCGCCCATTCCAAAAAAACCCCGAAAAATCACGAAGATCGGACGATTGCTCCCACACCGAAAGTGCCAGCCAGTCAATCTCTTGCTGCTCCTCACCGGCCATTGGCAGCGCATCTACAGCACCACAGACATCGGGGCTCCGGGCTTTCCCTGACGAACAGGGCTTCGACGTTTACCACCACCTGCACCTGGGCACCCATTGGAAAAAAAACCAAGAAAAATCACGAACGTTGGACGATTGCTCCCACACCGAAAATGCCAGCAATTCAAGCCCTTGCTGCTCCTCACCGGCCATTGGCAGCGCATCTACAGCACCACAGACATCGGGGCTCCGGGCTTTCCCTGACGAACAGGGCTTCGACATTTACCACCACCTGCAGCTGTGCGCCCACTCCAAAAAAACCCTGAAAAATCACGAACGTCGGACGATTGCTCCCACACCGAAAATGCCAGCCAGTCAAGCTCTTGCTGCTCCTCACTGGCCATTGGCAGCGCATCTACAGCACCACAGACATTGGGGCTCCGGGCTTTCCCTGACGAACAGGGCTTCGACATTTACCACCAGCTGCACCTGGGCGCCCACTCTAAAAAAACCCGAAAAATCACGAACGTCGGACGATTGCTCCCACACCGAAAGTGCCAGCCAGTCAAGCTCCTGCTGCTCCTCAGCGGCCATTGGCAGCGCATCTACAGCACCACAGACATCGGGGCTCCGGGCTTTCCCTGACGAACAGGGCTTCGACGTTTACCACCACCTGCACCTGGGGGGCCCACTCCAAAAAACCCTGAAAAATCACGAAGATCGGACGATTGCTCCCACACCGAAAGTGCCAGCCAGTCAAGCTCTTGCTGCTGCTCCCCGGCCATTGGCAGTGCATCTACAGCACCACAGACATCGGGGCTCCGGGCTTTCCCTGACGAACAGGGCTTCGACGTTTACCACCACCTGCACCTGGGCGCCCATTGGAAAAAAACCCAAGAAAAATCACGAACGTTGGACGATTGCTCCCACACAAGAAGTGCCAGCCAGTCAAGCTCCTGCTGCTCCTCAGCGGCCATTGGCAGCGCATCTACAGCACCACAGACATCGGGGCTCCGGGCTTTCCCTCACGAACAGGGCTTCGACGTTTACCACCAGCTGCGTCTGGGCGCCCACTCCAAAAAAACCTGAAAAATCACGAATGTCGGACGATTGCTCCCACACCGAAAGTGCCAGCCAGTCAAGCTCTTGCTGCTCCTCACCGGCCATTGGCAGCGCATCTACAGCACCACAGACATCGGGGCTCCGGGCTTTCCCTGACGAACAGGGCTTCGACGTTTACCACCAGCTGCACCTGGGCTCCCACTGCAAAAAAACCCAAAAAATCACGAACGTCGGACGATTGCTCCCACACCGAAAGTGCCAGCCAGTCAAGCTCCTGCTGCTCCTCACCGGCCATTGGCAGCGCATCTACAGCACCACAGACATCGGGGCTCCGGGCTTTCCCTGACGAACAGGGCTTCGACGTTTACCACCAGCTGCACCTGGTCGCACACTCCAAAAAAACCCGAAAAATCACGAACGTCGGACGATTGCTCCCACACAAAAAGTGCCAGCCAATCAAGCTCCTGCTGCTCCTCAGCGGCCATTGGCAGCGCATCTACAGCACCACAGACATCGGGGCTCCGGGCTTTCCCTGACGAACAGGGCTTCGACGTTTACCACCAGCTGCACCTAGTCGCCCACTCCAGAAAAACCCGAAAAATCACGAACGTCGGACGATTGCTCCCACTCCGAAAGTGCCAGCCAGTCAAGCTCCTGCTGCTCCTCCCCAGCCATTGGCAGCGCATCTACAGCACCACAGACATCGGGGCTCCGGGCTTTCCCTGACGAACAGGGATTCGACGTTTACCACCAGCTGCACCTGGGCGCCCACTCCAAAAAAACCCGAAAAATCACGAATGTCTGACGATTGCTGCCACACAAAAAGTGTCAGCCAGTCAAGCTCCTGCTGCTCCTCAGCGGCCATTGGCAGCGCATCTACAGCACCACAGACATCGGGGCTCCGGGCTTTCCCTGACGAACAGGGCTTCGACGTTTACCACCAGCTGCACCTGGGGGTCCCACTGAAAAAAACCCCGAAAAATCATGAACGTCGGACGATTGCTGCCACACCGAAAGTGCCAGACAGTCAAGCTCTTGCTGCTCCTCACCGGCCATTGGCAGCGCATCTACAGCACCACAGACATCGGGGCTCCGGGCTTTCCCTGACGAACAGGGCTTCGACGTTTACCACCACCTGCACCTGGGCGCCCATTGGAAAAAAACCCAAGAAAAATCACGAACGTTGGACGATTGCTCCCACACCTTAAATGCCAGGAATTCAAGCTCTTGCTGCTCCTCACCGGCCATTGGCAGCGCATCTACAGCACCACAGACATCGGGGCTCCGGGCTTTCCCTGACGAACAGGGCTTCGACATTTACCACCACCTGCACCTGGGCGCCCACTCCAAAAAAACCCCGAAAAATCACGAACGTTGGACGATTGCTCCCACACCGAAAATGCCAGCCAGTCAAGCTCTTGCTGCTCCTCACCGGCCATTGGCAGCGCATCTACAGCACCACAGACATCGGGGCTCCAGGCTTTCCCTGACGAACCGGGCTTCGACATTTACCACCAGCTGCACCTGGTCGCCCACTCCAAAAAAACCCGAAAAATCACGAACGTTGGACGATTGCTCCCACACCGAAAGTGCCAGCCAGTCAAGCTCTTGCTGCTCCTCACCGGCCATTGGCAGCGCATCTACAGCACCACAGACATCGGGGCTCCGGGCTTTCCCTGACGAACAGGGCTTCGACGTTTACCACCACCTGCACCTGGGCGCCCATTGGAAAAAAAACCAAGAAAAATCACGAACGTTGGACGATTGCTCCCACACCGAAAATGCCAGCAATTCAAGCCCTTGCTGCTCCTCACCGGCCATTGGCAGCGCATCTACAGCACCACAGACATCGGGGCTCCGGGCTTTCCCTGACGAACAGGGCTTCGACATTTACCACCACCTGCAGCTGGGCGCCCACTCCAAAAAAACCCTGAAAAATCACGAACGTCGGACGATTGCTCCCACACCGAAAATGCCAGCCAGTCAAGCTCTTGCTGCTCCTCACTGGCCATTGGCAGCGCATCTACAGCACCACAGACATTGGGGCTCCGGGCTTTCCCTGACGAACAGGGCTTCGACATTTACCACCAGCTGCACCTGGGCGCCCACTCCAAAAAAACCCGAAAAATCACGAACGTCGGGCGATTGCTCCCACACAAGAAGTGCCAGCCAGTCAAGCTCCTGCTGCTCCTCAGCGGCCATTGGCAGCGCATCTACAGCACCACAGACATCGGGGCTCCGGGCTTTCCCTGACGAACAGGGCTTCGACGTTTACCACCAGCTGCACCTGGGCGCCCACTCCAAAAAAACCCCGAAAAATCACGAAGATCGGACGATTGCTCCCACACCGAAAGTGCCAGCCAGTCAAGCTCTTGCTGCTCCTCAACGGCCATTGGCAGCACATCTACAGCACCACAGACATTGGGGCTCCGGTCTTTCCCTGACGAACAGGACTTTGACGTTTACCACCACCTGCAGCTGGGCGCCCATTGCAAAAAAACCGAAGAAAAATCACGAACGTTGGATGATTGCTCCCACACCGAAACTGCCAGCCAGTCAAGCTCTTGCTGCTCATCACCGCCCATTGGCAGCCCATCTACAGCACCACAGACATCAGGGCTCCGGGCTTTCCCTGACGAACAGGGCTTCAACGTTTACCGCCAGCTGGACCTGGGCGCCCACTCCAAAAAAACCCCGAAAAATCACGAACGTCGGACGATTGCTCCCACACCGAAAGTGCCAGCTAGTCAAGCTCTTGCTGCTACTCACCGGCCATTGGCAGCGCATCTACAGCACCACAGACATCGGGGCTCCGGGCTTTCCCTGACGAACAGGGCTTCGACGTTTACCACCAGCTGCACCTGGGGGGCCCACTGAAAAATACCCTGAAAAATCATGAACGTCGGACGATAGCTCCCACACCAAAAGTGCCAGCCAGTCAAGCTCTTGCTGCTCATCACCGATCATTGGCAGCACATCTACAGCACCAGAGACATCGGGGCTCCGGGCTTTCCCTGTCGAACAGGGCTTCGACGTTTACCACCAGCTGCGCCTGGGCGCCCACTCCAAAAAAACTCCGAAAAATCACGAACGTCGGACGATTGCTCCCACACCGAAAGTGCCAGCCAGTCAAGCTCTTGCTGCTCCTCCCCGGCCATTGGCAGCGCATCTACAGCACCACAGACATCGGGGCTCCGGGCTTTCCCTGACGAACAGGGCTTCGACGTTTACCACCACCTGCACCTGGGCGCCCATTGGAAAAAAACCCAAGAAAAATCACGAACGTTGGACGATTGCTCCAACACCGAAAGTGCCAGCCAGTCAAGCTCTTCCTGCTCATCACCGGCCATTGGCAGCGCATCTACAGCACCACAGACACTAGGGCTCCGGGCTTTCCCTGACGAACAGGGTTTCGACGTTTACCACCAGCTGCACCTGGGCGCCCACTGAAAAAAACCCTGAAAAATCATGAACGTTGGACGATTGCTCCCACAGCGAAAATGCCAGCCAGTCAAGCTCTTGCTGCTCCTCACCGGCCATTGGCAGCGCATCTACAGCACCACAGACATCGGGGCTCCGGGCTTTCCCTGATGAACAGGGCTTCGACGTTTACCACCAGCTGCACCTGGGCGCCCACTCCAAAAAAACCCGAAAAATCACGAACGTCGGACGATTGCTCCCACACAAAAAGTGCCAGCCAGTCAAGCTCCTGCTGCTCCTCAGCGGCCATTGGCAGCGCATCTACAGCACCACAGACATCGGGGCTCCGGGCTTTCCCTGACGAACCGGGCTTCGACGTTTACCACCAGCTGCACCTGGTCGCCCACTCCAGAAAAACCCGAAAAATCACGAACGTCGGACGATTGCTCCCACTCCGAAAGTGCCAGCCAGTCAAGCTCTTGCTGCGCCTCCCCAGCCATTGGCAGCGCATCTACAACACCACAGACATCGGGGCTCCGGGCTTTCCCTGACGAACAGGGCTTCGACGTTTACCACCAGCTGCGCCTGGGCGCCCACTAAAAAAAACCCCGAAAAACCATGAACGTCGGACGATTGCTCCCACACCGAACGTGCCAGCCAGTCAAGCTCTTGCTGCTCCTCACCGGCCATTGGCAGCGCATCTACAGCACCACAGACATCGGGGCTCCGGTCTTTCCCTGACGAACAGGGCTTCGACGTTTACCACCACCTGCACCTGGGCGCCCATTGGAAAAAAACCCAAGAAAAATCACAAACGTTGGACGATCGCTCCCACACTGAAAGTGTCAGCCAGTCAAGCTCCTGCTGCTCCTCAGCGGCCATTGGCAGCGCATCTACAGCACCACAGACATCGGGGCTCCGGGCTTTCCCTGACGAACAGGGCTTCGACGTTTACCACCAGCTGCACCTGGGCGCCCATTCCAAAAAAACCCCGAAAAATCACGAACATCGGATGATTGCTCCCACACCGAAAGTGCCAGCCAGTCAAGCTCTTGCTGCTCCTCCCCGGCCATTGGCAGCGCATCTACAGCACCACAGACATCGGGGCTCCGGGCTTTCCCTGACGAACAGGGCTTCGACGTTTACCACCAGCTGCACCTGGGGGGCCCACTGAAAAAACCCCAAAAAATAATGAACGTTGGACGATTGCTCCCACACCGAAAGTGCCAGCCAGTCAAGCTCCTGCTGCTCCTCAGCGGCCAATGGCAGCGCATCTACAGCACCACAGACATCGGGGCTCCGGGCTTTCCCTGACGAACAGGGCTTCGACGTTTACCACCTGCTGCACCTGGGCACCCACTCCAGAAAAACCCGAAAAATCACGAATGTTGGACGATTGCTCCCACACAAAAAGTGCCAGCCAGTCAAGCTCTTGCTGCTCCTCCCCGGCCATTGGCAGCGCATCTACAGCACCACAGACATCGGGGCTCCGGGCTTTCCCTGACGAACAGGGCTTCGACGTTTACCACCACCTGCACCTGGGCGCCCATTGGAAAAAAACCCAAGAAAAATCACGAGCGTTGGACGATTGCTCCCACACCGAAAGTGCCAGCCAGTCAAACTCTTGCTGCTCATCACCGGCCATTGGTAGCCCATCTACAGCACCACAGACATCGGGGCTCCGGGCTTTCCCTGACGAACAGGGCTTCGACATTTACCACCAGCTGCACCTGGGGGGCCCACTGAAAAAAACCCTGAAAAATCATGAACGTCGGACGATTGCTCCCACACCAAAAGTGCCAGCCATTCAAGCTCTTTCTGCTCCTCCCCGGTCATTGGCAGCGCATCTACAGCACCACAGACATCGGGGCTCCGGGCTTTCCCTGACGAACAGGGCTTCGACGTTTACCACCAGCTGCACCTGGGCGCCCACTCCAAAAAAACCCGAAAAATCACGAACGTCTGACGATTGCTGCCACACAAAAATTGTCAGCCAGTCAAGCTCCTGCTACTCCTCAGCGGCCATTGGCAGCGCATCTACAGCACCACAGACATCAGGGCTCCAGGCTTTCCCTGACGAACAGGGCTTTGACATTTACCACCAGCTGCACCTGGGCACCCACTCCAAAAAAACCCGAAAAATCACGAACGTCGGACGATTGCTCCCACACCGAAAATGCCAGCCAGTCAAGCTCTTGCTGCTCCTCCCCGGCCATTGGCAGCGCATCTACAGCGCCACAGACATCGGGGCACTGGGCTTTCCCTGACGAACAGTGCTTCGACATTTACCACCAGCTGCGCCTGAGCGCTCACTAAAAAAAAAAACCCGAAAAATCACGAACGTCGGACGATTGCTCCCACACCGAAAGTGCCAGCCAGTCAAGCTCTTGCTACTCCTCACCGGCCATTGGCAGCGCATCTACAGCACCACAGACATCGGGGCTCCGGGCTTTCCCTGACGAACAGGGCTTCGACGTTTACCACCATCTGCACCTGGTCGCCCACGCCAAAAAAACCCGAAAAATCACGAACGTCGGACGATTGCTCCCACAAAAAAAGTGCCAGCCAGTCAAGCTCCTGCTGCTCCTCACCGGCCATTGGCAGCGCATCTACAGCACCACAGACATCGGGGCTCCGGGCTTTCCCTGATGAACAGGGCTTCGACGTTTACCACCAGCTGCACCTGGGCACCCACTCCAAAAAAACCCGAAAAATCACGAACGTTGGACGATTGCTCCCACACAAAAAGTGCCAGCCAGTCAAGCTCTTGCTGCTCCTCACCGGCCATTGGCAGCGCATCTGCAGCACCACAGACATCGGGGCTCCGGGCTTTCCCTGACGAACAGGGCTTCGACGTTTACCACCAGCTGCACCTGGTCGCCCACTCCAAAAAAACCCGAAAAATCACGAACGTCGGACGATTGCTCCCACAAAAAAAGTGCCAGCCAGTCAAGCTCCTGCTGCTCCTCACTGGCCATTGGCAGCGCATCTACAGCACCACAGACATCGGGGCTCCGGGCTTTCCCTGACGAACAGGGCTTCGACGTTTACCACCAGCTGCACCTGGGCGCCCACTCCAAAAAAACCCGAAAAATCACGAACGTCGGACGATTGCTCCCACACCGAAAGTGCCAGCCAGTCAAGCTCTTGCTGGTTTTCACTGGCCATTGGCAGCGCATCTACAGCACCACAGACATCGGGGCTCCGGGCTTTCCCTGACGAACAGGGCTTCGACGTTTACCACCACCTGCACCTGGGCGCACATTGGAAAAAAACCCAAGAAAAATCACGAACGTTGGACGATTGCTCCCACACCGAAAGTGCCAGCCAGTCAATCTCTTGCTGCTCATCACCGGCCATTGGTAGCCCATCTACAGCACCACAGACATCAGGGCTCCGGGCTTTCCCTGACGAACAGGGCTTCGACGTTTACCACCAGCTGCACCTGGGGGGCCCACTGAAAAAAACCCCGAAAAATCATGAACGTCGGACGATTGCTCCCACACCAAAAGTGCCAGCCAGTCAAGCTCTTGCTGCTCCTCCCCGGTCATTGGCAGCACATCTACAGCACCACAGACATCGGGGATCCGGGCTTTCCCTGACGAACAGGGCTTCGACGTTTACCACCAGCTGCACCTGGTCGCCCACTCCAAAAAAACCCGAAAAATCATGAACGTCTGACGATTGCTGCCACACAAAAAGTGTCAGCCAGTCAAGCTCCTGCTGCTCCTCAGCGGCCATTGGCAGCGCATCTACAGAACCACAGACATCGGGGCTCCGGGCTTTCCCTGACGAACAGGGCTTCGACATTTACCACCAGCTGCACCTAGGCGCCCACTCCAAAAAAACCTGAAAAATCACGAACGTCGGACGATTGCTGCCACACAAAAAGTGTCAGCCAGTCAATTTCCTGCTGCTCCTCAGCGGCCATTGGCAGCGCATCTACAGCACCACAGACATCGGGGCTCCGGGCTTTCCCTGACGAACAGGGCTTCGACGTTTACCACCAGCTGCACCTGGGGGGCCCACTGAAAAAAACCCCAAAAAATCACGAACGTCGGACGATTGCTCCCACACCGAAAGTGCCAGCCAGTCAAGCTCTTGCTGCTCCTCACCGGCCATTGGCAGCGCATCTACAGCACCACAGACATCGGGGCTCCGGGCTTTCCCTGACGAACAGGGCTTCGACGTTTACCACCACCTGCACCTGGGCGCCCATTGGAAAAAAACCCAAGAAAAATCACGAACGTTGGACGATTGCTCCCACACCGAAAGTGCCAGCCAGTCAAGCTCTTGCTGCTCCTCCCTGGCCATTGGCAGCGCATCTACAGCACCACAGACATCGGGGCTCTGGGCTTTCCCTGACGAACAGTGCTTCGACATTTACCACCAGCTGCGCCTGAGCGCTCACTAAAAAAAATCCCGAAAAATCACGAACGTCGGACGATTGCTCCCACACAAAAAGTGCCAGCCAGTCAAGCTCCTGCTGCTCCTCAGCGGCTATTGGCAGCGCATCTACAGCACCACAGACATCGGGGCTCCGGGCTTTCCCTGACGAACAGGGCTTCGACATTTACCACCACCTGCGCCTGGTCGCCCACTCCAGAAAAACCCGAAAAATCACGAACGTCGGACGATTGCTCCCACACCGAAAATGCCAGCCAGTCAAGCTCTTGCTGCTCCTCACCGGCCATTGGCAGCGCATCTACAGCACCACAGACATCGGGGCTCCGGGCTTTCCCTGACGAACAGGGCTTCGACGTTTACCACCAGCTGCACCTGGGCGCCCATTGGAAAAAATCCCCAGAAAAATCACGAACGTTGGGCGATTGTTCCCACACCGAAAGTGCCAGCCAGTCAAGCTCTTGCTGCTCCTCCCCGGCCATTGGCAGCGCATCTACAGCGCCACAGACATCGGGGCTCTGGGCTTTCCCTGACGAACAGGGCTTCGACGTTTACCACCAGCTGCGCCTGGTCGCCCACGCCAAAAAACCCCGAAAAATCACGAACGTCGGACGATTGCTCCCACACCGAAAGTGCCAGCAACTCAAGCTCTTCCTGCTCTTCACCGGCCATTGGCAGCGCATCTACAGCACCACAGACATCAGGGCTCCGGGCTTTCCCTGACGAACAGGGCTTCGACGTTTACCACCACCTGCACCTGGGCGCCCACTAAAAAAAACCCCAAAAAATCACGAACGTGGGACGATTGCTACCACACAAAAAGTGCCAGCCAGTCAAGCTCTTGCTGCTCATCACCGGCCATTGGCAGCGCATCTACAGCACCACAGACATCGGGGCTCCGGGCTTTCCCTGACGAACAGGGCTTCGACGTTTACCACCAGCTGCACCTGGGGGGCCCACTGAAAAAAACCCCGAAAAATCATGAACGTCGGACGATTGCTCCCACACCGAAAGTACCAGCCACTCAAGCTCTTGCTGCTCCTCACCGGCCATTGGCAGCGCATCTACAGCACCACAGACATCGGGGCTCCGGGCACTCCCTGACGAACAGGGCTTCGACGTTTACCACCAGCTGCACCTGGGCGCCCACTCCAAAAAAACCTGAAAAATCACGAACGTCTGACGATTGCTGCCACACAAAAAGTGCCAGCCAGTCAATCTCTTGCTGCTTCTCCCCGGCCATTGGCAGCGCATCTACAGCACCACAGACATCGGGGCTCCGGGCTTTCCCTGACGAACAGGGCTTCGACGTTTACCACCAGCTGCACCTGGGGGGCCCACTGAAAGAAACCCCAAAAAATCACGAACGTCGGACGATTGCTCCCACACCGAAAGTGCCAGCCAGTCAAGCTCTTGCTGCTCCTCACCGGCCATTGGCAGCGCATCTACAGCACCACAGACATCGGGGCTCCGGGCTTTCCCTGACGAACAGGGCTTCGACGTTTACCACCACCTGCACCTGGGCGCCCATTGGAAAAAAAACCAGGAAAAATCACGAACGTTGGACGATTGCTCCCACACCGAAAGTGCCAGCCAGTCAAGCTCTTGCTGCTCCTTCCCGGCCATTGGCAGCGCATCTACAGAACCACAGACATCGGGGCTCCGGGCTTTCCCTGACGAACAGGGCTTCGACATTTACCACCACCTGCACCTGGGCGCCCACTCCAGAAAAACCTGAAAAATCACGAACGTCTGACGATTGCTCCCACACCGAAAATGCCAGCCAGTCAAGCTCTTGCTGCTCCTCACCGGCCATTGGCAGCGCATCTACAGCACCACAGACATCGGGGCTCCGGGCTTTCCCTGACGAACAGGGCTTCGACGTTTACCACCACCTGCACCTGGGCGCCCATTGGAAAAAAACCCAAGAAAAATCACGAACGTTGGATGATTGCTCCCACACCGAAAGTGCCAGCAACTCAAGCTCTTGCTGCTCCTCACCGGCCATTGGCAGCGCATCTACAGCACCACAGACATCGGGGCTCCGGGCTTTCCCTGACGAACAGGGCTTCGACGTTTACCACCATCTGCAGCTGGTCGCCCACGCCAAAAAAACCCGAAAAATCACGAACGTCGGACGATTGCTCCAACAAAAAAAGTGCCAGCCAGTCAAGCTCCTGCTGCTCCTCACCGGCCATTGGCAGCGCATCTACAGCACCACAGACATCGGGGCTCCGGGCTTTCCCTGACGAACAGGGCTTCGAGGTTTACCACCAGCTGCACCTGGTCGCCCACTCCAAAAAAACCCGAAAAATCATGAACGTCGGTCGATTGCTCCCACTCCGAAAGTGCAAGCCAGTCCAGCTTTTGCTGCTCCTCCCCGGCCGTTGGCAGCGCATCTACAGCACCACAGACATCGGGGCTCCGGGCTTTCCCTGACGAACAGGGCTTCGACGTTTACCACCAGCTGCACCTGGGCGCCCACTCCAAAAAAACCCGAAAAATCACGAACGTCGGACGATTGCTCCCACACAAAAAGTGCCAGCCAGACAAGCTCCTGCTGCTCCTCAGCGGCCATTGGCAGCGCATCTACAGCACCACAGACATCAGGGCTCCAGGCTTTCCCTGACGAACAGGGCTTTGACATTTACCACCAGCTGCACCTGGGGGGCCCACTGAAAAAAACCCCGAAAAATCATGAACGTCGGACGATTGCTCCCACACCGAAAGTGCCAGCCAGTCAAGCTCTTGCTGCTCCTCACCGGCCATTGGCAGCGCATCTACAGCACCACAGACATCGGGGCTCCGGGCTTTCCCTGACGAACAGGGCTTCGACATTTACCACCAGCTGCGCCTGAGCGCTCATTAAAAAAAAAAACCCGAAAAATCACGAACGTCGGACGATTGCTCCCACACAAAAAGTGCCAGCCAGTCAAGCTCCTGCTGCTCCTCAGCGGCCATTGGCAGCGCATCTACAGCACCACAGACATCGGGGCTCCGGGCTTTCCCTGACGAACAGTGCTTCGACATTTACCACCAGCTGCACCTGGGCGCCCACTCCAGAAAAACCCGAAAAATCACGAACGTCGGACGATTGCTCCCACACCGAAAATGCCAGCCAGTCAAGCTCTTGCTGCTCCTCCCCGGCCATTGGCAGCGCATCTACAGCACCACAGACATCGGGGCTCCGGGCTTTCCCTCACGAACAGGGCTTCGACGTTTACCACCACCTGCACCTGGGCGCCCATTGGAAAAAAACCCAAGAAAAATCACGAACGTTGGATGATTGCTCCCACACCGAAAGTGCCAGCAACTCAAGCTCTTGCTGCTCACCACCGGCCATTGGCAGCGCATCTACAGCACCACAGACATCAGGGCTCCAGGCTTTCCCTGACGAACAGGGCTTCGACATTTACCATCAGCTGCACCTGGGCGCCCACTCCAGAAAAACCCGAAAAATCACGAACGTCGGACGATTGCTCCCACACCGAAAATGCCAGCCAGTCAAGCTCTTGCTGCTCCTCCCTGGCCTTTGGCAGCGCATCTACCGCGCCACAGACATCGGGGCTCTGGGCTTTCCCTGACGAACAGGGCTTCGACGTTTACCACCATCTGCACCTGGTCGCCCACGCCAAAAAAACCCGAAAAATCACGAACGTCGGACGATTGCTCCCACACAAAAAGTGCCAGCCAGTCAAGCTCTCGCTGCTCCTCACCGGCCATTGGCAGCGCATCTACAGCACCACAGACATAGGGGCTCCGGGCTTTCCCTGACGAACAGGGCTTCGACGTTTACCACCAGCTGCACCTGGGCACCAACTCCAAAAAAACCCGAAAAATCACGAACGTCAAACGATTGCACCCACACCGAAAGTGCCAGCCAGTCAAGCTCTTGCTGCTCCTCCCCGGCCATTGGCAGCGCATCTACAGCACCACAGACATCGGGGCTCCAGGCTTTCCCTGACGAACAGGGCTTCGACGTTTACCACCAGCTGCACCTGGGCGCCCACTCCAAAAAAACCCCGAAAAATCACGAACGTCGGACGATTGCTCCCACACCGAAAGTGCCAGCCAGTCAAGCTCTTGCTGCTCCTCACCGGCCATTGGCAGTGCATCTACAGCACCACAGACATCGGGGCTCCGGGCTTTCCCTGACGAACAGGGCTTCGACATTTACCACCACCTGCGCCTGGTCGCCCACTCCAGAAAAACCCGAAAAATCACGAACGTCGGACGATTGCTCCCACACCGAAAATGCCAGCCAGTCAAGCTCTTGCTGCTCCTCACCGGCCATTGGCAGCGCATCTACAGCACCACAGACATCGGGGCTCCGGGCTTTCCCTGACGAACAGGGCTTGAACCTTTACCACCAGCTGCACCTGGTCGCCCACTCCAAAAAAACCCGAAAAATCACGAACGTCGGTCGATTGCTCCCACTCCGAAAGTGCAAGCCAGTCCAGCTTTTGCTCTCCTCCCCGGCCGTTGGCAGAGCATCTACAGCACCACAGACATCGGGGCTCCGGGCTTTCCCTGACGAAAAGGGCTTCGACATTTACCACCAGCTGCACCTGGGCGCCCACTCCAAAAAAACCCCGAAAAATAACGAAGATCGGACGATTGCTCCCACACCGAAAGTGCCAGCCAGTCAAGCTCTTGCTGCTCCTCACCGGCCATTGGCAGCGCATCTACAGCACCACAGACATCAGGGCTCCGGGCTTTCCCTGACGAACAGGGCTTCGACGTTTACCACCACCTGCACCTGGGCGCCCATTGGAAAAAATCCCAAGAAAAATCACGAACGTTGGGCGATTGCTCCCACACCGAAAGTGCCAGCCAGTCAAGCTCTTGCTGCTCCTCCCCGGCCATTGGCAGCGCATCTACAGCGCCACAGACATCGGGGCTCTGGGCTTTCCCTGACGAACAGGGCTTCGACGTTTACCACCATCTGCACCTGGTCGCCCACGCCAAAAAAATCCGAAAAATCACGAACGTCGGACGATTGCTCCCACACAGAAAGTGCCAGCAACTCAAGCTCTTGCTGCTCCTCACCGGCCATTGGCAGCGCATCTACAGCACCACAGACATCGGGGCTCCGGGCTTTCCCTGACGAACAGGGCTTCGACGTTTACCACCAGCTGCACCTGGGCGCCCACTCCAGAAAAACCCGAAAAATCACGAACGTCGGACGATTGCACCCACACCGAAAGTGCCAGCCAGTCAAGCTCTTGCTGCTCCTCCCCGGCCATTGGCAGCGCATCTACAGCACCACAGACATCGGGGCTCCAGGCTTTCCCTGACGAACAGGGCTTCGACGTTTACCACCAGCTGCACCTGGGCGCCCACTCCAAAAAAACCCAAGAAAAATCACGAACGTCGGACGATTGCTCCCACACAAAAAGTGCCAGCCAGTCAAGCTCTTGCTGCTCCTCACCGGCCATTGGCAGTGCATCTACAGCACCACAGACATCGGGGCTCCGGGCTTTCCCTGACGAACAGGGCTTCGACATTTACCACCACCTGCGCCTGGTCGCCCACTCCAGAAAAACCCGAAAAATCACGAACGTCGGACGATTGCTCCCACACCGAAAATGCCAGCCAGTCAAGCTCTTGCTGCTCCTCACCGGCCATTGGCAGCGCATCTACAGCACCACAGACATCGGGGCTCCGGGCTTTCCCTGACGAACAGGGCTTCGACGTTTACCACCAGCTGCACCTGGTCGCCCACTCCAAAAAAACCCGAAAAATCACGAACGTCGGACGATTGCACCCACACCGAAAGTGCAAGCCAGTCAAGCTCTTGCTGCTCCTCCCCGGCCATTGGCAGCGCATCTACAGCACCACAGACATCGGGGCTCCAGGCTTTCCCTGACGAACAGGGCTTCGACGTTTACCACCAGCTGCACCTGGGCGCCCACTCCAAAAAAACCCCCAAAAATCATGAAGATCGGACGATTGCTCCCACACCGAAAGTGCCAGCCAGTCAAGCTCTTGCTGCTGCTCCCCGGCCATTGGCAGTGCATCTACAGCACCACAGACATCAGGGCTCCGGGCTCTCCCTGACGAACAGGGCTTCGATGTTTACCACCACCTGCAGCTGGGCGCCCATTGGAAAAAAACCCAAGAAAAATCACGAACGTTGGACGATTGCTCCCACACCGAAAGTGCCAGCAACTCAAGTCTTGCTACTCCTCACCGGCCATTGGCAGCGCATCTACAGCACCACAGACATCGGGGCTCCGGGCTTTCCCTCACGAACAGGGCTTCCACGTTTACCACCATCTGCACCTGGTCGCCCACGCCAAAAAAACCCGAAAAATCAAGAACGTCGGACGATTGTTCCCACAAAAAAAGTGCCAGCCAGTCAAGCTCCTGCTGCTCCTCAGCGGCCATTGGCAGTGCATCTACAGCACCACAGACATCGGGGCTCCGGGCTTTCCCTGACGAACAGGACTTCGACGTTTACCACCAGCTGCACCTGGGCACCCACTCCAAAAAAACCCCGAAAAATCACGAAGATCGGACGATTGCTCCCACACCGAAAGTGCCAGCCAGTCAATCTCTTGCTGCTTCTCCCCGGCCATTGGCAGCGCATCTACAGCACCACAGACATCGGGGCTCCGGGCTTTCCCTGACGAACAGGGCTTCGACGTTTACTACCAGCTGCACCTGGGCGCCCATTGGAAAAAAAACCAAGAAAAATCACGAACGTGGGACGATTGCTCCCACACCGAAAATGCCAGCAATTCAAGCTCTTGCTGCTCCTCACCGGCCATTGGCAGCGCATCTACAGCACCACAGACATCGGGGCTCCGGGCTTTCCCTGACGAACAGGGCTTCGACATTTACCACCAGCTGCACCTGGGCGCCCACTCCAAAAAAACCTGAAAAATCAAGAACGTCGGATGATTGCTCCCACACCGAAAGTGCCAGCCAGTCAAGCTCCTGCTGCACCTCCCCGGCCATTGTCAGCGCATCTACAGCACCACAGACATCGGGGCTCCGGGCTTTCCCTGACGAACAGGGCTTCGACGTTTACCACCAGCTGCACCTGGGCACGCACTCCAAAAAAACCCGAAAAATCAAGAACGTCGGATGATTGCTCCCACACCGAAAGTGCCAGCCAGTCAAGCTCCTGCTGCACCTCCCCGGCCATTGTCAGCGCATCTACAGCACCACAGACATCGGGGCTCCGGGCTTTCCCTGAAGAACAGGGCTTCGACCTTTACCACCAGCTGCACCTGGGCGCCCATTCCAAAAAAACCCGAAAAATCACGAACGTTGGACGATTGCTCCCACACCGAAAGTGCCAGCCAGTCAAGCTCTTGCTGCTCATCACCGGCCATTGGCAGCGCATCTACAGCACCACAGACATCGGGGCTCCGGGCTTTCCCTGACGAACAGGGCTTCGACGTTTACCACCACCTGCACCTGGGCGCCCATTGGAAAAAAACCCAAGAAAAATCACAAACGTTGGACGATTGCTCCCACACCGAAAGTGCCAGCCAGTCAAGCTCTTGCTGCTCCTCACCGGCCATTGGCAGCGCATCTACAGCACCACAGACATCGGGGCTCCGGGCTTTCCCTGACGAACAGGGCTTCGACGTTTACCACCACCTGCACCTGGGCGCCCATTGGAAAAAAAATCAAGAAAAATCACGAACGTTGGACGATTGCTCCCACACCGAAAATGCCAGCAATTCAAGCTCTTGCTGCTCCTCACCGGCCATTGGCAGCGCATCTACAGCACCACAGACATCGGGGCTCCGGGCTTTCCCTGACGAACAGGGCTTCGACATTTACCACCACCTGCACCTGGGCGCCCACTCCAAAAAAACCCCGAAAAATCACGAACGTCGGACGATTGCTCCCACACCGAAAATGCCAGCCAGTCAAGCTCTTGCTGCTCCTCACCGGCCATTGGCAGCGCATCTACAGCACCACAGACATCGGGGCTCCGGGCTTTCCCTGACGAACAGGGCTTCGACGTTTACCACCAGCTGCACCTGGGGGGCCCACTGAAAAAACCCCAAAAAATCATGAACGTCGGACGATTGCTCCCACACCGAAATTGCCAGCCAGTCAAGCTCTTGCTGCTCCTCACCGGCCATTGGCAGCGCATCTACAGCACCACAGACATCGGGGCTCCGGGCTTTCCCTGACGAACAGGGCTTCGACATTTCCCACCAGCTGCACCTGGGCGCCCACTCCAAAAAAACCTGAAAAATCAAGAACGTCGGATGATTGCTCCCACACCGAAAGTGCCAGCCAGTCAAGCTCCTGCTGCACCTCCCCGGCCATTGTCAGCGCATCTACAGCACCACAGACATCGGGGCTCCGGGCTTTCCCTGACGAACAGGGCTTCGACGTTTACCACCAGCTGCACCTGGGCGCCCATTGGAAAAAAACCCAAGAAAAATCACAAACGTCGGACGATTGCTCCCACACCGAAAGTGCCAGCCAGTCAAGCTGTTGCTGCTGCTCCCCGGCCATTGGCAGTGCATCTACAGCACCACAGACATCGGGGCTCCGGGCTTTCCCTGACGAACAGGGCTTCGACATTTACCACCACCTGCACCTGGGCGCCCATTGGAAAAAAACCCAAGAAAAATCACGAACGTGGGACGATTGCTCCCACACAAGAAGTGCCAGCCAGTCAAGCTCCTGCTGCTCCTCACCGGCCATTGGCAGCGCATCTACAGCACCACAGACATCGGGGCTCCGGGCTTTCCCTCACGAACAGGGCTTCGACGTTTACCACCAGCTGCGTCTGGGCGCCCATTGGAAAAAAACCCAAGAAAAATCACGAATGTTGGACGATCGCTCCCACACCGAAAGTGCCAGCCAGTCAAGCTCTTGCTGCTCATCACCGGCCATTGGTAGCCCATCTACAGCACCACAGACATCGGGGCTCCGGGCTTTCCCTGACGAACAGGGTTTCGACGTTTACCACCAGCTGCACCTGGGCGCCCACTCCAAAAAAACCCGAAAAATCACGAACGTCGGACGATTGCTCCCACACAAGAAGTGCCAGCCAGTCAAGCTCCTGCTGCTCCTCAGCGGCCATTGGCAGCGCATCTACAGCACCACAGACACTGGGGCTCCGGGCTTTCCCTGACGAACAGGGCTTCGACGTTTACCACCAGCTGCACCTGGGCGCCCACTCCAAAAAAACCCCGAAAAATCACGAAGATCGGACGATTGCTCCCACACCGAAAGTGCCAGCCAGTCAAGCTCTTGCTGCTGCTCCCCGGCCATTGGCAGTGCATCTACAGCACCACAGACATCAGGTCTCCGGGCTTTCCCTGACGAACAGGGCTTCGACGTTTACCACCACCTGCACCGGGGTGCCCATTGGAAAAAAACCCAAGAAAAATCACGAACGTTGGACGATTGCTCCCACACAAGAAGTGCCAGCCAGTCAAGCTCCTGCTGCTCCTCAGCGGCCATTGGCAACGCATCTACAGCACCACAGAAATCGGGGCTCCGGGCTTTCCCTCACGAACAGGGCTTCGACGTTTACCACCAGCTGCGTCTGGGCACCCACTCCAAAAAAACCCGAAAAATCACGAACGTCGGACGATAGCTCCCACACAAAAAGTGCCAGCCAGTCAAGCTCTTGCTGCTCCTCACCGGCCATTGGCAGCGCATCTACAGCACCACAGACATCGGGGCTCCGGGCTTTCCCTGACGAACAGGGCTTCGACGTTTACCACCAGCTGCACCTGGGCGCCCATTGGAAAAAAACCCAAGAAAATCACGAACGTTGGACGATTGCTCCCACACCGAAAGTGCCAGCAACTCAAGCTCTTGCTGCTCCTCACCGGCCATTGGCAGCGCATCTACAGCACCACAGACATCGGGGCTCCGGGCTTTCCCTGACGAACAGGGCTTCGACGTTTACCACCACCTGCACCTGGGCGCCCATTGGAAAAAAACCCAAGAAAAATCACGAACGTTGGACGATTGCTCCCACACCGAAAGTGCCAGCAACTCAAGCTCTTCCTGCTCATCACCGGCCATTGGCAGCGCATCTACAGCACCACAGACACTGGGGCTCCGGGCTTTCCCTGACGAACAGGGTTTCGACGTTTACCACCAGCTGCACCTGGGCGCCCATTCCAAAAAAACCCGAAAAATCACGAACGTCGGATGATTGCTCCCACACCGAAAGTGCCAGCCAGCCAAGCTCTTGCTGCTCCTCCCCGGCCATTGTCAGCGCATCTACAGCACCACAGACATCGGGGCTCCGGGCTTTCCCTGACGAACAGGGCTTCGACGTTTACCACCAGCTGCACCTGGGGGGCCCACTGAAAAAAACCCCGAAAAATCACGAACGTCGGACGATTGCTCCCACACCGAAAGTGCCAGCCAGTCAAGCTCTTGCTGCTCCTCCCCGGCCATTGGCAGCGCATGTACAGCACCACAGACATCGGGGCTCCGGGCTTTCCCTGACGAACAGGGCTTCGACGTTTACCACCACCTGCACCTGGGCGCCCACTCCAAAAAAACCCCGAAAAATCACGAACGTCGGACGATTGCTCCCACACCGAAAATGCCAGCCAGTCAAGCTCTTGCTGCTCCTCACCGGCCATTGGCAGCGCATCTACAGCACCACAGACATCGGGGCTCCGGGCTTTCCCTGACGAACAGGGCTTCGACGTTTACCACCAGCTGCACCTGGGGGGCCCACTGAAAAAACCCCAAAAAATCATGAACGTCAGACGATTGCTCCCACACCGAAAGTGCCAGCCAGTCAAGCTCTTGCTGCTCCTCAGCGGCCATTGGTAGCGCATCTACAGCACCACAGACATCGGGGCTCCGGGCTTTCCCTGACGAACAGGGCTTCGACGTTTACCACCTGCTGCACCTGGGCGCCCATTGGAAAAAAAACCAAGAAAAATCACGAACGTGGGACGATTGCTCCCACACCGAAAATGCCAGCAATTCAAGCTCTTGCTGCTCCTCACCGGCCATTGGCAGCGCATCTACAGCACCACAGACATCGGGGCTCCGGGCTTTCCCTGACGAACAGGGCTTCGACATTTACCACCAGCTGCACCTGGGCGCCCACTCCAAAAAAACCTGAAAAATCAAGAACGTCGGATGATTGCTCCCACACCGAAAGTGCCAGCCAGTCAAGCTCCTGCTGCACCTCCCCGGCCATTGTCAGCGCATCTACAGCACCACAGACATCGGGGCTCCGGGCTTTCCCTGACGAACAGGGCTTCGACGTTTACCACCAGCTGCACCTGGGCACGCACTCCAAAAAAACCCGAAAAATCAAGAACGTCGGATGATTGCTCCCACACCGAAAGTGCCAGCCAGTCAAGCTCCTGCTGCACCTCCCCGGCCATTGGCAGCGCATCTACAGCACCACAGACATCGGGGCTCCGGGCTTTCCCTGACGAACAGGGCTTCGACCTTTACCACCAGCTGCACCTGGGCGCCCATTCCAAAAAAACCCGAAAAATCACGAACGTTGGACGATTGCTCCCACACCGAAAGTGCCAGCCAGTCAAGCTCTTGCTGCTCCTCACCGGCCATTGGCAGCGCATCTACAGCACCACAGACATCGGGGCTCCGGGCTTTCCCTGACGAACAGGGCTTCGACGTTTACCACCACCTGCACCTGGGCGCCCATTGGAAAAAAAACCAAGAAAAATCACAAACGTTGGACGATTGCTCCCACACCGAAAGTGCCAGCCAGTCAAGCTCTTGCTGCTCCTCACCGGCCATTGGCAGCGCATCTACAGCACCACAGACATCGGGGCTCCGGGCTTTCCCTGACGAACAGGGCTTCGACGTTTACCACCAGCTGCACCTGCGCGCCCACTCCAAAAAAACCCCGAAAAATCACGAAGATCGGACGATTGCTCCCACACCGAAAGTGCCAGCCAGTCAAGCTCTTGCTGCTGCTCCCCGGCCATTGGCAGTGCATCTACAGCACCACAGACATCGGGGCTCCGGGCTTTCCCTGACGAACAGGGCTTCGACGTTTACCACCACCTGCACCTGGGCGCCCACTGAAAAAAAACCCGAAAAATTAAGAACGTCAGACGATTGCTCCCACTCCAAAAGTGCCAGCCAGTCAAGCTCTTGCTGCTCCTCAACGGCCATTGGCAGCACATCTACAGCACCACAGACATTGGGGCTCCGGGCTTTCCCTGACGAACAGGACTTTGACGTTTACCACCAGCTGCACCTGGGCGCCCATTCCAAAAAAACCCGAAAAATCACGAACGTCGGATGATTGCTCCCACACCGAAAGTGCCAGCCAGCCAAGCTCTTGCTGCTCCTCCCCGGCCATTGTCAGCGCATCTACAGCACCACAGACATCGGGGCTCCGGGCTTTCCCTGACGAACAGGGCTTCGACGTTTACCACCAGCTGCACCTGGGGGGCCCACTGAAAAAAACCCCGAAAAATCACGAACGTCGGACGATTGCTCCCACACAAAAAGTGCCAGCCAGTCAAGCTCTTGCTGCTCCTCCCCGGCCATTGGCAGCGCATGTACAGCACCACAGACATCGGGGCTCCGGGCTTTCCCTGACGAACAGGGCTTCGACGTTTACCACCAGCTGCACCTGGGCGCCCACTCCAAAAAAACTCCGAAAAATCACGAACGTCGGACGATTGCTCCCACACCGAAAATGCCAGCAATTCAAGCTCTTGCTGCTCCTCACCGGCCATTGGCAGCGCATCTACAGCACCACAGACATCGGGGCTCCGGGCTTTCCCTGACGAACAGGGCTTCGACATTTACCACCACCTGCACCTGGGCGCCCACTCCAAAAAAACCCCGAAAAATCACGAACGTCGGACGATTGCTCCCACACCGAAAATGCCAGCCAGTCAAGCTCTTGCTGCTCATCACCGGCCATTGGCAGCGCATCTACAGCACCACAGACATCGGGGCTCCGGGCTTTCCCTGACGAACAGGGCTTCGACGTTTACCACCAGCTGCACCTGGGGGGCCCACTGAAAAAACCCCAAAAAATCATGAACGTCGGACGATTGCTCCCACACCGAAAGTGCCAGCCAGTCAAGCTCTTGCTGCTCCTCAGCGGCCATTGGTAGCGCATCTACAGCACCACAGACATCGGGGCTCCGGGCTTTCCCTGACGAACAGGGCTTCGACGTTTACCACCAGCTGCACCTGGGCGCCCATTGGAAAAAAAACCAAGAAAAATCACGAACGTGGGACGATTGCTCCCACACCGAAAATGCCAGCAATTCAAGCTCTTGCTGCTCCTCACCGGCCATTGGCAGCGCATCTACAGCACCACAGACATCGGGGCTCCGGGCTTTCCCTGACGAACAGGGCTTCGACATTTACCACCAGCTGCACCTGGGCGCCCACTCCAAAAAAAACCTGAAAAATCAAGAACGTCGGATGATTGCTCCCACACCGAAAGTGCCAGCCAGTCAAGCTCCTGCTGCACCTCCCCGGCCATTGGCAGCGCATCTACAGCACCACAGACATCGGGGCTCCGGGCTTTCCCTGACGAACAGGGCTTCGACGTTTACCACCAGCTGCACCTGGGCACGCACTCCAAAAAAACCCGAAAAATCAAGAACGTCGGATGATTGCTCCCACACCGAAAGTGCCAGCCAGTCAAGCTCCTGCTGCACCTCCCCGGCCATTGTCAGCGCATCTACAGCACCACAGACATCGGGGCTCCGGGCTTTCCCTGACGAACAGGGCTTCGACGTTTACCACCAGCTGCACCTGGGCGCCCATTCCAAAAAAACCCGAAAAATCACGAACGTTGGACGATTGCTCCCACACCGAAAGTGCCAGCCAGTCAAGCTCTTGCTGCTCCTCACCGGCCATTGGCAGCGCATCTACAGCACCACAGACATCGGGGCTCCAGGCTTTCCCTGACGAACAGGGCTTCGACGTTTACCACCACCTGCACCTGGGCGCCCATTGGAAAAAAACCCAAGAAAAATCACAAACGTTGGACGATTGCTCCCACACCAAAAGTGCCAGCCAGTCAAGCTCTTGCTGCTCCTCACCGGCCATTGGCAGCGCATCTACAGCACCACAGACATCGGGGCTCCGGGCTTTCCCTGACGAACAGGGCTTCGACGTTTACCACCAGCTGCACCTGCGCGCCCACTCCAAAAAAACCCCGAAAAATCACGAAGATCGGACGATTGCTCCCACACCGAAAGTGCCAGCCAGTCAAGCTCTTGCTGCTGCTCCCCGGCCATTGGCAGTGCATCTACAGCACCACAGACATCGGGGCTCCGGGCTTTCCCTGACGAACAGGGCTTCGACGTTTACCACCACCTGCACCTGGGCGCCCACTGAAAAAAAACCCGAAAAATTAAGAACGTCAGACGATTGCTCCCACTCCAAAAGTGCCAGCCAGTCATGCTCTTGCTGCTCCTCAACGGCCATTGGCAGCGCATCTACAGCACCACAGACATCGGGGCTCCGGGCTTTCCCTGACGAACAGGGCTTCGACGTTTACCACCAGCTGCACCTGGGCGCCCACTCCAAAAAAACCCCGAAAAATCACGAACGTTGGATGATTGCTCCCACACCGAAAGTGCCAGCCAGTCAAGCTCTTGCTGCTCCTCACCGGCCATTGGCAGCGCATCTACAGCACCACAGACATCGGTGCTCCGGGCTTTCCGTGACGAACAGGGCTTCGACGTTTACCACCAGCTGCACCTGGGGGGCCCACTGAAAAATACCCTGAAAAATCATGAACGTCGGACGATAGCTCCCACACCAAAAGTGCCAGCCAGTCAAGCTCTTGCTGCTCATCACCGATCATTGGCAGCGCATCTACAGCACCACAGACATCGGGGCTCCGGGCTTTGCCTGACGAACAGGGCTTCGACGTTTACCACCAGCTGCACCTGGGCGCCCACTCCAAAAAAACTCCGAAAAATCAAGAACGTCGGACGATTGCTCCCACACCGAAAGTGCCAGCCAGTCAAGCTCTTGCTGCTGCTCCCCGGCCATTGGCAGCGCATCTACAGCACCACAGACATCGGGGCTCCGGGCTTTCCCTGACGAACAGGGCTTCGACGTTTACCACCAGCTGCACCTGGGGGGCCCACTGAAAAAAACCCCGAAAAATCAGGAACGTCGGACGATTGCTTCCACACCGAAAGTGTCATCCAGTCAAGCTCTTCCTGCTCATCACTGGCCATTGGCAGCGCATCTACAGCACCACAGACATCGGGGCTCCGGGCTTTCCCTG
Organism: Chlamydotis macqueenii; assembly: GCF_036417535.1. Lineage (NCBI taxonomy): Eukaryota > Metazoa > Chordata > Aves > Otidiformes > Otididae > Chlamydotis > Chlamydotis macqueenii. Next base: position 24,484,292 of record NC_141592.1, on the reverse strand, counting down.
ACGAACAGGGCTTCGACGTTTACCACCAGCTGCACCTGGGCGCCCACTGAAAAAAAACCTGAAAAATCATGAACGTTGGACGATTGCTCCCACACCGAAAGTGCCAGCCAGTCAAGCTCTTGCTGCTCCTCACCGGCCATTGGCAGCGCATCTACAGCACCACAGACATCGGGGCTCCGGGCTTTCCCTGATGAACAGGGCTTCGACGTTTACCACCAGCTGCACCTGGGCGCCCACTCCAAAAAAACCCGAAAAATTACGAACGTCGGACGATTGCTCCCACACCGAAAGTGCCAGCCAGTCAAGCTCCTGCTGCTCCTCAGCGGCCATTGGCAGCGCATCTACAGCACCACAGACATCGGGGCTCCGGGCTTTCCCTGACGAACAGGGCTTCGACGTTTACCACCACCTGTACCTGGTCGCAAACTCCAAAAAAACTCGAAAAATCACGAACGTCGGACGATTGCTCCCACACAAAAAGTGCCAGCCAGTCAAGCTCCTGCTGCTCCTCAGCGGCCATTGGCAGCGCATCTACAGCACCACAGACATCGGGGCTCTGGGCTTTCCCTGACGAACAGGGCTTCGACGTTTACCACCACCTGCACCTGGGCGCCCATTGGAAAAAAACCCAAGAAAAATCACAAACGTTGGACGATCGCTCCCACACCGAAAGTGCCAGCCAGTCAAGCTCTTGCTGCTCATCACCGGCCATTGGCAGCGCATCTACAGCACCACAGACATCGGGGCTCCGGGCTTTCCCTGACGAACAGGGCTTTGACGTTTACCACCAGCTGCACCTGGGGGCCCCACTGAAAAAAACCCCGAAAAATCATGAACGTCGGACGATTGCTCCCACACCGAAAGTGCCAGCCAGTCAAGCTCTTGCTGCTCCTCACCGGCCCTTGGCAGCGCATCTACAGCACCACAGACATCGGGGCTCCGGGCTTTCCCTGACGAACAGGGCTTCGACGTTTACCACCAGCTGCACCTGGGGGGCCCACTGAAAAAAACCCCGAAAAATCAGGAACGTCGGACGATTGCTTCCACACCGAAAGTGTCATCCAGTCAAGCTCTTCCTGCTCATCACCGGCCATTGGCAGCACATCTACAGCACCACAGACACTGGGGCTCCGGGCTTTCCCTGACGAACAGGGTTTCGACGTTTACCACCAGCTGCACCTCGGCGCCCACTCCAAAAAAACCCGAAAAATCACGAACGTCGGATGATTGCTCCCACACCGAAAGTGCCAGCCAGTCAAGCTCCTGCTGCACCTCCCGGGCCATTGTCAGCGCATCTACAGCACCACAGACATCGGGGCTCCGGGCTTTCCCTGACGAACAGGGCTTCGACGTTTACCACCAGCTGCACCTGGGCGCCCACTGAAAAAAACCCTGAAAAATCATGAACGTTGGACGATTGCTCCCACACCGAAAGTGCCAGCCAGTCAAGCTCTTGCTGCTCCTCACCGGCCATTGGCAGCGCATCTACAGCACCACAGACATCGGGGCTCCGGGCTTTCCCTGATGAACAGGGCTTCGACGTTTACCACCAGCTGCACCTGGGCGCCCACTCCAAAAAAACCCGAAAAATCACGAACGTCGGACGATTGCTCCCACACCGAAAGTGCCAGCCAGTCAAGCTCCTGCTGCTCCTCAGCGGCCATTGGCAGCGCATCTACAGCACCACAGACATCGGGGCTCCGGGCTTTCCCTGACAAACAGGGCTTCGACGTTTACCACCAGCTGCACCTGGGCGCCCACTCCAAAAAAACCCCGAAAAATCACGAACATCGGACGATTGCTCCCACACCGAAAGTGCCAGCCAGTCAAGCTCTTGCTGCTCCTCCCCGGCCATTGGCAGCGCATCTACAGCACCACAGACATAGGGGCTCCGGGCTTTCCCTGACGAACAGGGCTTCGACGTTTACCACCACCTGCACCTGGGCGCCCATTGGAAAAAAAATCAAGAAAAATCACGAACGTTGGACGATTGCTCCCACACCGAAAATGCCAGCAATTCAAGCTCTTGCTGCTCCTCACCGGCCATTGGCAGCGCATCTACAGCACCACAGACATCGGGGCTCCGGGCTTTCCCTGACGAACAGGGCTTCGACATTTACCACCACCTGCACCTGGGCGCCCACTCCAAAAAAACCCCGAAAAATCACGAAGATCGGACGATTGCTCCCACACCGAAAGTGCCAGCCAGTCAAGCTCTTGCTGCTGCTCCCCGGCCATTGGCAGTGCATCTACAGCACCACAGACATCGGGGCTCCGGGCTTTCCCTGACGAACAGGGCTTCGACGTTTACCACCACCTGCACCTGGGCGCCCACTGAAAAAAAACCCGAAAAATTAAGAACGTCAGACGATTGCTCCCACTCCAAAAGTGCCAGCCAGTCAAGCTCTTGCTGCTCCTCAACGGCCATTGGCAGCACATCTACAGCACCACAGACATTGGGGCTCCGGGCTTTCCCTGACGAACAGGACTTTGACGTTTACCACCAGCTGCACCTGGGCGCCCATTCCAAAAAAACCCGAAAAATCACGAACGTCGGATGATTGCTCCCACACCGAAAGTGCCAGCCAGCCAAGCTCTTGCTGCTCCTCCCCGGCCATTGTCAGCGCATCTACAGCACCACAGACATCGGGGCTCCGGGCTTTCCCTGACGAACAGGGCTTCGACGTTTACCACCAGCTGCACCTGGGGGGCCCACTGAAAAAAACCCCGAAAAATCACGAACGTCGGACGATTGCTCCCACACAAAAAGTGCCAGCCAGTCAAGCTCTTGCTGCTCCTCCCCGGCCATTGGCAGCGCATGTACAGCACCACAGACATCGGGGCTCCGGGCTTTCCCTGACGAACAGGGCTTCGACGTTTACCACCAGCTGCACCTGGGCGCCCACTCCAAAAAAACTCCGAAAAATCACGAACGTCGGACGATTGCTCCCACACCGAAAATGCCAGCAATTCAAGCTCTTGCTGCTCCTCACCGGCCATTGGCAGCGCATCTACAGCACCACAGACATCGGGGCTCCGGGCTTTCCCTGACGAACAGGGCTTCGACATTTACCACCACCTGCACCTGGGCGCCCACTCCAAAAAAACCCCGAAAAATCACGAACGTCGGACGATTGCTCCCACACCGAAAATGCCAGCCAGTCAAGCTCTTGCTGCTCATCACCGGCCATTGGCAGCGCATCTACAGCACCACAGACATCGGGGCTCCGGGCTTTCCCTGACGAACAGGGCTTCGACGTTTACCACCAGCTGCACCTGGGGGGCCCACTGAAAAAACCCCAAAAAATCATGAACGTCGGACGATTGCTCCCACACCGAAAGTGCCAGCCAGTCAAGCTCTTGCTGCTCCTCAGCGGCCATTGGTAGCGCATCTACAGCACCACAGACATCGGGGCTCCGGGCTTTCCCTGACGAACAGGGCTTCGACGTTTACCACCAGCTGCACCTGGGCGCCCATTGGAAAAAAAACCAAGAAAAATCACGAACGTGGGACGATTGCTCCCACACCGAAAATGCCAGCAATTCAAGCTCTTGCTGCTCCTCACCGGCCATTGGCAGCGCATCTACAGCACCACAGACATCGGGGCTCCGGGCTTTCCCTGACGAACAGGGCTTCGACATTTACCACCAGCTGCACCTGGGCGCCCACTCCAAAAAAAACCTGAAAAATCAAGAACGTCGGATGATTGCTCCCACACCGAAAGTGCCAGCCAGTCAAGCTCCTGCTGCACCTCCCCGGCCATTGGCAGCGCATCTACAGCACCACAGACATCGGGGCTCCGGGCTTTCCCTGACGAACAGGGCTTCGACGTTTACCACCAGCTGCACCTGGGCACGCACTCCAAAAAAACCCGAAAAATCAAGAACGTCGGATGATTGCTCCCACACCGAAAGTGCCAGCCAGTCAAGCTCCTGCTGCACCTCCCCGGCCATTGTCAGCGCATCTACAGCACCACAGACATCGGGGCTCCGGGCTTTCCCTGACGAACAGGGCTTCGACGTTTACCACCAGCTGCACCTGGGCGCCCATTCCAAAAAAACCCGAAAAATCACGAACGTTGGACGATTGCTCCCACACCGAAAGTGCCAGCCAGTCAAGCTCTTGCTGCTCCTCACCGGCCATTGGCAGCGCATCTACAGCACCACAGACATCGGGGCTCCAGGCTTTCCCTGACGAACAGGGCTTCGACGTTTACCACCACCTGCACCTGGGCGCCCATTGGAAAAAAACCCAAGAAAAATCACAAACGTTGGACGATTGCTCCCACACCAAAAGTGCCAGCCAGTCAAGCTCTTGCTGCTCCTCACCGGCCATTGGCAGCGCATCTACAGCACCACAGACATCGGGGCTCCGGGCTTTCCCTGACGAACAGGGCTTCGACGTTTACCACCAGCTGCACCTGCGCGCCCACTCCAAAAAAACCCCGAAAAATCACGAAGATCGGACGATTGCTCCCACACCGAAAGTGCCAGCCAGTCAAGCTCTTGCTGCTGCTCCCCGGCCATTGGCAGTGCATCTACAGCACCACAGACATCGGGGCTCCGGGCTTTCCCTGACGAACAGGGCTTCGACGTTTACCACCACCTGCACCTGGGCGCCCACTGAAAAAAAACCCGAAAAATTAAGAACGTCAGACGATTGCTCCCACTCCAAAAGTGCCAGCCAGTCATGCTCTTGCTGCTCCTCAACGGCCATTGGCAGCGCATCTACAGCACCACAGACATCGGGGCTCCGGGCTTTCCCTGACGAACAGGGCTTCGACGTTTACCACCAGCTGCACCTGGGCGCCCACTCCAAAAAAACCCCGAAAAATCACGAACGTTGGATGATTGCTCCCACACCGAAAGTGCCAGCCAGTCAAGCTCTTGCTGCTCCTCACCGGCCATTGGCAGCGCATCTACAGCACCACAGACATCGGTGCTCCGGGCTTTCCGTGACGAACAGGGCTTCGACGTTTACCACCAGCTGCACCTGGGGGGCCCACTGAAAAATACCCTGAAAAATCATGAACGTCGGACGATAGCTCCCACACCAAAAGTGCCAGCCAGTCAAGCTCTTGCTGCTCATCACCGATCATTGGCAGCGCATCTACAGCACCACAGACATCGGGGCTCCGGGCTTTGCCTGACGAACAGGGCTTCGACGTTTACCACCAGCTGCACCTGGGCGCCCACTCCAAAAAAACTCCGAAAAATCAAGAACGTCGGACGATTGCTCCCACACCGAAAGTGCCAGCCAGTCAAGCTCTTGCTGCTGCTCCCCGGCCATTGGCAGCGCATCTACAGCACCACAGACATCGGGGCTCCGGGCTTTCCCTGACGAACAGGGCTTCGACGTTTACCACCAGCTGCACCTGGGGGGCCCACTGAAAAAAACCCCGAAAAATCAGGAACGTCGGACGATTGCTTCCACACCGAAAGTGTCATCCAGTCAAGCTCTTCCTGCTCATCACTGGCCATTGGCAGCGCATCTACAGCACCACAGACATCGGGGCTCCGGGCTTTCCCTGACGAACAGGGCTTCGACGTTTACCACCAGCTGCACCTGGGCGCCCACTGAAAAAAAACCTGAAAAATCATGAACGTTGGACGATTGCTCCCACACCGAAAGTGCCAGCCAGTCAAGCTCTTGCTGCTCCTCACCGGCCATTGGCAGCGCATCTACAGCACCACAGACATCGGGGCTCCGGGCTTTCCCTGATGAACAGGGCTTCGACGTTTACCACCAGCTGCACCTGGGCGCCCACTCCAAAAAAACCCGAAAAATTACGAACGTCGGACGATTGCTCCCACACCGAAAGTGCCAGCCAGTCAAGCTCCTGCTGCTCCTCAGCGGCCATTGGCAGCGCATCTACAGCACCACAGACATCGGGGCTCCGGGCTTTCCCTGACGAACAGGGCTTCGACGTTTACCACCACCTGTACCTGGTCGCAAACTCCAAAAAAACTCGAAAAATCACGAACGTCGGACGATTGCTCCCACACAAAAAGTGCCAGCCAGTCAAGCTCCTGCTGCTCCTCAGCGGCCATTGGCAGCGCATCTACAGCACCACAGACATCGGGGCTCTGGGCTTTCCCTGACGAACAGGGCTTCGACGTTTACCACCACCTGCACCTGGGCGCCCATTGGAAAAAAACCCAAGAAAAATCACAAACGTTGGACGATCGCTCCCACACCGAAAGTGCCAGCCAGTCAAGCTCTTGCTGCTCATCACCGGCCATTGGCAGCGCATCTACAGCACCACAGACATCGGGGCTCCGGGCTTTCCCTGACGAACAGGGCTTTGACGTTTACCACCAGCTGCACCTGGGGGCCCCACTGAAAAAAACCCCGAAAAATCATGAACGTCGGACGATTGCTCCCACACCGAAAGTGCCAGCCAGTCAAGCTCTTGCTGCTCCTCACCGGCCCTTGGCAGCGCATCTACAGCACCACAGACATCGGGGCTCCGGGCTTTCCCTGACGAACAGGGCTTCGACGTTTACCACCAGCTGCACCTGGGGGGCCCACTGAAAAAAACCCCGAAAAATCAGGAACGTCGGACGATTGCTTCCACACCGAAAGTGTCATCCAGTCAAGCTCTTCCTGCTCATCACCGGCCATTGGCAGCACATCTACAGCACCACAGACACTGGGGCTCCGGGCTTTCCCTGACGAACAGGGTTTCGACGTTTACCACCAGCTGCACCTCGGCGCCCACTCCAAAAAAACCCGAAAAATCACGAACGTCGGATGATTGCTCCCACACCGAAAGTGCCAGCCAGTCAAGCTCCTGCTGCACCTCCCGGGCCATTGTCAGCGCATCTACAGCACCACAGACATCGGGGCTCCGGGCTTTCCCTGACGAACAGGGCTTCGACGTTTACCACCAGCTGCACCTGGGCGCCCACTGAAAAAAACCCTGAAAAATCATGAACGTTGGACGATTGCTCCCACACCGAAAGTGCCAGCCAGTCAAGCTCTTGCTGCTCCTCACCGGCCATTGGCAGCGCATCTACAGCACCACAGACATCGGGGCTCCGGGCTTTCCCTGATGAACAGGGCTTCGACGTTTACCACCAGCTGCACCTGGGCGCCCACTCCAAAAAAACCCGAAAAATCACGAACGTCGGACGATTGCTCCCACACCGAAAGTGCCAGCCAGTCAAGCTCCTGCTGCTCCTCAGCGGCCATTGGCAGCGCATCTACAGCACCACAGACATCGGGGCTCCGGGCTTTCCCTGACAAACAGGGCTTCGACGTTTACCACCAGCTGCACCTGGGCGCCCACTCCAAAAAAACCCCGAAAAATCACGAACATCGGACGATTGCTCCCACACCGAAAGTGCCAGCCAGTCAAGCTCTTGCTGCTCCTCCCCGGCCATTGGCAGCGCATCTACAGCACCACAGACATAGGGGCTCCGGGCTTTCCCTGACGAACAGGGCTTCGACGTTTACCACCACCTGCACCTGGGCGCCCATTGGAAAAAAAATCAAGAAAAATCACGAACGTTGGACGATTGCTCCCACACCGAAAATGCCAGCAATTCAAGCTCTTGCTGCTCCTCACCGGCCATTGGCAGCGCATCTACAGCACCACAGACATCGGGGCTCCGGGCTTTCCCTGACGAACAGGGCTTCGACATTTACCACCACCTGCACCTGGGCGCCCACTCCAAAAAAACCCCGAAAAATCACGAACGTCGGACGATTGCTCCCACACCGAAAATGCCAGCCAGTCAAGCTCTTGCTGCTCCTCACCGGCCATTGGCAGCGCATCTACAGCACCACAGACATCGGGGCTCCGGGCTTTCCCTGACGAACAGGGCTTCGACGTTTACCACCAGCTGCACCTGGGGGGCCCACTGAAAAAACCCCAAAAAATCATGAACGTCGGACGATTGCTCCCACACCGAAATTGCCAGCCAGTCAAGCTCTTGCTGCTCCTCACCAGCCATTGGCAGCGCATCTACAGCACCACAGACATCGGGGCTCCGGGCTTTCCCTGATGAACAGGGCTTCGACGTTTACCACCAGCTGCACCTGGGCGCCCACTCCAAAAAAACCCGAAAAATCACGAATGTCGGATGATTGCTCCCACACTGAAAGTGCCAGCCAGTCAAGCTCTTCCTGCTCCTCACCGGCCATTGGCAGCGCATCTACAGCACCACAGACATCGGGGCTCCGGGCTTTCCCTGACGAACAGGGCTTCGACGTTTACCACCAGCTGCGCCTGGGCGCCCACTAAAAAAAACCCCGAAAAATCATGAACGTCGGACGATTGCTCCCACACCGAAAGTGCCAGCCAGTCAAGCTCTTGCTGCTCGTCCCCGGCCATTGGCAGCGCATCTACAGCACCACAGACATCGGGGCTCCGGGCTTTCCCTGACGAACAGGTCTTCGACGTTTACCACCACCTGCACCTGGGCGCCCATTGGAAAAAAACCCCCGAAAAATCACGAACGTTGGACGATTGCTCCCACACCGAAAGTGCCAGCCAGTCAAGCTCTTGCTGCTCATCACCGGCCATTGGCAGCGCATCTACAGCACCACAGACATCGGGGCTCCGGGCTTTCCCTGACGAACAGGGCTTCGACGTTTACCACCAGCTGCACCTGGTCGCCCACTCCAAAAAAACTCCGAAAAACCACGAACATCGGACGATTGCTCCCACACCGAAAGTGCCAGCCAGTCAATCTCTTGCTGCTCCTCACCGGCCATTGGCAGTGCATCTACAGCACCACAGACATCGGGGCTCCGGGCTTTCCCTGACGAACAGGGCTTCGACGTTTACCACCATCTGCACCTGGACACCCATTGGAAAAAACCCAAGAAAAATCACAAACGTTGGACGATTGCTCCCACACCGAAAATGCCAGCAACTCAAGCTCTTGCTGCTCCTCACTGGCCATTGGCAGCGCATCTACAGCACCACAGACATCGGGGCTCTGGGCTTTCCCTGACGAACAGGGCTTCGACGTTTACCACCAGCTGCACCTGGGCGCCCACTCCAAAAAAACCAGAAAAATCACGAACGTCGGACGATTGCTCCCACACCGAAAATGCTAGCCAGTCAAGCTCCTGCTGCTCCTCACTGGCCATTGGCAGCGCATCTACAGCACCACAGACATCGGGGCTCCGGGCTTTCCCTGACGAACAGGGCTTCGACGTTTACCACCAGCTGCACCTGGGCGCCCACTCCAAAAAAACCCGAAAAATCACGAATGTCGGACGATTGCTCCCACACTGAAAGTGCCAGCCAGTCAAGCTCTTGCTGCTCCTCACCGGCCATTGGCAGCGCATCTACAGCACCACAGACATCGGGGCTCCGGGCTTTCCCTGACGAATCGGGCTTCGACGTTTACCACCAGCTGCACCTGGGCGCCCACTCCAAAAAAACCCGAAAAATCACGAATGTCGGACGATTGCTCCCACACTGAAAGTGCCAGCCAGTCAAGCTCTTGCTGCTCCTCACTGGCCATTGGCAGCGCATCAACAGCACCACAGACATCGGGGCTCTGGGCTTTCCCTGACGAACAGGGCTTTGACGTTTACCACCAGCTGCACCTGGGCGCCCACTAAAGAAAACCCCGAAAAATCATGAACGTCGGACGATTGCTCCCACACCAAAAGTGCCAGCCAGTCAAGCTCTTGCTGCTCCTCCCTGGCCATTGGCAGCGCATCTACAGCACCACAGGCATCGGGGCTCCGGGCTTTCCCTGACGAACAGGGCTTCGACGTTTACCACCACCTGCACCTGCGGGGCCCATTGGAAAAAAACCCAAGAAAAATCACAAACGTTGGACGATCGCTCCCACACCGAAAGTGCCAGCCAGTCAAGCTCTTGCTGCTCATCACCGGCCATTGGCAGCGCATCTACAGCACCACAGACATCGGGGCTCCGGGCTTTCCCTGACGAACAGGGCTTCGACCTTTACCACCAGCTGCACCTGGGGGGCCCACTGAAAAAACCCAAAAAAATCATGAACGTCGGACGATTGCTCCCACACCGAAAGTGCCAGCCAGTCAAGCTCTTGCTGCTCCTCACCGGCCATTGGCAGCGCATCTACAGCACCACAGACATAGGGGCTCCGGGCTTTCCCTGACGAACAGGGCTTTGACGTTTACCACCAGCTGCACCTGGGGGCCCCACTGAAAAAAACCCTGAAAAATCATGAACGTCGGACGATTGCTCCCACACCGAAAGTGCCAGCCAGTCAAGCTCTTGCTGCTCCTCACCGGCCATTGGCAGCGCATCTACAGCACCACAGACATCGGGGCTCCGGGCTTTCCCTGACGAACAGGGCTTCGACGTTTACCACCAGCTGCACCTGGGGTGCCCACTGAAAAAAACCCCGAAAAATCAGGAACGTCGGACGATTGCTTCCACACCGAAAGTGTCATCCAGTCAAGCTCTTCCTGCTCATCACCGGCCATTGGCAGCGCATCTACAGCACCACAGACACTGGGGCTCCGGGCTTTCCCTGACGAACAGGGTTTCGACGTTTACCACCAGCTGCACCTCGGCGCCCACTCCAAAAAAACCCGAAAAATCACGAACGTCGGATGATTGCTCCCACACCGAAAGTGCCAGCCAGTCAAGCTCCTGCTGCACCTCCCGGGCCATTGTCAGCGCATCTACAGCACCACAGACATCGGGGCTCCGGGCTTTCCCTGACGAACAGGGCTTCGACGTTTACCACCAGCTGCACCTGGGCGCCCACTGAAAAAAACCCTGAAAAATCATGAACGTTGGACGATTGCTCCCACACCGAAAGTGCCAGCCAGTCAAGCTCTTGCTGCTCCTCACCGGCCATTGGCAGCGCATCTACAGCACCACAGACATCGGGGCTCCGGGCTTTCCCTGATGAACAGGGCTTCGACGTTTACCACCAGCTGCACCTGGGCGCCCACTCCAAAAAAACCCGAAAAATCACGAACGTCGGACGATTGCTCCCACACCGAAAGTGCCAGCCAGTCAAGCTCCTGCTGCTCCTCAGCGGCCATTGGCAGCGCATCTACAGCACCACAGACATCGGGGCTCCGGGCTTTCCCTGACGAACAGGGCTTCGACGTTTACCACCACCTGCACCTGGGCGCCCATTGGAAAAAAACCCAAGAAAAATCACAAACGTTGGACGATCGCTCCCACACCGAAAGTGCCAGCCAGTCAAGCTCTTGCTGCTCATCACCGGCCATTGGTAGCCCATCTACAGCACCACAGACATCGGGGCTCCGGGCTTTCCCTGACGAACAGGGCTTCGACGTTTACCACCAGCTGCACCTGGGCGCCCACTCCAAAAAAACCCGAAAAATCACGAACGTCTGACGATTGCTGCCACACAAAAAGTGTCAGCCAGTCAAGCTCCTGCTGCTCCTCAGCGGCCATTGGCAGCGCATCTACAGCACCACAGACATCGGGGCTCCGGGCTTTCCCTGACAAACAGGGCTTCGACGTTTACCACCAGCTGCACCTGGGCGCCCATTCCAAAAAAACCCCGAAAAATCACGAACATCGGACGATTGCTCCCACACCGAAAGTGCCAGCCAGTCAAGCTCTTGCTGCTCCTCCCCGGCCATTGGCAGCGCATCTACAGCACCACAGACATAGGGGCTCCGGGCTTTCCCTGACGAACAGGGCTTCGACGTTTACCACCAGCTGCACCTGGGGGGCCCACTGAAAAAACCCCAAAAAATCATGAACGTCGGACGATTGCTCCCACACCGAAAGTGCCAGCCAGTCAAGCTCCTGCTGCTCCTCACCGGCCATTGGCAGCGCATCTACAGCACCACAGACATCGGGGCTCCGGGCTTTCCCTGACGAACAGGGCTTCGACGTTTACCACCACCTGCACCTGGGCGCCCATTGGAAAAAAAATCAAGAAAAATCACGAACGTTGGACGATTGCTCCCACACCGAAAATGCCAGCAATTCAAGCTCTTGCTGCTCATCACCGGCCATTGGCAGCGCATCTACAGCACCACAGACATCGGGGCTCCGGGCTTTCCCTGACGAACAGGGCTTCGACGTTTACCACCAGCTGCACCTGGTCGCCCACTCCAAAAAAACTCCGAAAAACCACGAACATCGGACGATTGCTCCCACACCGAAAGTGCCAGCCAGTCAATCTCTTGCTGCTCCTCACCGGCCATTGGCAGTGCATCTACAGCACCACAGACATCGGGGCTCCGGGCTTTCCCTGACGAACAGGGCTTCGACGTTTACCACCATCTGCACCTGGACACCCATTGGAAAAAACCCAAGAAAAATCACAAACGTTGGACGATTGCTCCCACACCGAAAATGCCAGCAACTCAAGCTCTTGCTGCTCCTCACTGGCCATTGGCAGCGCATCTACAGCACCACAGACATCGGGGCTCTGGGCTTTCCCTGACGAACAGGGCTTCGACGTTTACCACCAGCTGCACCTGGGCGCCCACTCCAAAAAAACCAGAAAAATCACGAACGTCGGACGATTGCTCCCACACCGAAAATGCTAGCCAGTCAAGCTCCTGCTGCTCCTCACTGGCCATTGGCAGCGCATCTACAGCACCACAGACATCGGGGCTCCGGGCTTTCCCTGACGAACAGGGCTTCGACGTTTACCACCAGCTGCACCTGGGCGCCCACTCCAAAAAAACCCGAAAAATCACGAATGTCGGACGATTGCTCCCACACTGAAAGTGCCAGCCAGTCAAGCTCTTGCTGCTCCTCACCGGCCATTGGCAGCGCATCTACAGCACCACAGACATCGGGGCTCCGGGCTTTCCCTGACGAATCGGGCTTCGACGTTTACCACCAGCTGCACCTGGGCGCCCACTCCAAAAAAACCCGAAAAATCACGAATGTCGGACGATTGCTCCCACACTGAAAGTGCCAGCCAGTCAAGCTCTTGCTGCTCCTCACTGGCCATTGGCAGCGCATCAACAGCACCACAGACATCGGGGCTCTGGGCTTTCCCTGACGAACAGGGCTTTGACGTTTACCACCAGCTGCACCTGGGCGCCCACTAAAGAAAACCCCGAAAAATCATGAACGTCGGACGATTGCTCCCACACCAAAAGTGCCAGCCAGTCAAGCTCTTGCTGCTCCTCCCTGGCCATTGGCAGCGCATCTACAGCACCACAGGCATCGGGGCTCCGGGCTTTCCCTGACGAACAGGGCTTCGACGTTTACCACCACCTGCACCTGCGGGGCCCATTGGAAAAAAACCCAAGAAAAATCACAAACGTTGGACGATCGCTCCCACACCGAAAGTGCCAGCCAGTCAAGCTCTTGCTGCTCATCACCGGCCATTGGCAGCGCATCTACAGCACCACAGACATCGGGGCTCCGGGCTTTCCCTGACGAACAGGGCTTCGACGTTTACCACCAGCTGCACCTGGGGGGCCCACTGAAAAAACCCAAAAAAATCATGAACGTCGGACGATTGCTCCCACACCGAAAGTGCCAGCCAGTCAAGCTCTTGCTGCTCCTCACCGGCCATTGGCAGCGCATCTACAGCACCACAGACATAGGGGCTCCGGGCTTTCCCTGACGAACAGGGCTTTGACGTTTACCACCAGCTGCACCTGGGGGCCCCACTGAAAAAAACCCTGAAAAATCATGAACGTCGGACGATTGCTCCCACACCGAAAGTGCCAGCCAGTCAAGCTCTTGCTGCTCCTCACCGGCCATTGGCAGCGCATCTACAGCACCACAGACATCGGGGCTCCGGGCTTTCCCTGACGAACAGGGCTTCGACGTTTACCACCAGCTGCACCTGGGGGGCCCACTGAAAAAAACCCCGAAAAATCAGGAACGTCGGACGATTGCTTCCACACCGAAAGTGTCATCCAGTCAAGCTCTTCCTGCTCATCACCGGCCATTGGCAGCGCATCTACAGCACCACAGACACTGGGGCTCCGGGCTTTCCCTGACGAACAGGGTTTCGACGTTTACCACCAGCTGCACCTCGGCGCCCACTCCAAAAAAACCCGAAAAATCACGAACGTCGGATGATTGCTCCCACACCGAAAGTGCCAGCCAGTCAAGCTCCTGCTGCACCTCCCGGGCCATTGTCAGCGCATCTACAGCACCACAGACATCGGGGCTCCGGGCTTTCCCTGACGAACAGGGCTTCGACGTTTACCACCAGCTGCACCTGGGCGCCCACTGAAAAAAACCCTGAAAAATCATGAACGTTGGACGATTGCTCCCACACCGAAAGTGCCAGCCAGTCAAGCTCTTGCTGCTCCTCACCGGCCATTGGCAGCGCATCTACAGCACCACAGACATCGGGGCTCCGGGCTTTCCCTGATGAACAGGGCTTCGACGTTTACCACCAGCTGCACCTGGGCGCCCACTCCAAAAAAACCCGAAAAATCACGAACGTCGGACGATTGCTCCCACACCGAAAGTGCCAGCCAGTCAAGCTCCTGCTGCTCCTCAGCGGCCATTGGCAGCGCATCTACAGCACCACAGACATCGGGGCTCCGGGCTTTCCCTGACGAACAGGGCTTCGACGTTTACCACCACCTGCACCTGCGGGGCCCATTGGAAAAAAACCCAAGAAAAATCACAAACGTTGGACGATCGCTCCCACACCGAAAGTGCCAGCCAGTCAAGCTCTTGCTGCTCATCACCGGCCATTGGCAGCGCATCTACAGCACCACAGACATCGGGGCTCCGGGCTTTCCCTGACGAACAGGGCTTCGACCTTTACCACCAGCTGCACCTGGGGGGCCCACTGAAAAAACCCAAAAAAATCATGAACGTCGGACGATTGCTCCCACACCGAAAGTGCCAGCCAGTCAAGCTCTTGCTGCTCCTCACCGGCCATTGGCAGCGCATCTACAGCACCACAGACATCGGGGCTCCGGGCTTTCCCTGACGAACAGGGCTTCGACGTTTACCACCAGCTGCACCTGGGGGGCCCACTGAAAAAAACCCCGAAAAATCAGGAACGTCGGACGATTGCTTCCACACCGAAAGTGTCATCCAGTCAAGCTCTTCCTGCTCATCACCGGCCATTGGCAGCGCATCTACAGCACCACAGACACTGGGGCTCCGGGCTTTCCCTGACGAACAGGGTTTCGACGTTTACCACCAGCTGCACCTCGGCGCCCACTCCAAAAAAACCCGAAAAATCACGAACGTCGGATGATTGCTCCCACACCGAAAGTGCCAGCCAGTCAAGCTCCTGCTGCTCCTCAGCGGCCATTGGCAGCGCATCTACAGCACCACAGACATCGGGGCTCCGGGCTTTCCCTGACGAACAGGGCTTCGACGTTTACCACCACCTGCACCTGGGCGCCCATTGGAAAAAAACCCAAGAAAAATCACAAACGTTGGACGATCGCTCCCACACCGAAAGTGCCAGCCAGTCAAGCTCTTGCTGCTCATCACCGGCCATTGGTAGCCCATCTACAGCACCACAGACATCGGGGCTCCGGGCTTTCCCTGACGAACAGGGCTTCGACGTTTACCACCAGCTGCACCTGGGCGCCCACTCCAAAAAAACCCGAAAAATCACGAACGTCTGACGATTGCTGCCACACAAAAAGTGTCAGCCAGTCAAGCTCCTGCTGCTCCTCAGCGGCCATTGGCAGCGCATCTACAGCACCACAGACATTGGGGCTCCGGGCTTTCCCTGACAAACAGGGCTTCGACGTTTACCACCAGCTGCACCTGGGCGCCCATTCCAAAAAAACCCCGAAAAATCACGAACATCGGACGATTGCTCCCACACTGAAAGTGCCAGCCAGTCAAGCTCTTGCTGCTCCTCCCCGGCCATTGGCAGCGCATCTACAGCACCACAGACATAGGGGCTCCGGGCTTTCCCTGACGAACAGGGCTTCGACGTTTACCACCAGCTGCACCTGGGGGGCCCACTGAAAAAACCCCAAAAAATCATGAACGTCGGACGATTGCTCCCACACCGAAAGTGCCAGCCAGTCAAGCTCCTGCTGCTCCTCACCGGCCATTGGCAGCGCATCTACAGCACCACAGACATCGGGGCTCCGGGCTTTCCCTGACGAACAGGGCTTCGACGTTTACCACCACCTGCACCTGGGCGCCCATTGGAAAAAAAATCAAGAAAAATCACGAACGTTGGACGATTGCTCCCACACCGAAAATGCCAGCAATTCAAGCTCTTGCTGCTCCTCACCGGCCATTGGCAGCGCATCTACAGCACCACAGACATCGGGGCTCCGGGCTTTCCCTGACGAACAGGGCTTCGACATTTACCACCACCTGCACCTGGGCGCCCACTCCAAAAAAACCCCGAAAAATCACGAACGTCGGACGATTGCTCCCACACCGAAAATGCCAGCCAGTCAAGCTCTTGCTGCTCCTCACCGGCCATTGGCAGCGCATCTACAGCACCACAGACATCGGGGCTCCGGGCTTTCCCTGACGAACAGGGCTTCGACGTTTACCACCAGCTGCACCTGGGGGGCCCACTGAAAAAACCCCAAAAAATCATGAACGTCGGACGATTGCTCCCACACCGAAATTGCCAGCCAGTCAAGCTCTTGCTGCTCCTCACCGGCCATTGGCAGCGCATCTACAGCACCACAGACATCGGGGCTCCGGGCTTTCCCTGATGAACAGGGCTTCGACGTTTACCACCAGCTGCACCTGGGCGCCCACTCCAAAAAAACCCGAAAAATCACGAATGTCGGATGATTGCTCCCACACTGAAAGTGCCAGCCAGTCAAGCTCTTCCTGCTCCTCAGCGGCCATTGGCAGCGCATCTACAGCACCACAGACATCGGGGCTCCGGGCTTTCCCTGACGAACAGGGCTTCGACGTTTACCACCAGCTGCGCCTGGGCGCCCACTAAAAAAAACCCCGAAAAATCATGAACGTCGGACGATTGCTCCCACACCGAAAGTGCCAGCCAGTCAAGCTCTTGCTGCTCGTCCCCGGCCATTGGCAGCGCATCTACAGCACCACAGACATCGGGGCTCCGGGCTTTCCCTGACGAACAGGTCTTCGACGTTTACCACCACCTGCACCTGGGCGCCCATTGGAAAAAAACCCAAGAAAAATCACGAACGTTGGACGATTGCTCCCACACCGAAAGTGCCAGCCAGTCAAGCTCTTGCTGCTCATCACCGGCCATTGGCAGCGCATCTACAGCACCACAGACATCGGGGCTCCGGGCTTTCCCTGACGAACAGGGCTTCGACGTTTACCACCAGCTGCACCTGGTCGCCCACTCCAAAAAAACCCCGAAAAACCACGAACATCGGACGATTGCTCCCACACCGAAAGTGCCAGCCAGTCAATCTCTTGCTGCTCCTCACCGGCCATTGGCAGTGCATCTACAGCACCACAGACATCGGGGCTCCGGGCTTTCCCTGACGAACAGGGCTTCGACGTTTACCACCATCTGCACCTGGACACCCATTGGAAAAAACCCAAGAAAAATCACAAACGTTGGACGATTGCTCCCACACCGAAAATGCCAGCAACTCAAGCTCTTGCTGCTCCTCACTGGCCATTGGCAGCGCATCTACAGCACCACAGACATCGGGGCTCTGGGCTTTCCCTGACGAACAGGGCTTCGACGTTTACCACCACCTGCACCTGGGCGCCCACTCCAAAAAAACCAGAAAAATCACGAACGTCGGACGATTGCTCCCACACCGAAAATGCTAGCCAGTCAAGCTCCTGCTGCTCCTCACCGGCCATTGGCAGCGCATCTACAGCACCACAGACATCGGGGCTCCGGGCTTTCCCTGACGAATCGGGCTTCGACGTTTACCACCAGCTGCACCTGGGCGCCCACTCCAAAAAAACCCGAAAAATCACGAATGTCGGACGATTGCTCCCACACTGAAAGTGCCAGCCAGTCAAGCTCTTGCTGCTCCTCAGCGGCCATGGGCAGCGCATCAACAGCACCACAGACATCGGGGCTCTGGGCTTTCCCTGACGAACAGGGCTTTGACGTTTACCACCAGCTGCACCTGGGCGCCCACTAAAGAAAACCCCGAAAAATCATGAACGTCGGACGATTGCTCCCACACCAAAAGTGCCAGCCAGTCAAGCTCTTGCTGCTCCTCCCTGGCCATTGGCAGCGCATCTACAGCACCACAGGCATCGGGGCTCCGGGCTTTCCCTGACGAACAGGGCTTCGACGTTTACCACCAGCTGCACCTGCGGGGCCCACTGAAACATACCCTGAAAAATCATGAAGGTCGGACGATTGATCCCACACCAAAAGTGCCAGCCAGTCAAGCTCTTGCTGCTCATCACCGATCATTGGCAGCGCATCTACAGCACCACAGACATCGGGGCTCCTGGCTTTCCCTGACGAACAGGTCTTCGACATTTACCACCAGCTGCACCTGGGCGCCCACTCCAAAAAAACTCCGAAAAATCACGAACGTTGGACGATTGCTCCCACACCGAAAATGCCAGCAACTCAAGCTCTTGCTGCTCCTCACCGGCCATTGGCAGCACATCTACAGCACCACAGACATCGGGGCTCCGGGCTTTCCCTGACGAACAGGGCTTCGACGTTTACCACCAGCTGCACCTGGGCGCCCACTGAAAAAAACCTGAAAAATCACGAACGTCGGACGATTGCTCCCACACCGAAAGTGCCAGCCAGTCAAGCTCTTGCTGCTCATCTCCAACCATTGGCAGCGCATCTACAGCACCACAGACATGGGGGCTCCGGGCTTTCCCTGACGAACAGGGCTTCGACGTTTACCACCAGCTGCACCTGGGCGCCCACTGAAAAAAACCTGGAAAATCACGAACGTCGGACGATTGCTCCCACACCGAAAGTGCCAGCCACTCAAGCTCTTGCGGCTCCTCCCCGGCCATTGGCAGCGCATCTACAGCACCACAGACATCGGGGCTTTCCCTGACGAACAGGGCTTCGACGTTTACCACCAGCTGCACCTCGGCGCCCATTGGAAAAAAACCCAAGAAAAATCACGAACGTTGGACGATTGCTCCCACACCGAAAATGCCAGCAACTCAAGCTCTTGCTCCTCATCACCGGCCACTGGCAGCGCATCTACAGCACCACAGACACTGGGGCTCCGGGCTTTCCCTGACGAACAGGACTTCGACGTTTACCACCAGCTGCACCTGGGCGCACACTCCAAAAAAACCCCGAAAAATCACGAATGTCGGACGATTGCTCCCACACCGAAATTGCCAGCCAGTCAAGCTCTTGCTGCTGCTCCCCGGCCATTGGCAGCGCATCTACAGCACCACAGACATCGGGGCTCCAGGCTTTCCCTGACGAACAGGGCTTCGACGTTTACCACCAGCTGCACCTGGGGGGCCCACTGAAAAAAACCCCGAAAAATCACGAACGTCGGACGATTGCTCCCACACCGAAAGTGCCAGCCAGTCAAGCTCTTGCTGCCCATCACCGGCCATTGGCAGCGCATCTACAGCACCACAGACATCGGGGGTCCGGGCTTTCCCTGACGAACAGGGCTTCGACGTTTACCACCACCTGCACCTGGGCGCCCATTGGAAAAAAACCCAAGAAAAATCACGAATGTCGGACGATTGCTCCCACACCGAAAGTGCCAGCCAGTCAAGCTCTTGCTGCTCATCACCGGCCATTGGTAGCCCATCTACAGCACCACAGACATCGGGGCTCCGGGCTTTCCCTGACGAACAGGGCTTCGACGTTCACCACCAGCTGCACCTGGGGAGCCCACTGAAAAAAACCCCGAAAATCATGAACGTCGGACGATTGCTCCCACACCAAAAGTGCCAGCCAGTCAAGCTCTTGCTGCTCCTCCCCGGCCATTGGCAGCGCATCTACAGCACCACAGGCATCAGGGCTCCGGGCTTTCCCTGACGAACAGGGCTTCGACGTTTACCACCAGCTGCACCTGGGCACCCACTCCAAAAAAACCCGAAAAATCACGAACGTCGGACGATTGCTCCCACACAAAAAGTGTCAGCCAGTCAAGCTCCTGCTGCTCCTCAGCGGCCATTGGCAGCGCATCTACAGCACCACAGACATCGGGGCTCCGGGCTTTCCCTGATGAACAGGGCTTCGACGTTTACCACCACCTGCACCTGGGCGCCCATTGGAAAAAAACCCAAGAAAAATCACGAACGTTGGACGATTGCTCCCACACAAAAAGTGCCAGCCAGTCAAGCTCTTGCTGCTCATCACCGGCCATTGGTAGCCCATCTACAGCACCACAGACATCGGGGCTCCGGGCTTTCCCTGACGAATCGGGCTTCGACGTTTACCACCAGCTGCACCTGGGCCCCCACTCCAAAAAAACCCGAAAAATCACAAACGTCGGACGATTGCTCCCACACCGAAAGTGCCAGCCAGTCAAGCTCTTGCTGCTGCTCCCCGGCCATTGGCAGTGCATCTACAGCACCACAGACATCGGGGCTCCGGGCTTTCCCTGACGAACAGGGCTTCGACGTTTACCACCAGCTGCACCTGGGCGCCCACTCCAAAAAAACCCGAAAAATCACGAATGTCGGACGATTGCTCCCACACTGAAAGTGCCAGCCAGTCAAGCTCTTCCTGCTCCTCACCGGCCATTGGCAGCGCATCTACAGCACCACAGACATCGGGGCTCCGGGCTTTCCCTGACGAACAGGGCTTCGACGTTTACCACCAGCTGCGCCTGGGCGCCCACTGAAAAAAACCCCGAAACATCATGAACGTCGGACGATTGCTCCCACACCGAAAGTGCCAGCCAGTCAAGCTCTTGCTGCTCGTCCCCGGCCATTGGCAGCGCATCTACAGCACCACAGACATCGGGGCTCCGGGCTTTCCCTGACGAACAGGTCTTCGACGTTTACCACCACCTGCACCTGGGCGCCCATTGGAAAAAAACCCAAGAAAAATCACGAACGTTGGACGATTGCTCCCACACCGAAAGTGCCAGCAACTCAAGCTCTTGCTGCTCATCACCGGGCATTGGCAGTGCATCTACAGCACCACAGACATCGGGGCTCCGGGCTTTCCCTGACGAACAGGGCTTCGACGTTTACCACCATCTGCACCTGGACACCCATTGGAAAAAACCCAAGAAAAATCACAAACGGTCGACGATTGCTCCCACACCGAAAATGCCAGCAACTCAAGCTCTTGCTGCTCCTCACTGGCCATTGGCAGCGCATCTACAGCACCACAGACATCGGGGCTCTGGGCTTTCCCTGACGAACAGGGCTTCGACGTTTACCACCACCTGCACCTGGGCGCCCACTCCAAAAAAACCAGAAAAATCACGAACGTCGGACGATTGCTCCCACACCGAAAATGCTAGCCAGTCAAGCTCCTGCTGCTCCTCACTGGCCATTGGCAGCGCATCTACAGCACCACAGACATCGGGGCTCCGGGCTTTCCCTGACGAACAGGGCTTCGACGTTTACCACCAGCTGCACCTGGTCGCCCACTCCAAAAAAACCCCGAAAAATCACGAACATCGGACGATTGCTCCCACACCGAAAGTGCCAGCCAGTCAATCTCTTGCTGCTCCTCCCCGGCCATTGGCAGTGCATCTACAGCACCACAGACATCGGGGCTCCGGGCTTTCCCTGACGAACAGGGCTTCGACGTTTACCACCAGCTGCACCTGGGCGCCCACTCCAAAAAAACCCGAAAAATCACGAATGTCGGACGATTGCTCCCACACTGAAAGTGCCAGCCAGTCAAGCTCTTGCTGCTCCTCACCGGCCATTGGCAGCGCATCTACAGCACCACAGACATCGGGGCTCCGGGCTTTCCCTGACGAATCGGGCTTCGACGTTTACCACAAGCTGCACCTGGGCACCCACTCCAAAAAAACCCGAAAAATCACGAACGTCGGACGATTGCTCCCACACCGAAAGTGCCAGCCAGTCAAGCTCTTGCTGCTCCTCACCGGCCATTGGCAGCGCATCTACAGCACCACAGACATCGGGGCTCCGGGCTTTCCCTGATGAACAGGGCTTCGACGTTTACCACCAGCTGCACCTGGGCGCCCACTCCAAAAAAACCCGAAAAATCACGAATGTCGGATGATTGCTCCCACACTGAAAGTGCCAGCCAGTCAAGCTCTTCCTGCTCCTCACCGGCCATTGGCAGCGCATCTACAGCACCACAGACATCGGGGCTCCGGGCTTTCCCTGATGAACAGGGCTTCGACGTTTACCACCAGCTGCGCCTGGGCGCCCACTAAAAAAAACCCCGAAAAATCATGAACGTCGGACGATTGCTCCCACACCGAAAGTGCCAGCCAGTCAAGCTCTTGCTGCTCGTCCCCGGCCATTGGCAGCGCATCTACAGCACCACAGACATCGGGGCTCCGGGCTTTCCCTGACGAACAGGTCTTCGACGTTTACCACCACCTGCACCTGGGCGCCCATTGGAAAAAAACCCAAGAAAAATCACGAACGTTGGACGATTGCTCCCACACCGAAAGTGCCAGCCAGTCAAGCTCTTGCTGCTCATCACCGGCCATTGGCAGCGCATCTACAGCACCACAGACATCGGGGCTCCGGGCTTTCCCTGACGAACAGGGCTTCGACGTTTACCACCAGCTGCACCTGGTCGCCCACTCCAAAAAAACCCCGAAAAACCACGAACATCGGACGATTGCTCCCACACCGAAAGTGCCAGCCAGTCAATCTCTTGCTGCTCCTCAGCGGCCATTGGCAGTGCATCTACAGCACCACAGACATCGGGGCTCCGGGCTTTCCCTGACGAACAGGGCTTCGACGTTTACCACCATCTGCACCTGGACACCCATTGGAAAAAACCCAAGAAAAATCACAAACGTTGGACGATTGCTCCCACACCGAAAATGCCAGCAACTCAAGCTCTTGCTGCTCCTCACTGGCCATTGGCAGCGCATCTACAGCACCACAGACATCGGGGCTCTGGGCTTTCCCTGACGAACAGGGCTTCGACGTTTACCACCACCTGCACCTGGGCGCCCACTCCAAAAAAACCAGAAAAATCACGAACGTCGGACGATTGCTCCCACACCGAAAATGCTAGCCAGTCAAGCTCCTGCTGCTCCTCACCGGCCATTGGCAGCGCATCTACAGCACCACAGACATCGGGGCTCCGGGCTTTCCCTGACGAATCGGGCTTCGACGTTTACCACCAGCTGCACCTGGGCGCCCACTCCAAAAAAACCCGAAAAATCACGAATGTCGGACGATTGCTCCCACACTGAAAGTGCCAGCCAGTCAAGCTCTTGCTGCTCCTCAGCGGCCATGGGCAGCGCATCAACAGCACCACAGACATCGGGGCTCTGGGCTTTCCCTGACGAACAGGGCTTTGACGTTTACCACCAGCTGCACCTGGGCGCCCACTAAAGAAAACCCCGAAAAATCATGAACGTCGGACGATTGCTCCCACACCAAAAGTGCCAGCCAGTCAAGCTCTTGCTGCTCCTCCCTGGCCATTGGCAGCGCATCTACAGCACCACAGGCATCGGGGCTCCGGGCTTTCCCTGACGAACAGGGCTTCGACGTTTACCACCAGCTGCACCTGCGGGGCCCACTGAAACATACCCTGAAAAATCATGAACGTCGGACGATTGCTCCCACACCAAAAGTGCCAGCCAGTCAAGCTCCTGCTGCTCCTCACCGGCCATTGGCAGCGCATCTACAGCACCACAGACATCGGGGCTCCTGGCTTTCCCTGACGAACAGGTCTTCGACATTTACCACCAGCTGCACCTGGGCGCCCACTCCAAAAAAACTCCGAAAAATCACGAACGTTGGACGATTGCTCCCACACCGAAAATGCCAGCAACTCAAGCTCTTGCTGCTCCTCACCGGCCATTGGCAGCACATCTACAGCACCACAGACATCGGGGCTCCGGGCTTTCCCTGACGAACAGGGCTTCGACGTTTACCACCAGCTGCACCTGGGCGCCCACTGAAAAAAACCTGAAAAATCACGAACGTCGGACGATTGCTCCCACACCGAAAGTGCCAGCCAGTCAAGCTCTTGCTGCTCGTCCCCGGCCATTGGCAGCGCATCTACAGCACCACAGACATCGGGGCTTTCCCTGACGAACAGGGCTTCGACGTTTACCACCAGCTGCACCTCGGCGCCCATTGGAAAAAAACCCAAGAAAAATCACGAACGTTGGACGATTGCTCCCACACCGAAAATGCCAGCAACTCAAGCTCTTGCTGCTCATCACCGGCCATTGGCAGCGCATTTACAGCACCACAGACATCGGGGCTCCGGGCTTTCCCTGACGAACAGGGCTTCGACGTTTACCACCAGCTGCACCTGGGCGCCCATTGGAAACAAACACAAGAAAAATCACGAACGTTGGACGATTCCTCCCACACCGAACGTGCCAGCAACTCAAGCTCTTGCTGCTCCTCACCGGCCATTGGCAGCGC
The DNA here is from genome assembly GCF_036417535.1 of Chlamydotis macqueenii. NCBI lineage: Eukaryota > Metazoa > Chordata > Aves > Otidiformes > Otididae > Chlamydotis > Chlamydotis macqueenii. The sequence continues at coordinate 24,459,942 of NC_141592.1, read as the reverse complement.
ATCTGCAGCACCACAGACACTGGGACTCCGGTCTTTCCCTGACGAACAGGGCTTCGACGTTTACCACCAGCTGGACCTGGGAGCCCACTCCAAAAAAACCGAAAAATCAAGAACGTCGGACGATTGCTCCCACACCGAAAGTGCAAGCCAGTCAAGCTCCTGCTGCTCCTCCCCGGCCGCTGGCAGCGCATCTACAGCACCACAGACATCGGGGCTCCGGGCTTTCCCTGACGAACAGGGCTTCGACGTTTACCACCAGCTGCACCTGGGCGCCCACTCCAAAAAAACCCGAAAAATCACGAACGTCGGACGATTGCTCCCACACAAAAAGTGCCAGCCAGTCAAGCTCCTGCTGCTCCTCAGCGGCCATTGGCAGCGCATTTACAGCACCACAGACATCGGGGCTCCGGGCTTTCCCTGACGAACAGGGCTTCGACGTTTACCACCAGCTGCACCTGGGCGCCCACTCCAAAAAAACCCCGAAAAATCACGAAGATCGGACGATTGCTCCCACACCGAAAGTGCCAGCCAGTCAAGCTCTTGCTGCTCCTCCCCGGCCATTGGCAGCGCATCTACAGCACCACAGACATCGGGGCTCCGGGCTTTCCCTGACGAACAGGGCTTCGACGTTTACCACCACCTGCACCTGGGCACCCATTGGAAAAAAACCCAAGAAAAATCACGAACGTTGGACGATTGCTCCCACACCGAAAATGCCAGCAACTCAAGCTCTTGCTGCTCATCACCGGCCATTGGCAGCGCATCTACAGCACCACAGACATCGGGGCTCCGGGCTTTCCCTGAGGAACAGGGCTTCGACGTTTACCGCCCGCTGCGCCTTGGCGCCCACTAAAAAAAAACCCAAAAAATCACGAACGTCGGACGATTGCTCCCACACCGAAAGTGCCAGCAACTCAAGCTCTTGCTGCTCCTCACCGGCCATTGGCAGCGCATCTACAGCACCACAGACATCGGGGCTCTGGGCTTTCCCTGACGAACAGGGCTTCGACGTTTACCACCAGCTTCACCTGGGTGCCCACTCCAAAAAAACCCCGAAAAATCACGAACGTCAGACGATTGCTCCCACACAAAAAATGCCAGCCAGTCAAGCTCTTGCTGCTCCTCCCCGGCCATTGGCAGCGCATCTACAGCACCACAGACATCGGGGCTCCGGGCTTTCCCTGACGAACAGGGCTTCGACGTTTACCACCAGCTGCACCTGGTCGCCCACTCCAAAAAAACCCGAAAAATCACGAACGTTGGACGATTGCTTCCACACCGAAAATGCCAGCCAGTCAAGCTCTTGCTGCTCCTCCCCGGCCATTGGCAGCGCATCTACAGCACCACAGACATCGGGGCTCCGGGCTTTCCCTGACGAACAGGGCTTCGACATTTACCACCAGCTGCAGCTGGGCGCCCACCTGAAAAAAACCCCGAAAAATCACGAATGTCGGACGATTGCTCCCACACCGACAGTGCTAGCTAGCCAAGCTCTTGCTGCTCCCCACCGGCCATTGGCAGCGCATCCACAGCACCACAGACATCGGGGCTCCACGCTTTCCCTGACGAACAGGGCTTCGACGTTTACCACCTGCTGCACCTGGGCGCCCACTGGAAAAAAACCATGAAAAATCACGAACGTCGGACGATTTTTCCCACACAAAAAGTGCCAGCAACTCAAGCTCCTGCTGCTCCTCACCGGCCATTGGCAGCGCATCTACAGCACCACAGACATCGGGGCTTCGGGCTTTCTCTGACGAACAGGGCTTCGACGTTTACCACCTGCTGCACCTGGGCTCCCACTGAAAAAAACCCCGAAGAATCACGAACGTCGGACGATTGCTCCCACACCGAAAGTGCCAGCCAGTCAAGCTCTTGCTGCTCCTCAGCGGCCATTGGCAGCGCATCTACAGCACCACAGACATCGGGGATCCGGGCTTTCCCTGACAAACAGGGCTTCGACGTTTACCATCAGCTGCACCTGGCCGCCCACTGGAAAAAAAAAAGCGAAAATTCACGAACGTCGGATGATTGCTCCCACACAAAAAGTGCCAGCCAGTCAAGCTCTTGCTGCTCCTCAGCGGCCATTGGCAGCGCATCTACAGCACCACAGACATCGGGGCTCCGGGCTTTCCCTGACGAACAGGGCTTGAAGGTTTACCACCAGCTGCACCTGGGGGGCCCACTGAAAAAAACCCCGAAGAATCACGAACGTCGGACGATTGCTCCCACACCGAAAGTGCCAGCCAGTCAAGCTCTTGCTGCTCCTCACCGGCCATTGGCAGCGCATCTACAGCACCACAGACATCGGAACTCCGAGCTTTCCCTGACGAACAGGGCTTCGATATTTACCACCTGCTGCACCTGGGCGCCCACTGGAAAAATCCCCGAAAAATCAGGAACGTCGGACGATTGCTCCCACACCAAAAGTGCCAGCCAGTCAAGCTCTTGCTGCTCATCACCGGCCATTGGCAGCGCATCTACAGCACCACAGACATCGGGGCTCCGGGCTTTCCCTGACGAACAGGGCTTGAACGTTTACCACCAGCTGCACCTTGGGGGCCCACTGAAAGAAACCCCGAAAAATCAGGAACGTCCGATGATTACTCCCACACCGAAAGTGCCAGCCAGTCAAGCTCTTGCTGCTCCTCACCGGCCATTGGCAGCGCATCTACAGCACCACAGACATCGGGGCTCCGGGCTTTCCCTGACGAACAGGGCTTCGACGTTTACCACCAGCTGCACCTGGGCGCCCATTGGAAAAAAACCCAAGAAAAATCACGAACGTTGGACGATTGCTCCCACACCAAAAGTGCCAGCCAGTCAAGCTCTTGCTGCTCCTCACCTGCCATTGGCAGCGCATCTACAGCACCACAGACATCGGGGCTCCGGGCTTTCCCTAACGAACAGGGCTTCGACGTTTACCACCAGCTGCACCTGGGGGGCCCACTGAAAGAAACCCCGAAAAATCGGGGACGTCGGATGATTACTCCCACACTGAAAGTGCCAGCCAGTCAAGCTCTTGCTGCTCCTCACCTGCCATTGGCAGCGCATCTACAGCACCACAGACATCGGGGCTCCGGGCTTTCCCTGACGAACAGGGCTTCGACGTTTACCACCAACTGCACCTGGGCGCCCACTGAAAAAAACCCCGAAAAATCATGAACGTCGGACGATTGCTCCCACACAAAAAGTTCCAGCCAGTCAAGCTCTTGCTGCTTCTCCCCTGACATTGGCAGCGCATCTACAGCACCACAGACATCGGGGCTCCGGGCTTTCCCTGACGAACAGGGCTTCGACGTTTACCACCAGCTGCACCTGGGGGCCCCCTGAAAAAAACCCCGAAAAATCATGAACGTCGGACGATTGCTCCCACACCGAAAGTGCCAGCCAGTCAAGCTCTTGCTGCTCCTCACCGGCCATTGGCAGCGCATCTACAGCACCACAGACATCGGGGCTCCGGGCATTCCTTGACGAACAGGGCTTCGACGTTTACCACCAGCTGCACCTGGGCGCCCACTCCAAAAAAACCCGAAAAATCACGAACGTCGGACGATTGCTCCCACAAAAAAAGTGCCAGCCAGTCAAGCTCTTGCTGCTGCTCCCCGGCCATTGGCAGTGCATCTACAGCACCACAGACATCGGGGCTCCGGGCTTTCCCTGACGAACAGGGCTTCGACGTTTACCACCACCTGCACCTGGGTGCCCATTGGAAAAAAACCCAAGAAAAATCACGAACGTTGGACGATTGCTCCCACACCGAAAGTGCCAGCAACTCAAGCTCTTGCTACTCCTCACCGGCCATTGGCAGCGCATCTACAGCACCACAGACATCGGGGCTCCGGGCTTTCCCTGACGAACAGGGCTTCGACGTTTACCACCAGCTGCACCTGGGGGGCCCACTGAAAAAAACCCCGAAACATCATGAACGTCGGACGATTGCTCCCACACCAAAAGTGCCAGCCAGTCAAGCTCTTGCTGCTCCTCACCGGCCATTGGCAGCGCATCTACAGCACCACAGACATCGGGGCTCCGGGCTTTCCCTGACGAACAGGGCTTCGACGTTTACCACCAGCTGCACCTGGGCGCCCACTCCAAAAATCCCCGAAAAATCACGAAGATCGGACGATTGCTCCCACACCAAAAGTGCCAGCCAGTCAAGCTCTTGCTGCTCCTCCCCGGCCATTGGCAGCGCATCTACAGCACCACAGACATCGGGGCTCCGGGCTTTCCCTGACGAACAGGGCTTCGACGTTTACCACCATCTGCACCTGGTCGCCCACGCCAAAAAAACCCGAAAAATCACGAACGTCGGACGATTGCTCCCACACCGAAAGTGCCAGCCAGTCAAGCTCCTGCTGCACCTCCCCGGCCATTGGCAGCGCATCTACAGCACCACAGACATCGGGGCTCCGGGCTTTCCCTGACGAACAGGGCTTCGACGTTTACCACCAGCTGCACCTGGGCGCCCACTCCAAAAAACCCCAAAAATCACGAACGTCGGACGATTGCTCCCACACCGAAAGTGCCAGCCAGTCAAGCTCTTGCTTGTCCTCACTGGCCATTGGCAGCGCATCTACAGCACCACAGACATCGGGGCTCCGGGCTTTCCCTGACGAACAGGGCTTCGACGTTTACCACCAGCTGCACCTGGGGGGCCCAGTGAAAAAAACCCCAAAAAATCATGAACGTCGGACGATTGCTCCCACACCGAAAGTGCAAGCCAGTCAAGCACTTGCTGCTCCTCCCCGGCCATTGGCAGCGCATCTACAGCACCACAGACATCGGGGCTCCGGGATTTCCCTGACGAACAGGGCTTCGACGTTTACCACCACCTGCACCTGGGCGCCCATTGGAAAAAAACCCAAGAAAAATCACGAACGTGGGATGATTGCTCCCACACCAAAAGTGCCAGCCAGTCAAGCACTTGCTGCTCCTCCCCGGCCATTGGCAGCGCATCTACAGCACCACAGACACTGGGGCTCCGGGCTTTCCCTGACGAACAGGGCTTCGACATTTACCACCAGCTGCACCTGGGCGCCCACTCCAAAAAAACCCGAAAAATCACGAACGTCGGACGATTGCTCCCACACCGAAAGTGCCAGCCAGTCAAGCACTTGCTGCTCCTCCCCGGCCATTGGCAGCGCATCTACAGCACCACAGACATCGGGGCTCCGGGCTTTCCCTAACGAACAGGGCTTCGACGTTTACCACCAGCTGCACCTGGGGGGCCCACTGAAAGAAACCCCGAAAAATCGGGGACGTCGGATGATTACTCCCACACTGAAAGTGCCAGCCAGTCAAGCTCTTGCTGCTCCTCACCTGCCATTGGCAGCGCATCTACAGCACCACAGACATCGGGGCTCCGGGCTTTCCCTGACGAACAGGGCTTCGACGTTTACCACCAACTGCACCTGGGCGCCCACTGAAAAAAACCCCGAAAAATCATGAATGTCGGACGATTGCTCCCACACAAAAAGTTCCAGCCAGTCAAGCTCTTGCTGCTTCTCCCCTGACATTGGCAGCGCATCTACAGCACCACAGACATCGGGGCTCCGGGCTTTCCCTGACGAACAGGGCTTCGACGTTTACCACCAGCTGCACCTGGGGGCCCCCTGAAAAAAACCCCGAAAAATCATGAACGTCGGACGATTGCTCCCACACCGAAAGTGCCAGCCAGTCAAGCTCTTGCTGCTCCTCACCGGCCATTGGCAGCGCATCTACAGCACCACAGACATCGGGGCTCCGGGCATTCCTTGACGAACAGGGCTTCGACGTTTACCACCAGCTGCACCTGGGCGCCCACTCCAAAAAAACCCGAAAAATCACGAACGTCGGACGATTGCTCCCACAAAAAAAGTGCCAGCCAGTCAAGCTCTTGCTGCTGCTCCCCGGCCATTGGCAGTGCATCTACAGCACCACAGACATCGGGGCTCCGGGCTTTCCCTGACGAACAGGGCTTCGACGTTTACCACCACCTGCACCTGGGTGCCCATTGGAAAAAAACCCAAGAAAAATCACGAACGTTGGACGATTGCTCCCACACCGAAAGTGCCAGCAACTCAAGCTCTTGCTACTCCTCACCGGCCATTGGCAGCGCATCTACAGCACCACAGACATCGGGGCTCCGGGCTTTCCCTGACGAACAGGGCTTCGACGTTTACCACCAGCTGCACCTGGGGGGCCCACTGAAAAAAACCCCGAAACATCATGAACGTCGGACGATTGCTCCCACACCAAAAGTGCCAGCCAGTCAAGCTCTTGCTGCTCCTCACCGGCCATTGGCAGCGCATCTACAGCACCACAGACATCGGGGCTCCGGGCTTTCCCTGACGAACAGGGCTTCGACGTTTACCACCAGCTGCACCTGGGCGCCCACTCCAAAAATCCCCGAAAAATCACGAAGATCGGACGATTGCTCCCACACCAAAAGTGCCAGCCAGTCAAGCTCTTGCTGCTCCTCCCCGGCCATTGGCAGCGCATCTACAGCACCACAGACATCGGGGCTCCGGGCTTTCCCTGACGAACAGGGCTTCGACGTTTACCACCATCTGCACCTGGTCGCCCACGCCAAAAAAACCCGAAAAATCACGAACGTCGGACGATTGCTCCCACACCGAAAGTGCCAGCCAGTCAAGCTCCTGCTGCACCTCCCCGGCCATTGGCAGCGCATCTACAGCACCACAGACATCGGGGCTCCGGGCTTTCCCTGACGAACAGGGCTTCGACGTTTACCACCAGCTGCACCTGGGGGGCCCAGTGAAAAAAACCCCAAAAAATCATGAACGTCGGACGATTGCTCCCACACCGAAAGTGCAAGCCAGTCAAGCACTTGCTGCTCCTCCCCGGCCATTGGCAGCGCATCTACAGCACCACAGACATCGGGGCTCCGGGCTTTCCCTGACGAACAGGGCTTCGACGTTTACCACCACCTGCACCTGGGCGCCCATTGGAAAAAAACCCAAGAAAAATCACGAACGTGGGATGATTGCTCCCACACCAAAAGTGCCAGCCAGTCAAGCACTTGCTGCTCCTCCCCGGCCATTGGCAGCGCATCTACAGCACCACAGACACTGGGGCTCCGGGCTTTCCCTGACGAACAGGGCTTCGACATTTACCACCAGCTGCACCTGGGCGCCCACTCCAAAAAAACCCGAAAAATCACGAACGTCGGACGATTGCTCCCACACCGAAAGTGCCAGCCAGTCAAGCACTTGCTGCTCCTCCCCGGCCATTGGCAGCGCATCTACAGCACCACAGACATCGGGGCTCCGGGCTTTCCCTGACGAACAGGGCTTCGACATTTACCACCAGCTGCACCTGGTCGCCCACTCCAAAAAAACCCGAAAAATCACGAACGTCGGACGATAGCTCCCACAACAAAAGTGCCAGCCAGTCAAGCTCTTGCTGCTCCTCACCGGCCATTGGCAGCGCATCTACAGCACCACAGACATTGGGGCTCCGGGCTTTCCCTGACGAACAGGGCTTCGACGTTTACCACCAGCTGCACCTGGGCGCCCACTCCAAAAAAACCCGAAAAATCACGAACGTCGGACGATTGCTCCCACACAAAAAGGGCCAGCCAGTCAAGCTCTTGCTGCTGCTCCCCGGCCATTGGCAGCGCATCTACAGCACCACAGACATCGGGGCTCCGGGCTTTCCCTGACGAACAGGGCTTCGACGTTTACCACCAGCTGCACCTGGGGGGCCCACTCCAAAAAAACCCCGAAAAATCACGATGATCGGACGATTGCTCCCACACCGAAAGTGCCAGCCAGTCAAGCTCTTGCTGCTCATCACCGGCCATTGGCAGCCCATCTACAGCACCACAGACATCGGGGCTCCGGGCTTTCCCTGACGAACAGGGCTTCGATGTTTACCACCTCCTGCACCTGGGCACCCATTGGAAAAAAACCCAAGAAAAATCACGAACGTTGGACGATTGCTCCCACACCGAAAGTATCAGCAACTCAAGCTCTTGCTGCTCCTCCCCGGCCATTGGCAGCGCATCTACAGCACCACAGACACTGGGACTCCGGGCTTTCCCTGATGAACAGGGCTTCGACGTTTACCACCAGCTGCACCTGGGCGCCCATTGGAAACAAACACAAGAAAAATCACGAACGTTGGACGATTCCTCCCACACCGAACGTGCCAGCAACTCAAGCTCTTGCTGCTCCTCACCGGCCATTGGCAGCGCATCTGCAGCACCACAGACATCGGGGCTCCGGTCTTTCCCTGACGAACAGGGCTTCGACGTTTACCACCAGCTGGACCTGGGAGCCCACTCCAAAAAAACCGAAAAATCAAGAACGTCGGACGATTGCTCCCACACCGAAAGTGCAAGCCAGTCAAGCTCCTGCTGCTCCTCCCCGGCCGCTGGCAGCGCATCTACAGCACCACAGACATCGGGGCTCCGGGCTTTCCCTGACGAACAGGGCTTCGACGTTTACCACCAGCTGCACCTGGGCGCCCACTCCAAAAAAACCCGAAAAATCACGAACGTCGGACGATTGCTCCCACACAAAAAGTGCCAGCCAGTCAAGCTCCTGCTGCTCCTCAGCGGCCATTGGCAGCGCATTTACAGCACCACAGACATCGGGGCTCCGGGCTTTCCCTGACGAACAGGGCTTCGACGTTTACCACCAGCTGCACCTGGTCGCCCACTCCAAAAAAACCCCGAAAAATCACGAAGATCGGACGATTGCTCCCACACCGAAAGTGCCAGCCAGTCAAGCTCTTGCTGCTCCTCCCCGGCCATTGGCAGCGCATCTACAGCACCACAGACATCGGGGCTCCGGGCTTTCCCTGACGAACAGGGCTTCGACGTTTACCACCACCTGCACCTGGGCACCCATTGGAAAAAAACCCAAGAAAAATCACGAACGTTGGACGATTGCTCCCACACCGAAAATGCCAGCAACTCAAGCTCTTGCTGCTCATCACCGGCCATTGGCAGCGCATCTACAGCACCACAGACATCGGGGCTCCGGGCTTTCCCTGACGAACAGGGCTTCGACGTTTACCGCCCGCTGAGCCTTGGCGCCCACTAAAAAAAAACCCAAAAAATCACGAACGTCGGACGATTGCTCCCACACCGAAAGTGCCAGCAACTCAAGCTCTTGCTGCTCCTCCCCGGCCATTGGCAGCGCATCTACAGCACCACAGACATCGGGGCTCCGGGCTTTCCCTGACGAATAGGGCTTCGACGTTTACCACCAGCTTCACCTGGGTGCCCACTCCAAAAAAACCCCGAAAAATCACGAACGTCAGACGATTGCTCCCACACAAAAAGTGCCAGCCAGTCAAGCTCTTGCTGCTCCTCCCCGGCCATTGGCAGCGCATCTACAGCACCACAGACATCGGGGCTCCGGGCTTTCCCTGACGAACAGGGCTTCGACGTTTACCACCAGCTGCACCTGGTCGCCCACTCCAAAAAAACCCGAAAAATCACGAACGTTGGACGATTGCTCCCACACCGAAAATGCCAGCCAGTCAAGCTCTTGCTGCTCCTCCCCGGCCATTGGCAGCGCATCTACAGCACCACAGACATCGGGGCTCCGGGCTTTCCCTGACGAACAGGGCTTCGACATTTACCACCAGCTGCAGCTGGGCGCCCACCTGAAAAAAACCCCGAAAAATCACGAATGTCGGACGATTGCTCCCACACCGACAGTGCTAGCTAGCCAAGCTCTTGCTGTTCCCCACCGGCCATTGGCAGCGCATCCACAGCACCACAGACATCGGGGCTCCACGCTTTCCCTGACGAACAGGGCTTCGACGTTTACCATCAGCTGCACCTGGCCGCCCACTGGAAAAAAAAAAGCGAAAATTCACAAACGTCGGATGATTGCTCCCACACAAAAAGTGCCAGCCAGTCAAGCTCTTGCTGCTCCTCACCGGCCATTGGCAGCGCATCTACAGCACCACAGACATCGGGGCTCCGGGCTTTCCCTGACGAACAGGGCTTGAAGGTTTACCACCAGCTGCACCTGGGGGGCCCACTGAAAAAAACCCCGAAGAATCACGAACGTCGGACGATTGCTCCCACACCGAAAGTGCCAGCCAGTCAAGCTCTTGCTGCTCCTCACCGGCCATTGGCAGCGCATCTACAGCACCACAGACATCGGGGCTCCGGGCTTTCCCTGACGAACAGGGCTTCGACGTTTACCACCAGCTGCACCTGGGGGGCCCACTGAAAAAAACCCCGAAAAATCATGAACGTCGGACGATTGCTCCCACACCGAAACTGCCAGCCAGTCAAGCTCTTGCTGCTCCTCACCGGCCATTGGCAGTGCATCTACAGCACCACAGACATCGGGGCTCTGGGCTTTCCCTGACAAACAGGGCTTCGACGTTTACCACCAGCTGCACCTGGGCGCCCATTGGAAAAAAACCCAAGAACAATCACGAACGTCGGACGATTGCTCCCACACAAAAAGTGCCAGCCAGTCAAGCTCCTGCTGCTCCTCACCGGCCATTGGCAGCGCATCTACAGCACCACAGACATCGGGGCTCCGGGCTTTCCCTGACGAACAGGGCTTCGCTGTTTACCACCAGCTGCACCTGGGCACCCACTGGAAAAAAACCCCGAAAAATCATGAACGTCGGACGATTGCTCCCACACCGAAAGTGTCATCCAGTCAAGCTCTTGCTGCTCCTCACCGGCCATTGGCAGCGCATCTACAGCACCACAGACATCGGTGCTCCAGGCTTTCCCTGTCGAACAGGGCTTCGACGTTTACCACCAGCTGCGCCTGGGCGCCCACTAAAAAAAAACCCCGAAAAATCATGAACGTTGGACGATTGCTCCCACACCGAAAGTGCCAGCCAGTCAAGCTCTTGCTGCTCCTCACCGGCCATTGGCAGCGCATCTACAGCACCACAGACATCGGGGCTCCGGGCTTTCCCTGACGAACAGGGCTTCGACATTTACCACCACCTGCACCTGGGGGGCCCACTGAAAGAAACCCCGAAAAATCGGGGACGTCGGATGATTACTCCCACACCGAAAGTGCCAGCCAGTCAAGCTCTTGCTGCTCCTCACCTGCCATTGGCAGCGCATCTACAGCACCACAGACATCGGGGCTCCGGGCTTTCCCTGACGAACAGGGCTTCGACGTTTACCACCAGCTGCGCCTGGTCGCCCACGCCAAAAAAACCCGAAAAATCACGAACGTCGGACGATTGCTCCCACACAAAAAGTACCAGCCAGTCAAGCTCTTGCTGCTCCTCACCTGCCATTGGCAGCGCATCTACAGCACCACAGACATCGGGGCTCCGGGCTTTCCCTGACGAACAGGGCTTCGACGTTTACCACCAGCTGCACCTGGGCGCCCACGCCAAAAGAACCCGAAAAATCACGAACGTCGGACGATTGCTCCCACACAAAAAGTGCCAGCCAGTCAACCTCTTGCTGCTCCTCACCGGCCATTGGCAGCGCATCTACAGCACCACAGACATCGGTGCTCCGGGCTTTCCCTGTCGAACAGGGCTTCGACGTTTACCACCAGCTGCGCCTGGGCGCCCACTAAAAAAAAACCCCGAAAAATCATGAACGTTGGACGATTGCTCCCACACCGAAAGTGCCAGCCAGTCAAGCTCTTGCTGCTCCTCCCCGGCCATTGGCAGCACATCTACAGCACCACAGACATCGGGGTTCCGGGCTTTCCCTGACGAACAGGGCTTCGACTTTTACCACCACCTGCGCCTGGGAGTCCACTCCAAAAAATCCCGAAAAATCACAAACGTCGGACGATTGCTCCCACACCGAAAGTGCCAGCCAGTCAAGATCCTGCTGCTCCTCACCGGCCATTGGCAGCGCATCTACAGCACCACAGACATCGGGGCTCCGGGCTTTCCCTGACGAACAGGGCTTCGACATTTACCACCACCTGCACCTGGGCGCCCACTCCAGAAAAACCCTAAAAATCACGAACGTCGGACGATTGCTCCCACACAAAAAGTGCCAGCCAGTCAAGCTCCTGCTGCTCCTCACCGGCCATTGGCAGCGCATCTACAGCACCACAGACATCGGGGCTCCGGGCTTTCCCTGACGAACAGGGGTTCGACGTTTACCACCAGCTGCACCTGGTCGCCCACACCAAAAAACCCGAAAAATCACAAACGTCGGACGATTGCTCCCACACAAAAAGTGCCAGCCAGTCAAGCTCCTGCTGCTCCTCACTGGCCATTGGCAGCGCATCTACAGCACCACAAACATCGGGGCTCCGAGCTTTCCCTGATGAACAGGGCTTCGATATTTACCACCAGCTGCACCTGGGCGCCCACTGGAAAAATCCCTGAAAAATCACGAACGTCGGACTATTGCTCCCACACCGAAAGTGCCAGCCAGTCAAGCTCTTGCTGCTCCTCACCGGCCATTGGCAGCGCATCTACAGCACCACAGACATCGGGGCTCCGGGCTTTCCCTGACGAACAGGGCTTCGACGTTTACCACCAGCTGCACCTGGGGGGCCCACTGAAAAAACCCCGAAAAATCATGAACGTCGGACGATTGCTCCGACACCGAAAGTGCCAGCCAGTCAAGCTCTTGCTGCTCCTCCCCGGCCATTGGCAGTGCATCTACAGCACCACAGACATCGGGGCTCCGGGCTTTCCCTGACGAACAGGGCTTCGACGTTTACCACCACCTGCACCCCGGAGTCCACTCCAAAAAAACCAGAAAAATCACAAACGTCGGACGATTGCTCCCACACCGAAAGTGCCAGCCAGACAAGCTCTTGCTGCTCCTCACCGGCCATTGGCAGCGCATCTACAGCACCACAGACATCGGGGCTCCGGGCTTTCCCTGACGAACAGGGGTTCGACGTTTACCACCAGCTGCACCTGGGCGCCCATTGGAAAAAAACCCAAGAAAAATCACGAACGTTGGACGATTGCTCCCACACCAAAAGTGCCAGCCAGTCAAGCTCTTGCTGCTCTTCACCGGCCATTGGCAGCGCATCTACAGCACCACAGACACTGGGACTCCGGGCTTTCCCTGACGAACAGGGCTTTGACGTTTACCACCAGCTGCACCTGGTCGCCCACGCCAAAAAAAACCGAAAAATCACGAACGTTGGACGATTGCTCCCACACAAAAAGTGCCAGCCAGTCAAGCTCTTGCTGCTCCTCACCGGCCATTGGCAGCGCATCTACAGCACCACAGACATCGGTGCTCCGGGCTTTCCCTGTCGAACAGGGCTTCGACGTTTACCACCAGCTGCGCCTGGGCACCCACTAAAAAAAACCCCAAAAGATCACGATCTTCGGACGATTGCTCCCACATTGAAAGTGCCAGCCAGTCAAGGTCTTGCTGCTCCTCACCGGCCATTGGCAGCGCATCTACAGCACCACAGACATCGGGGCTCCGGGCTTTCCCTGACGAACAGGGCTTCGACGTTTACCACCAGCTGCACCTGGGCGCCCACTCCAAAAAAGCCCCGAAAAATCATGAACATTGGACGATTGCTCCCACACCAAAAGTGCCAGCCAGTCAAGCTCTTGCTGCTCCTCACCGGCCATTGGCAGTGCATCTACAGCACCACAGACATCGGGGCTCCGGGCTTTCCCTGACGAACAGGGCTTCGACGTTTACCACCAGCTGCACCTCGGTGCCCACTAAAAAAAAAAAACCCAAAAATCACGAACGTCGGACGATTGCTCCCACACCGAAAGTGCCAGCCAGTCAAGCTCTTGCTGCTCCTCACCGGCCATTGGCAGCGCATCTACAGCACCACAGACATCGGGGCTCCGGGCTTTCCCTGACGAACAGGGCTTCGACGTTTACCACCAGCTGCACCTGGGCGCCCACTCCAAAAAAACCCCGAAAAATCATGAACGTCGGACGATTGCTCATACACCGAAAGTGTCATCCAGTCAAGCTCTTGCTGCTCCTCACCGGCCATTGGCAGCGCATCTACAGCACCACAGACATCGGTGCTCCAGGCTTTCCCTGTCGAACAGGGCTTCGACGTTTACCACCAGCTGCGCCTGGGCGCCCACTAAAAAAAAACCACGAAAAATCATGAACGTTGGACGATTGCTCCCACACCGAAAGTGCCAGCCAGTCAAGCTCTTGCTGCTCCTCACCGGCCACTGGCAGCGCATCTACAGCACCACAGACATCGGGGCTCCGGGCTTTCCCTGACGAACAGGGCTTTGACCTTTACCACCACCTGCACCTGGGGGGCCCACTGAAAGAAACCCCGAAAAATCGGGGACGTCGGATGATTACTCCCACACCGAAAGTGCCAGCCAGTCAAGCTCTTGCTGCTCCTCCCCGGCCATTGGCAGCGCATCTACAGCACCACAGACATCGGTGCTCCAGGCTTTCCCTGTCGAACAGGGCTTCGACGTTTACCACCAGCTGGGCCTGGTCGCCCACGCCAAAAAAACCCGAAAAATCACGAACGTCGGACGATTGCTCCCACACAAAAAGTGCCAGCCAGTCAAGCTCTTGCTGCTCCTCACCGGCCATTGGCAGCGCATCTACAGCACCACAGACATCGGTGCTCCGGGCTTTCCCTGTCGAACAGGGCTTCGACGTTTACCACCAGCTGCGCCTGGGCGCCCACTAAAAAAAAACCCCGAAAAATCATGAACGTTGGACGATTGCTCCCACACCGAAAGTGCCAGCCAGCCAAGCTCTTGCTGCTCCTCACCGGCCATTGGCAGCGCATCTACAGCACCACAGACATCGGGGCTCCGGGCTTTCCCTGACGAACAGGGCTTCGACCTTTACCACCAGCTGCACCTGGGGGGCCCACTGAAAAAAACCCCGAAAAAGCATGAACGTCGGACGATTGCTCCGTCACCGAAAGTGCCAGCCAGTCAAGCTCTTGCTGCTCCTCCCCAGCCATTGGCAACACATCTACAGCACCACAGACATCGGGGCTCCGGGCTTTCCCTGACGAACAGGGCTTCGACTTTTACCACCACCTGCGCCCCGGAGTCCACTCCAAAAAAACCCAAAAAATCACAAACGTCAGACGATTGCTCCCACACCGAAACTACCAGCCAGTCAAGCTCTTGCTGCTCCTCACCGGCCATTGGCAGCGCATCTACAGCACCACAGACATCGGGGCTCCGGGCTTTCCCTGACGAACAGGGCTTCGACCTTTACCACCAGCTGCACCTGGTCGCCCACTCCAAAAAAACACGAAAAATCACGAACGTCGGACGATTGCTCCCACACAAAAAGTGCCAGCCAGTGAAGCTCCTGCTGCTCCTCAGCGGCCATTGGCAGCGCATCTACAGCACCACAGACATCGGGGCTCCGGGCTTTCCCTGACGAACAGGGCTTCGACGTTTACCACCAGCTGCACCTGGGGGCCCCACTGAAAAAAACCCCGAAAAATCACGAACGTTGGACGATTGCTCCCACACCGAAAGTGCCAGCCAGTCAAGCTCTTGCTGCTCCTCCCCGGCCATTGGCAGCACATCTACAGCACCACAGACATCGGGGTTCCGGGCATTCCCTGACGAACAGGGCTTCGACTTTTACCACCACCTGCGCCTGGGAGTCCACTCCAAAAAAACCCGAAAAATCACAAACGTCGGACGATTGCTCCCACACCGAAAGTGCCAGCCAGTCAAGCTCCTGCTGCTCCTCACCGGCCATTGGCAGTGCATCTACAGCACCACAGACATCGGGGCTCCGGGCTTTCCCTGACGAACAGGGCTTCGACGTTTACCACCACCTGCACCTCGGTGCCCACTAAAAAAAAAAACCCCGAAAAATCATGAACGTCGGACGATTGCTCCCACACCGAAAGTGCCAGCCAGTCAAGCTCTTGCTGCTCCTCACCGGCCATTGGCAGCGCATCTACAGCACCACAGACATCGGTGCTCCAGGCTTTCCCTGATGAACAGGGCTTCGACCTTTACCACCAGCTGCACCTGGTCGCCCACTCCAGAAAAACCCGAAAAATCACGAACGTCGGACGATTGCTCCCACACCGAAAGTGCCAGCCAGTCAAGCTCTTGCTGCTCCTCCCCGGCCATTGGCAGCACATCTATAGCACCACAGACATCGGGGTTCCGGGCATTCCCTGACGAACAGGGCTTCGACTTTTACCACCACCTGCGCCTGGGAGTCCACTCCAAAAAAACCCGAAAAATCACAAACGTCGGACGATTGCTCCCACACCGAAAGTGCCAGCCAGTCAAGCTCCTGCTGCTCCTCACCGGCCATTGGCAGCGCATCTACAGCACCACAGACATCGGGGCTCCGGGCTTTCCCTGACGAACAGGGCTTCGACATTTACCACCACCTGCACCTGGTCGCCCACGCCAAAAAACCCGAAAAATCACAAACGTCGGACGATTGCTCCCACACAAAAAGTGCCAGCCAGTCAAGCTCCTGCTGCTCCTCACTGGCCATTGGCAGCGCATCTACAGCACCACAAACATCGGGGCTCCGAGCTTACCCTGATGAACAGGGCTTCGATATTTACCACCAGCTGCACCTGGGCGCCCACAGGAAAAATCCCTGAAAAATCACGAACGTCGGACTATTGCTCCCACACCGAAAGTGCCAGCCAGTCAAGCTCTTGCTGCTCCTCACCGGCCATTGGCAGTGCATCTACAGCACCACAGACATCGGGGCTCCGGGCTTTCCCTGACGAACAGGGCTTCGACGTTTACCACCAGCTGCACCTGGGGGGCCCACTGAAAAAACCCCGAAAAATCATGAACGTCGGACGATTGCTCCGACACCGAAAGTGCCAGCCAGTCAAGCTCTTGCTGCTCCTCACCGGCCATTGGCAGCACATCTACAGCACCACAGACACTGGGGCTCCGGGCTTTCCCTGACGAACAGGGCTTCGACTTTTACCACCACCTGCGCCTGGGAGTCCACTCCAAAAAAACCCGAAAAATCGGGAACGTCGGATGATTACTCCCACACCGAAAGTGCCAGCCAGTCAAGCTCTTGCTGCTCCTCACCGGCCATTGGCAGCGCATCTACAGCACCACAGACATCGGGGCTCCGGGCTTTCCCTGACGAACAGGGGTTCGACGTTTACCACCAGCTGCACCTGGGCGCCCATTGGAAAAAAACCCAAGAAAAATCACGAACGTTGGACGATTGCTCCCACACAAAAAGTGCCAGCCAGTCAAGCTCTTGCTGCTCTTCACCGGCCATTGGCAGCGCATCTACAGCACCACAGATATCGGGGCTCCGGGCTTTCCCTGACGAACAGTGCTTCGTCGTTTACCACCACCTGCACCTGCGCGCCCATTGGAAAAAAACCCAAGAAAAATCACGAACGTCGGACGATTGCTCCCACACAAAAAGTGCCAGCCAGTCAAGCTCCTGCTGCTCCTCACCGGCCATTGGCAGCGCATCTACAGCACCACAGACACTGGGACTCCGGGCTTTCCCTGACGAACAGGGCTTTGACGTTTACAACCATCTGCACCTGGTCGCCCACGCCAAAAAAAAACGAAAAATCACGAACGTCGGACGATTGCTCCCACACCGAAAGTGCCAGCCAGTCAAGCTCTTGCTGCTCCTCACCGGCCATTGGCAGCGCATCTACAGCACCACAGACATCGGTGTTCCGGGCTTTCCCTGTCGAACAGGGCTTCGACGTTTACCACCAGCTGCGCCTGGGCGCCCACTAAAAAAAAACCCAAAAGATCACGAACTTCGGACGATTGCTCCCACACTGAAAGTGCCAGCCCGTCAAGCTCTTGTTGCTCCTCACCGGCCATTGGCAGCGCATCTACAGCACCGCAGACATCGGGGCTCCGGGCTTTCCCTGACGAACAGGGCTTCGACGTTTACCACCAGCTGCACCTGGGCGCCCGCTCCAAAAAAGCCCCGAAGAATCATGAACATTGGACGATTGCTCCCACACCAAAAGTGCCAGCCAGTCAAGCTCTTGCTGCTCCTCACCGGCCATTGGCAGTGCATCTACAGCACCACAGACATCGGGGCTCCGGGCTTTCCCTGACGAACAGGGCTTCGACGTTTACCACCAGCTGCACCTCGGTGCCCACTAAAAAAAAAAAACCCAAAAATCACGAACGTCGGACGATTGCTCCCACACCGAAAGTGCCAGCCAGTCAAGCTCTTGCTGCTCCTCACCGGCCATTGGCAGCGCATCTACAGCACCACAGACATCGGGGCTCCGGGCTTTCCCTGACGAACAGGGCTTCGACGTTTACCACCAGCTGCACCTGGGCGCCCATTGGAAAAAAACCCAAGAAAAATCACGAACGTCGGACGATTGCTCCGACACCGAAAGTGCCAGCCAGTCAAGCTCCTGCTGCTCCTCACCGGCCATTGGCAGCGCATCTACAGCACCACAGACATCGGGGCTCCGGGCTCTCCCTGACGAACAGGGCTTCGACGTTTACCACCAGCTGCACCTGGGCACCCACTGGAAAAAAACCCCGAAAAATCATGAACGTCGGACGATTGCTCCCACACCGAAAGTGTCATCCAGTCAAGCTCTTGCTGCTCCTCACCGGCCATTGGCAGCGCATCTACAGCACCACAGACATCGGTGCTCCAGGCTTTCCCTGTCGAACAGGGCTTCGACGTTTACCACCAGCTGCGCCTGGGCGCCCACTAAAAAAAAACCCCGAAAAATCATGAACGTTGGACGATTGCTCCCACACCGAAAGTGCCAGCCAGTCAAGCTCTTGCTGCTCCTCACCGGCCATTGGCAGTGCATCTACAGCACCACAGACATCGGGGCTCCGGGCTTTCCCTGACGAACAGGGCTTCGACCTTTACCACCACCTGCACCTGGGGGGCCCACTGAAAGAAACCCCGAAAAATCGGGGACGTCGGATGATTACTCCCACACCGAAAGTGCCAGCCAGTCAAGCTCTTGCTGCTCCTCACCTGCCATTGGCAGAGCATCTACAGCACCACAGACATCGCTGCTCCGGGCTTTCTCTGTCGAACAGGGCTTCGACGTTTACCACCAGCTGCGCCTGGTCGCCCACGCCAAAAAAACCCGAAAAATCACGAACGTCGGACGATTGCTCCCACACCGAAAGTGCCAGCCAGTCAAGCTCTTGCTGCTCCTCACCTGCCATTGGCAGCGCATCTACAGCACCACAGACATTGGGGCTCCGGGCTTTTCCTGTCGAACAGGGCTTCGACGTTTACAACCATCTGCACCTGGTCGCCCACTCCAAAAAAGCCCCGAAAAATCATGAACATTGGACGATTGCTCCCACACCAAAAGTGCCAGCCAGTCAAGCTCTTGCTGCTCCTCACCGGCCATTGGCAGTGCATCTACAGCACCACAGACATCGGGGCTCCGGGCTTTCCCTGACGAACAGGGCTTCGACGTTTACCACCAGCTGCACCTCGGTGCCCACTAAAAAAAAAAAACCCAAAAATCACGAACGTCGGACGATTGCTCCCACACCGAAAGTGCCAGCCAGTCAAGCTCTTGCTGCTCCTCACCGGCCATTGGCAGCGCATCTACAGCACCACAGACATCGGGGCTCCGGGCTTTCCCTGACGAAAAGGGCTTCGACTTTTACCACCAGCTGCACCTGGGCACCCACTGGAAAAAAACCCCGAAAAATCATGAACGTCGGACGATTGCTCCCACACCGAAACTGCCAGCCAGTCAAGCTCTTGCTGCTCCTCACCGGCCATTGGCAGCGCATCTACAGCACCACAGATATCGGGGCTCCGGGCTTTCCCTAACGAACAGGGCTTCGACGTTTACCACCAGCTGCACCTGTGGAGCCAACTGAACAAAGCCCCGAAACATCATGAATGTCGGACGATTGCTCCCACACCGAAAATGCCAGCCAGACAAGCTCTTGCTGCTCCTCACCGGCCATTGGCAGCGCATCTACAGCACCACAGACATCGGGGCTCCACGCTTTCCCTGACGAACAGGGCTTCGACTTTTACCACCACCTGCGCCTGGGAGTCCACTCCAAAAAAACCCGAAAAATCACAAACGTCGGACGATTGCTCCCACACCGAAAGTGCCAGCCAGTCAAGCTCCTGCTGCTCCTCACCGGCCATTGGCAGCGCATCTACAGCACCACAGACATCGGGGCTCCGGGCTTTCCCTGACGAACAGGGCTTCGACATTTACCACCAGCTGCACCTGGTCGCACACGCCAAAAAACCCGAAAAATCACAAACGTCGGACGATTGCTCCCACACAAAAAGTGCCAGCCAGTCAAGCTCCTGCTGCTCCTCACCGGCCATTGGCAGCGCATCTACAGCACCACAAACATCGGGGCTCCGAGCTTACCCTGATGAACAGGGCTTCGATATTTACCACCAGCTGCACCTGGGCGCCCACTGGAAAAATCCCTGAAAAATCACGAACGTCGGACTATTGCTCCCACACCGAAAGTGCCAGCCAGTCAAGCTCTTGCTGCTCCTCACCGGCCATTGGCAGTGCATCTACAGCACCACAGACATCGGGGCTCCGGGCTTTCCCTGACGAACAGGGCTTCGACGTTTACCACCAGCTGCACCTGGGGGGCCCACTGAAAAAACCCCGAAAAATCATGAACGTCGGACGATTGCTCCGACACCGAAAGTGCCAGCCAGTCAAGCTCTTGCTGCTCCTCACCGGCCATTGGCAGCACATCTACAGCACCACAGACACTGGGGCTCCGGGCTTTCCCTGACGAACAGGGCTTCGACTTTTACCACCACCTGCGCCTGGGAGTCCACTCCAAAAAAACCCGAAAAATCGGGAACGTCGGATGATTACTCCCACACCGAAAGTGCCAGCCAGTCAAGCTCTTGCTGCTCCTCACCGGCCATTGGCAGCGCATCTACAGCACCACAGACATCGGGGCTCCGGGCTTTCCCTGACGAACAGGGGTTCGACGTTTACCACCAGCTGCACCTGGGCGCCCATTGGAAAAAAACCCAAGAAAAATCACGAACGTTGGACGATTGCTCCCACACAAAAAGTGCCAGCCAGTCAAGCTCTTGCTGCTCTTCACCGGCCATTGGCAGCGCATCTACAGCACCACAGACATCGGGGCTCCGGGCTTTCCCTGACGAACAGTGCTTCGTCGTTTACCACCACCTGCACCTGCGCGCCCATTGGAAAAAAACCCAAGAAAAATCACGAACGTCGGACGATTGCTCCCACACAAAAAGTGCCAGCCAGTCAAGCTCTTGCTGCTCTTCACCGGCCATTGGCAGCGCATCTACAGCACCACAGACATCGGTGTTCCGGGCTTTCCCTGTCGAACAGGGCTTCGACGTTTACCACCAGCTGCGCCCGGGCGCCCACTAAAAAAAAACCCAAAAGATCACGAACTTCGGACGATTGCTCCCACACTGAAAGTGCCAGCCAGTCAAGCTCTTGTTGCTCCTCACCGGCCATTGGCAGCGCATCTACAGCACCGCAGACATCGGGGCTCCGGGCTTTCCCTGACGAACAGGGCTTCGACGTTTACCACCAGCTGCACCTGGGCGCCCGCTCCAAAAAAGCCCCGAAGAATCATGAACATTGGACGATTGCTCCCACACCAAAAGTGCCAGCCAGTCAAGCTCTTGCTGCTCCTCACCGGCCATTGGCAGTGCATCTACAGCACCACAGACATCGGGGCTCCGGGCTTTCCCTGACGAACAGGGCTTCGACGTTTACCACCAGCTGCACCTCGGTGCCCACTAAAAAAAAAAAACCCAAAAATCACGAACGTCGGACGATTGCTCCCACACCGAAAGTGCCAGCCAGTCAAGCTATTGCTGCTCCTCACCGGCCATTGGCAGCGCATCTACAGCACCACAGACATCGGGGCTCCGGGCTTTCCCTGACGAACAGGGCTTCGACGTTTACCACCAGCTGCACCTGGGCGCCCATTGGAAAAAAACCCAAGAAAAATCACGAACGTCGGACGATTGCTCCCACACAAGAAGTGCCAGCCAGTCAAGCTCCTGCTGCTCCTCACCGGCCATTGGCAGCGCATCTACAGCACCACAGACATTGGGGCTCCGGGCTTTCCCTGACGAACAGGGCTTCGACGTTTACCACCAGCTGCACCTGGGCACCCACTGGAAAAAAACCCCGAAAAATCATGAACGTCGGACGATTGCTCCCACACCGAAAGTGTCATCCAGTCAAGCTCTTGCTGCTCCTCACCGGCCATTGGCAGCGCATCTACAGCACCACAGACATCGGTGCTCCAGGCTTTCCCTGTCGAACAGGGCTTCGACGTTTACCACCAGCTGCGCCTGGGCGCCCACTAAAAAAAAACCCCGAAAAATCATGAACGTTGGACGATTGCTCCCACACCGAAAGTGCCAGCCAGTCAAGCTCTTGCTGCTCCTCACCGGCCATTGGCAGTGCATCTACAGCACCACAGACATCGGGGCTCCGGGCTTTCCCTGACGAACAGGGCTTCGACCTTTACCACCACCTGCACCTGGGGGGCCCACTGAAAGAAACCCCGAAAAATCGGG
The DNA here is from genome assembly GCF_036417535.1 of Chlamydotis macqueenii. Lineage (NCBI taxonomy): Eukaryota > Metazoa > Chordata > Aves > Otidiformes > Otididae > Chlamydotis > Chlamydotis macqueenii. The sequence continues at coordinate 24,437,516 of NC_141592.1, read as the reverse complement.
GACGTCGGATGATTACTCCCACACCGAAAGTGCCAGCCAGTCAAGCTCTTGCTGCTCCTCACCTGCCATTGGCAGCGCATCTACAGCACCACAGACATCGCTGCTCCGGGCTTTCTCTGTCGAACAGGGCTTCGACGTTTACCACCAGCTGCGCCTGGTCGCCCACGCCAAAAAAACCCGAAAAATCACGAACGTCGGACGATTGCTCCCACACAAAAAGTGCCAGCCAGTCAAGCTCTTGCTGCTCCTCACCTGCCATTGGCAGCGCATCTACAGCACCACAGACATCGGTGCTCCGGGCTTTCCCTGTCGAACAGGGCTTCGACGTTTACAACCATCTGCACCTGGTCGCCCACTCCAAAAAAGCCCCGAAAAATCATGAACATTGGACGATTGCTCCCACACCAAAAGTGCCAGCCAGTCAAGCTCTTGCTGCTCATCACCGGCCATTGGCAGCGCATCTACAGCACCACAGACATCGGGGCTCCGGGCTTTCCCTGACGAACAGGGCTTCGACGTTTACCACCACCTGCACCTCCGCCCCCATTGGAAAAAAACCCAAGAAAAATCACGAACGTTGGACGATTGGTCCCACACCGAAAGTGCCAGCCATTCAAGCTCTTGCTGCTCATCACCGGCCATTGGCAGCCCATCTACAGCACCACAGACATCGGGGCTCCGGGCTTTCCCTAACGAACAGGGCTTCGACGTTTACCACCAGCTGCACCTGGGGGGCCAACTGAAAAAAGCCCCGAAAAATCATGAACGTCGGACGATTGCTCCCACACCGAAAGTGCCAGCCAGACAAGCTCTTGCTGCTCCTCCCCGGCCATTGGCAGCGCATCTACAGCACCACAGACATCGGGGCTCCGGGCTTTCCCTGACGAACAGGGCTTCGACGTTTACCACCAGCTGCACCTGGGCACCCATTGGAAAGAAACCCAAGAAAAATCACGAACGTCGGACTATTGCTCCGTCACCCAAAGTGCCAGCCAGTCAAGCTCTTGCTGCTCCTCCCCGGCCATTGGCAGCGCATCTACAGCACCACAGACATCGGGGCTCCGGGCTTTCCCTGACGAACAGGGCTTCGACTTTTACCACCACCTGCGCCCCGGAGTCCACTCCAAAAAAACCCAAAAAATCACAAACGTCAGACGATTGCTCCCACACCGAAACTGCCAGCCAGTCAAGCTCTTGCTGCTCCTCACCGGCCATTGGCAGCGCATCTACAGCACCACAGACATCGGGGCTCCGGGCTTTCCCTGACGAACAGGGCTTCGACGTTTGCCACCAGCTGCATCAGTGGGCCCACTGAAAAAAAACCCAAAAATCATGAACATCGGACAATTGCTCCCACACAAAGTGTGCCAGCAACTCAAGCTCTTGCTGCTCCTCACTGGCCATTGGCAGCGCATCTACAGCACCACAGACATCAGGGCTCCGGGCTTTCCCTGACGAACAGGGCTTCGACGTTTACCACCAGCTGCACCTGGTCGCCCACTCCAAAAAAACCCTAAAAATCACGAACGTCGGACGATTGCTCCCACACAAAAAGTGCCAGCCAGTCAAGCTCTTGCTGCTCCTCACCGATCATTGGCAGCGCATCTACAGCACCACAGACATCGGGGCTCCGGGCTTTCCCTGACGAACAGGGCTTCGACGCTTACCACCAGCTGCACCTGGGCGCCCATTGGAAAAAAACCAAGAAAAATCACGAACGTTGGACGATTGCTCCCACACCAAAAGTGCCAGAAACTCAAGCTCTTGCTGCTCATCACCGGCCATTGGCAGCACATCTACAGCACCACAGACATCGGGGTTCCGGGCTCTCCCTGACGAACAGGGCTTCGACGTTTACCACCACCTGCGCCTGGGAGTCCACTCCAAAAAAACCCGAGAAATCACAAACGTCGGACGATTGATCCCACACAAAAAGTGCCAGCCAGTCAAGCTCTTGCTGCTCCTCACCGATCATTGGCAGCGCATCTATAGCACCACAGACATCGGGGTTCCGGGCTCGCCCTGACGAACAGGGCTTCGACGTTTACCACCAGCTGCACCTGGGCGCCCATTGGAAAAAAACCCAAGAAAAATCACGAACGTTGGACGATTGCTCCCACACCAAAAGTGCCAGCCAGTCAAGCTCTTGCTGCTCCTCCCCGGCCATTGGCAGCACATCTACAGCACCACAGACATCGGGGTTCCGGGCTTTCCCTGACGAACAGGGCTTCGACGTTTACCACCACCTGCGCCTGGGAGTCCACTCCAAAAAAACCCGAAAAATCACAAACGTCGGACGATTGCTCCCACACCGAAAGTGCCAGCCAGTCAAGCTCTTGCTGCTCCTCACTGGCCATTGGCAGCGCATCTACAGCACCACAGACATCGGGGCTCCGGGCTTTCCCTGACGAACAGGGCTTCGACCTTTACCACCACCTGCACCTGGGCCCCCATTGGAAAAAACCCCGAAAAATCACGAACGTTGGACGATTGCTCCCACACAAAAAGTTCCAGCCAGTCAAGCTCTTGCTGCTCCTCCCCGGCCATTGGCAGCGCATCTACAGCACCACAGACATCGGGGCTCCGGGCTTTCCCTGACGAACAGGGCTTCGACGTTTACCACCAGCTGCACCTGGTCGCCCACTCCAAAAAAACCCGAAAAATCACGAAGGTCACACGATTGCTCCCACACAAAAAGTGCCAGCCAGTCAATCTCCTGCTGCTCCTCACTGGCCATTGGCAGCGCATCTACAGCACCACAAACATCGGGGCTTCGAGCTTTCCCTGACGAACAGGGCTTCGATATTTACCACCAGCTGCACCTGGGGGCCCCACTGAAAAAATCCCCGAAAAAGCATGAACGTCGGACGATTGCTCCCACACCGAAAGTGCCAGCCAGACAAGCTCTTGCTGCTCCTCACCGGCCATTGGCAGCGCATCTACAGCACCACAGACATCGGGGCTCCGGGCTTTCCCTGACGAACAGGGCTTCGACGTTTACCACCAGCTGCACCTGGGGGGCACACATTGGAAAGAAACCCAAGAAAAATCACGAACGTTGAACGATTGCTCCCACACCAAAAGTGCCAGCCAGTCAAGCTCTTGCTGCTCATCACCGGCCATTGGCAGCGCATCTACAGCACCACAGACATCGGGGCTCCGTGCTTTCCCTGACGAACAGGGCTTCGACGTTTACCACCACCTGCACCTCCGCCCCCATTGGAAAAAAACCCAAGAAAAATCACGAACGTTGGACGATTGCTCCCACACCGAAAGTGCCAGCCATTCAAGCTCTTGCTGCTCATCACCGGCCATTGGCAGCCCATCTACAGCACCACAGACATCGGGGCTCCGGGCTTTCCCTAACGAACAGGGCTTCGACGTTTACCACCAGCTGCACCTGGGGGGCCAACTGAAAAAAGCCCCGAAAAATCATGAACGTCGGACGATTGCTCCCACACCGAAAGTGCCAGCCAGACAAGCTCTTGCTGCTCCTCCCCGGCCATTGGCAGCGCATCTACAGCACCACAGACATCGGGGCTCCGGGCTTTCCCTGACGAACAGGGCTTCGACGTTTACCACCAGCTGCACCTGGGCACCCATTGGAAAGAAACCCAAGAAAAATCACGAACGTCGGACTATTGCTCCGTCACCCAAAGTGCCAGCCAGTCAAGCTCTTGCTGCTCCTCCCCGGCCATTGGCAGCGCATCTACAGCACCACAGACATCGGGGCTCCGGGCTTTCCCTGACGAACAGGGCTTCGACTTTTACCACCACCTGCGCCCCGGAGTCCACTCCAAAAAAACCCAAAAAATCACAAACGTCAGACGATTGCTCCCACACCGAAACTGCCAGCCAGTCAAGCTCTTGCTGCTCCTCACTGGCCATTGGCAGCGCATCTACAGCACCACAGACATCGGGGCTCCGGGCTTTCCCTGACGAACAGGGCTTCGACGTTTACCACCAGCTGCACCTGGGCGCCCATTGGAAAAAAACCCAAGAAAAATCACGAACGTTGGACGATTACTCCCACACCGAAAGTGCCAGCCAGTCAAGCTCTTGCTGCTCCTCACCGGCCATTGGCAGCGCATCTACAGCACCACAGACATCGGGGCTCTGGGCTTTCCCTGACAAACCAGGCTTCGACGTTTACCACCAGCTACACCTGGTCGCCCACTCCAAAAAAACCCGAAAAATCACGAAGGTCACACGATTGCTCCCACACAAAAAGTGCCAGCCAGTCAAGCTCCTGCTGCTCCTCAATGGCCATTGGCAGCGCATCTACAGCACCACAGACATCGGGGCTCCGGGCTTTCCCTGACAAACAGGGCTTCGATATTTACCACCAGCTGCACCTGGGGGCCCCACTGAAAAAATCCCCGAAAAAGCATGAACGTCGGACGATTGCTCCCACACCGAAAGTGCCAGCCAGACAAGCTCTTGCTGCTCCTCACCGGCCATTGGCAGCGCATCTACAGCACCACAGACATCGGGGCTCCGGGCTTTCCCTGACGAACAGGGCTTCGACGTTTACCACCACCTGCACCTCCGCCCCCATTGGAAAAAAACCCAAGAAAAATCACGAACGTTGGACGATTGCTCCCACACCGAAAGTGCCAGCCAGTCAAGCTCTTGCTGCTCATCACCGGCCACTGGCAGCCCATCTACAGCACCACAGACATCGGGGCTCCGGGCTTTCCCTAAAGAACAGGGCTTCGACGTTTACCACCAGCTGCACCTGGGGGGCCAGCTGAAAAAAGCCCCGAAAAATCATGAACGTCGGACGATTGCTCCCACACCGAAAGTGCCAGCCAGACAAGCTCTTGCTGCTCCTTACCGGCCATTGGCAGAGCATCTACAGCACCACAGACATCGGGGCTCCGGGCTTTCCCTGACGAACAGGGCTTCGACGTTTACCACCAGCTGCACCTGGGCACCCATTGGAAAGAAACCCAAGAAAAATCACGAACGTTGAACGATTGCTCCCACACCAAAAGTGCCAGCCAGTCAAGCTCTTGCTGCTCATCACCGGCCATTGGGAGCGCATCTACAGCACCACAGACATCGGGGCTCCGGGCTTTCCCTGACGAACAGGGCTTCGACGTTTACCACCAGCTGCACCTGGGGGGCCCACTGAAAAAAACCCCGAAAAATCATGAACGTCGGATGATTGCTCCCACACAAAGTGTGCCAGCAACTCAAGCTCTTGCTGCTCCTCACTGGCCATTGGAAGCGCATCTACAGCACCACAGACATCGGGGCTACGAGCTCTCCCTGACGAACAGGGCTTCGACGTTTACCACCAGCTGCACCTGGGGGCCCCACTGAAAAAAACCCCGAAAAAGCATGAACGTCGGACGATTGGTCCGACACCGAAAGTGCCAGCCAGTCAAGCTCTTGCTGCTCCTCCCCGGCCATTGGCAGCACATCTACAGCACGACAGACATCGGGGTTCCGGGCTTTCCCTGACGAACAGGGCTTCGACGTTTACCACCACCTGCGCCTGGGAGTCCACTCCAAAAAAACCCGAAAAATCACAAACGTCGGATGATTGCTCCCACACCGAAAGTGCCAGCCAGTCAAGCTCTTGCTGCTCCTCACCGGCCATTGGCAGCGCATCTACAGCACCACAGACATCGGGGCTCCGGGCTTTCCCTGACGAACAGGGCTTCGACCTTTACCACCACCTGCACCTGGGCCCCCATTGGAAAAAACCCCGAAAAATCACGAACGTTGGACGATTGCTCCCACACAAAAAGTTCCAGCCAGTCAAGCTCTTGCTGCTCCTCACCGGCCATTGGCAGCGCATCTACAGCACCACAGACATCGGGGCTCCGGGCTTTCCCTGACGAACAGGGCTTCGACGTTTACCACCAGCTGCACCTGGGCGCCCATTGGAAAAAAACCCAAGAAAAATCACGAACGTTGGACAATTGCTCCCACACCGAAAGTGCCAGCAACTCAAGCTGTTGCTGCTCCTCACCGGCCATTGGCAGCGCATCTACAGCACCACAGACATCGGGGCTTCGGGCTTTCCCTGACGAACAGGGCTTCGACCTTTACCATCAGCTGCACCTGGTCGCCCACTCCAAAAAAACACGAAAAATCGGGAACGTCGGATGATTACTCCCACACCGAAAGTGCCAGCCAGTCAAGCTCTTGCTGCTCCTCACCGGCCATTGGCAGCGCATCTACAGCACCACAGACATCGGGGCTCCGGGCTTTCCCTGACGATTAGGGCTTCGACGCTTAACACCAGCTGCACCTGGGCGCCCATTGGAAAAAAACCCAAGAAAAATCAAAACGTCGGACGATTGCTCCCACAGAAAAAGTGCCAGCCAGTGAAGCTCCTGCTGCTCCTCCCCGGCCACTGGCAGCGCATCTACAGCACCACAGACATCGGGGCTCCGGGCTTTCCCTGACGAACAGGGCTTCGACGTTTACCACCACCTGCACCTGGGCGCCCATTGGAAAAAAACCCAAGAAAAATCACGAACGTTGGACAATTGCTCCCACACCGAAAGTGCCAGCAACTCAAGCTGTTGCTGCTCCTCACCGGCCATTGGCAGCGCATCTACAGCACCACAGACATCGGGGCTCCGGGCTCTCCCTGACGAACAGGGCTTCGACGTTTACCACCAGCTGCACCTGGGCGCCCACTGAAAAAAACCCCGAAAAATCACAAACGTTGGACGATTGCTCCCACACAAAAAGTGCCAGCCAGTCAAGCTCTTGCTGCTCCTCCCCGGCCATTGGCAGCGCATCTACAGCACCACAGACATCGGGGCTCCGGGCTTTCCCTGACGAACAGGGCTTCGACGTTTACCACCAGCTGCACCTGGTCGCTCACTCCAAAAAAACCCGAAAAATCACGAACGTCACACGATTGCTACCACACAAAAAGTGCCAGCCAGTCAAGCTCCTGCTGCTCCTCACTGGCCATTGGCAGCGCATCTACAGCACCACAAACATCGGGGCTCTGAGCTTTCCCTGACGAACAGGGCTTCGATATTTACCACCAGCTGCACCTAGGGGCCCCACTGAAAAAATCCCCGAAAAAGCATGAACGTCGGACGATTGCTCCCACACCGAAAGTGCCAGCCAGTCAAGCTCTTGCTGCTCCTCCCCGGCCATTGGCAGCACATCTACAGTACCACAGACATCGGGGTTCCGGGCTTTCCCTGACGAACAGGGCTTCGACTTTTACCACCACCTGCGCCTGGGAGTCCTCTCAAAAAAAACCCGAAAAATCACAAACGTCGGACGATTGCTCCCACACCGAAAGTGCCAGCCAGTCAAGCTCTTGCTGCTCCTCCCCGGCCATTGGCAGCGCATCTACAGCACCACAGACATCGGGGTTCCGGGCTTTCCCTGACGAACAGGGCTTCGACTTTTACCACCACCTGCGCCTGGGAGTCCTCTCAAAAAAAACCCGAAAAATCACAAACGTCGGACGATTGCTCCCACACCGAAAGTGCCAGCCAGTCAAGCTCTTGCTGCTCATCACCGGCCATTGGCAGCACATCTACAGCACCACAGACATCGGGGTTTAGGGCTTTCCCTGACGAACAGGGCTTCGACGTTTACCACCACCTGCGCCTGGGAGTCCACTCCAAAAAAACCCAAAAAATCACAAACGTCGGACGATTGCTCCCACACCGAAAGTGCCAGCCAGTCAAGCTCTTGCTGCTCCTCACCGGCCATTGGCAGCGCATCTACAGCACCACAGACATCGGGGCTTCGGGCTTTCCCTGACGAACAGGGCTTCGACGTTTACCACCAGCTGCACCTGGGCGCCCATTGGAAAAAAACCCAAGAAAAATCATGAACGTCGGATGATTGCTCCCACACAAAAAGTGCCAGCCAGTCAAGCACTTGCTGCTCCTCCCCGGCCATTGGCAGCGCATCTACAGCACCACAGACATCGGGGCTCCGGGCTTTCCCTGACGAACAGGGCTTCGACGTTTACCACCAGCTGCACCTGGGCGCCCACTCCAAAAAAACCCGAAAAATCACGAATGTCGGACGATTGCTCCCACACTGAAAGTGCCAGCCAGTCAAGCTCTTGCTGCTCCTCCCCGGCCATTGGCAGCGCATCTACAGCACCACAGACATCGGGGCTCCGGGCTTTCCCTGACGAACAGGGCTTCAACGTTTACCACCAGCTGCACCTGGGGGCCCCACTGAAAAAACCCCGAAAATGCATGAACTTCGGACGATTGCTCCGACACCGAAAGCGCCAGCCAGTCAAGCTCTTGCTGCTCCTCCCCGGCCATTGGCAGCACATCTACAGCACCACAGACATCGGGGCTCCGGGCTTTCCCTGACGAACAAAGCTTGAACCTTTACCACCAGCTGCACCTGGGGGGCCCACTGAAAGAAACCCCGAAAAATCGGGAACGTCGGATGATTACTCCCACACCGAAAGTGCCAGCCAGTCAAGCTCTTGCTGCTCCTCACCGGCCATTGGCAGCGCATCTACAGCACCACAGACATCGGGGCTCCGGGCTTTCCCTGACGAACAGGGCTTCGACGTTTACCACCAGCTGCACCTGGGGGGCCCAATGAAAAAAACCCCGAAAAATCATGAATGTCGGACGATTGCTCCCACACAAAAAGTTCCAGCCAGTCAAGCTCTTGCTGCTCCTCACCGGCCATTGGCAGCGCATCTACAGCACCACAGACATCGGGGCTCCGGGCTTTCCCTGACGAACAGGGCTTCGACGTTTACCACCAGCTGCACCTGGGGGGCCCACTGAAAAAAACCCCGAAAAATCATGAACGTCGGACGATTGCTCCCACACCGAAAGTACCAGCCAGTCAAGCTCTTGCTGCTCCTCACCGGCCATTGGCAGCGCATCTACAGCACCACAGACATCGGGGCTCCGGGCTTTCCCTGACGAACAGGGCTTCGACCTTTACCACCACCTGCACCTGGGCGCCCATTGGAAAAAAACCCAAGAAAAATCACGAATGTCGGACGATTGCTCCCACACCGAAAGTGCCAGCCAGTCAAGCTCTTGCTGCTCATCACCGGCCATTGGCAGCGCATCTACAGCACCACAGACATCGGGGCTCTGGGCTTTCCCTAACGAACAGGGCTTCGACGTTTACCACCAGCTGCCCCTGGGGAGCCAACTGAAAAAAGCCCCGAAAAATCATGAACGTCGGACGATTGCTCCCACACCGAAAGTGCCAGCCAGTCAAGCTCTTGCTGCTCCTCACCGGCCATTGGCAGCGCATTTACAGCACCACAGACATCGGGGCTCCGGGCTTTCCCTGACGAACAGGGCTTCGACCTTTACCACCAGCTGCACCTGGTCGCCCACTCCAAAAAAACCCGAAAAATCACGAACGTCGGACGATTGCTCCCACACAAAAAGTGCCAGCCAGTCAAGCTCCTGCTGCTCCTCCCCGGCCATTGGCAGCGCATCTACAGCACCACAGACATCGGGGCTCCGGGCTTTCCCTGACGAACAGGGCTTCGACTTTTACCACCACCTGCGCCTCGGAGTCCACTCCAAAAAACCCCGAAAAATCACAAACGTCGGACGATTGCTCCCACACCGAAAGTGCCAGCCAGTCAAGCTCTTGCTGCTCCTCACCGGCCACTGGCAGCGCATCTACAGCACCACAGACATCGGGGCTCCGGGCTTTCCCTGACGAACAGGGCTTCGACGTTTACCATCACCTGCACCTGGGCGCCCATTGGAATAAAACCCAAGAAAAATCACAAATGTCGGACGATTCCTCCCACACCGAAAGTGCCAGCCAGTCAAGCTCTTGCTGCTCCTCACCGGCCATTGGCAGCGCATCTACAGCACCACAGACATCGGGGCTCCGGGCTTTCCCTGACGAACAGGGCTTCGACCTTTACCACCAGCTGCACCTGGTCGCACACTCTAAAAAACCCCGAAAAATCACGAACGTCGGACGATTCCTGCCACACCAAAAGTGCCAGCCAGTCAAGCTCTTGCTGCTCACCACCGGCCATTGGCAGCGCATGTACAGCACCACAGACATCGGAGCTCCGGGTTTCCCTGACGAACAGGGCTTCGACGTTTACCACCAACTGCACCTGGTCGCCCACTCCAGAAAAACCCGAAAAATCACGAACGTCAGACGATTGCTCCCACACAAAAAGTGCCAGCCAGTCAAGCTCCTACTGCTCCTCACCGGCCATTGGCAGCGCATCTACAGCACCACAAACATCGGGGCTCCGTACTTTCCTTGACGAACAGGGCTTCGACGTTTACCACCAGCTGCACCTGGGCGCCCACTGGAAAAATCCCTGAAAAATCACGAATGTCGGACGATTGCTCCCACACCGAATGTGCCAGCCAGTCAAGCTCTTGCTGCTCATCACCGGCCATTGGCAGCGCATCTACAGCACCACAGACATCGGGGCTCCGGGCTTTCCCTGACGAACAGGGCTTGAACGTTTACCACCAGCTGCGCCTGCGCGCCCACTAAATAAAAACCCAAAAAATCACGAACGTCGGACGATTGCTCCCACACCGAAAGTGCCAGCAACTCAAGCTCTTGCTGTTCCTCACCGGCCATTGGCAGCGCATCTACAGCACCACAGACATCGGGGCTCCGGGCTTTCCCTGACGAACAGGGCTTCGACTTTTACCACCACCTGCGCCTCGGAGTCCACTCCAAAAAACCCCGAAAAATCACAAACGTCGGACGATTGCTCCCACACCGAAAGTGCCAGCCAGTCAAGCTCTTGCTGCTCCTCACCGGCCACTGGCAGCGCATCTACAGCACCACAGACATCGGGGCTCCGGGCTTTCCCTGACGAACAGGGCTTCGACGTTTACCATCACCTGCACCTGGGCGCCCATTGGAATAAAACCCAAGAAAAATCACAAATGTCGGACGATTCCTCCCACACCGAAAGTGCCAGCCAGTCAAGCTCTTGCTGCTCCTCACCGGCCATTGGCAGCGCATCTACAGCACCACAGACATCGGGGCTCCGGGCTTTCCCTGACGAACAGGGCTTTGACGTTTACCACCAGCTGCACCTGGGGGGCCCACTGAAAAAAACCCCGAAAAATCATGAACGTCAGACGATTGCTCCCACACTGAAAGTGCCAGCCAGTCAAGCTCTTGCTGCTCCTCACCGGCCATTGGCAGCACATCTACAGCACCACAGACATCGGGGCTCCGGGCTTTCCCTAACGAACAGGGCTTCGACGTTTACCACCACCTGCACCTGGGGAGCCAACTGAAAAAAGCCCCGAAAAATCATGAACGTCGGACGATTGCTCCCACACCGAAATTGCCAGCCAGACAAGCTCTTGCTGCTCCTCACCGGCCATTGGCAGCGCATCTACAGCACCACAGACATCGGGGCTCCGGGCTTTCCCTGACGAACAGGGCTTCGATGTTTACCACCAGCTGCACCTGGGCACCCACTGGAAAAAAACCCCGAAAAATCACGAACGTGGGACGATTGCTCCCACACCGAAAGTGCCAGCAACTCAAGCTCTTGCTGCTCATCACCGGCCATTGGCAGCGCATCTACAGCACCACAGACATCGGGGCTCCGGGCTTTCCCTGACGAACAGGGCTTCGACGTTTACCACCAGCTGCACCTGGGGGGCCCACTGAAAATACATCGAAAAATCATGAACGTCGGACGATTGCTCCCACACCGAAATTGCCAGCTAGTCAAGCTCTTGCTGCTCCTCCCCGTCCATTGGCAGCGCAACTACAGCACCACAGACATCGGGGCTCCGGGCTTTCCCTGATGAACAGGGCTTCGACGTTTACCACCACCTGCACCTGGGCGCCCATTGGAAATAAACCCGAAAAATCACGAACGTCGGACGATTGCTCCCACACCGAAAGTGCCAGCCAGCCAAGCTCTTGCTGCTCCTCACCGGCCACTGGCAGCACATCTACAGCACCACAGACATCGGGGCTCCGGGCTTTCCCTGACGAACAGGGCTTCGACGTTTACCACCAGCTGCACCTGGGGGGCCCACTGAAAAAAACCCCGAAAAATCATGAACGTCGGACGATTGCTCCCACACAAAAAGTTCCAGCCAGTCAAGCTCTTGCTGCTCCTCCCCGGCCATTGGCAGCGCATCTACAGCACCACAGACATCGGGGCTCCGGGCTTTCCCTGACGAACAGGGCTTCGACGTTTACCACCAGCTGCACCTGGGGGGCCCACTGAAAAAAACCCCGAAAAAGCATGAACGTCGGACGATTGCTCCCACACTGAATGTGTGGGTCAATCAAGCTTCTGCTTCTCCTCACCGGCCATTGGCAGCGCATCTACAGCACCACAGACATCGGGGCTCCGGGATTTCCCTGACGAACAGGGCTTCGACGTTTACCACCACCTGCGCCTGGGCGCCCACTAAAAAAAACCGCTAAAAATCACAAACGTCGGACCATAGCTCCCACACCGAAAGTGCCAGCAACTCAAGCTCTTGCTGCTCCTCAGCGGCCATTGGCAGCGCATCTACAGCACCACAGACATCGGGGCTCCGGGCTTTCCCTGACGAACAGAGCTTCGATGTTTACCACCAGCTGCACCTGGGCATTCATTGGAAAAAATCCCAAAAAAATCACGAATGTCGGACGATTGCTCCCACACCGAAAGTACCAACAACTCAAGCTCTTGCTGCTCCTCACCGGCCATTGGCAGCGCATCTACAGCACCGCAGACATCGGGGCTCCGGGCTTTCCCTGACGAACAGGGCTTCGACGTTTACCACCAGCTGCACCTGGGCGCCCACTGAAAAAAAACCCCGAAAAATCACGAACGTCGGACGATTGCTCCCACACTGAAAGTGCCAGCCAGTCAAGCTCTTGCTGCTCCTCACCGGCCATTGGCAGCGCATCTACAGCACCACAGACATCGGGGCTCCGGGCTTTCCCTGACGAACAGGGCTTCGACGTTTACCACCACCTGCACCTCTGCCCCCATTGGAAAAAAACCCCGAAAATTCACGACCGTCGGACGATTGCTCCCACACCAAAAGTGCCAGCCAGTCAAGACCTTGCTGCTCCTCCCCGGCCATCGGCAGCGCATCTACAGCACCACAGACATCGGGGCTCCGGGCTTTCCCTGACGAACAGGGGTTCGACGTTTACCACCAGCTGCACCTGGGCGCCCATTGGAAAAAAAACCAAGAAAAATCACAAACTTTGGACGATTGCTCCCACACCAAAAGTGCCAGCAACTCAAGCTCTTGCTGTGCCTCACCGGCCATTGGCAGCCCATCTACAGCACCACAGACGTCGGGGCTCCGGGCTTTCCCTGACGAACAGGGCTTTGACGTTTACCACAACCTGCACCTGGGGGGCCCACTGAAAAAAACCCCGAAAAATCATGAACGTCGGACGATTGCTCCCACACCGAAAGTGCCAGCCAGTCAAGCTTCTGCTGCTCCTCACCGGCCATTGGCAGCGCATCTACAGCACCACAGACATCGGGGCTCCGGGCTTTCCCTGACGAACAGGGCTTCGAGGTTTACCACCACCTGCACCTGGGCGCTCATTGGAAAAAAAACGAAGAAAAATCACGAACGTTGGACGATTGCTCCCACACCAAAAGTGCCAGCAACTCAAGCTCTTGCTGCTCCTCACCGGCCATTGGCAGCCCATCTACAGCACCACAGACATCGGGGCTCCGGGCTTTCCCTGACGAACAGGGCTTCGACGTTTACCACCAGCTGCACCTGGGCACCCACTGGAAAAAAACGCAAAAAATCACGAATGTGGGACGATTGCTCCCACACCGAAAGTGCCAGCCAGTCAAGCTCCTGCTGCTGCTCCCCGGCCATTGGCAGCGCATGTACAGCACCACAGACATCAGGGCTCCGGGCTTTCCCTGACGAACAGGGCTTCGACCTTTACCACCACCTGCACCTGGGGGGCCCCTGAAAAAAACCCTAGAAATCATGAACGTCGGACGATTGCTCCCACACCGAAAGTGCCAGCCAGTCAAGCTCTTGCTGCTCCTCACCGGCCATTGGCAGCGCATCTACAGCACCACAGACATCGGGGCTCCGGGCTTTCCCTGATGAACAGGGCGTCGACATTTACCACCAGCTGCGCCTGGGCGCCCACTGGAAAAAAACCCCGAAAAATCATGAACGTCGGACGATTGCTTTCACACCAAAAGTGCCAGCCAGTCAAGCTCTTGCTGCTCCTCCCCAGCCATTGGCAGCGCATCTACAGCACCACAGACATCGGGGCTCCGGGCATTCCCTGACGAACAGGGCTTCGACGTTTACCACCAGCTGCACCTGGGCACGCACTAAAAAAAAAACGCTAAAAATCACGAGCGTCGGACGATTACTCCCACACCGAAAGTGCCAGCCAGTCAAGCTCCTGCTGCTCCTCCCCGGCCATTGGCAGCACATCTACAGCACCACAGACATCGGGGCTCCGGGCTTTCCCTGACGAACAAAGCTTGAACCTTTACCACCAGCTGCACCTGGGGGGCCCACTGAAAGAAACCCCGAAAAATCGGGAACGTCGGATGATTACTCCCACACCGAAAGTGCCAGCCAGTCAAGCTCTTGCTGCTCCTCACCGGCCATTGGCAGCGCATCTACAGCACCACAGACATCGGGGCTCCGGGCTTTCCCTGACGAACAGGGCTTCGACGTTTACCACCAGCTGCACCTGGGGGGCCCAATGAAAAAAACCCCGAAAAATCATGAATGTCGGACGATTGCTCCCACACAAAAAGTTCCAGCCAGTCAAGCTCTTGCTGCTCCTCACCGGCCATTGGCAGCGCATCTACAGCACCACAGACATCGGGGCTCCGGGCTTTCCCTGACGAACAGGGCTTCGACGTTTACCACCAGCTGCACCTGGGCGCCCATTGGAAAAAAACCCAAGAAAAATCACGAACGTTGGACAATTGCTCCCACACCGAAAGTGCCAGCAACTCAAGCTGTTGCTGCTCCTCACCGGCCATTGGCAGCGCATCTACAGCACCACAGACATCGGGGCTCCGGGCTTTCCCTGACGAACAGGGCTTCGACCTTTACCATCAGCTGCACCTGGTCGCCCACTCCAAAAAAACACGAAAAATCGGGAACGTCGGATGATTACTCCCACACCGAAAGTGCCAGCCAGTCAAGCTCTTGCTGCTCCTCACCGGCCATTGGCAGCGCATCTACAGCACCACAGACATCGGGGCTCCGGGCTTTCCCTGACGATTAGGGCTTCGACGCTTAAC
The DNA here is from genome assembly GCF_036417535.1 of Chlamydotis macqueenii. Lineage (NCBI taxonomy): Eukaryota > Metazoa > Chordata > Aves > Otidiformes > Otididae > Chlamydotis > Chlamydotis macqueenii. The sequence goes on along the minus strand of NC_141592.1, from coordinate 24,422,299 downwards.
ACCAGCTGCACCTGGGCGCCCATTGGAAAAAAACCCAAGAAAAATCAAAACGTCGGACGATTGCTCCCACAGAAAAAGTGCCAGCCAGTGAAGCTCCTGCTGCTCCTCCCCGGCCACTGGCAGCGCATCTACAGCACCACAGACATCGGGGCTCCGGGCTTTCCCTGACGAACAGGGCTTCGACGTTTACCACCACCTGCACCTGGGCGCCCATTGGAAAAAAACCCAAGAAAAATCACGAACGTTGGACAATTGCTCCCACACCGAAAGTGCCAGCAACTCAAGCTGTTGCTGCTCCTCACCGGCCATTGGCAGCGCATCTACAGCACCACAGACATCGGGGCTCTGGGCTCTCCCTGACGAACAGGGCTTCGACGTTTACCACCAGCTGCACCTGGGGCGCCCACTGAAAAAAACCCCGAAAAATCACAAACGTTGGACGATTGCTCCCACACAAAAAGTGCCAGCCAGTCAAGCTCTTGCTGCTCCTCCCCGGCCGTTGGCAGCGCATCTACAGCACCACAGACATCGGGGCTCCGGGCTTTCCCTGACGAACAGGGCTTCGACGTTTACCACCAGCTGCACCTGGTCGCTCACTCCAAAAAAACCCGAAAAATCACGAACGTCACACGATTGCTACCACACAAAAAGTGCCAGCCAGTCAAGCTCCTGCTGCTCCTCACTGGCCATTGGCAGCGCATCTACAGCACCACAAACATCGGGGCTCTGAGCTTTCCCTGACGAACAGGGCTTCGATATTTACCACCAGCTGCACCTAGGGGCCCCACTGAAAAAATCCCCGAAAAAGCATGAACGTCGGACGATTGCTCCCACACCGAAAGTGCCAGCCAGTCAAGCTCTTGCTGCTCCTCCCCGGCCATTGGCAGCACATCTACAGTACCACAGACATCGGGGTTCCGGGCTTTCCCTGACGAACAGGGCTTCGACTTTTACCACCACCTGCGCCTGGGAGTCCTCTCAAAAAAAACCCGAAAAATCACAAACGTCGGACGATTGCTCCCACACCGAAAGTGCCAGCCAGTCAAGCTCTTGCTGCTCCTCCCCGGCCATTGGCAGCGCATCTACAGCACCACAGACATCGGGGTTCCGGGCTTTCCCTGACGAACAGGGCTTCGACTTTTACCACCACCTGCGCCTGGGAGTCCTCTCAAAAAAAACCCGAAAAATCACAAACGTTGGACGATTGCTCCCACACCAAAAGTGCCAGCCAGTCAAGCTCTTGCTGCTCATCACCGGCCATTGGCAGCACATCTACAGCACCACAGACATCGGGGTTTAGGGCTTTCCCTGACGAACAGGGCTTCGACGTTTACCACCAGCTGCACCTGGGAGTCCACTCCAAAAAAACCCAAAAAATCACAAACGTCGGACGATTGCTCCCACACCGAAAGTGCCAGCCAGTCAAGCTCTTGCTGCTCCTCACCGGCCATTGGCAGCGCATCTACAGCACCACAGACATCGGGGCTTCGGGCTTTCCCTGACGAACAGGGCTTCGACGTTTACCACCAGCTGCACCTGGGCGCCCATTGGAAAAAAACCCAAGAAAAATCATGAACGTCGGATGATTGCTCCCACACAAAAAGTGCCAGCCAGTCAAGCACTTGCTGCTCCTCCCCGGCCATTGGCAGCGCATCTACAGCACCACAGACATCGGGGCTCCGGGCTTTCCCTGACGAACAGGGCTTCGACGTTTACCACCAGCTGCACCTGGGCGCCCACTCCAAAAAAACCCGAAAAATCACGAATGTCGGACGATTGCTCCCACACTGAAAGTGCCAGCCAGTCAAGCTCTTGCTGCTCCTCCCCGGCCATTGGCAGCGCATCTACAGCACCACAGACATCGGGGCTCCGGGCTTTCCCTGACGAACAGGGCTTCAACGTTTACCACCAGCTGCACCTGGGGGCCCCACTGAAAAAACCCCGAAAAAGCATGAACTTCGGACGATTGCTCCGACACCGAAAGCGCCAGCCAGTCAAGCTCTTGCTGCTCCTCCCCGGCCATTGGCAGCACATCTACAGCACCACAGACATCGGGGCTCCGGGCTTTCCCTGACGAACAAAGCTTGAACCTTTACCACCAGCTGCACCTGGGGGGCCCACTGAAAGAAACCCCGAAAAATCGGGAACGTCGGATGATTACTCCCACACCGAAAGTGCCAGCCAGTCAAGCTCTTGCTGCTCCTCACCGGCCATTGGCAGCGCATCTACAGCACCACAGACATCGGGGCTCCGGGCTTTCCCTGACGAACAGGGCTTCGACGTTTACCACCAGCTGCACCTGGGGGGCCCAATGAAAAAAACCCCGAAAAATCATGAATGTCGGACGATTGCTCCCACACAAAAAGTTCCAGCCAGTCAAGCTCTTGCTGCTCCTCACCGGCCATTGGCAGCGCATCTACAGCACCACAGACATCGGGGCTCCGGGCTTTCCCTGACGAACAGGGCTTCGACGTTTACCACCAGCTGCACCTGGGGGGCCCACTGAAAAAAACCCCGAAAAATCATGAACGTCGGACGATTGCTCCCACACCGAAAGTACCAGCCAGTCAAGCTCTTGCTGCTCCTCACCGGCCATTGGCAGCGCATCTACAGCACCACAGACATCGGGGCTCCGGGCTTTCCCTGACGAACAGGGCTTCGACCTTTACCACCACCTGCACCTGGGCGCCCATTGGAAAAAAACCCAAGAAAAATCACGAATGTCGGACGATTGCTCCCACACCGAAAGTGCCAGCCAGTCAAGCTCTTGCTGCTCATCACCGGCCATTGGCAGCGCATCTACAGCACCACAGACATCGGGGCTCTGGGCTTTCCCTAACGAACAGGGCTTCGACGTTTACCACCAGCTGCCCCTGGGGAGCCAACTGAAAAAAGCCCCGAAAAATCATGAACGTCGGACGATTGCTCCCACACCGAAAGTGCCAGCCAGTCAAGCTCTTGCTGCTCCTCACCGGCCATTGGCAGCGCATTTACAGCACCACAGACATCGGGGCTCCGGGCTTTCCCTGACGAACAGGGCTTCGACCTTTACCACCAGCTGCACCTGGTCGCCCACTCCAAAAAAACCCGAAAAATCACGAACGTCGGACGATTGCTCCCACACAAAAAGTGCCAGCCAGTCAAGCTCCTGCTGCTCCTCCCCGGCCATTGGCAGCGCATCTACAGCACCACAGACATCGGGGCTCCGGGCTTTCCCTGACGAACAGGGCTTCGACTTTTACCACCACCTGCGCCTCGGAGTCCACTCCAAAAAACCCCGAAAAATCACAAACGTCGGACGATTGCTCCCACACCGAAAGTGCCAGCCAGTCAAGCTCTTGCTGCTCCTCACCGGCCACTGGCAGCGCATCTACAGCACCACAGACATCGGGGCTCCGGGCTTTCCCTGACGAACAGGGCTTCGACGTTTACCATCACCTGCACCTGGGCGCCCATTGGAATAAAACCCAAGAAAAATCACAAATGTCGGACGATTCCTCCCACACCGAAAGTGCCAGCCAGTCAAGCTCTTGCTGCTCCTCACCGGCCATTGGCAGCGCATCTACAGCACCACAGACATCGGGGCTCCGGGCTTTCCCTGACGAACAGGGCTTCGACCTTTACCACCAGCTGCACCTGGTCGCACACTCCAAAAAACCCCGAAAAATCACGAACGTCGGACGATTCCTGCCACACCAAAAGTGCCAGCCAGTCAAGCTCTTGCTGCTCACCACCGGCCATTGGCAGCGCATGTACAGCACCACAGACATCGGAGCTCCGGGTTTCCCTGACGAACAGGGCTTCGACGTTTACCACCAACTGCACCTGGTCGCCCACTCCAGAAAAACCCGAAAAATCACGAACGTCAGACGATTGCTCCCACACAAAAAGTGCCAGCCAGTCAAGCTCCTACTGCTCCTCACCGGCCATTGGCAGCGCATCTACAGCACCACAAACATCGGGGCTCCGTACTTTCCTTGACGAACAGGGCTTCGATATTTACCACCTGCTGCACCTGGGCGCCCACTGGAAAAATCCCTGAAAAATCACGAATGTCGGACGATTGCTCCCACACCGAATGTGCCAGCCAGTCAAGCTCTTGCTGCTCATCACCGGCCATTGGCAGCGCATCTACAGCACCACAGACATCGGGGCTCCGGGCTTTCCCTGACGAACAGGGCTTGAACGTTTACCACCAGCTGCGCCTGCGCGCCCACTAAATAAAAACCCAAAAAATCACGAACGTCGGACGATTGCTCCCACACCGAAAGTGCCAGCAACTCAAGCTCTTGCTGTTCCTCACCGGCCATTGGCAGCGCATCTACAGCACCACAGACATCGGGGCTCCGGGCTTTCCCTGACGAACAGGGCTTCGACTTTTACCACCACCTGCGCCTCGGAGTCCACTCCAAAAAACCCCGAAAAATCACAAACGTCGGACGATTGCTCCCACACCGAAAGTGCCAGCCAGTCAAGCTCTTGCTGCTCCTCACCGGCCACTGGCAGCGCATCTACAGCACCACAGACATCGGGGCTCCGGGCTTTCCCTGACGAACAGGGCTTCGACGTTTACCATCACCTGCACCTGGGCGCCCATTGGAATAAAACCCAAGAAAAATCACAAATGTCGGACGATTCCTCCCACACCGAAAGTGCCAGCCAGTCAAGCTCTTGCTGCTCCTCACCGGCCATTGGCAGCGCATCTACAGCACCACAGACATCGGGGCTCCGGGCTTTCCCTGACGAACAGGGCTTTGACGTTTACCACCAGCTGCACCTGGGGGGCCCACTGAAAAAAACCCAAGAAAAATCATGAACGTCGGACGATTGCTCCCACACTGAAAGTGCCAGCCAGTCAAGCTCTTGCTGCTCCTCACCGGCCATTGGCAGCGCATCTACAGCACCACAGACATCGGGGCTCCGGGCTTTCCCTAACGAACAGGGCTTCGACGTTTACCACCACCTGCACCTGGGGAGCCAACTGAAAAAAGCCCCGAAAAATCATGAACGTCGGACGATTGCTCCCACACCGAAATTGCCAGCCAGACAAGCTCTTGCTGCTCCTCACCGGCCATTGGCAGCGCATCTACAGCACCACAGACATCGGGGCTCCGGGCTTTCCCTGACGAACAGGGCTTCGATGTTTACCACCAGCTGCACCTGGGCACCCACTGGAAAAAAACCCCGAAAAATCACGAACGTGGGACGATTGCTCCCACACCGAAAGTGCCAGCAACTCAAGCTCTTGCTGCTCATCACCGGCCATTGGCAGCGCATCTACAGCACCACAGACATCGGGGCTCCGGGCTTTCCCTGACGAACAGGGCTTCGACGTTTACCACCAGCTGCACCTGGGGGGCCCACTGAAAATACATCGAAAAATCATGAACGTCGGACGATTGCTCCCACACCGAAATTGCCAGCTAGTCAAGCTCTTGCTGCTCCTCCCCGTCCATTGGCAGCGCAACTACAGCACCACAGACATCGGGGCTCCGGGCTTTCCCTGATGAACAGGGCTTCGACGTTTACCACCACCTGCACCTGGGCGCCCATTGGAAATAAACCCGAAAAATCACGAACGTCGGACGATTGCTCCCACACCGAAAGTGCCAGCCAGCCAAGCTCTTGCTGCTCCTCACCGGCCACTGGCAGCACATCTACAGCACCACAGACATCGGGGCTCCGGGCTTTCCCTGACGAACAGGGCTTCGACGTTTACCACCAGCTGCACCTGGGGGGCCCACTGAAAAAAACCCCGAAAAATCATGAACGTCGGACGATTGCTCCCACACAAAAAGTTCCAGCCAGTCAAGCTCTTGCTGCTCCTCCCCGGCCATTGGCAGCGCATCTACAGCACCACAGACATCGGGGCTCCGGGCTTTCCCTGACGAACAGGGCTTCGACGTTTACCACCAGCTGCACCTGGGGGGCCCACTGAAAAAAACCCCGAAAAAGCATGAACGTCGGACGATTGCTCCCACACTGAATGTGTGGGTCAATCAAGCTTCTGCTTCTCCTCACCGGCCATTGGCAGCGCATCTACAGCACCACAGACATCGGGGCTCCGGGATTTCCCTGACGAACAGGGCTTCGACGTTTACCACCACCTGCGCCTGGGCGCCCACTAAAAAAAACCGCTAAAAATCACAAACGTCGGACCATAGCTCCCACACCGAAAGTGCCAGCAACTCAAGCTCTTGCTGCTCCTCAGCGGCCATTGGCAGCGCATCTACAGCACCACAGACATCGGGGCTCCGGGCTTTCCCTGACGAACAGAGCTTCGATGTTTACCACCAGCTGCACCTGGGCATTCATTGGAAAAAATCCCAAAAAAATCACGAATGTCGGACGATTGCTCCCACACCGAAAGTACCAACAACTCAAGCTCTTGCTGCTCCTCACCGGCCATTGGCAGCGCATCTACAGCACCGCAGACATCGGGGCTCCGGGCTTTCCCTGACGAACAGGGCTTCGACGTTTACCACCACCTGCACCTCTGCCCCCATTGGAAAAAAACCCCGAAAATTCACGACCGTCGGACGATTGCTCCCACACCAAAAGTGCCAGCCAGTCAAGACCTTGCTGCTCCTCCCCGGCCATCGGCAGCGCATCTACAGCACCACAGACATCGGGGCTCCGGGCTTTCCCTGACGAACAGGGGTTCGACGTTTACCACCAGCTGCACCTGGGCGCCCATTGGAAAAAAAACCAAGAAAAATCACAAACTTTGGACGATTGCTCCCACACCAAAAGTGCCAGCAACTCAAGCTCTTGCTGTGCCTCACCGGCCATTGGCAGCCCATCTACAGCACCACAGACGTCGGGGCTCCGGGCTTTCCCTGACGAACAGGGCTTTGACGTTTACCACAACCTGCACCTGGGGGGCCCACTGAAAAAAACCCCGAAAAATCATGAACGTCGGACGATTGCTCCCACACCGAAAGTGCCAGCCAGTCAAGCTTCTGCTGCTCCTCACCGGCCATTGGCAGCGCATCTACAGCACCACAGACATCGGGGCTCCGGGCTTTCCCTGACGAACAGGGCTTCGACGTTTACCACCAGCTGCACCTGGGCGCTCATTGGAAAAAAAACGAAGAAAAATCACGAACGTTGGACGATTGCTCCCACACCAAAAGTGCCAGCAACTCAAGCTCTTGCTGCTCCTCACCGGCCATTGGCAGCCCATCTACAGCACCACAGACATCGGGGCTCCGGGCTTTCCCTGACGAACAGGGCTTCGACGTTTACCACCAGCTGCACCTGGGCACCCAGTGGAAAAAAACGCAAAAAATCACGAATGTCGGACGATTGCTCCCACACCGAAAGTGCCAGCCAGTCAAGCTCCTGCTGCTCCTCCCCGGCCATTGGCAGCGCATGTACAGCACCACAGACATCAGGGCTCCGGGCTTTCCCTGACGAACAGGGCTTCGACGTTTACCACCAGCTGCACCTGGGCGCCCATTGGAAAAAAACCCAAGAAAAATCACGAACGTTGGACGATTGCTCCCACACCGAAAGTGCCAGCAACTCAAGCTCTTGCTGCTCCTCCCCGGCCATTGGCAGCGCATCTACAGCACCACAGACATCGGGGCTCCGGGCTTTCCCTGACGAACAGGGCTTCGACCTTTACCACCACCTGCACCTGGGGGGCCCCTGAAAAAAACCCTAGAAATCATGAACGTCGGACGATTGCTCCCACACCGAAAGTGCCAGCCAGTCAAGCTCTTGCTGCTCCTCACCGGCCATTGGCAGCGCATCTACAGCACCACAGACATCGGGGCTCCGGGCTTTCCCTGATGAACAGGGCGTCGACATTTACCACCAGCTGCGCCTGGGCGCCCACTGGAAAAAAACCCCGAAAAATCATGAACGTCGGACGATTGCTTTCACACCAAAAGTGCCAGCCAGTCAAGCTCTTGCTGCTCCTCCCCAGCCATTGGCAGCGCATCTACAGCACCACAGACATCGGGGCTCCGGGCATTCCCTGACGAACAGGGCTTCGACGTTTACCACCAGCTGCACCTGGGCACGCACTAGAAAAAAAACGCTAAAAATCACGAGCGTCGGACGATTACTCCCACACCGAAAGTGCCAGCCAGTCAAGCTCCTGCTGCTCCTCCCCGGCCACTGGCAGCGCATCTACAGCACCACAGACATCGGGGCTCCGGGCTTTCCCTGACGAACAGGGCTTCGACGTTTACCACCACCTGCACCTGGGGGGCCCACCGAAAAAAACCCGAAAAATCACGAATGTTGGACGATTGCTCCCACACCGAAAGTGCCAGCCAGTCAAGCTCTTGCTGCTCCTCACCGGCCATTGGCAGCGCATCTACAGCACCACAGACATCGGGGCTCCGGGCTTTCCCTGATGAACAGGGCTTCGACGTTTACCACCAGCTGCACCTGGGCACGCACTAAAAAAAAACCCAAAAAATCACGAACGTCGGACGATTGCTCCCACACCGAAAGTGCCAGCCAGTCAAGCTGTTGCTGCTCCTCACCGGCCATTGGCAGCGCATCTACAGCACCACAGACATCGGGGCTCCGGGCTTTCCCTGACGAACAGGGCTTCAACGTTTACCACCAGCTGCACCTGGGGGCCCCACTGAAAAAACCCCGAAAAAGCATGAACTTCGGACGATTGCTCCGACACCGAAAGCGCCAGCCAGTCAAGCTCTTGCTGCTCCTCCCCGGCCATTGGCAGCACATCTACAGCACCACAGACACAGGGGCTCCGGGCTTTCCCTGACGAACAAAGCTTGAACCTTTACCACCAGCTGCACCTGGGGGGCCCACTGAAAGAAACCCCGAAAAATCGGGAACGTCGGATGATTACTCCCACACCGAAAGTGCCAGCCAGTCAAGCTCTTGCTGCTCCTCACCGGCCATTGGCAGCGCATCTACAGCACCACAGACATCGGGGCTCCGGGCTTTCCCTGACGAACAGGGCTTCGACGTTTACCACCAGCTGCACCTGGGCGCCCATTGGAAAAAAACCCAAGAAAAATCACGAACGTGGGACGATTGCTTCCACACCAAAAGTGCCAGCCAGTCAAGCTCTTGCTGCTCCTCAGCGGCCATTGGCAGCGCATCTACAGCACCACAGACATCGGGGCTCCGGGCTTTCCCTGACGAACAGGTCTTCGACGTTTACCACCAGCTGCACCTGGGGGGCCCACTGAAAAAAATCCCGAAAAAGCATGAATGTCGGAAGATTGCTCCGACACCGAAAGTGCCAGCCAGTCAAGCTCTTGCTGCTCATCACTGGCCATTGGCAGCGCATCTACAGCACCACAGACATCGGGGCTCCGGGCTTTCCCTGACGAACAGGGCTTCGACGTTTACCACCAGCTGCACCTGGGGGGCCCAATGAAAAAAACCCCGAAAAATCACGAACGTCGGACGATTGCTCCCACACAAAAAGTTCCAGCCAGTCAAGCTCTTGCTGCTCCTCACCGGCCATTGGCAGCGCATCTACAGCACCACAGACATCGGGGCTCCGGGCTTTCCCTGACGAACAGGGCTTCGACGTTTACCACCAGCTGCACCTGGGGGGCCCACTGAAAAAAACCCCGAAAAATCATGAACGTCGGACGATTGCTCCCACACCGAAAGTACCAGCCAGTCAAGCTCTTGCTGCTCCTCACCGGCCATTGGCAGCGCATCTACAGCACCACAGACATCGGGGCTCCGGGCTTTCCCTGACGAACAGTGCTTTGACGTTTACCACCACCTGCACCTGGGCGCCCATTGGAAAGAAACCCAAGAAAAATCATGAACGTCGGACGATTGCTCCCACACCGAAAGTGCCAGCCAGTCAAGCTCTTGCTGCTCATCACCGGCCATTGGCAGCGCATTTACAGCACCACAGACATCGGGGCTCCGGGCTTTCCCTGACGAACAGGGCTTCGACTTTTACCACCACCTGCGCCTCGGAGTCCACTCCAAAAAACCCCGAAAAATCACAAACGTCGGACGATTGCTCCCACACCGAAAGTGCCAGCCAGTCAAGCTCTTGCTGCTCCTCACCGGCCATTGGCAGCGCATCTACAGCACCACAGACATCGGGGCTCCGGGCTTTCCCTGACGAACAGGGCTTCGATATTTACCACCTGCTGCACCTCGGCGCCCACTAGAAAAATCCCTGAAAAATCACGAACGTCGGACGATTGCTCCCACACCGAATGTGCCAGCCAGTCAAGCTCTTGCTGCTCCTCAGCGGCCATTGGCAGCGCATCTACAGCACCACAGACATCGGGGCTCCGGGCTTTCCTTGACGAACAGGGCTTGAACATTTACCACCAGCTGCGCCTGGGCGCCCACTAAAAAAAAACCCAAAAAATCACGAACGTCGGACGATTGCTCCCACACCGAAAGTGCCAGCAACTCAAGCTCTTGCTGTTCCTCACCGGCCATTGGCAGCGCATCTACAGCACCACAGACATCGGGGCTCCAGGCTTTCCCTGACGAACAGGGCTTCGACGTTTACCACCAGCTGCACCTGGGGGGCCCACTGAAAGAAACCCCGAAAAAGCATGAACGTCGGACGATTGCTCCGACACCGAAAGTGCCAGCCAGTCAAGCTCTTGCTGCTCCTCACCGGCCATTGGCAGCACATCTACAGCACCACAGACATCGGGGCTCCGGGCTTTCCCTGACGAACAGGGCTTCGACGTTTACCATCACCTGCACCTGGGCGCCCATTGGAATAAAACCCAAGAAAAATCACAAATGTCGGACGATTCCTCCCACACCGAAAGTGCCAGCCAGTCAAGCTCTTGCTGCTCCTCACCGGCCATTGGCAGCGCATCTACAGCACCACAGACATCGGGGCTCCGGGCTTTCCCTGACGAACAGGGCTTCGACCTTTACCACCAGCTGCACCTGGTCGCACACTCCAAAAAACCCCGAAAAATCACGAACGTCGGACGATTGCTCCCACACAAAAAGTTCCAGCCAGTCAAGCTCTTGCTGCTCCTCACCGGCCATTGGCAGCGCATCTACAGCACCACAGACATCGGGGCTCCGGGCTTTCCCTGACGAACAGGGCTTCGACGTTTACCACCAGCTGCACCTGGGGGGCCCACTGAAAAAAACCCCGAAAAATCATGAACGTCGGACGATTGCTCCCACACCGAAAGTACCAGCCAGTCAAGCTCTTGCTGCTCCTCACCGGCCATTGGCAGCGCATCTACAGCACCACAGACATCGGGGCTCCGGGCTTTCCCTGACGAACAGTGCTTTGACGTTTACCACCACCTGCACCTGGGCGCCCATTGGAAAGAAACCCAAGAAAAATCATGAACGTCGGACGATTGCTCCCACACCGAAAGTGCCAGCCAGTCAAGCTCTTGCTGCTCATCACCGGCCATTGGCAGCGCATTTACAGCACCACAGACATCGGGGCTCCGGGCTTTCCCTGACGAACAGGGCTTCGACTTTTACCACCACCTGCGCCTCGGAGTCCACTCCAAAAAACCCCGAAAAATCACAAACGTCGGACGATTGCTCCCACACCGAAAGTGCCAGCCAGTCAAGCTCTTGCTGCTCCTCACCGGCCATTGGCAGCGCATCTACAGCACCACAGACATCGGGGCTCCGGGCTTTCCCTGACGAACAGGGCTTCGATATTTACCACCTGCTGCACCTCGGCGCCCACTAGAAAAATCCCTGAAAAATCACGAACGTCGGACGATTGCTCCCACACCGAATGTGCCAGCCAGTCAAGCTCTTGCTGCTCCTCACCGGCCATTGGCAGCGCATCTACAGCACCACAGACATCGGGGCTCCGGGCTTTCCTTGACGAACAGGGCTTGAACATTTACCACCAGCTGCGCCTGGGCGCCCACTAAAAAAAAACCCAAAAAATCACGAACGTCGGACGATTGCTCCCACACCGAAAGTGCCAGCAACTCAAGCTCTTGCTGTTCCTCACCGGCCATTGGCAGCGCATCTACAGCACCACAGACATCGGGGCTCCAGGCTTTCCCTGACGAACAGGGCTTCGACGTTTACCACCAGCTGCACCTGGGGGGCCCACTGAAAGAAACCCCGAAAAAGCATGAACGTCGGACGATTGCTCCGACACCGAAAGTGCCAGCCAGTCAAGCTCTTGCTGCTCCTCACCGGCCATTGGCAGCACATCTACAGCACCACAGACATCGGGGCTCCGGGCTTTCCCTGACGAACAGGGCTTCGACGTTTACCATCACCTGCACCTGGGCGCCCATTGGAATAAAACCCAAGAAAAATCACAAATGTCGGACGATTCCTCCCACACCGAAAGTGCCAGCCAGTCAAGCTCTTGCTGCTCCTCACCGGCCATTGGCAGCGCATCTACAGCACCACAGACATCGGGGCTCCGGGCTTTCCCTGACGAACAGGGCTTCGACCTTTACCACCAGCTGCACCTGGTCGCACACTCCAAAAAACCCCGAAAAATCACGAACGTCAGACGATTGCTCCCACACAAAAAGTGCCAGCCAGTAAAGCTCCTACTGCTCCTCACCGGCCATTGGCAGCGCATCTACAGCACCACAAACATCGGGGCTCCGTACTTTCCTTGACGAACAGAGCTTCGATATTTACCACCTGCTGCACCTGGGCGCCCACTGGAAAAATCCCTGAAAAATCACGAACGTCGGACGATTGCTCCCACGCCGAATGTGCCAGCCAGTCAAGCTCTTGCTGCTCATCACCGGCCATTGGCAGCGCATCTACAGCACCACAGACATCGGGGCTCCGGGCTTTCCCTGACGAACAGGGCTTGAACGTTTACCACCAGCTGCGCCTGCGCGCCCACTAAATAAAAACCCAAAAAATCACGAACGTCGGACGATTGCTCCCACACCGAAAGTGCCAGCAACTCAAGCTCTTGCTGTTCCTCACCGGCCATTGGCAGCGCATCTACAGCACCACAGACATCGGGGCTCTGGGCTTTCCCTGACGAACAGGGCTTCGACGTTTACCACCAGCTGCACCTGGGCGCCCACTCAAAAAAAGCCCCGAAAAATCACGAACGTCGGACGATTGCTCCCACACCAAAAGTGCCAGCCAGTCAAGCTCTTGCTGCTCCTCCCCGGCCATTGGCAGCGCATCTACAGCACCACAGACATCGGGGCTCCGGGCTTTCCCTGACGAACAGGGCTTCGATATATACCACCTGCTACACCTGGGCGCCTACTGGAAAAATCCCTGAAAAATCACGAACGTCGGACGATTGCTCCCACACCGAATGTGCCAGCCAGTCAAGCTCTTGCTGCTCCTCACCGGCCATTGGCAGCGCATCTACAGCACCACAGACATCGGGGCTCCGGGCTTTCCCTGACGAACAGGGCTTTGACATTTACCACCAGCTGCACCTGGGGGGCCCACTGAAAAAAACCCCGAAAAATCATGAACGTCGGACGATTGCTCCCACACCGAAAGTGCCAGCCAGTCAAGCTCTTGCTGCTCCTCAGCGGCCATTGGCAGCGCATCTACAGCACCACAGACATCGGGGCTCCGGGCTTTCCCTAACGAACAGGGCTTCGACGTTTACCACCACCTGCACCTGGGGAGCCAACTGAAAAAAAGCCCCGAAAAATCATGAACGTCGGACGATTGCTCCCACACCGAAATTGCCAGCCAGACAAGCTCTTGCTGCTCCTCACCGGCCATTGGCAGCGCATCTACAGCACCACAGACATCGGGGCTCCGGGCTTTCCCTGACGAACAGGGCTTCGACGTTTACCACCAGCTGCACCTGGGCGCCCACTGAAAAAAAACCCCGAAAAATCACGAATGTCGGACGATTGCTCCCACACCGAAAGTGCCAACAACTCAAGCTCTTGCTGCTCCTCACCGGCCATTGGCAGCGCATCTACAGCACCACAGACATCGGGGCTCCGGGCTTTCCCTGACGAACAGGGCTTCGACGTTTACCACCAGCTGCACCTGGGCGCCCACTGAAAAAAAACCCCGAAAAATCACGAACGTCGGACGATTGCTCCCACACCAAAAGTGCCAGCCAGTCAAGCTCTTGCTGCTCCTCACCGGCCATTGGCAGCGCATCTACAGCACCACAGACATCGGGGCTCCGGGCTTTCCCTGACGAACAGGGCTTCGACGTTTACCACCACCTGCACCTCTGCCCCCATTGGAAAAAAACCCCGAAAATTCACGACCGTCGGACGATTGCTCCCACACCAAAAGTGCCAGCCAGTCAAGACCTTGCTGCTCCTCCCCGGCCATTGGCAGCCCATCTACAGCACCACAGACGTCGGGGCTCCGGGCTTTCCCTGACGAACAGGGCTTTGACGTTTACCACAACCTGCACCTGGGGGGCCCACTGAAAAAAAACCCGATAAATCATGAACGTCGGACGATTGCTCCCACACCGAAAGTGCCAGCCAGTCAAGCTTCTGCTGCTCCTCACCGGCCATTGGCAGCGCATCTACAGCACCACAGACATCGGGGCTCCGGGCTTTCCCTGACGAACAGGGCTTCGAGGTTTACCACCACCTGCACCTGGGCGCTCATTGGAAAAAAAACGAAGAAAAATCACGAATGTCGGACGATTGCTCCCACACCGAAAGTGCCAGCCAGTCAAGCTCCTGCTGCTCCTCACTGGCCATTGGCAGCGCATGTACAGCACCACAGACATCAGGGCTCCGGGCTTTCCCTGACGAACAGGGCTTCGACGTTTACCACCAGCTGCACCTGGGCGCCCATTGGAAAAAAACCCAAGAAAAATCACGAACGTTGGACGATTGCTCCCACACCGAAAGTGCCAGCAACTCAAGCTCTTGCTGCTCCTCCCCGGCCATTGGCAGCGCATCTACAGCACCACAGACATCGGGGCTCCGGGCTTTCCCTGACGAACAGGGCTTCGACCTTTACCACCACCTGCACCTGGGGGGGCCCTGAAAAAAACCCTAGAAATCATGAACGTCGGACGATTGCTCCCACACCGAAAGTGCCAGCCAGTCAAGCTCTTGCTGCTCCTCACCGGCCATTGGCAGCGCATCTACAGCACCACAGACATCGGGGCTCCGGGCTTTCCCTGATGAACAGGGCGTCGACATTTACCACCAGCTGCGCCTGGGCGCCCACTGGAAAAAAACCCCGAAAAATCATGAACGTCGGACGATTGCTTTCACACCAAAAGTGCCAGCCAGTCAAGCTCTTGCTGCTCCTCCCCAGCCATTGGCAGCGCATCTACAGCACCACAGACATCGGGGCTCCGGGCATTCCCTGACGAACAGGGCTTCGACGTTTACCACCAGCTGCGTCTGGGCGCCCACTCCAAAAAAAACGCTAAAAATCACGAGCGTCGGACGATTACTCCCACACCGAAAGTGCCAGCCAGTCAAGCTCCTGCTGCTCCTCCCTGGCCACTGGCAGCGCATCTACAGCACCACAGACATCGGGGCTCCGGGCTTTCCCTGACGAACAGGGCTTCGACGTTTACCACCACCTGCACCTGGGGGGCCCACCGAAAAAAACCCGAAAAATCACGAATGTTGGACGATTGCTCCCACACCAAAAGTGCCAGCCAGTCAAGCTCTTGCTGCTCCTCACCGGCCATTGGCAGCGCATCTACAGCACCACAGACATCGGGGCTCCGGGCTTTCCCTGATGAACAGGGCTTCGACGTTTACCACCAGCTGCGCTTGGGCGCCCACTGGAAAAAAACCCCGAAAAATCATGAACGTCGGACGATTGCTCCCACACAAAAAGTGCCAGCCAGTCAAGCTCTTGCTGCTCCTCCCCACCCATTGGCAGCGCATCTACAGCACCACAGACATCGGGGCTCCGGGCATTCCCTGACGAACAGGGCTTCGACGTTTACCACCAGCTGCACCTGGGCACGCACTAAAAAAAAAACGCAAAAAATCACGAACGTCGGACGATTGCTCCCACACGGAAAGTGCCAGCCAGTCAAGCTCCTGCTGCTCCTCCCCGGCCATTGGCAGCGCATCTACAGCACCACAGACATCGGGGCTCCGGGTTTCCCTGACGAACAGGGCTTCGACGTTTACCACCACCTGCACCTGGGCGCCCACTCCAAAAAAAACCCGAAAAAACACGAACGTCGGACGATTGCTCCCACACAAAAAGTTCCAGCCAGTCAAGCTCTTGCTGCTCCTCCCCGGCCATTGGCAGCGCATCTACAGCACCACAGACATCGGGGCTCCGGGCTTTCCCTGACGAACAGGGCTTCGACGTTTACCACCACCTGCACCTGGGGGGCCCACTGAAAAAAACCCGGAAAAATCACGACCGTCGGACGATTGCTCCCACACAAAAAGTTCCAGCCAGTCAAGCTCTTGCTGCTCCTCCCTGGCCATTGGCAGCGCATCTACAGCACCACAGACATCGGGGCTCCGGGCTTTCCCTGACGAACAGGGCTTCGACCTTTACCACCACCTGCACCTGGGGGGCCCACTGAAAAAAACCCGAAAAATCACGAACGTTGGACAATTGCTCCCACACCGAAAGTTCCAGCCAGTCAAGCTCTTGCTGCTCCTCACCGGCCATTGGCAGCGCATCTACAGCACCACAGACATCGGGGCTCCGGGCTTTCCCTGATGAACAGGGCTTCGACGTTTACCACCAGCTGCACCTGGGCACGCACTAAAAAAAAAACGCAAAAAATCACGAACGTCGGACGATTGCTCCCACACCGAAAGTGCCAGCCAGTCAAGCTCCTGCTGCTCCTCCCCGGCCACTGGCAGCGCATCTACAGCACCACAGACATCGGGGCTCCGGGTTTCCCTGACGAACAGGGCTTCGACGTTTACCACCACCTGCACCTGGGCGCCCACTGGAAAAAAACCCCGAAAAATCACGACCGTCGGACGATTGCTCCCACACCAAAAGTGCCAGCCAGTCAAGCTCTTGCTGCTCCTCCCCGGCCATTGGCAGCGCATCTACAGCACCACAGACATCGGGGCTCCGGGCTTTCCCTGAGGAACAGGCCTTCGACGTTTACCACCAGCTGCACCTGGGCGGCCCACTGAAAAAAACCCCGAAAAATCATGATCGTCAGACGATTGCTCCCACACTGAATGTGCCAGCCAGTCAAGCTTCTGCTGCTCCTCACCGGCCATTGGCAGCGCATCTACAGCATCACAGACATCGGGGCTCCGGGCTTTTCCTGACGAACAGGGCTTCGACGTTTACCACCAGCTGCGTCTGGGCGCCCACTAAAAAAAAACGCAAAAAAATCACGAACGTGGGACGATTGCTCCCACACCGAAAGTGCCAGCCAGTCAAGCTCCTGCTGCTCCTCCCCGGCCACTGGCAGCGCATCTACAGCACCACAGACATCGGGGCTCCGGGCTTTCCCTGACGAACAGGGCTTCGACGTTTACCACCACCCGCACCTGTGGGGCCCACTGAAAAAAACCCCGAAAAATCATGAACGTCGGACGATTGCTCCCACACCGAAATTGCCAGCTAGTCAAGCTCTTGCTGCTCCTCCCCGGCCATTGGCAGCGCATCTACAGCACCACAGACATCGGGGCTCCGGGCTTTCCCTGACGAACAAGGCTTCGACGTTTACCACCAGCTGCACCTGGGCGCCCACTGGAAAAAAACCCCGAAAAATCACGAACGTCGGACGATTGCTCCCACACCAAAAGTGCCAGCCAGTCAAGCTCTTGCTGCTCCTCCCCGGCCATTGGCAGCGCATCTACAGCACCACAGACATCGGGGCTCCGGGCTTTCCCTGACGAACAGGGCTTCGACGTTTACCACCACCTGCACCTGGGGGGCCCACTGAAAAAAACCCGGAAAAATCACGACCGTCGGACGATTGCTCCCACACAAAAAGTTCCAGCCAGTCAAGCTCTTGCTGCTCCTCCCCGGCCATTGGCAGCGCATCTACAGCACCACAGACATCGGGGCTCCGGGCTTTCCCTGAGGAACAGGCCTTCGACGTTTACCACCAGCTGCACCTGGGCGCCCACTGAAAAAAAACCCCGAAAATCACGAACGTCGGACGATTGCTCCCACACCGAAAGTGCCAGCCAGTCAAGCTCTTGCTGCTCCTCACCGGCCATTGGCAGCGCATCTACAGCACCACAGACATGGGGGCTTCGGGCTTTCCCTGACGAACAGGGCTTCGACGTTTACCACCACCTGCACCTCTGCCCCCATTGGAAAAAAACCCCGAAAAATCATGAACGTCGGACGATTGCTCCCACACCGAAAGTGCCAGCCAGTCAAGCTCTTGCTGCTCCTCACCGGCCATTGGCAGCCCATCTACAGCACCACAGACATCGGGGCTCCGGGCTTTCCCTGACGAACAGGGCTTCGATGTTTACCACCAGCTGCACCTGGGCGCGCACTCCAGAAAAACCCGAAAAATCACGAACGTCGGACGATTGCTCCCACACCAAAAGTGCCAGCCAGTCAAGCTCCTGCTGCTCCTCACCGGCCATTGGCAGCGCATCTACAGCGCCGCAGACATCAGGGCTCCGGGCTTTCCCTGACGAACAGGGGTTCGACGTTTACCACCAGCTGCACCTGGGCGCCCATTGGAAAAAAACCCAAGAAAAATCACAAACTTTGGACTATTGCTCCCACACCAAAAGTGCCAGCCAGTCAAGCTCTTGCTGCTCATCACCGGCCATTGGCAGCCCATCTACAGCACCACAGACGTCGGGGCTCCGGGCTTTCCCTGACGAACAGGGCTTCGACGTTTACCACCACCTGCACCTGGGGGGCCCACTGAAAAAAACCCGAAAAATCATGAACGTCAGACGATTGCTCCCACACCGAAAGTGCCAGCCAGTCAAGCTCCTGCTGCTCCTCACCAGCCATTGGCAGCGCATCTATAGCACCACAGACATCGGGGCTCTGGGCTTTCCCTGACGAACAGGGCTTCGATGTTTACCACCAGCTGCACCTGGGCACCGACTGGAAAAAAACCCCGAAAAATCACGAACGTGGGACGATTGCTCCCAGACAAAAAGTGCCAGCAACTCAAGCTCTTGCTGCTCCTCCCCGGCCATTGGCAGCCCATCTACAGCATCACAGACATCGGGGCTCCGGGCTTTCCCTGACGAACAGGGCTTCGACGTTTACCACCAGCTGCACCTGGGCGCCCATTGGAAAAAAACCCAAGAATAATCACGAACGTCGGACGATTGCTCCCACACCGAAAGTTCCAGCCAGTCAAGCTCTTGCTGCTCCTCCCCGGCCATTGGCAGCGCATCTACAGCACCACAGACATCGGGGCTCCGGGCTTTCCCTGACAAACAGGGCTTCGACGTTTACCACCACCTGCACCTGGGAGTCCACTCCAAAAAAACCCGAAAAATCACGAACGTCAGACGATTGCTCCCACACCGAAAGTGCCAGGCAGTCAAGCTCTTGCTGCTCCTCACCGGCCATTGGCAGCGCATCTACAGCACCACAGACATCGGGGCTCCGGGCTTTCCCTGACGAACAGGGCTTCGACCTTTACCACCAGCTGCGCCTGGGCGCCCACTAAAAAAAAACCCAAAAAATCATGAACGTCGGACGATTGCTCCCACACCGAAGGTGCCAGCCAGACAAGCTCTTGCTGCTCCTCCCCGGCCATTGGCAGCGCATCTACAGCACCACAGACATCGGGGCTCCGGGCTTTCCCTGACGAACAGGGCTTCGACGTTTACCACCAGCTGCACCTGGGGGGCCCACTGAAAAAAAACCCGATAAATCATGAACGTCGGACGATTGCTCCCACACTGAAAGTGCCAGCCAGTCAAGCTCTTGCTGCTCCTCCCCGGCCATTGGCAGCGCATCTACAGCACCACAGACATCGGGGCTCCGGGCTTTCCCTGACGAACAGGACTTCGACGTTTACCACCACCTGCGCCTGGGCGCCCAATTAAAAAAAACCCGAAAAATCACGAACGTCGGACGATTGCTCCCACACCGAAAGTGCCAGGCAGTCAAGCTCTTGCTGCTCCTCACCGGGCATTGGCAGCGCATCTACAGCACCACAGACATCGGGGCTCCGGGCTTTCCCTGACGAACAGGGCTTCGACTTTTACCACCAGCTGCACCTGGGCGCCCACTCCAAAAAAACCCCGAAAAATCACGAACGTCGGACGATTGCTCCCACACCAAAAGTGCCAGCCAGTGAAGCTCCTGCTGCTCCTCAGCGGCCATTGGCAGCGCATCTACAGCACCACAGACATCGGGGCTCCGGGCTTTCCCTGACGAACAGGGCTTCGACGTTTACCACCAGCTGCACCTGGGCGCCCACTGAAAAAAACCCCGAAGAATCACGAACGTCGGACGATTGCTCCCACACCAAAAGTGCCAGCCAGTCAAGCTCTTGCTGCTCCTCCCCGGCCATTGGCAGCACATCTACAGCACCACAGACATCGGGTTTCCGGGCTTTCCCTGACGAACAGGGCTTCGACTTTTACCACCAGCTGCGCCTGGGAGTCCACGCCAAAAAAACCCGAAAAATCACGAACGTCGGACGATTGCTCCCACACCGAAAGTGCCAGCAACTCAAGCTCTTGCTGCTCCTCACCGGCCATTGGCAGCGCATTTACAGCACCACAGACATCGGGGCCCCGGGCTTTCCCTGACGAACAGGGCTTCGACAATTACCACCACCTGCGCCTGGGCGCCTACTCCAAAAAAACCCCGAAAAATCACGAACGTCGGACGATTGCTCCCACACCGAAAGTGCCAGCCAGTCAAGCTCTTGCTGCTCCTCACCGGCCATTGGCAGCGCATCTACAGCACCACAGACATCGGGGCTCCGGGCTTTCCCTGACGAACAGGGCTTTGACGTTTACCACCAGCTGCACCTGGGGGGCCCACTGAAAAAAAACCCAAAAAAACATGAACGTTGGACGATTGCTCCCACACCGAAAGTGCCAGCCAGTCAAGCTCCTGCTGCTCCTCACCGGCCATTGGCAGTGCATCTACAGCACCACAGACATCGGGGCTCCGGGCTTTCCCTGACGAACAGGGCTTCGACCTTTACCACCACCTGCACCTCTGCCCCCATTGTAAAAAAACCCAAGAAAAATCACGAACGTTGGACGATTGCTCCCACACCGAAAGTGCCAGACAGTCAAGCTCTTGCTGCTCATCACCGGCCATTGGCAGCGCATCTACAGCACCACAGACATCGGGGCTCCGGGCTTTCCCTGACGAACAGGGCTTCGACGTTTACCACCAGCTGCGCCTGGGCGCCCACTAAAAAAAAACCCAAAAAATCACGAACGTCGGACGATTGCTCCCACACCGAATGTGCCAGCCAGTCAAGCTCTTGCTGCTCCTCACCGGCCATTGGCAGTGCATCTACAGCACCACAGACATCGGGGCTCCGGGCTTTCCCTGACAAACAGGGCTTCGACGTTTACCACCACCTGCACCTGGGAGTCCACTCCAAAAAAACCCGAAAAATCACGAACGTCGGACGATTGCTCCCACACCGAAAGTGCCAGGCAGTCAAGCTCTTGCTGCTCATCACCGGCCATTGGCAGCGCATCTACAGCACCACAGACATCGGGGCTCCGGGCTTTCCCTGACGAACAGGGCTTCGACCTTTACCACCAGCTGCGCCTGGGCGCCCACTAAAAAAAAACCCAAAAAATCATGAACGTCGGACGATTGCTCCCACACCGAAGGTGCCAGCCAGACAAGCTCTTGCTGCTCCTCCCCGGCCATTGGCAGCGCATCTACAGCACCACAGACATCGGGGCTCCGGGCTTTCCCTGACGAACAGGGCTTCGAC
Source organism: Chlamydotis macqueenii (assembly GCF_036417535.1). Classification (NCBI taxonomy): domain Eukaryota; kingdom Metazoa; phylum Chordata; class Aves; order Otidiformes; family Otididae; genus Chlamydotis; species Chlamydotis macqueenii. Next base: position 24,400,563 of record NC_141592.1, on the reverse strand, counting down.
GTTTACCACCAGCTGCACCTGGGGGGCCCACTGAAAAAAAACCCGATAAATCATGAACGTCGGACGATTGCTCCCACACTGAAAGTGCCAGCCAGTCAAGCTCTTGCTGCTCCTCCCCGGCCATTGGCAGCGCATCTACAGCACCACAGACATCGGGGCTCCGGGCTTTCCCTGACGAACAGGACTTCGACGTTTACCACCACCTGCGCCTGGGCGCCCACTAAAAAAAAACCCGAAAAATCACGAACGTCGGACGATTGCTCCCACACCGAAAGTGCCAGGCAGTCAAGCTCTTGCTGCTCCTCACCGGGCATTGGCAGCGCATCTACAGCACCACAGACATCGGGGCTCCGGGCTTTCCCTGACGAACAGGGCTTCGACTTTTACCACCAGCTGCACCTGGGCGCCCACTCCAAAAAAACCCCGAAAAATCACGAACGTCGGACGATTGCTCCCACACCAAAAGTGCCAGCCAGACAAGCTCTTGCTGCTCCTCACCGGCCATTGGCAGCGCATCTACAGCACCACAGACATCGGGGCTCCGGGCTTTCCCTGACGAACAGGGCTTCGACGTTTACCACCACCTGCACCTGGGCGCCCATTGGAAAAAAACCCAAGAAAAATCACGAACGTTGGACGATTGCTCCCACACTGAAAGTGCCAGCCAGTCAAGCTCCTGCTGCTCCTCACCGGCCATTGGCAGGGCATCTACAGCACCACAGACATCGGGGCTCCGGGCTTTCCCTGACGAACAGGGCTTCGACTTTTACCACCAGCTGCACCTGGGCGCCCACTCCAAAAAAACCCCGAAAAATCACGAACGTCGGACGATTGCTCCCACACCAAAAGTGCCAGCCAGACAAGCTCTTGCTGCTCCTCACCGGCCATTGGCAGCGCATCTACAGCACCACAGACATCGGGGCTCCGGGCTTTCCCTGACGAACAGGGCTTCGACGTTTACCACCAGCTGCACCTGGGCGCCCACTCAAAAAAAGCCCCGAAAAATCACGAACGTCGGATGATTGCTCCCACACCGAAAGTGCCAGCCAGTCAAGCTCTTGCTGCTCCTCCCCGGCCACTGGCAGCGCATCTACAGCACCACAGACATCGGGGCTCCGGGCTTTCCCTGACGAACAGGGCTTCGACGTTTACCATTAGCTGCACCTGGGGGGCCCACTGAAAAAAACCCCGATAAATCACGAAGATCGGACGATTGCTCCCACACCGAAAGTGCCAGGCAGTCAAGCTCTTGCTGCTCCTCACCGGCCATTGGCAGCGCATCTACAGCACCACAGACATCGGGGCTCCGGGCTTTCCCTGACGAACAGGGCTTCGACTTTTACCACCAGCTGCACCTGGGCGCCCACTCCAAAAAAACCCCGAAAAATCACGAACGTCGGACGATTGCTCCCACACCAAAAGTGCCAGCCAGACAAGCTCTTGCTGCTCCTCACCGGCCATTGGCAGGGCATCTACAGCACCACAGACATCGGGGCTCCGGGCTTTCCCTGACGAACAGGGCTTCGACGTTTACCATTAGCTGCACCTGGGGGGCCCACTGAAAAAAACTCCGATAAATCACGAACATCGGACGATTGCTCCCACACAAAAAGTGCCAGCCAGTCAAGCTCCTGCTGCTCCTCACCGGCCATTGGCAGCGCATCTACAGCACCACAGACATCGGGGCTCCGGGCTTTCCCTGACGAACAGGGCTTCGACGTTTACCACCAGCTGCGCCTGGGCGCCCACTTGAAAATTCCCTGAAAAATCACGAACGTCGGACGATTGCTCCCACACCGAAAGTGTCATCCAGTCAAGCTCTTGCTGCTCCTCACCGGCCATTGGCAGCGCATCTACAGCACCACAGACATCGGGGCTCCGGGCTTTCCCTGACGAACAGGGCTTGAACGTTTACCACCAGCTGCGCCTGGGCGCCCACTAAAAAAAAACCCAAAAGAATCACGAACGTCGGACGATTGCTCCCACACCGAAAGTGCCAGCCAGTCAAGCTCTTGCTGCTCCTCACCGGCCATTGGCAGCGCATCTACAGCACCACAGACATCGGGGCTCCGGGCTTTCCCTGACGAACAGGGCTTCGACGTTTACCACCAGCTGCACCTGGTCGCCCACTCCAGAAAAACCCGAAAAATCACGAACGTCGGACGATTGCTCCCACACAAAAAGGGCCAGCCAGTCAAGCTCTTGCTGCTCCTCAGCGGCCATTGGCAGCGCATCTACAGCACCACAGACATTGGGGCTCCGGGCTTTCCCTGACGAACAGGGCTTCGACAATTACCACCACCTGCGCCTGGGCGCCTACTCCAAAAAAACCCCGAAAAATCGGGAACGTCGGATGATTACTCCCACAACGAAAGTGCCAGCCAGTCAAGCTCTTTCTGCTCCTCACCGGCCATTGGCAGCGCATCTACAGCACCACAGACATCGGGGCTCCGGGCTTTCCCTGACGAACAGGGCTTCGACGTTTACCACCAGCTGCACCTGGGGGGCCCACTGAAAAAAACCCCGAAAAATCATGAACGTTGGATGATTGCTCCCACACCGAAAGTGCCAGCCAGTCAAGCTCTTGCTGCTCCTCACCGGCCATTGGCAGTGCATCTACAGCACCACAGACATCGGGGCTCCGGGCTTTCCCTGACGAACAGGGCTTCGACCTTTACCACCACCTGCACCTCTGCCCCCATTGGAAAAAAACCCAAGAAAAATCACGAACGTTGGACGATTGCTCCCACACCGAAAGTGCCAGCCAGTCAAGCTCTTGCTGCTCATCACCGGCCATTGGCAGCGCATCTACAGCACCACAGACATCGGGGCTCCGGGCTTTCCCTGACGAACAGGGCTTCGACCTTTACCACCAGCTGCGCCTGGTCGCCCACTAAAAAAAAACCCAAAAAATCACGAACGTCGGACGATTGCTCCCACACCGAAGGTGCCAGCCAGACAAGCTCTTGCTGCTCCTCCCCGGCCATTGGCAGCGCATCTACCGCACCACAGACATCGGGGCTCCAAGCTTTCCCTGACGAACAGGGCTTCGACGTTTACCACAAGCTGCACCTGGGGGGCCCACTGAAAAAAAACCCGATAAATCATGAACGTCGGACGATTGCTCCCACACTGAAAGTGCCAGCCAGTCAAGCTCTTGCTGCTCCTCACCGGCCATTGGCAGCGCATCTACAGCACCACAGACATCGGGGCTCCGGGCTTTCCCTGACGAACAGGGCTTCGACGTTTAACACCAGCTGCACCTGGGCGCCCACTCAAAAAAAGCCCCGAAAAATCACGAACGTCGGACGATTGCTCCCACACCGAAAGTGCCAGCCAGTCAAGCTCTTGCTGCTCCTCCCCGGCCATTGGCAGCGCATCTACAGCACCACAGACATCGGGGCTCCGGGCTTTCCCTGACGAACAGGGCTTCGACGTTTACCATTAGCTGCACCTGGGGGGCCCACTGAAAAAAACCCCGATAAATCACGAACATCGGACGATTGCTCCCACACAAAAAGTGCCAGCCAGTCAAGCTCCTGCTGCTCCTCACCGGCCATTGGCAGCGCATCTACAGCACCACAGACATCGGGGCTCCGGGCTTTCCCTGACGAACAGGGCTTCGACGTTTACCATTAGCTGCACCTGGGGGGCCCACTGAAAAAAACCCCGATAAATCACGAACATCGGACGATTGCTCCCACACAAAAAGTGCCAGTCAGTCAAGCTCCTGCTGCTCCTCACCGGCCATTGGCAGCGCATCTACAGCACCACAGACATCGGGGCTCCGGGCTTTCCCTGACGAACAGGGCTTCGACGTTTACCACCAGCTGCGCCTGGGCGCCCACTTGAAAATTCCCTGAAAAATCACGAACGTCGGACGATTGCTCCCACACCGAAAGTGTCATCCAGTCAAGCTCTTGCTGCTCCTCACCGGCCATTGGCAGCGCATCTACAGCACCACAGACATCGGGGCTCCGGGCTTTCCCTGACGAACAGGGCTTGAACGTTTACCACCAGCTGCGCCTGGGCGCCCACTAAAAAAAAACCCAAAAGAATCACGAACGTCGGACGATTGCTCCCACACAAAAAGGGCCAGCCAGTCAAGCTCTTGCTGCTCCTCACCGGCCATTGGCAGCGCATCTACAGCACCACAGACATCGGGGCTCCGGGCTTTCCCTGACGAACAGGGCTTCGACGTTTACCACCAGCTGCACCTGGTCGCCCACTCCAGAAAAACCCGAAAAATCACGAACGTCGGACGATTGCTCCCACACAAAAAGGGCCAGCCAGTCAAGCTCCTACTGCTCCTCAGCGGCCATTGGCAGCGCATCTACAGCACCACAGACATTGGGGCTCCGGGCTTTCCCTGACGAACAGGGCTTCGACAATTACCACCACCTGCGCCTGGGCGCCTACTCCAAAAAAACCCCGAAAAATCACGAACGTCGGACGATTGCTCCCACACCGAAAGTGCCAGCCAGTCAAGCTCTTGCTGCTCCTCACCGGCCATTGGCAGCGCATCTACAGCACCACAGACATCGGGGCTCCGGGCTTTCCCTGACGAACAGGGCTTCGACGTTTACCACCAGCTGCACCTGGGGGGCCCACTGAAAAAAACCCCGAAAAATCATGAACGTTGGACGATTGCTCCCACACCGAAAGTGCCAGCCAGTCAAGCTCTTGCTGCTCCTCACCGGCCATTGGCAGTGCATCTACAGCACCACAGACATCGGGGCTCCGGGCTTTCCCTGACGAACAGGGCTTCGACCTTTACCACCACCTGCACCTCTGCCCCCATTGGAAAAAAACCCAAGAAAAATCACGAACGTTGGACGATTGCTCCCACACCGAAAGTGCCAGCCAGTCAAGCTCTTGCTGCTCATCACCGGCCATTGGCAGCGCATCTACAGCACCACAGACATCGGGGCTCCGGGCTTTCCCTGACGAACAGGGCTTCGACCTTTACCACCAGCTGCGCCTGGTCGCCCACTAAAAAAAAACCCAAAAAATCACGAACGTCGGACGATTGCTCCCACACCGAAGGTGCCAGCCAGACAAGCTCTTGCTGCTCCTCCCCGGCCATTGGCAGCGCATCTACCGCACCACAGACATCGGGGCTCCAAGCTTTCCCTGACGAACAGGGCTTCGACGTTTACCACAAGCTGCACCTGGGGGGCCCACTGAAAAAAAACCCGATAAATCATGAACGTCGGACGATTGCTCCCACACTGAAAGTGCCAGCCAGTCAAGCTCTTGCTGCTCCTCACCGGCCATTGGCAGCGCATCTACAGCACCACAGACATCGGGGCTCCGGGCTTTCCCTGACGAACAGGGCTTCGACGTTTACCACCAGCTGCACCTGGGCGCCCACTCAAAAAAAACACGAAAAATCACGAACGTCGGACGATTGCTCCCACACCGAAAGTGCCAGGCAGTCAAGCTCTTGCTGCTCCTCACCGGCCATTGGCAGCGCATCTACAGCACCACAGACATCGGGGCTCCGGGCTTTCCCTGACGAACAGGGCTTCGACGTTTACCACCAGCTGCACCTGGTCGCCCACTCCAAAAGAACACGAAAAATCACGAACGTCGGACGATTGCTCCCACACAAAAAGTGCCAGCCAGTGAAGCTCCTGCTGCTCCTCAGCGGCCATTGGCAGCGCATCTAAAGCACCACAGACATCGGGCCTCCGGGCTTTCCCTGAGGAACAGGGCTTCGACGTTTACCACCAGCTGCACCTGGGCGCCCACTGAAAAAAACCCCGAAAAATCACGAACGTCGGACGATTGCTCCCACACCGAAAGTGCCAGCCAGTCAAGCTCTTGCTGCTCCTCAGCGGCCATTGGCAGCACATCTACAGCACCACAGACATCGGGTTTCCGGGCTTTCCCTGACGAACAGGGCTTCGACTTTTACCACCAGCTGCGCCTGGGAGTCCACGCCAAAAAAACCCGAAAAATCACAAACGTCGGACGATTGCTCCCACACCGAAAGTGCCAGCAACTCAAGCTCTTGCTGCTCCTCACCGGCCATTGGCAGCGCATCTACAGCACCACAGACATCGGGGCTCCGGGCTTTCCCTGACGAACAGGGCTTCGACAATTACCACCACCTGCGCCTGGGCGCCTACTCCAAAAAAACCCCGAAAAATCACGAACGTCGGACGATTGCTCCCACACCGAAAGTGCCAGCCAGTCAAGCTCCTGCTGCTCCTCCCCGGCCACTGGCAGCGCATCTACAGCACCACAGACATCGGGGCTCCGGGTTTCCCTGACGAACAGGGCTTCGACGTTTACCACCACCTGCACCTGGGCGCCCACTCCAAAAAAAACCCGAAAAAACACGAACGTCGGACGATTGCTCCCACACAAAAAGTTCCAGCCAGTCAAGCTCTTGCTGCTCCTCCCCGGCCATTGGCAGCGCATCTACAGCACCACAGACATCGGGGCTCCGGGCTTTCCCTGACGAACAGGGCTTCGACGTTTACCACCAGCTGCACCTGGGCGCCCACTGGAAAAAAACCCCGAAAAATCACGACCGTCGGACGATTGCTCCCACACCAAAAGTGCCAGCCAGTCAAGCTCTTGCTGCTCCTCCCCGGCCATTGGCAGCGCATCTACAGCACCACAGACATCGGGGCTCCGGGCTTTCCCTGAGGAACAGGCCTTCGACGTTTACCACCAGCTGCACCTGGGCGGCCCACTGAAAAAAACCCCGAAAAATCATGATCGTCAGACGATTGCTCCCACACTGAATGTGCCAGCCAGTCAAGCTTCTGCTGCTCCTCACCGGCCATTGGCAGTGCATCTACAGCACCACAGACATCGGGGCTCCGGGCTTTCCCTGACGAACAGGGCTTCGACGTTTACCACCAGCTGCGCCTGGGCGCCCACTAAAAAAAAACACAAAAAATCACGAATGTCGGACCATTGCTCGCACACCGAAAGTGCCAGCCAGTCAAGCTCTTGCTGCTCCTCACCGGCCATTGGCAGCGCATCTACAGCATCACAGACATCGGGGCTCCGGGCTTTTCCTGACGAACAGGGCTTCGACGTTTACCACCAGCTGCACCTGGGCACGCACTAAAAAAAAACGCAAAAAAATCACGAACGTCGGACGATTGCTCCCACACCGAAAGTGCCAGCCAGTCAAGCTCCTGCTGCTCCTCCCCGGCCACTGGCAGCGCATCTACAGCACCACAGACATCGGGGCTCCGGGCTTTCCCTGACGAACAGGGCTTCGACGTTTACCACCACCCGCACCTGTGGGGCCCACTGAAAAAAACCCCGAAAAATCATGAACGTCGGACGATTGCTCCCACACCGAAATTGCCAGCTAGTCAAGCTCTTGCTGCTCCTCCCCGGCCATTGGCAGCGCATCTACAGCACCACAGACATCGGGGCTCCGGGCTTTCCCTGACGAACAAGGCTTCGACGTTTACCACCAGCTGCACCTGGGCGCCCACTGGAAAAAAACCCCGAAAAATCACGAACGTCGGACGATTGCTCCCACACCAAAAGTGCCAGCCAGTCAAGCTCTTGCTGCTCCTCCCCGGCCATTGGCAGCGCATCTACAGCAGCACAGACATCGGGGCTCCGGGCATTCCCTGAGGAACAGGCCTTCGACGTTTACCACCAGCTGCACCTGGGCGGCCCACTGGAAAAAAACCCCGAAAAATCACGAACGTCGGACGATTGCTCCCACACCAAAAGTGCCAGCCAGTCAAGCTCTTGCTGCTCCT